>NC_091069.1:21020000-21735000 GCF_032405125.1 Capricornis sumatraensis | reverse complement strand
CCCTAATTTAGGGCCAAGTTAAATATTTTTGTAATAAAAATAAACTCAAAAAAAAATGTGCATACTTACACAAGGGGGTGAAAAAGACTTTACCAAAAAGCACAACCATAAAGAAAAACATGAATAAGTTGTATTTTAAAAATCCCTTCTATCAAAAATGGCATAAGTAAAATTAAAGGCAATGAACTGGGATATAATTTGTAGTGTATATAAAAGCAGACTTCATTTCTAATATTTAAAGAACTCTAATAAAATGATCTAAAAGAGAAAAGCAGTCTAGTGTGAAAAAATTAGCAAAGAATGTGATCAGGAAAAACACAAGCGTTGTATACATTTCTCTCTCTCTCTACATATATATATTTATATATAATTGTTTCTGCTGTTGTTTAGTGACTAAGTTGTATCCAACTCTTTGTGACCCCATGGACTGAAGCCTGCCAAGCTTTCTCTGTGCATGGGATTTCCCAGGCAAGAATACTGGAGTGGGTTGCCATTTCCTGCTCCAGGGGACCTTCCTGACTCAGGGATGGAACCTGCAACTCCTGCATTTGCAGACAGATTCTTTACCACTGAGCCACCAGGGAATATATAAAGTTCAATCTCTTAAGAAAGTTTTTCAATGTTGCCAGGAATGTTGATTGGACAGGTTTTCTAGAGGGTATAATTAGATAACATGTATCCAAATTATACAGGTTGACTCGCACCTTTGATCTCCAAGCACCTATCTGATAAAAAGAATGTCTATTGTAGTACTGTTTATAAATTCAAAAGTAGAAAAGATACAAGGGTGTCCAATAATTGGAATTATTTATTTAATTTATGCTACATTTATGCAGTGGGATAAAACAGCCATAAATATTGAAAAGCACAAGAGGACTTTAGGAAATGCAAATTATTTCTCTTTCCAGAACACTAATATGTCAGCTACATAAATGCAGGGTCTCTCATGTGTTCACTGTCCTAGTTCTAGAGCCTAAAATCTAGCACACGGTAGACCCTCAATAAATATATGTAGAAAGCACGTTGTTAAGCAGAGTAGGCGGGATTCTGAGATGGTCCATGACTGTTGTCCCCAGTGGCACTCCCATGGGATGTTCCATTACGCAGCAAAAGGGACTTTGCAATGTAAGTAAGGTTCCTAACCAGCTGAATGTGACAAGGCGGGGGTCATCCAGGTGGGCCTAACTTAATGACAAGGACCCTTAAAATGGTGGTATTTCTCCAGAAGAGCAGCAGAAGAGGAAGTCAGAGAGATGAGAGAGACTGGCTGTGGGGGAAGCTCCCCATTTCTGAGATGGAGGGGCCGCTGTCAAGGACCAGAGGGCAGCCTCTAGACACAAAGAGTGTCTCTGGCCAGCACTCAGCAAAGCAAAGGGGCTCTCGGTCCTATAACTATAAAGAACTGAATTCTGCCAATAATCCAAACAAACCTGGAGGAAGATTCTCCTGCAGAGTTTCCAGCCCCAAGTCCAGCCTCACAGGTACCTTGACTTTGGCCCGGTGAGACCCCAGGCAGAGAAGCCATGGAGACTCCCTGGACTTCTGACCTATAGATCAATGAGATAAAGAGCTAAGGCACTAAACTCTGATAATTTGGTAGATAGCAATAGAAATCTAACGTTGTTGGTGTTCATTTGCTCAGTCGTGTCCAACTCTTTGTGACCCCATGGACTGCATCACACCAGGCTTCTCTGTCCTTCACTATCTCCCAGAGTTTGCTCAAAATCATGTCCATTGAGTCAGTGATGCCATCCAACCAGCTCATTCTCTGTTGCCCTCTTCTCCTCCTGTCCTCAATCTTTCCCAGCATCAGGGTCTTTTCCAATGAGTTGGCTCTTCGCATCAGGTGGCCAAAGTATCAGAGCTTCAGCTTCAGCATTAGTCCTTCCAATGAATATTCAGGGTTGATTTCCTTTAAGATTGACTGGTTTGATCTTTTTGCTGTCCAAGGGACTCTCAAGAGTCTTCCCCAGCACCACAGAAATCTAATAAACTAGATAAAATAAGTAAGTTGCAATACAGTATTTACAACATAATTCCCTTTTTTGTTTACATATGCTCGTAATCATGAGTTTGAATAAGAAACCCAGCTGAAGTATAAACACAATATTAGGAGTAGTGTGGTTTGTTTTGTTTTTTGGTTGGAGAATTGAACTAAGTGGAATATAATTTACCCACATCTGGAAGGCTTGATATCCTATCATTTTCATGGTCTCATGCAAACCATGGTGGCAAATGTAGGTCCTCTTCAGACTGGATTCACCTAGACACTGTCATACAGAATGAAGTAAGTCAGGAGGAGAAAAGCAAGTATCATATATTAATGCATATATATGGAAACTAGAAAAATGGTGCAGGTGATCTTATTTGCAAAGCAGAAATAGAGACACAGATGTATAGAAGAAACGTGGATATCAAGGGGGAAGGAGGGGTGGGAGGAATGGGAGATTAGGATTGACGCATATACACTATAGACACTAGTTATAAAATAGATAACTAACGGGGACCTACTGTATGTAGTTTAGTCACTAAACCATGTCCGACTCTTTGTGATCCCACAGAGGACAGCCCACCAGCCTCCTCTGTCCATGGGATTCTCCAGATAAGAACACTGGATTGGATTGTCATCCCCGTCTCCAGAGAATCTTCTTGACCCAGGAATCAAACCTGGGTCTCCCGCGTCACAGGCAGACTCTTTACCATTTGGACTACAGGGAAGACCTGTACTGTATCGCACTAACCTCTACTCAATGCTCTGTGGCAACATAAATGGTAAGGAAATCCAAAAAGCGGGGATATATGTATATGTGGCTTGCCAGGCAGCACAGTGGTAAAGAATCCACCTGCCAGTGCAGGAGACGCAAGAGACGTGGGTTCAATCCCTGGATCAGGAAGATCCCCTGTAGGAGGAAATGGCAACACACTCCAATATTCTCGCCTGGGACATCCCATGGATAGAGGAGCCTGGCGGGCTACAGTCTATGGATGAGATCGCAGAGTCAGACACGACTGCACGCGCGCGCACACACACACACACACACACACACGTATAGATGATTCATTTTGCTGTACAGCAGAAACTAACACAACATTGTAAAGCGACAATTCTCCAATAAAAATTGATCATTTTTTTTTTTTCCTGGGTTCATGGAAGAAACACAGCCATTTAAGTCCATCTCAAGTGTCAGCTCATCTTGGAATCAATCAGCTGCTTGGACACATAATAGTGTAGTTCTCAGTTTGAGAAATGAACAATTAGTTTTCAAAATCTAACCTCACCACTTACAAGCTTCCTTAAACTTGGATAATTTAAATAACCTCTCATAACTTTAGTTTCCACAAAGCTGAGGTGCGGATGAGAATAGCCACCAGGTAGGGCCATTGTGAAGACACAGTGGAATAATAAATGAGTGCCTGGTTCACTACATGGCAGATGCTCCACTGAGTTATAGTTCTTTATTTATCAGAAATGAGCTGTGATAATAGTTTGTTTTTGGTCTTCCCATGGTTCTTAGGTAAGTATATTCTAATACTCTTAAATGTCTAGCACAGCGCCTGGCATTTACCAGATGCTTAGATACTTCTAGTTCAGCTAATGAATGGAAGAGTAAAATAATATTGTTTAAAATTGAAACTGTAAAATAAAAATAGAATGTTTGGCTCCTGAAGCAACACAGGTTGCAGTAACATGTGATGACCACAGGATGTCACTATAAAGAAGACAGCGCTGCATTTCAGGAATATTCTGGATACTCTGCCCCTTCCCTCTCCTGGGACTCCAGGGAAAGGACACAATCGCAATACTGTGAAGGCAGAAAGCACACTGCCAAGAATCTGCACACCTCCCTCATATTCCGCCATGCAAATCCATGCCTTAAAAACACAACTCCTGATTTACAGAGGGAAATATTTATTCTGGGCTGGTAGACCTAAATAAAAACTCAGGAGACCTCGTTTGGGGGCAGTTTTATTTCTGCAGCCTTTTGCCTATCCTGGCTTTACATCTGCTTCTCTGGGGATGGGTAGAAGTAACATGGAAAAGAAGAAAATGCAGAGTCAAACTCCAACTCCGTTGTTACCATTTGTATGTCTGTGCAAGTTTCTCAACCTTTCTGAACTTCATTTTGTCCTGTGAAAAAAGAGCAAAACAGAGATAAAGAGATTACAGATGTGCTGTCGCAACTACAGAGATTTAAGCACAACAGCCTTCTCTAAAGACTAGTTCTCAGAGTAGCCTGGAGTCAAAGAGAAGAATCTTCTCTGCAATTCTGGAAGGATTTGGGCATTGAGCCCACAGCTACTTGGCCTGCAGCATCTATCTCCAACAGATCAACAAATTCTCTGAATAAGGCTTAGTTGGACGTGGCCCCCAATTGTAACTTTCCCTTTCAAAAAAACACACTCTGTTGAGTACAAAAAAATTGCTCCTCACCAGACTCTAAAAAAGGGTATGAATGTCATTGTCTCTCTGGCTTCCTGTGGTCTCCATAAAATCTCCAAGCAGAGTATTCTGGGCTCATAAAAATGTCCACAGCCCATTTCTCATCTGCTTTAATGACGTTTCCTAATGGCTGACATTGACATTGGCATCTTTTCTCTGGGGAAAGTGTTGTGAGACTGGCTTTCCCCTTCCCCAAAATAGCTGGTGGAACAGCCCAGGAGCTGGAATACAGAGCGGCGATTTTTCTCTTCCCATGAAGAGATATATCCTCCAAGATACGGGAACTCCGCCTCATTTCCTGTGGCGACAGGCTGAGAGGTCCCATAGCCACCAAGAAGCATTTGCATCCCCACTCAAGGAGTTCAGCTTTGTGTTGTTCCCGGAGCTCTGGGAAGAGAATGAAATTAGAAAAAAAAAAAAAATGACGTTAGTATCCATTATCTGTGAAAGAGGTTCTATGAGCTATGTTGTGTCAATAGGACTTCCCTTGTGATTCAGCTGGTAAAGAATCTGCCTGCAATCTGGGAGCCCTGGGTTCCATCCCTGGGTTGGGAAGATTCCCTGGAGAAGGGAAAGGCTACCCACTCCAGTATTCTGGCCTGGAGAATTCCATGGACTCTATAGTCCATGGGGTTGCAAATAGTCAGACTCGACCGAGCAACTTTCACTTCCACTTTGTGTAAATAAGGGTATCTTATTTCAAAAAGAATCACCTTTGTTTTGTCCAAAATATGTGATCACATCACTTGATCAGGTCACTTCAAGGACGCTAAGAAGAAAATCAGCCATGGGTGTAAATAGCTCTAAGGATAAACGTCAGCATGGTATGTAGAATTGTGATGAGAATGTGGTGGGGTTGGAGGCTGGGGGAGAGATGCCCTGAGAATTCACAGGAAGGGGATGTCAGGTGTGACCAGGAACTTCCTGGAAGCCGGCTGGTTGAAGCAGGACCATCCTTTGCTCTCCTTCACTGAGCACCTGCTTGGTGGGGACTCCTGGACAACACAGCTCCACCCCCACCACTCTATCACTGGGGCTTTTCAGAGAAGGGTGATGCCCAAGTGGGGCTAGGCTTTCTCCTGGGTCTGGGGATATGAGGATGATTATTGTCCTCCAGGGACTCACATTAGAGTGGGAGTAAAAATGCATAAACAGTTGATTGTAAAAGAAATCAAATGATGAGAACACACAGTCCTCCAATGGCAGGGCAGAGAGAAGGGCTTATTCCCCCACTTCTCCTTGGCCCCCTGTCCCATCTCCTCTGGCCAACAGAACTTTCTCTCCCAAGTCACCATTTGCTAAAGAAACCATTGCTGCTGCCTTTAGGTGTCACACTTACTGTTACCAAACAGAAGGGTTTCTTTTCATGACTTTGACCTGTGCTGTACTTAAATGGTTGGAGAAGTCACTCTAGCACACGATGAAGACCCAATCCTGGCTCCTCCCCTTAGACCTTCAGTTTCCTGACCCCTAAAAATAATAAAGGAACACAGTACGTCATTGGGTTTTATTGTTGTTGTCGTTTTCTTTGGTTTTTCTTTTGGTCTTTGTTGTTATTGTCGTTTTTTGTTTTGCTATTGTCAGTCGAAGGGGATTAAAGAAAATGATCTTTGTATTAAAGTTCCTATCACAGCAGTCGTATGCGAAGCACAAATCCTCCGCGCATGCGCAATGTCAGTCTTTCTCGTGCGCCTCCCCAGGCCCGTGGCAAGCTCTAGCCTTGCACGTGTGTTTTCATCTCAGTAATGCTGCCAATAATAAAACCAAACGCTACTATTCACCGTCTGCCGGGTAATGGCCATATCAGTCTTCTTCCCTTGCAATCATAGCTGTTGATTTTACCACCACCGCCTTCTCTGTTGGGAATGAGGCCTGCCCATCAATTGGGTCCTTGCGTTCTCTCCTCCCATCCCCCAGGCAGTGATTTCCGGCAACCAGGGTGGGCGGAGGTGGATGGAAAGAAGCTTCAGCTGCAGGTGGAGAGACCAGGAACTCACTATTCTGTAGTATCTTTTCTGTTTCCAGATTTTTTTTCTTTCTGGATTCTCTTCCTCTCCCACCCCTCCCCCCAAATTATGTTGCATCTGGGTGTCTAAATTCCTGCTCACAGCTGTGCCAATGTCTTCTCCACTCTTCCCATCTGCCTGTTTGTTTTTCTTGGTTTTAGTTTGCAGTCTGCTATTTTGTATAAGCAAAATTATCCTTTCATGTCTTACCCATTTCGGCGGTTTCTTCTGGTTATTGTAAACTACGGCATCTGTGGTGCTTGTCTCCTAATTATATATCCAGCCTCCTAATAGGAAGGGCAGCCAGGCATATGGAACACCGATACAGAGCTTTCTACATTCTGACCTCCTTGTAGGGCTCCTCACAGAAGCTCCAAAGCTTTAGTGGGGGTTTCGTTGAGCTCAACTTGCTAAAATAATATACAAACGTCTGCTGTACTGAGACGATTATCACACAGATTTAGACAAAACTCTTAGGCACGTTTTTCCCACTACTCTAAAAGTATGACTCTGTAAGTAAAGATACAGCTCCAGTTTTCTGATTCTAGTGATCATTCAAATTATTGCTTATTTTTAGACTACTTGGGACAGTTGTATTAAGTGAGAACAGAGATGACAGGAATGAGACTCAAGAGACTTGAATTTAAGACCCAATGTGAATATTAACTTGCTGGATGTTGTGGAGCCCTCAAACTCTCTTGATCATAATTTCCAAATCATTTAAATTAGCAGCTGGACTAAATGCTCCATGAGATAAATAAGCAGGATCGATTCAATCAAGTGTTCATTGTACAATAATGCATTAGGAGCTCGGGAAACTAAGATGAACTGAATATAGTCCTTGATCCAAGAGGAGCTCAAAGTCTAATAATGGAAAAATAAAACATGTATTCAGATGGTGTGGGTATAGTAAATATTATCATAAAAGCATGAATCCTTCTCTGCATTGTTTGTAAGTAATATGATTGATTCTGGAGGCCATATTCTATAAAGGACAAAATAGCAACTATTTTAGGCTTTGCCATCCATGCAGTTTCCATTGCATCTACCCCACTCTGCCTTTTACTCTGAAAGTAGCTGTAGATATGTGAATAAAGAGCAAGGCTAAGTTCTAATAAAACTTTATTTCTAAAAGCAGGTGGTGGTCTGAACTTGCCCCACAAGCTGCAACTTGTTCCCCACCAATCTAGTCACAAACCAATCTCATTGAAATTAATCTTCAGTGGCTTCCCCACTCTCTTATGAGAAAGATAAAACCTATAACACAGCCTCAAGTTCCTAGAAGAACTAGTCCCTGCTTTCCGCCCACACCAAGACCATTGTGAGTTTCTCTCCCCCTCATTCTCCATACCTGGAGTAGGAAATGGCAACCCACTCCAATATTCTTGCCTGGAGAATTCCATGGACAGAGGAGCCTGGCGGGCTACAATCCATGGGGTAACAAACAATTGGACGCAGCTGAATGCAACAATGTTCTGCATGTTCCAACACCATGGAGCGCTCACAGAATCTCCTTTCAACATGTCATACTCCTTCCTGTTTGTGCCGTTACAACTTGCTTGCCTTTGTGCTCCACATACCTTACCTTTTTCTCCACACCTCCATCCCTTCATCTTGTTAATGTCCATCATTCTTCATAGAGCAACTTATACATCACCTCCTCCTAGAAAACTTCCTGCTGCTGCTAAGTTGCTTCAGTGGTGTCCGACTCTGTGCGACCCCATAGACGGCAGCCCACCAGGCTCCCCCATCCCTGGGATTCTCCAGCCAAGAACACTGGAGTGGGTTGCCATTTCCTTCTCCAGAAACCTTCCTAGATTCCCCAAACTAGTTCCACTCTCTATGAAGCTATACACTCCCTGCTCCTTATATGTCTCTTTCATAATCTCTATGGCAATTGTAACTTCTTATTTAATTTTTGTCATCAAATGTTTAATTCTTTAAAATGTCCCTCCCTATAAAGTGTCAGTCCCATAAGAAGAGCACCTATACACATCTTGCTTTTTTTTTTGCAGCTGTATTTGAGCAACTACAGCAGAGCCTAGAACAGAATACACCACCAAGAACTGTTGTAAAATAGATGGATGAATGAAATAATGCCATAGAGGGGACATGAAGTTATTAACTATTGCAGCCTGGGAGCAAGGATGACAGGTGGCTGGGAATGTTTCATAGAGTGGGTGACAATCTGAGATGGTATTTGAAAGCACATAGAGGACAAAAAAGGATTGTGTCAGCTATTCCAATATAAAAAGTAATGATTTTGCTCATTTATGCTACTCTTTCAGCAAATCTCCAAATGTTTGATATTCCATCCTTCTTCTTAGTTACTTTTAACATTAAGTAGCATATATAAATATGTCTTTCTTATTCTACCAGTGTTGGTCAATACCTGATAGCTCTTACCAGAACATAAATTAAGGATGCTAGTGTCTTTACAGAGTTGTATATTCCACTGTGAATTCCTGCTTTATGTCAGCTGTAGTACTTTTACACAATCAATCACAGTATTATGTATATATTGTCAAATGTGCATATGTGCTTGCTCAGTCGCTTCAGTCATGTCTGACTCTTTGTGACTCCATGGACCATAGCCTGCCAGGCTCCTCTGCCCATGGGATTCTCCAGGCAAGAATACTGGGGTGGGTTGTCATGCCCTCCTCCAGGGGATCTTCCTGACTCAAGGATCAAACTCGTGTCTCCTGCATTGCAAGTAATTCTTTACCACTGAGCCACTGGGGAAACCCTACATTGTCAGACAGGCACAACCAAATCTTCTCTTCTTTGTCTAAAGGTTAATTTTACTTATGTACATTTACATAATTATATCTATTTATCTTTAAGCTATGAACAGTGTTGGTAGCTAAACCTAGGTGAATCTGATGCTAAAATTGATGGAATTCTCAAAGAAGAACATTCTTACTTAGTGATGATTACATGTTTTACTCTTTCCTTAATTTACCTCACTTATCAGCATGCCACAACATGGTTCATTTCATGTCCATTTCATGTCTTTCTTGTTTATTCCCTATCTTCCCTCCCCGATATGCACATACCCAGGATTCCTACTTTCCTGTTTTTTCTTTCTGTGTTTATGTCCCTTTATGATACAATCATATGTCTAGTGTAATGCAGATTCAAACATATCTTCTACCCCTCAGTCTCCATGTTTCTTTCTTCCCCCTAAGAACCTCCATCTCTCTCTCTCCCTCCCTGATCTGTTCTTCCAACCCTTTATCTTTTTTTCCAGCTTAGTTTGCTGTATTCAGACTGCACAATATCACGTCAGCACTTCCCTTCATGCTTGTTGGGGTGGATTCTGTTTCCTTTCCTGATTGCCTTCCTCAGTGCACTGAAATAAACCTTCAGGTACATCCCTGAAAAGAAGTTCATGAGATGTGAATGTCTGGCTACTCTGAAGTCTGAAAGTATCTTTACATCTTATGCCCAATAGATAATCAGGCACAAGGTATCATTTATGATGGCCTCCCCGGTGGCATCAAATCATTTATGAAGCCTTCTGCAGCAAGTGACAAACCTTATCCACAGCAGCTTAAGCAATAAAAATCCTTAATTATCTCAAATAACAGGAAATCTGGAGGTAGGTGGTACCAGGCTTGGTGCAGTGGCTAAACAATGTTATCAATGACCCAAGCTCTTTCCATTATATCACTTGGCCATCCGTAGTATGTTAGCTTATTACCTCATGGTCACAAGCTCCAAGCATAATATTCTCAAACAACTGAGTCTGACGCAGGAAGATGAACCACTGGAGCAAAGAGACCTTCCTGAATAGTTTTATCTTTTTATCAGGAAAGCAGTTTTTTTTAGAAGCAGTGTTGGTTAGAATCATATTATAATCCCACACTTGGAATAATCAATAGCAAAGAGGAACGATTTTAACCACAATTGATTGAGACTAATAATTCATCCTCCAATGGGTATGGGAGAGACTTCCTCCCTTGTATATTCCTGCTCAACAAATACCTTCACCAACTGCAGCTGTATCTACAGATAGGAAGAAATAACTAGTTATTGAGTAGGAAACCACAAGCTTTCACCAAAGCAAACTGTAGTGTTCTTTGTTGAAAATATTTTCCCTCAGAACTGTGAACACATTACTCCATCTTTGCAACCCCATTGTCTGTTCATGGGATTCTCCAGTTAAGAATACCAGAGTGGGTCGCCATTCCCTTCTCCAGGGGATCTTCCAGACCCAGGGATCGAACCCATGTCTCTTAGGTCTCCTGCACTGGCAGACGGGTTCTTTACCACTAGCACCACCTGGGAAGTCCATGTTACAGTTGCAGCAGGAAAATAATACACCTAGGTGAAACTGTTTTTCTTTTAAAGAAAAGTATTCAGAACGTGGATTGAACTTGGGTCTCCCTCACTGCAGGCAGATTCTTTACCATCTGAGCTACCAGAGAAGCCCCCACATCATGCTCTAGCATCTCGTGTTACTAAGGAGAAATTGCATCCCTTTTCTTTTTTATGCCCATGATGTTTCCAGAATCTTCTCTGTATTCTGGTGTTTGAAATTTCACAAGGGTATATCTGGCTATGACTTTTGGTCTTTCTTTTTATTTTTAACATGAGCCTTTTGTCTTTGAAATAGTATATTCAAAATGTGATGTATTCAAGGCTAGTTGCCAAGTCAAAACTCAAACCTCTCTCTAGTGAGTGTTGAAATTCTTGCTCATTTGACTCCCTTGGTCCTCTCTCCACGATTCATTGTCAGGTTTGTTGCAACCTGGACCCTGCTACTCTCCCTCCAAAATACTCTTCAAAATTTGAATTGAATATGTGTTAAGTTGCTGATTAATTTATGCTAATGAGGCCAAGGCCAGCTTATTGCTCTTTGCCAAGCGTTTCTCTTGTTTTAACTACACTCTAACTTTTCCTCCAACTCTCATTTGTGTGCCAGGTGAACCCACTGGTCATGAGAGATTCAATAATATTCTCTAATTACAAGTATGTTTCATTGATGGACAACCCCTGTGCCTTAGCTCATACGTTATTATTATTTTTAATCTTAGTGTTGCCAGTATAATAATTATCTGTCTTTACTTTTAAATATGTCAGTGAAAAGCATCTGTACAAGGCAAGACTGTCTCTACAATCCACCATTGCTGTTTCATCACCAAGTCTCTTGGTGCTATTTTTGTCACTAAGTTTCAGGGTTATTTGTTACATAGCAAAGGAAATTGAGATATTAACTGAAAGGCTGAAGAAAATATTTTAAAAGACGTTTTCCTGCACATAATAACCACTGTTACCTTAAAAAAGGAACATAAACAATAGACTTAGTTGCCTTTTCTTTTGTTTCCTTATGGCACCTTATTCTTCAGGATAATAGCTGCACGGTCCTCCTTATTTACAGTTGGGTTCTCCCTGAGCAAATTCTGTGTTGATCCACTTCCATGGCGGTCCAGGATTTAAGGTCCCATGCTTCCAATGCAGGCATCTCAGGTTCGATCACTGTTCAGGGCACTAACATCCCAGATGCCAAGCTGTATGACCAAAAAAAATAAATAAATAAATGAAAATCTATGGTGCATTAAAATTACCCTTCCCAACACCTAGCAAAACCCTGACACACAAGGACCACCTCACAAATGTTCAATGACTTTAGTAGATGTACATAATTTGAATCCAACATTCAATTGCCAGTGAATGCAGGCTCAGTGTCTCTTGCTCTTTTATTGGAAACATCCAGTGTGGGCCACAAAAAGAGAATTGTAGTAAACGGCCTCCCCCATTGCCCATGTCTTACAAGTCACACAACACTGAGTCAAGGTCTCAGGATGCTTTGGCAATCAATACCCATGTGTCTTTCTTTAACAACCAGAAATTATGGGGCCTGGACAGGATGCAAAGTGTTCTCAGGCAGCCTGGGAAACAACTAAGAGAACACCAGGCAAATGAAAATGATCTGTGTCATCCTTCCTCCCTTGGTCTTTGGGAAGCAATGTCAGCTTTGATAAATGTCAAAAATACAAGGTGCACAGATATCGAGTGGAGGACTTTCTCACTTGCTTATTACCATCACTGAGGATAGCCCACCAAAGCTGCTTTGTTCTGGGGGTCTTGAGCCTTCAAGAGCTCATAAGTCCCAGCGTGTCCTCAGGACAAGAGAGGCAAGACCCAGTTCCAGATGGAGATAGGAAACCCAACTGCACTGGCTCCAGACACAAGGTATGTGGCCAAGACTCCAGGCAGGAAGAAGAGGTTGATCTAAAAGACCTCCTGAGTTCTCCGTCCTGATCTGAACCTACATGGAAACATAGAAGTGCTTATTTTGTGCCAGAACATTGATAAATAGGGGAAAAAAAAAATTCAACTTGTGACACTCGGAAATGTACCTGCTAGAGCCGGGGTGAAGCACACGTATGGGCCATTTTCTTTCATTGTAAGGAAGCACAGAGGAGCTAGCTCCAATGTTAAAGACAGGGAGTGGTTAGAACTAGTTATATTACATTTGCTTAAGATATGAATCTTAAAGGATGGGTGGGAAATAAGGAGGTTTTAAAAGGGAAGGTCTTTTGACTATAAAGAGACTGACACACCGCCTGATGTGGAGGCAGCCTCAGGCCACAACCCACCTTCAAACAGTGTAAGCAGGCTCAGCTGATGGGTTATGGTGAGCCCAGGGGGACTGGAAGGAAAACAGGAGGAAGTGGCAGAGGTTGAGGACCTTGTGTCCTCAGGGGCAGTGGGTGGGTATATGGGCAGTTCTTAGGGATTATTTTAGTTCAGTTCAGTTGCTCAGTTGAGTCCGACTTTTGTGACCCCCATAGACTGCAGCACGCCAGGCTTTCCTGTCCATCACCAACTCCCTGAGCTTACTCAAACTCATGCCCATCTAGTTGGTGATGCCATCTAACCATCTTATCCTCTGTCATCCCCTTCTCCTCCTGCCTTCAATCTTTCCCAGCATCAGGGTCTTTTCCAGTGAGTCAGTTCTTCTCATCAGGTGGCCAAAGGATTGGAGCTTCAGCTTCAGCATCAGTCCGGAAATCAGCATTCAGGAGTGATTTCCTTTAGTATGGACTGATTGGATCTCCTTGTAGTCCAAGGAACTCCCAAGAGTCTTCTCCAACACCACAGTTCAAAAGCATCAATTCTTTGGTGCTCAGCTTTCTTCATGGTCCACCTGTCACATCCATACATGACTGCTGGAAAAACCATAGCTTTGATTATTTAGACCAGAAATTTTCAAATTTTGATGGGTAATAAATTACCTACGAATCTTTCAAATGCAGAATGTGATTCAGAGGGCCTAAGGTAGGGTCTGAAAATCCACAGGTTTTACAAGTTCCCAGGTTCTGGATCCTAGTCCAAGCATACCAGCAACAGCCAGCATCACCAGGCACTGGTGTCCAAAGCCCAAGCTTGGACTCCACCCCAGAACTGCTGAGTCAGAATCTGCATTTTTACAAGACCCTAGACTGTTGTCTTTATTTGAGAGGCACTGGCCAGAGTGTGAATCCAGCTTCACTTGGGAATCATCTAAAGAATTGTTTAAATAACACAGCTGGGCTACCCCAATTAGGTTTCTGAATTAACTGGTCTGAGGGGGACCCAGGCATAGGTGTTTATAAAATCTCCAGTGGTAGTTCTAACGAATATCCACACTGAGAACCACTGAATTCAGTTACAAAGAAAAAGCTCAGTGGGGAAGATGAATTGGTCAAAGTCATACAGCATCAGGACGAGAGGTGAGGCTGCAAACTGCTACTAAGGACCCCTTAAAATTCGTATGTCCCATCACACCACCCCTTTAGTATCTGAGTTCATGTCCAAGCAGTGACTATGGCTCCAAAAACTTCCTCAGGTGAATGGTAAGTAAATTGGATTTAGTCACCTGTCAGTGAAAACCAACCAAAAGTTTGTCTAACCTTCAGATCAGTTAAAAGAATCTCTTCTTTAGTAGGCATTACATTTAAAGATTCATTAAAGAAAATGGACTTCCTGCAATGTGTGAGATGCTGCAGGAGAACTTGGACCACAGAAACAGGGACGGTAAGGAATGTGAAACACCATTTATGTTAAGTGAGCCGCATGCCCGTGTGCATAAGTTTAAGGCACATTTGGAGGAAGTTAGAGGGACGGAGGATAAAATACGAAGGTGAAGGAATCCATTCCCCAATTTTCTTTTTGCAAAACAGCACACACACACACTTCACCTACAGAATAGCCTCTCACTTAAATCCTGAAAAGTTAAAAAGTATTATAATAATCTAAAGAAGGAAGGGGAACATTTATTTTTAAACCTCACGGTTTAAAAGTATTTTTAAGCTTTCATAAACTGTGAGGGGAAAAAAATCCATTTTATTAATTTCTTTTCAAATAAAAATCTTAAGAACCTTATACATTTTATGAAGACTGTGTTTTATGATTTCTTTTATTAATAAGTACTTAATGCTGTAATTGTTTCTTTGCGTAACAGAACGATTATATAAAATGAATATATTTAAGATAACTACATACTCATTTCTTTCCTTTTTTTTTTCCTATGAAGTGCATTTTCTTTAGAAGCCAAATTTGTACTTTTGGAAAAGGCAGCCGAATAGCCAAAGTTGTAATTTTATGAAACCACAAAAGGCTCTTCTAAAGGGATCTGACTTGAATACACACTGCAAGGAAATTAATAGTCTCAGTTCAAACACCCTCTTTAATCCATCTCCTTCTGCCTCTTACAACGAAGGGAAGAATGCAGTTGTCAAGCTGACTTAGGAGAAGGATGTGTGTTGAGCAACACGCGGTTGGCACGAGGCCACACAAGTTCTTTCTGGGGTGTCTCAGCAGCCTTGGGGGAGCTGCCAGGGCAGGGATGTGTTGTGTGTCATTATCAATTTGCACTCTGATTTCCTAACAGTTCAAGAGGCCTTTTGACAAAAGCCTCCATTTAGATCTAATAATAACTCTGGATTTTTGCTAAATGTCTCGCAACCTGGGAACAGGCCCAATTGCTAAACATACTTTCAGGGCATGAGTTTCTTTGACTGAGCCCAGAGGGGACAGCCAAGCAGACTAGAAAATGTGTATTAGAAAAATTTTCTCACTTTTATGAGTTACTTTCAAAAGAATGATTTCCATTCATTTATAAAGTCCACCTGAAAATGGCTGTAGTTGTGGGGCATAATGTCACTGTCCAGCCCAAGCCTGGGATAATGGCAGCTAAAATTCCATTGCCCCCAGTGTCCTCTGCATCATATAACTATAAAATCTAATGGATTAACTGACCTACTTCCTTCTACTTAGTCACACAACATCTAGTCCATTTCCAGTAAGTTTCCATGTTTGCTTACGTCTTGCTATCTCTTTTGGGGGCTTATTTCGTATCTGGCTAGCTCTTTGCATTAGAACACTCTCCAGTAATTCATATTAATATTTCTCCATGGAAATACACGGAAATATCTTGGCTCCCTCGTACTCAAAAAATTAATGAATTCATTAGTGCTTTGTAACTACCCCCTCTCTCCTGACAAAGTTTCCGTTTTTTCAAGGCAACTATCCAGTGTCCATCTGGGGATTTCTCATGTAGCATTAGAGTCTGGCAGGTTCTTGGGAGCAGGATAAGGAGGCAAGTCAACAAAAAAGGGGGACAGTGTGTTGGCTGGGGAAATGAGGGGGTTCAGCTCCAAGGTCAATCAGTAGCTTGGTTAGAATGGTCTTGGATACCTTGCCTTGTCTCAGGAACTTTCTTTAACGCCCACATTATTAGCTCTGTATCCTAACCTCTGACCCAGTGTGTCACTTCTGCAGATGTTTTCATCTGCACCTGTTGTCTCTTCCACGCTCACTATTCACATGTACAATCTGAGACATAAAGAAACCCAAGGAGGCAGCAGATTAAACTGAAGCTCTCAAAAAACAAACAAAAATGTCAAGCTCCTATGCTGCTACTGTCACTCATTCTCGAAAAGGGTACTAATCGAAGTTGCTGTTCACTTGCTAAGCTGTGTCCAACTCTTTGGGACCCCATGGACTGCAGCATGCGAGGCTTCCCTGTCCTTCACTATTTCCTGAAACTTGCTCAAGTTCATGTCCATTGATGCTATCAAACCATCTCATCCTCTGCTAATGGATGGAAGGAAGACATCCTTGCTAATGGAAGACAAGGTTGAAATAAATTGATTACAATTTACGTTATGGTCTCTTTGGAAATGTAATAGTTCCCAAATTATTTAATTGGTCACTTGTGCTTGATATAAGATTGTCGGTGTGGTATCAGTCTATTTGCAGAATCAGAAGTTTTGAGCCTGGGTTTACATTACATCTCATTGGCCTACCCACCTAACTAGAATACCTTTAAAACCCGTTCCAAGAATTGTTTATCCAAGCTCTCTCTGGACATTTCCAGAAATATAGCACTCCTTACCATGATTCCTTTTCAGCTAACTGCATTAGCAATGAGTCCAGAGTTGTTAGAGTGCTTTTTCACATCTAGTAGACCTGTCGTTCCAGGAATGGCCTCCCTTTGGGGCCAGTTCTATCTTCTGGAGGATAGGAAAGAAAAAATGACCCATATCCTCTCTATGTGACTGCTTCTAGGGAAAACGTGGTATGAAATTGTCGTGTCAATATTTTTCTAGAAAAGCACTTTTGAAATACCATGTAAATTCTAGGAATAGAGTAGTAACATAGAAAAGAAGTTTTCAGCAATTTATCACATCTGCTTCTATTATTAAGCATAAAAGACAAGATATTTCTTGGGGAGAAAGAGATGTTTCAGTATTTAGAAAATATCCAGTTTCTGTCTAGAGAGAGCTTGGAAATCATAAAACATACTTTTAATCACTCATAATTTAGACTGAAATCTTCCCTGTTGAGGATTAATCCTAAGAATGTAATCCAAAATATGGAAAAATCTTTGTATACATAAGTAATCAGCTCAATGGTGCTTTTAATAAGTAAAAGTTGGAAACATGGTAAATGGCCAATTTTGTGGATATAATGAGACAGCCTATGGGTTGTTATAATAATTGAAGTCTATGAAGCTATTTAAAAATACTTTTATTAAACAAACTGTAATAACACATGAAATGACATAGGAGGAAAGCAAATACAGTTAAACTGGTACATTTGAAAAGAAACATGAAGAATAAAATTTTAAATGCCATTAATAGTATTAGGTAGGTTTGAATAATCAAAAAATGGATAATTTACCTCTATTTTCAATGTTTTTTAATCCATGTTTCATATAAATGAGTCTGAAAAAGCTGAATCTTAAAAAATGAAACTAAAAGAATGGAGAATGCCTGAGCTTACTTCCTCCCAGGTTAAAACTAAAGCATTCTATGAAGGTTATTTTGCTTTCCTTTTCAATTTCTCTAGTGTCTTCAATCTATTTTTTAAAACCATATATTCACTTAAAGTGTTAGTTGCTCAGTAGTGTCTGACTTTTTTTGATCCCATGACCTGTAGCCCTCCAGGCTCCTCAGTCCATGGAACTCTCCAGGCAAGAATACTGGAGCAGGTAGTCATTCCCTCCTCCAGGAGATCTTCCTAACACAGACACTGAACCCAGGTCTTCTGCATTGCAGGCAGATTCTTTACCATCTGAGGCCCACTTAGGCCCAACCTTATTACACAGTTACATTAAACCAGGCAACAGTGGAATCTTACAAAAGACATGGGCCCCATTCCATCAAGCACTATTCGTTTAGTGATTGTCTGTGTTGACAGTTTTAATTCTAACTTAATTATCTGTTTGACAATTCTCATTAAAAGTCACTGACTGAATAAGGAAAGGGTGTCCTAAATTCTGAACAATTATCCCTGGGTACAATTTTCCCAATCAAAGTGATGTGCGGTTTTGTACTACAAAAATCCTGAGTGTCCCTGTGGCCTCAATGTCAATGCCATACCATTTCTGAAGCTAACAAGTTCATGCTTTGGCAGATGCAAATAAAATAGTATAGACCCATATTTATTTTGATTTAAAAAAACATAAAATTTTATTTGATCAAAAAATATTAAAATCATTTTTAAAATATTAAAAATATTAGGATTAAAAAATATTTTTTTCTAATTCAGCATTGTCTTTTATAAATTAAAGTCAGCTAAAATCTAATTCCTCTGAGAGACTGTAATCTGTTAGCCAAGATATACTATAGAAGTCATTTCTCTTTTACCAGTAGTTGGAAGCAGAACTGGGGAAAAAAAAAAAAAAAGAAACAGCATTTTTACAAGGGGCTATGTTTAATTTGTCAAAAGTCATAAAAAAAGGTCTGTAAAATATTATCAAACTTGTAAGTTTGTCACATATTGCAACTGTAAATTGTCTAGAATAATTAAATGTAAGCTGTTCTTAATCCCTTAGGCAAAAAAAAAAAAAAAAAAAGAAGAAGAAGAAGAAATCCCTTAGGCTGTTAGGAAAAAGCTTCCATCTCCAATAAAATCCTAGAGTCAAATGAGAGATGAGATGGGAGGAAATGACCTCTTTGATGTGGAAAGAAACTGCAGTAAGCTGTATTAGGTATGTCATCCGTTCATTTGTTCTCTTACTAAATAATGTATTCATTTATCCATTAATTGAATAATTATGCCATGATTTACCCCTCAATCATTTCCTCATTTCCTCAATCATTATTCAATCATTTACCAATTCATTAACTTGATCACTCATTCATTCCCTTGGCTTCTTCATCGAATAATGTGTTCTTTATATATGCATTCATTTTTTATAACCAACATGGACCAAGACATCATGTTGCTAGGTGCTAGCAATGAGGAAATGAGAAAGACAATGTCCTTACCATTGGGGAGTCCATGATAAAAGGGATGGACACTTGGTTTTGACACGTTCTTTTCTGGGCCTGGGGGAGGAAAGCACTAGGGGTGCAGAGAGAAAGAAGTCATTGCCTGCATAAGGAGGAGATGTGACAGTGTGACTCGAACTGGGTCTGCAACAGGAGCTCATCCCGTGGAGGACAGGGCAGAGAGAGGCACATGATGGAAATCAGAGGAAAGGGTTTGCAAGTAGGGAAACCAGTGGTGTGCAGAAGCACGCCAAGTTTAGAGGATTGTGACTAGCTTAAAGTTCCTGGAGGAACAGGATGAAATTGAGAAGACCCTTCAGTTCAGTTCAGTTCAGCGGCTCAGTCATGTCCAACTCTTTGCAACCCCATGGACTGCAGCACACTAGGCTTCCCTGTCCATCAGCGACTCCCAGAGTTTACTCAAACTCATGTCTATTGAGTCGGTGATGCCATCCAACCATCTCACCCTCTGTCATCCTCTTCTCCCCCACCTTCAATCTTTCCCAGCATCAGAGTCTTTTCCAATGAGTCAGTTCTTTGCATCTGGTGGCCAGAGTATTGGAGTTCCAGCTTCAGCATCAGTCCTTCAAATGAATATTCAGTACTAATTTCCTTTAGGATGGACTGGTTGGATCTCCTTGCAGTCCAAGAGTCTTTCCAACACCACAGTTCAAAAGCATCAATTCTTCGGCACTCAGCTTTCTTTGTAGTCCAACTCTCACATCCATATATGACTACTGGAAAAACCAAAGCTTTGACTAGACAGACCTTTGTTGGCAAAGTAATGTCTCTGCTTTTTAATATGCTGTCTAGGTTGGTCATAGCTTTTCTCCCAAGGAAAAAAAGACCCTACAGGGGGTAAATAGGTTAGGGTCTGATTGCAAACAGCCTTTCAAACCACCATTTAGAATTATAAAGGTGTTCATTATATTTGCACAGCAATGATGACTGTGTGCTAGAATTTATCATGGTTCATCCTTATGGATAACTGGATATGATATTCATAGTTTTAACAAAATTGAAACTTACTTAGTTACTTTTCCTTCTGTGTTCTTAACAAACTTGTCAAACTCTTGATAGTCATAGCTCTGTTAGAGCTTTTTCTTTAAACTTTTCCATCTCCCTTTTTGGAACATGGGGCTCTTGAAGACCATTCAGTTCAATTGTTCAGTCATGTCCAACTCTTTTCCACCCCATGGACTGCAGCATGCCAAGTTTTCCTGTCCTTTACCAACACTCGGAGCTTGCTCAAATTCATGTCCATCGAGTTGGTGATGCCATCCAACCATCTCATCCTCTGTCATCCTCTTCTCCTCCTGCCTTCAATCTTTCCCAGCATCAGGTTCTTTTCCAATGAGTCAGTTTCTTCACATCAGGTGGCCAAAGTATTGGACCTTCAGCTTCAGCATCAGTCCTTCCAATGAATATTCAGTACTGATTTCCTTTAGGATGGACTGATTGGATCTCCTTGCAGTCCAAGAGTCTTTCCAACACCACAGTTCAAAAGCATCAATTCTTTGGCACTCAGCTTTCTTTATAGTCCAACTCACACCCATACATGACTACTTGAAAAACCATAGCTTTGACTAGATGGACCTTCATTGGCAAAGTAATACCTCTGCTTTTTAATATGCTGTCTAGGTTGGTCATCTCTTTTCTTGTAAGGAGGAAGCATCCTTTAATTTCATGGCTGCAATCACCATCTGCAGTGATTTTGGAGCCCAAGAAAATAGCCTATCACTGTTTTCACTGTTTCCCCATCTATTTACCATGAAGTGATGGGACCAGATACCATGATCTTTGTTTTCTGAATGTTGAGTTTCAAGCCAACTTTTTCACTCTCCTCTTTCATTTTCATCAAGAAGCTCTTTAGTTCCTCTTCAGTTTCTGCCATAAGGGTGGTATCATCTGCATATCTGAGGTGATTGATATTCCTCCTGGCAATCTTGGTTTCAGCTTGTGCTTCATTCAGCCCAGGATTTCACATGATGTACTCTGCATATAAGTTAAATAAGCAGGGTGACAATATACAGCCTTGATGTACTCCTTTTCCTCTTTGGAACCAGTCTGTTGTTCCATGTCCAGTTCTAACTGTTGCTTCCTGATCTGCATACAGATTTCACAAGAGGCAGGTCAGGTGGTCTGGTATTCCCATCTCGTGAAGAATTTTCCGCAGTTCATTGTGATCCACACAGTCAAAGGCTTTGGCATAGTAAATGAAGCAAAAGTAGATGATTTCTGGAACTCTCTTGCTTTTTCTATGATCTGACAGATGTTGGCAGTTTGATCTCTTGCTCCTCTGCCTTTTCTAAAACCAGCTTGAGCATCTGGAAGTTCTCGGTTCACATACTGTTGAAGCCTAGCTTGGAGAATATTTTGCTAGCATGTTAGATGAGTGCAATTGTGCAGTAGTTTGAACATTCTTTGGCATTGCCTTTCTTTGAGATTGGAATGAAAAATGACATTTTCCAGTCCTGTGGCCACTGCTGAGTTTTCCAGATTTGCTGGCATATTGAATGCAGTACTTTCACAGCATTATCTTTTACGATGTGAAATAGCTCAACTGGAATTCCATCACCTCCACTAGCTTTGTTCATAGTGATACTTCCTAAGGTCCACTTGACTTTACATTCCAGGATGTCTGGCTGTAGGTCAGTGATCACACCAACATGGTTATCTGGGTCATTAAGATCTTTTTGGTATTCTTCTGTGTATTCTTGCCACCTCTTCTTAATATCTTTTGCTTCTGTTAGGTCCATACCATTTCTATCCTTTCTTGTTCCCATCTTTTCATGAAATGTTCCCTGGGTATCTCTAATTTTCCTGAAGAGATCTCTCATTTCTTGAGAGATGTCATAGTCTTTTCCATTCTATTGTTTTCCTCTATTTCTTTGTATTGATCACTTAGAAAGTCTTTCTTATCTCTCCTTGCTATACTTTGGAACTCTGAATTCATATGGATATATCTTTCCTTTTTTCCCTTGCCTTTCACATCTATTCTTTTTTCAGCTATTTGTAAGGCCTCCTCAACAACCATTTTGCCTTTCTGCATTTCTTTTTCTTGGGAATGGTTTTGATCACTGCCTCCTGTACAATGTCATGAGCCTATGTCCATAATTCTTTAGGCACTCTGTCTATCAGATCTAATCCCTTGAATCTATTTGTCTTTTCCAGTGTATAATCATAAGGAATTTGATTTAGATCATACCCGGATGGCCTGGTGGTTTTTCCTACTTTCTTCCAATTTAAGTCTGAATTTTTTTCCATAAGGAGTTTATGATCTGAGCCACAGTCAGTTCCTGGTCTTGTTTTTGCTGACTGTATAGAGCTACACCATCTTTGACTGCAAAGAATATAATCAATCTGATTTTGGTATTGACCATCTGGTGATGTCCATGTGCAGAGTCATCTCTTGTGTTATTGGAAGAGGGTGTTTGCTATGGCCAGTACATTCTCTTGGGAAAACTCTGTCAGCCTTTACCATGCTTCATTTTGTACTCCAAGGCCAAACATGCCTGTTACTCCAGGTATTTCTTGACTTCCTACTTTTTCATTGCAGTCCCCAGTGATTAAAATGACATCTTTCTTTGGTGCTAGTTCTAGAAGGTCTTGTAGGTCTTCATAGAACTGTTCAGCTTCAGCTTCTTTGGCATTAGCGCTTGGGGCATAGACCTGGATTACTCTGATACTGAATGATTTTCCTTGGAAACAAACAGAGATCATTTTGTCATTTTTGAGATTGCACCCAAGTACTGCATTTCAGACCTTTTTGTTGACCATGAGGGCTATTCCACTTCTTCTAAGGGATTCTTGCCCACAGTAGTAGATATAATGGTCATCTGAATTAAATTTGCCCATTCTGGTCCATCTGAGTTTACTTATTCCTAAAATGTTGATGTTCACTCTTGCCATCTCCTATTTGACCACTTCCAATTTACCTTGATTCATGGACCTAACATTCCAGGTTCCTATGCAATATTGTTCTTTACAGCACTGGACTTTACTTCCATCACCTGTCATATCCACAACTGGGTGTTGTTTTGGCTTTGGCTCCATCTCTTCATTCTTTCTGGGGCTATTTCTCCATTCTTCTCCAGTAGCATATTGGGCACCTACCGACCTGGGGAGTTCATCATTCAGTGTTATATCTTTTTGCATTTTCATACTGTTCATGAGGTTCTCAAGGCAAGAATACTAAAGTGGTTTGCCATTCCCTTCTCCAGCAGACCACGTTTTGTCAGAAGTCTTCACCATGACCCATCTGTCTTGGGTGGCCCTACATGGCATGGCTCATAGTTTCATTGAGTTAGACAAGGCTGTGATCCATGTGATCAGTTTGGTTAGTTTTCTGTGACAGTGGTTTTAATTCTGTCTGCCCTCTGATTGAGAAGGATAGGAAGCTTCTGAAATCTCTCTGATGGGAGCTTCCCTCCGATGGCTGTAGGGGATCTGAGTCTTGTTTTGATCAGTGGGGCCATACTCAGTAAATCTTTAAATCAATTTTCTGTTGATGAACTGAGCTATGTTCCCTCTATGTTGTTTGGTGTGAGTCCAAACTATGGTAGGGGTAATGGTGGTAATGGCAACCTCCTTCAAAAGAACTTATGCCAGCACTATTGAATTCAGTTCCCCTGACTCTATGATAGGCAGGTGTTGACCCACACCTCCACCAGAGACTCCTGAACACTCACAGGCAAGTCTAGCTCAGTCTCTATGGGGTCACTGCTCCTTTCTCCTGGGTCCTGGTGCACACAGGTTTTTTTATGACTTCCAAGAGTCTGTTTCCCCAGCCTGTCCTTTTTGGGGCTTCTCCTTTGCCCTTGGATGTGGGGTATCTCTTTTAGGTGGCATCCAACACTCTCCTGTCAATGGTTGTTCAGCAGCAAGTTGGAATTTTGGAGTTCTTGCAGGAGAAGATGAGTGCATGTCCTTCTACTCCATCAGGAACCAGATTATTTGTTCCTGTACCCAAAGACCCATATAGGCAAAGCTATGGTTTTTACAAGTCATGTATGGATGTGAGAGTTGGACCATAAACAAGGCTGAGCACTGAATAACTGATGCTTTCAAACTGCAGTGCTATAATAGACTTCTGAAAGTCCCTTGGACAGCAAGGAGATCAAACCAGTCAATGTCAAAGGAGATCAAGCCTAAATACTCATTGGAAGGACTGATGCTGAAGCTGAAGCTCCAATACTTTGGCCACATGATGCAAAGATCTGTCTCATTGGGAAAGACACTAGTGCTGGGAAAGACTGAGGGCAGGAGGAGAAGGGGGCAACAGAGGATGATGCTGATGTTCACTCTTGCCATCTCCTACTTGACCACTTCCAATTTACCTTGATTCATGGACTTAACATCCCAGGTTCCTATACAATATTGTTCTTTACAGCAATATTGGATGGTTGGATGGATGGATGGTTGGATGATGTCAGTGATTCAATGGACATGAATTTGAGCAAACTCCAGGAGATGGGGAAGGACAGGGAAGCCTGGAGTGCTGCAGTTCATGGGATTGCAAATAATTGGACACAGCTTAGCGACTTCAATGCCTAGCATTATGCTTTACACATGGGAGATCGATGCCATAACTTTTGAGGAATGGAAGAATTGTGAGTGAATAAATAATAGAAGAAAGAAAGGGATGGAGGGAAGGAGGAGGAAGGAAGTTACATGATGAAACTGGTAAATAACAGGGTAGAGGTGAGAAACAAGGTTTCCATCAGCAGCCCGGTTCTCATTCCCACACCCCACATGGTTTGTCGTACACATCGCACCAGTAAGAGCTTTATCATACCATGGTAGTAAGATGTCCATGTTACTCACAATATCAATTAAAATATGCATTGGATAACATAGATATAGACTTTCTTATGGTAGAGACTGGCTTTTTCTTGTTTTGTCTTGTTAATAGCTGACATTTAGTAAGTCCTAATTCATTAATACTGGCTGGATGAATGAATTCAGGACCTTGTATTCATTGAAAAGGCGGGATAATTAAGAAAAAGATTGGATGCTGCTTGTAAAAATGAAATATATATATGAACATAAAGAATTTATGAAAATAAGAGCACATGAGAATAACTACCTTTCAAACTATGGAGTGTTCAAATGCCCTCTTCATGTCTTATTTTTGTCAGTGAGGATTTTAATAACTCAGAATATATAGACACCAATCAATGTTTAGCTATTCAAGTATATAGTTAAATTTATACTTGAGTTGTGTGTACACAAGAAGTAGATCAGTCGTGTCCGACTCTTTGCAACCCTGTGGACTGTAGCCCACCAGGCTCCTCTCTCCGTGAGATTCTCCAGGCAAGAATCCTGGAGTGGATTGCCAAACCTTCCTCCAGGGGATCTTCTAACCCAGGGATTGAACCCACATCTCATGTCTCCTGCATTGGAAGCCGGGTTCTTTACCACTACCACCACCTGGGAAGCTCATGCTTGAGTTATGCTTTTATATGAAAAAAAATAACAAAAGCCATTAAAGAAAACTTTCAATAAATAAAACTTATAAACCCCAGCTGTGACCCATTTCTTTTTCCCAAATTTCTGCCTTTTCCTTCTTTGACTTATAATCAAAATGGAGATGTGTTTTTCTGCAGTCCATACTTAGCACTCTACGTTTGTAAAACAATTTTTAGGGTTTCATATAATCACCTTGTAACCTCAAATTGAAGAATAAATGTGCTCACTCTTCCCTATTTCAAATTTTGCCAATTGGCAAATATCATCAGAAGAAAAAAGTGGAAAACCATGTTTTCAGGAGGTCAAGTAAAAGAAACTAGACTCAAACTAATGCTCAATGTGATAAATATCTTCCTATTTTTCTTTGAATATTCTTTTAATATAGAGTTTTATATCTAAATACAGCAAGTAAAGCTTAATATGCATTTTTATTGTTCTCTCTGTCGTACTCCCCTGCTTTCCAACACAGTTGAGCAAATTTGCAGTGACCCAGCAATATAAGTTCTATGTTCTGCTACAATTTCCCTAGCATCCAGGTTATTATACTTTATTATTGTTAGTTTAGGGGGAAAATGTTTCCCCAATATTGTTGTTATTTGTGCTATGATTACAAAAGAGTTCAAGAAATACAATTATATCACATTAATGATGGTCTGTAATTCTGGCTTTTCACTGAATCAAAGGGTACTGCCCTCACTTAGCCCTATTTCTATGACAGTGATATAATTCTTTGCCAAAAAAATAGTGTCTTAAGCCCAGAAAATTTTCAGTTTTTCTTTTTTTATTTTATGTCTATTCCCACAATCTCAAAATAGGCATGCTCTTTGCTTTTCCATAAAAGACTTCATGTTATCCTAAATGTAGTTAATATTTCTAACATAATTTGTTTAATACTAGTCTACTTTTAACTTTAAAATATGCTTAGTCAAATGATACCTGTCTAGCCTAGACTTTGCCAAAGACTATTCAGTAAACCTGTTTTTCTAGAAGTTGTTAACATTTATTATGCATTGAAAACTGTCCCAAAATTGAGGAAGTGAAGGGTTATGCAAAGTAAGTTTTTAATGAGAATATTCTCACTTTATACAATGCACATTTCTGAGAGAGGATTATAGTTTATGAAAATCTAAAACAGGAGCATAGAAGGTATTGAGCATCCATGCATGAAGGCAGAGGCTTCAGTCATGAGCAGAGATTCTGAATCTAAATTCACTGAGCAAAGGAGACTCCAACAAAATGTTTTCCCTTGTGGCTGGTTTACAGTCCTTTGGCAAATGAATCCTTGTTCTGTGGTGGTTTTTTTTCTTTTTTTTTCCTATTTTAAAAATTATTTTCCTACAAGCCATATGCATCTGATGATTAATTATATGGTGTGATAGTTTAGTCGCTAAGTTGTATCCTACTCTTGTGACCCCATGGACTGGAGCCCGCCAGGCTCCTCTGTCCATGGGATTTCTCAGGCAAGAATACTGGAGTGGGTTGCCAGTTCCTTCTCCAGGGGATATCTCCAACCTTAGGAATCAAAACCACATCTCCTGCATCACAGGCAGGCTCCTGCCTTGCAGGTGAATTCTTTACCGACTGAGCTAGGAGGGAAGCCTAATTATGTGGTACCTTCAGATATTGTGTGCTCTAGTGGAAAAGGCTAATTTCAAAAGTGATTTCTTACAGAGCCCTGTTTGAGCTCCCTGAGTCACACAGCAATTTCCTGCCGGTTATCTGTTTTACCTATGGTAGTGTATGTCTCCACGCTACTCTTTCTATCTGCTTTCCTATGTGGCACTTGTTTTTCTCCTTCTGACTTCACTGTGTATAATAGGCTCTAGGTTCATCCACTGTGGCAGAAACCAACACAATATTGTAAAGCAATTATCTTTCAATTAAAAATAGAACTTTTAAAAAGTGATGTATTGTGATAATCCTCAGTGTCTTTTGGTGATTCCCACTGAATGGTGTATGGGTGAGATCAGAAAATTCCTTGGCCCTAACAAAACCAGCAAATTAGGGGGTGTGAAGCGAAAAAGCTTCATTATATGGGAGTTGAGAAACAGTCTGTAAAGTGCTTGCAAATTCAGTAGTCAAAAGAAACACAATCAGCAGATGTTTTTCAGTGTTCATTCTCATTGTATTTCCAGTACATTCCTTTTAAGAAGTGAAGATTGTTTGAATCCTCAGGCAGCAGGTGAGACAATATTGCTAGATTTTATGTCCCTGTTACCAAGACAGGATTTTTATATAATCTCTTAATTAGTAAAGATCGTTTTCCTCTGGAGGGGTCCTAAACACTTCTTAATGTTGAATTTCAACAATAATTTCCATTTGTTCAGTTCTTCCCGTGCAACAAACATGTTAGGCACAACATACATAGTCCCCATGTTGTTGTTGCTGGTCAGTCACTAAGTGGTGCCTGACTCTTTGAGACCTCAGGGACTGCTGCATGCCACGCTTCCCTGTCTTTCACTGTCTCTGAGAGTTTTCTCAAACTCATGTCCATTGAATTGGTGATGCCTTCCAATCTTCTCATCCTCTGTCATCTCTTTCACCTCCTGCCTTCAATCTTTCCCAGCATCTTTTCCCAGAGTCTTTTCCAATAAGCCCAGTTCTTCACATCAGGTGGCCAATCAGTACTTCCAATGACTCTTCAGGGTTGACTTCCTTTAGGATTTACAGTTTGATCTTCTTCCTGTCCAAGGCACTCTCTGGGGTCTTCTCCAGCACCACAATTTGAAAGCATCAATTTTTCAGCAGTCAGCCTTTTTTATAGTCCCCATGACAACTTCGAAAAATGAATTTGATTATTATCCCCTTTTTATTTATGTGGAGACTGAACATAGGAGAATTTTAATAGTTCAACCAAGAGAACACAGCTAGTGGTCAGCAGAATATACTGTGAGTCTCTCAAGCCCTTTTTCTTAGGCTGAATTCTTTTGGCCCAGGAGGGCCATGTGGGTGCCACTCTACTCATTAAAGAGGCTCCACTGGCCTGCCACTATGCAGAACCCTTCCTTTTCTCTTATTTTAGGACCAAAAAACACTTTGACATTTAAAATTCAAAAACAAAAATGCCTAGAAGGCAAACAGCCTTTTTGCAATCCTTTCTCCCAAGGGAAATTCATTCAACATGGGAAAGTAAGACTAAAATGTTGAAGGGGGGTTGAATGCCCAGGCAGATTAAGGAGATAGTCAGGAAACACGTGGTGATGCTTAGAGGACAGCAGGAATGAATTCCCTAAAGTTAGAGAAGAAAGTGCTCAAGTCTCTTTTTCCCTCTGAAGTTCTCCATCTGTAAAACCCAAGGGTTCCTCTGAATGCCCTCTATTCATCAGAACCTTCCATGTGCAAAGATCCCACTCAAATAAAATGTGAATGATAGAATATAGATAGACTGATGGATGAGAGGATGGATGAATAGATGATACGTAGATAGGTACTTAGAAATATAGGTACATACTTAAAGGGATGGATGGATAAATAGATACCCAGAAAGTACATAGATACATAGATATAAAGATGGATGCCACACAATTGCCACACGACTCAGCAGCTGAGCTCTTGTTCATCCATCCCAGAGAAATAAAAGTTTATGCACACACACACACACACACACACGCACGCACACAAAACCAAAGATGGATGGATAGATGGGTGGGAATGCTAGATGACAGGTAGATAGATAGAGCAGTTAGAACAGAGACAATACACAGATAAACAGATCTGTCTAACAATTCCATGGAAAATTAGGGTTGAAATTTGCTTCAGAGTCAACTGCATCCAGAAATTCAGTCTTCCTGTTGATTCTCTTACTTTCTCTCCTTTTTTCCCTCTCCAATATCTTCCATGGAATGACCCTATTTGATCGATAATAAGTCATTTTCCCTTTTCTTGAATGAGGCCTACTAATTCAAGGAATGTAGCTGTAAGTAGCAATGTGACTAGCCCACCATGTTTTCTTTCGCTTCTAGATTACAAGCTATTCTTCATTTTTATCTCCTTGCTTCTTACCTTCCTGGAGTGTGATATGTAGAAATTTCTATAAAATGTGTATTATTAGAATGTGATTGATTAAAGGAAGATTAACAGATCCCAGGTGAGCAGTTAGAAACTGAACTGAAAAATTGGATTAGGTGTCTCTTGATAAATTGGTAGTACAACTGATGCCACACTTTGTAGCATTTCCCCCCTCTAGATTGTGCCATTAAGGTAGGCAGAATAAGGATCCCCCCACATACCCATATCCTCAGTCCTGGAGCTTTTGAAGAGGATGCATCACATGACAAAAGGAATTTCTCAAATGGAATTAAGGTTACAGACTTTTAAACAGGGGAGTTTTCCTGCATTATCCACATGGGCCCAATCTAACCACACGGGCCCTTTAAGTGGAAGAGGGAAGCAGAAACATCAGCCAGAGAGGGGCCACACCAAGAGAAGGGATGGGAGATGTGAAGGGTGAGAGAGACCCGTGTTGACCTTAGTTCTGGCTTTGAAGATAGAGGAAGGAGGGCATGAGCCAAGGCCTGTGACTCTAGAAGTTGGGAGCCAGGAACCCCAAAGGACTGAAATCTGCCAGCAACATAGATAATCCAGAAAACAGCATCTCTTCTAGCACTTCCAGGAAGGACTGTGGCTTTGCAAACACCTTGATTTTAGGACCTGAGCACTTCTAATCTGCAAAATGGTAAGATAACAAATTTGTATTGTTTTAAGCTACTAAATTTGGATACATACATGCGTGCATGCTAAGTCATTTCAGTCGTGTCTGACTCTTTGCGACCACATGGACTGTAGCCCGCCAGGCTCCTCTGTCCATGGGATTCTCCAGGCAAGAATACCAGAGTGGGTTGCCATTTCCTTCTCCAAGGGATCTTCTCAACCCAGGGATCGAACGCATGTCTCTTACATTTCCTGCATTTGCAGGCAGGTTCTTTACCACTGGCACCACCTGGGAAGCCCGTGTTACAGCTGCAGCAGGAAAATAATATACCTAGGGGAAATTGTTTTTCTTTTAAAGGAAAGTATTCATAAAGTGGATTTCTTAACTAATTTGTTCATCCCCAAAAAGCAGAATCTTAAAGGTCTTGGCTGGTTAGAGTCTCATTGGCCTAGATACCCCTTTTAAGAATAATTATCCTTTTTCTCAGTTAAAATTTTATAAAAAGATCAAAAGTGTCTGTTAAGAATAGAGTTCATGTTCTGTACAAAATGGACTTTGGAGGTAAAATCCTGTAGACAGAGGAGCCTGGTGGACTTTAGTCCAAAGGGTCACAAAGAGTTGGACACAACTGAGATTACCTGTTCACACAGACTCCGAAACAGCAACGGTGGGTACAGGTGCTACCCATAAGCCACATGGCCAAGAGAAGGCCTTGGCCTGACCACACAGCTCTTTGGTCTGAATGCATCTTTCCTAAATTTCCTGTAATATTCAAGCCCCTTGCTTTTACTTCTACAGTATTCTGCTTTTCCCTCTGAGTTTTTACTAACCTCAAATGCTGCTAGTATTTGTCTATAATTCTGCTAAAGATAAAAATTCTACCAAATAAGTAATTTCTGTAGAGACTCTTCTTGCTCAAATTGTCCCTGCAAATTGTCTTGCTTGTTAGCATGGAAGACAGCAATGTAACGCTGTAGCTCTGACACTAACCTGAGTGTCACCTGTACACATTCTCTCTGACAGATGCATTTTTTTTCTAACTGCATTTTCTTAGTGTGCTCAGGCAATGCAGAGTTTAGAAATTTGTTAGAAGATTCCCACCTCCAATAATATGGCAGATAATGCAAAAATAAATAAAAAAGGAAAGAGTAAGGATCACTGTCTTCTCTAAATCTTAGGGGAGGAAAGAAAGCAGAAGGATAAAATATATCCTTGACTCCTTGAATTAATAAGGACTTGAAAACTAGAAGTTAGAGCAGGTGAACTCATGATGCAAATAACGTTGGTGGATTAACTAAACCCAGAAACATAGAATCTTGAGTGTCAACACTTGCACAAAACCTGGAGATGAGACCTTAGTCAACTCCAAATAAGCCAGGAGTTGGAAAGGAAACTCCTACTGGTCCCCCCAGATATTGCACCATAAGTGAAAGATGAAGCAGAAAACAAATCTCCCCTCTGCCCTATATGCTAACAGAAAAGCTTATCTGTCTCTACAAGCACTTCTAGTGAGTTTGGACTCTAAATTTATACCACCTGAGTCACCAGGCAGCAATAAATATGAAAGGCTGTGGAGGCACTTCAACAACACAGGCCACATAGGATTTGCCACAGGACATAGGAGTGGGGAAAGAGGCTCTTAATTCAAGTTCAAAATCAAAAATTATGAAGCACATGAGGAAACCATCTGTCCTAACCAGAATGAAGTAGATGCACCAAAAGGATCATTAAAACCTAAAGACATTAGTTAATAAAACAAGAATCTGAAAGACAAATGATTAAAGCCAAAATGAAGAAATCAAAATCAACACAGTAAGAAAAGGAAAGGGGAAAAAAAGATACTTGAAAACAAAAAACAGATTGGGCAGAGAGAAGACTAGAACTTCTGGAAATGAAAAGTATTATTCTCAAAATTAAAAATTCATGGGGCAGATGAAACAGATTAGACTCATCTGAATAAAGAATTAGTGCAATGAGAAATCTATTTGATTAACTTTTCCAGAATGAGCAAGGGATGATAGGACATGGTAAACATAAATTGTCTTTGGGATTTCCATGGTGGTCCAGCGGTTAAGACTCTGCGGTTCCAATACAGTGGGTGCCAGTTTGATCCCTGGTCAGGGAAATAAGACCCCACATGCCTCACTGTGCGGCCAAAAAAAAGTTATGGAGGATGGAATGATAAGATCCAATGTTCATCTACTACAAGAGGCAATGGAGAGAATGGTGGGGAGGCAATATTTGAAGACCTAGAGGCTGAGGATATTTCTAAAGCAATGAAATAACATGCAGTCTCAGATTATTCAGTAGACACTGAGTTAAGCACACACATACAGACATATACACACTTAGACATCAGACATAAAGAACAGACTTTTGGACTCTGTGGGAGAAGGTGAGGGTGGGATGATGTGAGAGAGTAGCATTGAATCATGTATGTTATCATCTGTGAAATAGATCACCAGTCCAGGTTTGATGCATGAGACAGGATGCTCAGGGCTGGTGCACTGGGATGACCCTGAGGGATGGGATGGGGAGGGAGGTAGGAGGGAGAGTCAGGACGGGGAACATATGTATACCCATGGCTGATTCATGTGAATGTATGACAAAAAACCACCACAATATTGTAAAGTAATCAGCCTCCAATTAAAATAAATTTTAAAAAAGAGATAGACTCTGGGATTCCCTGATAGCTCAGTTGGTAAAGAACCCACCTGCAATGCAGGAGACCTAGGTTCGATCCCTGGGTTGGAAGATCCCCTGGAGAAGGGATAGGCTTCCCACTCCAGTAATTCTGGCCTAGAGAATTCCATGGACTGTATAGTCCATGGGTTTGCAAAGAGTTGGGCATGACTGAGCGATTTTCACTTTCACTTCACTTTCATTTCTCCACCAAAAAGGCAGGATTCCATGCACAAATACGCACAAAGAGCTTGGAACTACACCAGCACATAGTAAAAAGTACATAACATCATTCTTATTCTTGCAGCTATAAAGACATGCTGCCATTAGTATTATTTACTTTGCTTCTCTGTATCTTAATGTATTTCATAACAGGTATTATCAGTGAAGAAAGTGGTGACAGGGTGGTTAAAAATTATATGGTGTGAGATTCTTTGTGCATTTTTAAGCACAGAGGCCAAGAGCCATGTTATGTGGTAGAAGTCAGGCACACCAAGTGTGAGCACAGTGGTTACCTGTGGGGACCAGGAGGGGAGGAGAGGAGAAATGGAATGGTCAGGATTAAGCCACAGTTCTCAGGTTTGGGCAACTAAAAACAAATTCTGAAGCAAACATGGCAACATGTTAACTTGTGTTTAATTTCAGCCGTGGTTACCTCCAGCCATGGCTATTGAGGGGGGCGCCTTCAAGGGGCCAAACCCAGGCACCATGTGCCAAACCCTGTCCCCTGCAGCAGCGTTGCCTCTGACTGAAAGAAAGCAAGTCTTTTTCCACTTCACACAAAGACATGTGTTCATGGTGGCCCTGTGGGTAAATGGGTGCCTGTTATATTATTTTCTGTACTTTTCTATGTTTGAAATATGTCATCATTTTAAAAAGGGACCATGACTTTCTTCATAGAGCTTCAGGTGAAAATGGAATTTCCTGTTGCTCAAAATTGTCACTATTCCTGTGTAACTTTATCCTATCACCTAACAGGCCTGTTTTTGGTTTTCAGTCAACATAATACAGGCCAAGCTGGGTCTCCACTTCCCTATCTGAGGAATGATTTAAAAATTGTAAGATGGTTACCCCAGAAATCAGTGGCAGGAAACAGTTTTCAATTTCCAAAATAGCATAGTTTCCAATTGTCTAAATGAAGCATTGGAAGGACTAGAAATCACCTTTTATGTCCTGCCTTTAACACATGAAGGAGGCTTGCTCACTACAGCTGGGTATGATGTATTCACGGAGAATTTGGAAGCAATAAAAAAAAAGTGTGAAATAATACTGAGGAGATCATTTATCTAGTTGGCAGAAATATAATTTTTACAGTTCTTTCAGCTATGTTAATTCTAAAAAAAAAAAAAAAGAAAAAGACCACAAAGATTATCTCAAACTGTTGGATAATCCTTGACTAGGTCACTTGTTTCAAAAGAGAAAGAAAGAAAAATGGCTTTATGCACTTCATTTTTTAAAAGTGGAATAGTAATAACTAATTTTGCTCCAAACCTACTGACTAATGTGTCAAAACCCATATACCAAGCATCCTTGTGTGCTATTTAATAGTGAAAACAAACAAACAAATATACTGCTTAACTCTCTGAGAAGAAATAATTATTTTCCTATTAATAATCAGATAGTTAAGTAAATAGATAAACACATACAGATGGAATTCGATTTGCTTATCTTTTCTTTCTTCAAAAACTGTAGATATTGGAAACAATATTTGATTAAGGATTTGTATCTAGGGTATAAAAAGAACTCTCAAAATTTAACAGTGAAAAATAAAATCCAATTAAAAAATGAGCAAAAGACTTAAACGTTCCACTAGAGAGGATATATGGATAGTGCATAGCACATAAAAAGATGTTCGATATCACTCATCATTATAAATATGCAAGTTAAAAATGCAGTAAGACATCACTACATCCTTATTAAAACAGTTACAATATCAAATGCTTGTGAGGATGCAGAGAAACTGGATACGTTGCTCTGTGTGTGTGTGCTTAGACATTGCTGGCAGAAGGTTAAATGATACAGCTGCTCTAGAAATCAGTTTGGCAGTTCCTTAAAGAACTAAATATATCTTTACTACATGACCCTGCAGTTGCACTTCTGGGCATTTATCCTAGAAAAATAAAAATTATTTCTACCTAAAAACCTGTGCATGAATATTCATAGTCGTTTATTTGTAATTGCCAAAAAAAAAAAAAAGCCCTGAAAATATTGCAAATGTTCTTCAAGGGGTAAATGGTTAAACACATTGTGATACCTTCATACCATGGGACACTAGTCAGCAATGAAAAGGGATAACTTGTGTGATGGTTTATTTTATGTGTCACTTGACTGGGCCAAAGGACACCCAGATAGCTGACAAAACATGATTTCAGAGTGTAGCTGTAAGAGTGCCTCTGGGGGAGATATGTGGACTTGGGGACTGGGAAAGTGGATCACTCTTACCAATGGGACTGGCCATCATGGATACAGCAATGAGGTACTCAGAGGACAAGTATGTTCTCTGCTTGTGCTGGGCCGTCCATCTTCTCCTGACCCTAGACATCTGTACTCCTGGTTCTCTGGCCCTTGGCTCAGACTGGTGCCAATACTGCTGACTCACTTGATTCTCAAGCCTTCAAGTTCGAACTGGAACTATACCACTGGCTTTCCAGTGCATCCAGCTTACAGTGGGCAGATGGTGGGACTTCTCAGCCTCCACAGTCATGTGAGCCAATTCCTCATCATAAACATCTTTCTATATCTTCTATATGTGTAAATCCTCTTGATTCTGTTTCTCTGGAGCACTCCAAGTAATATATCTCGCAGTCTTAGCCACTGGACCACCAGGGAATTCCCTACATCCTGATACAGGCAACAGTTTTGAAGGATCTCAAGAACATTGTGCTGAATGAAAAAAAAAAATTTCAATATCAACGGCTCTTCATTGATTATTCCATTTATAGAACATTCTTAAATGACAAAAGTACAACAAGAGTTAACAGATGATTGGTTGTCAGAAGTTAGAGATTGGTGGAAAGGATGGTTGGGTGTGAACATAAAGCGATAGGAAGACGAATATTTTTGTGCTGATAGAGGAATCTACATGTGTGGTAAAGTGGCTCAGAAAACACACATGCAAATCAGTTCATTTTAAACTGGTGAAATCTAAATAAGGTTGATGGCTTTGTATCCATGTCAACCTCCTGACTTTCTGACTTTGATAACGTTCTACAGTTACACGAGTTGCTGCCACTAGGAGGAACCAGGTAAAACATATATAAATGGCCATTCTATCACTTTTCCAACTCCCTGTAACTCTGATCACTTCAAAATGAAAAGTAAAAAATGAAGTCAAAAGGATGAGGGGAAGGAGCGAGGGGGAAACAAAGATAGTCCATGCTTTGTTTTGTTTCTGGCTTTAGGAGTTAGGTCCTTGGTTCTTGCTCAGTAGTTTTCATACAAAGTATTTGGGAGGATGGACAACCAAATAGTCAGTTAGTGGAAATATACATGATATATACACATGGTTGGGGCTTCCGTGGTAGCTCAGCTGGTAAAGAATCTGCCTGCAATTTCTGGGTTGGGAAGATACTCTGGAAAAGGAAGAGGCTACCCACTCCATGTCCTTGGGCTTCTCTGGTGGCTCAGGCAGTAAAGAATCTGCCTGCTATGTGGGAGACCTGGGTTCAATCCCTGGGTTGGGAAGAGCCCCTGGAGAAGGGCATGGCAACCCACTCCAGTATTCTTGCCTGGAGAGTCCCCATGGACAGAGGAGCCTGGCCAGCTACAGTCCATGGGGTCGCAAAGAGTGGAACATGACTGAGCAACTAAGCACAGCACAACATGCACAAGGTTACATGGCTAGGCTTTTTTCTCAGAGGGACCAGTAAATTCTCTGGTGGTAGAGGGGAATGAGAGGAGTGATGCATGAGGGTAGTTTATAGTCGCATGTGTTTTTTGGAAATGTCTCTCTGAACATTCAGGCCATCATTTCTTTCTAGCCTACTCCCTCTGCTAGCTGAAAATTGTGATATATACTTCATAGGTATATGGAAAATGTTGACTTTAACCTTACGTTGATTTTCAGTTGGGGAAAGAATTGGATATTTTCTCTACAATCAGAGGCGCATCAAAACATGGGATCCCCTTCAGGTTCACCGACCTAATGACTCCACAGCACATGGAACTGTTGTTAGGGGAAAAGCGCTAAGTTTTAAGTTAGTGTGTGCCTAACATTTCAGCAGAAGAATAAGATTGTTGCTTGGGTCTTTTTTATTATTATTATTTTTTTTTATTTTACTTTACAATACTATATTGGTTTTGCCATACATTGACATGAATCCACCACGGGTGTACATGAGTTCCCAATCCTTAACCCCCCTCCCACCTCTCTCCCCATATCATCTCTCTGGGTCATCCCAGTGCACCAGCCCCAAGCATCCTGTATCCTGTATCAAACCTAGACTGGCGATTCGTTTCTTACATGATAGTATACATGTTTCAATGCCATTCTCCCAAATCATCACACCCTCTCCCTCTCCCGCAGAGTCCAAAAGTCTGTTCTATACATCTGTGTCTTTTTGCTGTCTCGCATACAGGGTTATCATTACCATCTTTCTAAATTCCATATATATGTTTTAATATACTGTATTGGTGTTTTTCTTTCTGGCTTACTTCACTCTGTATAATCGGCTCCAGTTTCATCCACCTCATTAGAACTGATTCAAATGTATTCTTTTTAATGGCTGAGTAATACTCCATTGTGTATATGTACCACAGCTTTCTTATCCATTCATCTGCTGATGGACATCTAGGTTGCTTCCATGTCCTGGGTCTTATTATTGCTAGCAGGATAATACTCAGTGATGAAGAGAATGAATATCCCGCCCACCCCTGCTCAGAAAAATACCTAGTAGTATTCAAGTCTTTTAAGATAATAGGGTCAGGTAGTTATTTCGAAAGGGAGTTCATGCTCTCTAATCTCCATTATCTGCTCATAAGTGGTGAGATAAAAAGAAAAAGAAGGGTAAGAGGCAAGTGCATGATAAACGATCCGTGTTGTGTTTCATAGCGTTCTTTTTTTCATTTTTGAATTACTGCTCCAAACTGCTTAAGATAAACTCTCTATGGAATCCAGTGGGTTTCTATAGAAGTATGTTTCCACATCTAAACCAGAAAAATGGAGCCTACTAACTTTTGAACTATCTGGGCTGCTTATGCTTATTTTTAACCTGACCAAAAAAATACAATTAGGAATTCACTCCTTCTTAGTTTAGAGAAGCATCATTTAGCCCCAGATAATTTGTGTTTTTATTCTAAGCTTATTATATGCTTGCTCTGTGACCTTGGATAAGTTGATTTGTGTCTTAACTTCAGTCCCTTCACTTGCAAAATATAATTAATGTTCATACTTACTGCATAAATGTTAGGAGTATTAAAGTAAGCTAATGTATGCAAAGTCTTGAGCACTGTATCAGGGTCATAGGATAAACCTCAAGCTCAGTAAATGATAGCTAGCATATTCTTATTAGTGTTTCATCTGAAAGAGAAAAAGCACTAAGCACAAGTCTGTGGATTCAATTTCACTCTGACATTGTTACAGTATATAATTTCAAAGATTATTCATATGCACCAAGTCAATTCAGTAGCATCCGACTCTTTGTGACTCTATGGACTGTAGCCCGCCAGGCTCCTCTGTCCATGGGATTCTCCAGGAAAGAATACTGGAGTTGCCATGCCCTCCTGCAGGGGATCTTCCCAACCCAGAGATCAAATACCTGTCTCTTCTATCTACTGCATTGGCAGGCAGGTTCTTTACCACTAGTGTCACTTGGGAAGCCCACCGCAAACGTAAAACTTCAGAAATGTATTTTATCAAAGTTCAAGAGGCAAAGAGTCTGACATCAGAGTCTCAGCAGAGCTGGACTCCCTCCAGAGGATCCAGGGAAGTTTCCATTCCTTGCCCTGTCCGGGTTCTGGTGAATGTCAGCCTTCCTTGCCTTAGGGCTGGCACTAGTTAGGCTTTTCCAGAGAACCAGAATCATTAGGATGGAGATTGCTATACCTAAATCTGTATCATCTATGTATATCTCAGTGTAGCTATCTATTTATATCTATACAGAGAGAGAGAGAGAAGGAAATTTATTTTATGTATTAATAATTGGCTCATGTGATTATGAAGACTAACAACTCCAACATCTGCAGAAATAGACAGGCCAGCAGGCTGGAGACTCAGGGAAGAGTTACAGTTGAGTCTGAAGGCTACCATCTGCTGGCAGGATTCCCTCTTGCCTGGGGGGTTGGGAGGTCAATTTTTTGTTCTAGTTAGAATTCAAGTGATTGGATGAGAGCTACCCACATTATGGAGGGCAATCTGCTTTACTTAAAGTCCACCAGTTTAAATGTTAATCTCATTCAAAATGCCCTCAGTAAATACCCAAAATGATGTTTGATCAAATATCTGGGTCCTGTGGTCCAGCTGAATTGACACACACAGTTAACCACCATCTGGCCCCATTTCTCCAAATCTCTGCCTCTGTGGTCACATCACCTCCTCCTCTTCCCTGCATCTTTTCTTCCATATTTCCATCCTATAAAAAAATACATGTGATTGAATTCAGAGCACCCCCCCCCCCCGGTTAATCCACAATAAGCTCCTTTTTGTAAGACTCTTAATTATATCTGGAAAGATTCTGTTTCCAAATCAGGTAACATGTACACCCTTTTACCTTAGAAAGATAATATTCCGTGTACAGAGATTAGGTTGCCAATATATCATTTTGGGAGCCACCATTCAACCCACTATATTCCCCCAACCAAAATTAATATCTCATTCTTATAAAGTTTCACACCACTTTCCATGCCTTTAATGTCCATTGGTAACTATTTTTAGTTACATCACTTCACACTCATTCAAAAACAAATATTAATAACCCTGCTCCATGGCAGGCACTATGCCCACTGCTGGGGTTAGGAAAAAAGACTAAAGATGGTCCTGGCTCCCAACAAGCTCACTAAGGGAAATGTATGTGTGAAGAAATAATCCCAAGTCCCACACGAAGTGTGTAATACTCAGACTATGCCAGCTATTCCTCTTTGCTTTCAAATCACCTTGCATTTATCCCTATGACATCACTTAAACATCAGTTGAAATCAGCTGTTTATATGCCCAGGTATTATGGGGCTTCCTTGGTGTCTCAGACAATAAAGAATCTGCCTGCAATGCAGGAGACCCAGGTTTGATCCCTGGGTCCAGAAGATCCCCTGGAGAAGGGAATGGCGACCCACTCCAGTATTCTTGCCTGGAGAATTCCATGGAGAGAGAAGCGTGGTGGGCGACAGTCCATAGGGATCTCAAAGACTCAGACACAACTGAGTGATGAGCACTATACATTTCACCAGACCAGACTCTAAGGTCCTTTTATGTCTTTTTTAATGTCATATGTATGCCTGCTGCTAAGTCGCTTCAGTTGTGTCTGATTCTGTGCGACCCCATACATGGCAACCTAATACAGTGTAAATCTTGAGTGGGGTGTATTGAATTAATGAAATAATCTAAGAAAATTGTTAAACTACTACTAAGTGCCAGGTACTTTCTAGATGCAGTAAGGAGAGCAGTATACAGTCGTTCAAGAATTCCTAACCTGATGAATATCCATTAAACCCTAGTGGATGGATGAACACATGCATGAGTTAATTAACAACTAAAATGTTCTTTGGAAAGGCAGAAAAAAAGCAGCTCTTGATGGAGGACATTAAATAAGTGCTGAGTCTTGGATTCTTGAAAGGAGTTAAGAGGTGAGGTGAGAAGAGAGAGAACAGCAGATGTGCAGAGCTGCAAAATTGTATTTGATTGATCTGTCAGAGACTTCAAGATTTTCAAGGAAAGAGGATTTTTTTTCCATACTTCTATCACTCTTTTGTTGAACTCAGTGTCTTGAACAGAGAACATTCTCAAGTCTCAGCAACTGTTCAGACTATCATGCTATTTCTTCAAGGAGCCACTAACCCCATGTGGCTATTTATTGCAGCCATGAAATTAAAAGACACTTACTCCTTGGAAGAAAAGTTATGACCAACCTAGATAGTATATTCAAAAGCAGAGACATTACTTTGCTGACTAAGGTCCATCTAGTCAAGGCTATGGTTTTTCCTGTGGTCATGTATGGATGTGAGAGTTGGACTGTGAAGAAGGCTGAGCACCAAAGAATTGATGCTTTTGAACTGTGGTGTTGGAGAAGACTCTTGAGAGTCCCTTGGACTGCAAGGAGATCCAACCAGTCCATTCTGAAGGAGATAAGCCCTGGGATTTCTTTGGAAGGGATGATGCTAAAGCTGAAACTCCAGTACTTTGGCCACCTCATGTGAAGAGTTGACTCACTGGAAAAGACTCTGATGCTGGGAGGGATTGGAGGCAGGAGGAGAAGGGGATGACTGAGGATGAGATGGCTGGATGGCATCACGGACGCGATGGACGTGAGTCTGAGTGAACTCCGGGAGATGGTGATGAACAGGGAGGCCTGGCGTGCTGCATTTCATGGGGTTGCAAATAGTCGGACATGACTGAGCAACTGAACTGAACCGAACTGAATTGAAAATTAAACATTAAACTTTCACTTTCATTAGCTGCATTTCCATTGTTCAAGAGCTACACGTGGCTAGGAGCTACTGTACCAAAGAATTCAGGTATTAAATAGAGCCATTCCTGCAGAAAGATCTACTTGGAACTTCTCATCTAGAATGAAGGCTGCTGCTACTGCTGCTTCTAAGTCACTTCAGTCGTGTCCAACTCTATGCAACCCTATAGATGGCAGCCCACCATGCTCCTCCATCCCTGGGATTCTCCAGGCAAGGACACTGGAGTGGATTGCCATTTCCCTCTCCAATGCATGCATGCATGCTAAGCCACTTCAGTTATGTCTAACTCTATGAGACCCAATGGACAGCCCACCAGGCTCCTCTGTCCACAGGATTCTTTAGGCAAGAATACTGGAGTGGGTTGCCATTTCCTTCTCCACTAGAATGAAGGAATGAACTGATAACCTCGTCTCAAAATGTTAAACCAGCCCATGAATCCAACTTCCTCAAGACCCAGAGAGGCAAAACATCTGTCAAATTTCCATGCTGCGATGGTCCGAAACATGTGGATATTTCATGACGCAGAGTTTGTCCTTTGCATCTTATTTATACTGAGTCATACTACACCTGGCTTTCGCTCCAGTGATTTCCAAGGGGACACATTTTTACCGTGAAGTATTCTCTTGTGCCAAAGTTTACCAAGGTCTTTTTGTCGTCACTGGGCAGTGAGTGTGGGAAGTTTAAAAGACAGATCCGAATACTTGAGTCAAAGCCCATCCGGTTATCAGATCAATGGGGAAAGTTTATCAGATAAAGAAATGGGTTCAGCCCTGTCATTGGCTGCAAATCAACACCCAGGAGTTGCAGTTAAAGTCATCGGAGATGGACTCCAGGAAAGTGAGGAACCGGCAGTGAATTACAGTGGAAAGCCTTGAGCTCACTTTCTGTTTTTCCTCTATTGATGCTGCAGCCTGAGGTTGATTTCCTTTTTACACTAAGACTGTCTCCTCATCTACTTAGGAATAATGACACCAACATCATGAATTGCTTTTGCATATTAAATATTGACTATTGCCTTAGTCCATTTAGGCTGCAATGACAATTACCCTAGACTTGGCAGCTTATAAACAACAGAAATGTACTGCTTACAGTTGTGGAGGCTGGAAGTCCAAGATCAAGGTGCCAGCATGGTTGCTTTCTGGTGAGGGTGGACTTTCTGGTTCACAGTTGGCACCTTCTGGCTATGGCTTCACATGGTAGAAGATGCTAGGGATCTCTCTGGCACTTATTTCTTAAGATACTCCTTCCACTCATGTGGGCTTCACCCTCACCATTGGCACCTCCCAAAGCCCCAGCTTCTAATACCATCATATTTGGGGGTTAGGATTGAACATATGAGTTTTGGAGGGACAGAAGACTAAAAAGAATGGTAGCTTTATAACAATTATAATGTTATTTTTATACTGTCATTAGGAGGAGGGGAAGGAAGAGGAGGAAGGAAAATTATCAGAAAAGCAGATATAGATACAGCGATAATAAAAGCAAATACTTATAGAGAGGTCATTATGTACCAAGCATTGGTCTAAATGATAGGCAAGCATTGATCTAAACATCTATTTAATGTTTACAATAAGCTCATGAGAATGGGATTAATATGACTTCTGATTTATACATTTATTTATTGGAAGAACTGACCCTGAAGCTGAAGCTACAATTCTTTGGCCACCTGATGTGAAGAGCCGACTCATTGGAAAAGACCCTGATGCTGGGAAAGACTGAGGGCAGGAGGAGAAGGGGATGACAGAGGATGAGATGGTTGGATGGCATCATCAACTCGATGGACATGAGTTTGAGCAAGCTCCAGGAGCTGGTGATGGACAGGGAAGCCTGGCGTGCTCCATTCCATGGGGTCTCAAGGAGTTGGATACAACTGAGCAACTGAACTGAACTGATACATGTAAAAACTGAGGCACAGAGTAACTTATCTAAGATCATCACTAGTAGGTGAATCTGTGACTTGATGAGTCATGCAGCCGTGTCTGACTCTTTGTGACCCCATGGACTGTAGCCCACTAGGCTCCTCTGTCCATGGGATTTTTCCAGGCAAGAACACTGAGTGGATTGCCATTTCCTACTCCAGGGAATCTTTCTGACCCAGGGTTCAAACTCATTTCTCCTGCACTGTCAGGCAGATTCTTTACTACTAGCGCCACCAAGTCAAACCCAGACACTCAGTTCCCTGAAAGTATGCTGTTATTGCAAGTGAGAGAAGCCCTGCCTCTGTCCCACACAGAGCACTTCCACCATCTCTCCACCCAACAAAAACCTATGAATGACTCTTTGTTGAACCAATAGCCTGGAACTTAGAATGAAGCTTTGGAAGGTGGTTGTTGTTGTTTAGTCACTAAGTCGTGCCTGACTCTGTGACCCTGTGGACTGCAGCCCGCCATGCTCCTCTGTCCATGGCATTTCCCAGGCAAGAATACTGGAGTGGGTTGCCATTTCCTTCTGGGGATCTTCCTGATACAGGGATCGAACCTGCGTCTCCTGCACTGGCAGGTGGATTCATTACTGCTGAGCCACCTGGGAAGACTCCAGCCAAATGTGGTGGTTCAGGGCACTAGGCTTCCCGGGTTGTGTCTGGATCTTCCTCAGATGCTGGTCTGTGCCTTCTCTTTAGACAGGTCAGTGCAGCTCTGACGCTGTTGAGCTGAAATGCAAATAGCCACAGTTTTGGCATCTTTCCACCCTCCTGAGCTGGTTCCTGTTTTCAAAGCTTCACTGGTTGTTGAAACACAAACATCCTACCTAATAATTTTAGCTTTGCAAAAAGCACCTCCGGTGGAAAAGTGTCCGTATCCAGTTTGCATTTGTCCATTTATGTAATAAATATTTATGGCAGGTGACATGAGCTAAGAACCGTGCACAGAAAAACATTACAGAAGGAAATTCAGAGCCAGGGGAAGACACAGACATGCAAACAGAAAATCAAACCTTTAAAATGCTGGTCCTTTAAATTCAGTGAGCCAAGTCTGTATAGGGAATAGAAGAGACCTGAAGCAGTGAGGACCCCTTTCTAGTTGAAAGGCCAAAAAATATTTCATTGGCTTCCCAACTTTTCTGATAGTGTCCAGCCACTTTTCTGGGATTCCTGCATAAGGTAGCATTGAGGAGAGTTTTCCCCTGGCTTTCTGAGTTGTAAGAACTTGTTCTCATGCCTCTGTTTTGAGAAACATCAAGGAACATTTGCATTGGTTAAGGTCTGGCTGTTTGCCTTATTTGGCTTAACTGAAATTTTGAAGCAAATACGGAGGGACGGGTTATTTTTTTCCAGCTCCTTAATTAAACAGCTGGAAAGCTCCATGAGATTTATTCATCTTTGTATCTTTGCAAATGACTTTCTCTGAAAGGGCCACTCTGTTGAAGTCACCACTTTTCTTTAAATAATATTTCTACTGTGTACTCTGGTTGTTTATTTTTATAGTTCTGTGTATTTGACCTAAAGCTTTTAACCTTGTGTGTGTGCCCCGAAATGACTTTATTGCAAAAGGTCTTGGCTTATAAATCTAAATAATAAATAATATTCAGTTAAAACAGGAGGAAAAGAAACATCAGAACTGCCTATTCCCTCTAGAAATATAATGGCAAAAATATAACAAACAGTATGAGGGGCTCATGTAAGTGAGCAGCCACAGAGTGCAATTAAGGAGACACTGAAACCCTTGAATCAAATGAAGAGAAATAACACCCATGTAGGATGCAAGACATGCCAGGATATGGTTGGTGCTTTAGGATATAAAGCTTAGCAGAGCAAGCACTGTAAAAGAGGGAAAACTAATGCTCAAATGTGAAGGGTTCCTTATCAGTAGGTAACAGGGTCAGGGTTAGAGCTCCATTATCTTCATTATCTGACTAAAGTAAATTTTTCTTGTTCTATTATGCCTCATAGCTCCATTATTAAAAGTCATTTTTACCCCGAGTCTGGTCAAAAGATATGTCTCTAAGGAATTTGGATTAAGGAACACAGAGAATGGCAAACAATAAAGCAGAAAGACCATCTGAGTTCTCATGTTGTGCATTAATGCCCAGTCTGTTTACTCCCAGGAATTCCCTCCCAGGAATTTCTTTCCTTTTGTGAGCCCCATATTTAGAAATACATTGTCTCCTGACTTCTAGCGATACTAGAAGTGACAGACCAGCATTTCTACTGTGCAAAACTGGAAAAGCCAGGTCCTAAAACTTGTCAGAGAAGTGCTGAGGCAGCTGAGAGCTGAGGAGTTGAAATCAAGGAGTGAAGGCACTCTCTTGGGAGTACTGCAGTTAATTAGGCACCGCCAGTGCCCTGCCTATTTAATTGTGTTGTCCATCACAGGAATTTCAGTCCACTTGTCTTCTTGAGGTTTCACACCAGTCTCCTGGCTTCTGTTCTTTCTGCACCTTCAGTCTTGCACAGAAGTGTCCTGGCACCATTTCAGCATCTTCTGCTGACAAGCCTCACCTGGAGAGGATGTCACCAGAGAGCTTCTCGTGGATGCTGGTGCCTCCTGTCCCATGACTCTGCTCTGTGCCTCTTTGGGGCAGGGACATCCCCAGGTGTTGAGCCCTCTGGTTCTTAGAGCATCCCTGCTGTGGTAGCCATATCACATAAGAATATCATATCTCCAAAAGAATATCAGAGGCTAGATGGCTTAACCTTTTTTTTTTTTTTTTTTTTTACACTTCTGGATGCTGGATGTTCATGGTCAAGTCGCAAGCAAATTTGATTTCTGGTGAGACGTCTCTTCCTGGTTTGTACATGGTGACCTTCTCCCTGTGTTCTCACAAGATCATTCCTCTGTGTATACGTGGAACTCCAGTGTGCCATCTTCTTTTACGATCCACTTCTAATCCAGACCCACTAGATTAGGGTCTCATCCTAATGACCTCATTTAATGTTGCTGCTGCTAAGTCGCTTCAGTCGTGTCCGACTCTGTGTGACCCCACAGACTGCAGCCCACCAGGCTCCCCCATCCCTGGAATTCTCCAGGCAAGAACACTGGAGTGGGTTGCCATTTCCTTCTTCAATGCATGAAAGTGAAAAGTGAAGCGAAGTCGCTCAGTCATGTCTGACTCCTAGCAACCCCATGGACTGCAGCCTACCAGGCTCCTCCGTCCATGGGATTTGCCAGGCAAGAGTACTGGAGTGGGTTGCCATTGCATTTAATGTTAATTACCTCTATAAAGGCCTCTTTTCCGAATACAGTCACATTGAGAGTTCAGGCTCCAACATTCAGTCCATAACAGACACAATAAATTCATTCCCCTAGCTTCCTTACCTCTTCCTTGCTAATGCTCTCTAAGTTAGTTCTATTAAAAGCATTTATAATACTTCTAATTACTAGATGAACACATAACTTCAAGGTCACCAAACTCTACCCTACCTAAGAAATAAATACAAGGCTTATAGGAAAGCAAAATAAAAATGTTGTCTCAGATGTTTGGCATAAGATAGCTTGTTGTCACATTCAGCTGTTAAGTTTCAAAAGGAAAGTGGTAAAAATTGATAACAGTATTATTTACTGAGATCCTATTGGGTATTAGATACCTGAACTATGTGCTTTGTTTGTGTTACTTTTAATTACTAAAACAACGCTAAGATATTTACTTTCTTCTTTTATTGTGGATAAAGACCCTCAGGGTCAGTATAGAGTGGTGTGTCTGAATTCACATGGCAGACACAGAGCTGACTGCGATGATTTGAGCCCAAATCCATTTGATTCCAAAACTAATATAATTTCCACATAAGAGAAGCTCTAGGCCACGTCTAATTAACTGTTGGACCTTATAGGACAATAAAAATTGCTTGAGGATCTCTGTGAATATTTTACAAATGCTTGTGAGGCTTTTCATTGGAAAAGATCCTGATGCTGGGAAAGATTGAAGATGGGAGGAGTAGGGGACAACAGAGGATGAGATGGTTGGATGGCATCACTGATGCAATGGTCATGAGTTTGAGTAGGCTCTGGGAGTTGAGGAAGCCTGGCATGCTACAGTCCATGGGGTTGCAAAGAGTCAGACACGACTGAGCGACTGAAGTGACTGTGAGGCTTTGAGTTCTGTCATAGAAGTCTCTAAGTAGTATTCGGCCTCTTTTTGCAAGTAAAAAAACTAGAAGTGAAGAAGTGGAGTTGGTCAGTCTTGTCCACCTCTTTGCGATCCCATGGACTGTAGCCTACCAGTCTTCTCCATCCATGGAATTTTCCAGGCAAGAGTACTGGAGTGGGTTGCCATTTCCTTCTCCAGGGGATCTTCCTGACCCAGGGATCGAACTCAGGTCTCCCACTTTGCAGGCAGATACTTTACAATTTGAGGTACCAGGGAAGCCCAAGTAAGAAAACTAAGGACCAAGAAAGGGGCTGTGTTATGACTTTCTTGGATCTGAAGCACTTTGGCCTTCCTGGGCCTCTTGGTCTATGATAAAATACTAAATAAACTATTATTTTATACTGAATGGGTATAAAGACAAAAATGTTGATAATATGTATTAAACTATTTCCTTTGACCTAAAGTTTTGTTTTTTTCTTTCTGATTTTATGAAAAGAAATTAAAATATTCTTGTGGACCCCTGAAATCTCAGCACTGTGTTTGCTGTGCCCAGTGGATTAGTCAGCCCTGCCAGAGAGGCTAAATGACTTGGCACAGTCAAATGGCTCCAAGCAAACAAGTCCTAGTTAGAGCCCACATTTTCTGTCTCCCTGTCTTTATCTCTCCATGCAGCCCTGTGTGGTCTCCTGTTCCAGATCCAAGATAGACAAAACATTGGCTTGAAATGTACCAAAGAGCAGTCATCTGGGTTATATTTTTGAACCTGTACTGAGTTAAGGGTGCACACTTCCCTTCAAAAATGAAAGGATGCTCGAACAGGTCAGGTGATGTTAGCTCCATCACCCTGGGGTGAAATCCCTGAATCTGATGAAGAACAAAAGAAGATGTAGAAGCTCTCATGCTGTAACCTCCCGCAATGGGACATGAAGAGTTGTTCCCTATGACTGTGTTTATTTTTACTACAGGAGGGACTTTCCTGAAACACAAGATGACCTTCATTCCTGAGCTTGCTGCTGGATTTGGCTGAATCCTTCAGGAATGAACTCTCAGGGACATTTATCACAGTCTCACCTGTGCTCAGCCTGGAGACAGGTGGACAGTAGTTGGACAACACAACTGTTTCATCCATTTCCACGGCTGACCTAGATGAGAAAGTCACGTGGCCTCTGCTTTCCCACCCTTGTGTCTCTGCCTGACTTGGCCTCCTTCTTCCTTCACAGCTCTCTCTCTCACTGAAACTCACTCATTGTCTAAGTTCTCCAAACTTGAGACTACCTTGGACTGAAAGGAGATCCAACCAGTCTATCCTAAAGGAAATCATTCCTGAATGTTCATTGGAAAGACTGATGCTGAAGCTGAAACTCCAATACTTTGGCCACCTCATGAGAAAAGCTGACTCATGTGAAAAGACCCTGATGTTAGGAAAGATTGAGGGCAGGAGGAGAAGGGGATGACAGAGGATGAGATGCCTGGATGACATCACCAACTCAATGGACATGGGTTTGGATGGACTCCGGGAGCTGGTGATGGACAGGGAGGCCTGGCGTGCTGCAGTCCATGGGGGTCACGAAGAGTCGGACATGACTGAGCAACTGAACTGAACTGAACTGAGGCTCAAGTACCAACTCCTCTGTGGGGCCCTGATCTCCAGCCAGAACTGACCTTGTCTTCCTTTGAATTTCCACTTGTAAATCAAGTTTGTCAAGCTTATGGCTATATGAAATCCCAGGATCCACCCTGGTCCTTCATCTTTGGAGGAAAGCATCAGCTACCATATATATAAGAGGGGCTGGTGCTGCAAATGACATCCTAAGGAGTCTTTCCAGAATCTACTCTTTATGGCTCTCATCACTGTCCTTTGCTCCTCTCAGCCATGCATACTCTAGATGTTGTTGTTTTTTTCTTTTCCACAAGAATAGTAGATCTCTCTCTATCTCTGCTGCTGCTAAGTCACTTCAGTCGTGTCCGACTCCGTGCGACCCCATAGACGGCAGCCCACCAGGCTCCCCCGTCCCTCGGATTCTCCAGGCAAGAACACTGGAGTGGGTTGCCATTTCCATCTCCAATGCATGAAAGTGAAAAGTGAGAGTGAAGTGGCTCAGTCGTGTCCTACTCTCAGCGACCCCCTGGACTGCAGCCTACCAGGCTCCTCCGTCCATGGGATTTTCCAGGCAAGAGTACTGGAGTGGGGTGCCACTGCCTTCTCCACTCTCTCTCTCTAGACCACAACTTAAGGGCCTGTATTAGTTTCCTGTGGTGTTGTAACAAGTTACCACATGGTGCCTTAAAACAACAGAAATTTATTCTCTGATAGTTCTGGAAGATGGAAGTTCCAAGTCATTACCTCTGGGCTGAGATCACAGACTCAGTAGTGCCAAGGTCCCTCTGGCGGCTTTTGAAGTCCCCATCTATTGCCACCCTCTCCCAGCCCTGCATGCTGCCCGTGGTCCTTGACCTACAGCTGCTTCACTCTGATGTCTACAGTCTTCTTCATGGCTCTCCCATCTGTGAGTCTGATTTCTCTCTGGCTCTCTCTGTAAAAGGATATTTATTATAGATTTTAAGGTCCACCCAGATAACCCAAGATTTGTCCTCATCTGAAAATCTTTAATGACCTCTGTAGAATTTTACCATATAGGGGAACATTGACAAGTTCTATGGATTAAAACTTGTTCTTGTTAGGGGCCATACTTAGTGAAAGTTGCTCAGTCGTGTCCGACTCTTTGCAACCACATGGACTGTAGCCCACCAGGCTCTTCTGTCCATGGGATTCTCCAGGCAAGAACACTGGAGTGGGTAACCCTTCCCTTCTCCAAGGGGAATCTTAGCCCAGGTCTCCACCAACGCAGTTGAATTTCTTACCATCTGAGCCACCAGGGGGCCACACTGAGCCCACCATAAATCCTAATCTCTTTTTCATACAGCCACTCCTTCCCTCTGTGGGTGTATATTCAACTCTGGAGGACTGAGAACAAGGAATTCTCCATCCTAATCTGGCCTGTTGGAATCTGGACAGAGGTCCTGAGTGACTTCTGTTTCATGCAAAAAAATAAAAAAAAATAAAAAAAAGAAGGCCCTCCTAAGCACTCGCGGAAATGTGCTGACTATGCTACATTATATGTAAATTGTCTACCCAGTCTGACCCTCAGGTCTTCAGACAGAAAGTTCATGCCTGAGGTCAATTCCTACCGTATCTCAGTGCATGTATGCTCAGTCATGTCTGACTTCTTCACCACCCTGTGGACTGCCGGCTACCAGGCCCCTTCTGTCATGAAATCTAGGCAAGAATACTGGAGTGAGTTGCCCTTTCCTTCTCCAGGGTATCTTCCCAACCCAGGAATTGAACCTGCATCTCTTGAGTGTCTTCTGTGTTGGCAGGTAGATTCTTTAGCACTGTGCCACCTGGAAACCCCATATCTAGGTAGGCAGTGTAACAGTTATAAGCATGGTCTCTGGCCCAGAGTCCTGGATTTAAATTCTAGTCCTGGAATCTGTCGTTTATCAGCTGCATGACCATGGAAAGTGCTTCACTTCTCTGCATTTCAAGTTTCTCATGGTAAAAATAGGGATACTAGTAGGACCGTCTAGTCAAGGCTATGGTTTTCCAGTGGCCATGTACGGATGTGAGAGTTGGATTGTGAAGAAGGCTGAGCGCAGAACAATTGGTGCTTTTGAACTGTGGTGTTGGAGAAGACTCTTGAGAGTCCCTTGGATTGCAAGGAGATCCAACCAGTCCATTCTAAAGGACATCAGTCCTGGGTGTTCTTTGGAAGGACTGATGCTGAAGCTGAAACTCCAGTATTTTGGCCACTTCATGTGAAGAGTTGACTCATTGGAAAAGACCCTGATGCTAGGAGGGATTAGGGGCAGGAGGAGAAGGGGACGACAGAGGATGAGATGGCTGGATGGCATCACCAACTTGATGGACATGAGTTTGGGTAAACTCCAGAAGTTGGTGATAGACAGGGAGGCCTGGAGTGCTGTGATTCATGGGGTTGCAAAGAGTTGGACATGGCTGAGCGACTGAACTGAATTGAACTGAACTGAGTAGGATCTACTTTGTAAGATTGTTACTAAGCTCTCAGTAAGCAGGTTAACATGTTCAAAGTATTTAAATCAGTACTAGTTCTGTGAGAGTTGGCTCAGAAGATGACGATGATGGTGATGACATGTGCCTACTATCCAGCCCTCCCTTCAGGGCATATGAGATGAATTATCACTTGTCCAATCACTAAAGAGCTGCTGAGCCCTTTAAAAATTACCAAGCTTTTTAGTATGATTTCTTAATTATGCTTTCCAAGGCTTTTACAGTGATTTTTATTCCACAGTTTGGGGTATATGATGTGTAATAGTCACTGCAAGCACAATTATTGGTATTGTTTACACCTAACTCATCTGATGATTCTCAGCCTTGTTTATTCACCTGTAAAGTAAGCAGACTAATCCCTATCACATGGATTCCTGTGGAGGTTAAATAAGGTCAACCTGAAGGTATGGCAACAGCCTCCCAGGTGGCTCAGTGGTAAAGAACCCGCCTGCCAATACAGGAAGCACAAGTTCAATCCCTGGGTCAGGAAGATCCCCTGGAAAAGGAAATGGCAACCGACTCCACTATTCTTGCCTGGAGAACCCCATGGACAGAGGCGACTACAGTCCCTGGGGTCACAAAGAGTCAGACGCAGCTGAGCAGAGTGGCCACATTGTTGTTCATAAAAGTTTTAGATATAAGAACACTTCTGAATCACACAGGATATATTGTATGCATTTTGTTTTTATATTCTCTCTATATATGTCTATCTATATATGTTTATATTCTTTTACACATAGATATTCGGTGACAAAAATTATTAATGTTTCATTTTGTGACTCTAAATTGCTTCTTTGAAAGAAATAAATGAGAGAGTACTAAATGAAGAGGAAAAGGATGAAGACAGGCAGAAACAGGGAGCAGCAGGCCAGGCCCGCGCCATCGCTGTATGTGTAGTCTGCTCTGTGAAAACCATCTTCGTGTTATGCTAAATCCTTTCTCTTTAAGACACAGTTAATTAAAACCATCTGCTAGCTTCTCTTGGTTAGCTGAGGCTAATCCCTGTTTACTGTAAATGTCTGAATGTGTAAGGAAACCTAAGGGTGGAGGGTGGTGGGTGAAAAAAAAAAAACAAAAATACTTCAAAAACAACTAAGGCAGCTTTTATAATCACTAGTGTCCTTCTGGAAGTGAAAATCATCGTACTTAATCCCGCTAATGCCCGGAGTGTTGATTCATACAAATGGCTGCCACGTGTTCTGCTAGGTTGAGGTTGGATTTCTGTTGTAAATATGTTACCAATAAATCCAGACAGTTCTACCTGGAAGTCTGCCAACATCCTGGAAGGAACCAGCTCCTGGACCTCCCCTGACCCAGAGGAGGAAGACACACCTGGCCTCACAGCAAAGCCTTATCGAACTGGAGCGGCCAGCCTGGATTTGCAGGAGGGACACGATACCCCTTCTTGAGCCCTATAAATGCCAGGTGCAAATGTCACCTGCCTGTGCTATTCCATCCTGTCATTCCTTGGTGCACATGTGTGGGGTCCTTTTTCACCAGAGCTGACCTAGAACAAATGTCCAGTCAAACTGCGACATGAGACAGATTGTGAATCTCAAATGGCCTCAACTGCCTTTGCAGCTGTTTCAGGAAAATTCTTGCCCACTGACACCAACAGCTCCCTTCTGTCCCCCACCTTTTAAAGTTTTAAATCCTCCCTTCTCGCTCAAGTAACCCTGCAGCCTTTGACTTCCTCCATGTCCACCCTCTCATTAATTCTCCTTTCTTCTCTGGAAGAGCTCAGGAAGAAATGAGTTTTTCAAAGCTCTGCTGTGTCTCTTCAAACCTAATGCCCACCTCCTTTGTCAATAAAAACCTTCTAATGTGAGAAACAAAAGAATATCTGACCTGGTGGAAAAAAAAAAAAAGAAGAAGGGCTTTGCTTAGAGATCAAGATAGGTTTACATGCAGTCCCAGCCACTAGCTGTTTATGTGATGTTGGGCACAGAATTCCCTGGATTCGTGCAGTGATAACCCTGTACCTGCCTTGTGCTATCTCTGAGTCACGATCCTACATCCACAAAACAGAAAGGATGCCACTTACTTGTACAACAATGTGAAAAATACATCTAGTGTCAAAATGATCCAGTAATAGGAAAACCTAGGATGACATTAATATCATTTTCAATTTTGTTAGAAATGATCATGAAAATTGCAATGAAGTTTGAAAGTTTGTTTTGTTTTGAGTTTTGTAAAAAACATGGAAACGTCATATGGTGCAAAAATTCAAGCATATCATCCAGTCCAATATCCTAATTGATTACTTGTCTTGAACTAGATTGTTTAGGAAACGAAGTTAACAAGTTTCTGAGTACTGGGCTTCAATATTTATTTGTAATTGATCAACTGTGTAGGTATAATCACAGTATCTCTTGATACTTGGTTTAGACAGTAAGAGCTGGACTCTGAATGCTGGGATCCCTCACGATCTACCACTGGCTGAGGAGAGCGAAGGAAGCAGAGACATGCAGGAGGCATAGTTTTTCCATCTGAACAGACTCTGCAGATCTGGCTTCTCTGCAACAAATTTTAAAGGTCACAACTGCCATGAAGAAATCCAAGTCCACAGTGACAAGATGTTAGAGTAAGTAGTGTTCAACATGACACTGAAACATGGCTAGCTAGATTCTGAGCTGCAATAGAGACAGCCATCAAGCTGTAGCAACAACTTTGGGGGCTCTGTTCTCTCACCAACCACAGATTCAGGGTCGTTACATGAGAATAAGCTCTGCCACTGGGCTTCCCACCATTAGCGTTATCCATATTGGTTTTTATTGGAAGAAACTAATATTCTTCTCCAATCGTTCCTTGCCAGGCAGCTTCTCAATCTGCTTTGCAAACACAGAGAGTTTAGTTTTTCTAGTGGGTTCATCCTCCCACTTGTCCTGGCTTGTCTCTTCCCCTTGTAGACCCAGGATGGGTATGTTTCTGATTCTCCTTTCTCTGCCTGGATGCGACTTACACTGCACAGTGTACAAAGAGCTCTAAAAATGTTAGCTCTATAGTATTCAACAGTATCAAGAGGCCTGGGATGGCAAGGAGAAGCCACAGTGCCTTGAATGGCCTGGCTTCAAGAGTCACACACTCTCACTCCCACTGTACACACAGTGAGTAAGGAGAATACACAGGATATCGATTTGGATGCTGGATCACTGAGGGTAGCGTTGGGAGACACTGTTACATGTGTTATCACACTTTTTAAAATTGGTTTCTTCATAAGTTCAAATAATTGTGTTATCCTTTTTGTGTATTATATAGTATTCAAATGTAGAGTTCTATTAATATTTGCTGTTGTTGCTCAGTTGCTAAGTCGTGTCCAACTCTTTGTGACCCCATGGACTGCACCATGCCAGGCTCCTCTGTCCTCCACTATCTCCCAGAGTTTGCTCAAATTCAAGTCCACTGAGTTGGTGATGCTATCTAACCATCTCATCCTCTGTGGATCACTTCTTTTGCCTTCAATCTTCCCCAGCATCAGGGTTTTTTCCTATGAGGTGGCTCTTCACATCAAATGGCCATATTGGAGAAATACCAATACATTATAATGAAAATCTTAGAGCTGTGGGTTTAGCTCACTTAATACATGGGATACATTCGTGATAAAAATCAGTATTTGTAAAGTTCAAGTAAAATGTCCATATGCATTCTTGGCAAAACTTAATGCCCTTTCTGACAAAAAGAGAGAGATACAGGGAGGGAGAGAGACACAGACCAAGTCTTCTGTGAGTCTGTTACCAGATCCAGGAAGACTTTGTTTTGCTATTTTCTTATGGACAGTCTCTTTACTTTGCACAAGAAGCAAGGAAACAGCCAGTTTTTATAAGAAATATGATGAAGAGAGAAGGGGGAAGGCCAAACATATGTGTCCCTGGGCGGACTACTGTCTACTCATTGGTTTATCAGCTGGTGAAACTGGCCTTCTGTATTGAGCCTGGCTTCTTCTCTTTCCCATCTGGAGGGCAAATGAGACTATGTGGCCTGAAAGATACTAGAGATGGTGGAGGGGTGGTCTCAAAAATAATTCAGCAGAGCCACCTTGCTACCAATATTAATTGTCAATCTCTTTTGAGGATCTAAACCTGGCCTTGTTTAATACACTTGTTATTAAATTATAATCATTGACTTTCATTCTCTGTGTGCTGTATACATATATGGTATATGCTGCTGCTGTTGCTAAGTCGCTTCAGTCGTGTCCGACTCTGTGCGACCCCATAGACGACAGCCCACCAGGCTCCCCCATCCCTGGGATTCTCTAGGCAGGAACACTGGAGTGGGTTGCCATTTCCTTCTCCAATGCAGGAAAGTGAAAGTGAAGTCACTCAGTCGTGTCTGACTCTTCGAGACTCCATGGACTGCAGCCTACTAGGCTCCTCTGTCCATGGGATTTTCTAGGCAAGAGTACTGGAGTGAGGTGCCATCGCCTTCTCCATATATGGTACATAGCCAATAATTACTGTAATTCATCATTATTATATTATTACATTATATTGCCATTATATTATAATAATTATTATTATTAGGCAATCTTTGCATTGGGAACTTCAAAGGAAGAATATTTCTTGAGTTGGGCTATGCACACAATACATGCACACCCCAGGGTATGGGTGTACCGTGACCTGTGCGTCAGGTCATTCTTTAAGGACAGAAAAGGGTACCAGCCCTGAGCTTCAGTTTTCTCACCTGTAAAGCAAGAGATGTGCGATCATATCAGAGTTTCTGGCATCTTTTGTCTCCACCCCAACCTCTGTTTCTCTTATATTCTACATTACAGTGAAAATTCCAAATGTCACCTATCAGTAAGATTGTTATTGCTTTTCAGAAACTTTTGAGGACAGGAATCATGTCAGTATTACTCACAATTTGTCAGGAGCCCTCACTTAGCCTAGAATGCAGCACAGAGTAGGTGTGAAATAAATAGTTGTTCAGTAGATGAACACACCCCTGAGGATGATTAGGATAGCATTAGAACAGGACATGGTATTTGGGCAGGAACTAGCTTCCTTGGTGGCTCAGATGGTAAATAATCTGCCTGCAGTTCAGGAGACCCAAGTTCAATCTCTGGGTTGGGAAGATCCCCTCCAGAAAGGAAATGATACCCACTCCAGTATCCTTGCCTGGAGAATTCCATGCACAGAAGAGCCTGGTGGGCTACAGTCCATGGGGTCCCAAAGAGATGGACACAACTGAGCAACTAACATTTTGGACTTCCCAGGTGACTCAGTGGCAAAGAACCTGCCTGCTAATGCAGGTGATGCAGGGGACACAGGTTCCATGCCTGGGTCTGGAAGAGTCCCTGGAGAAGGAAATGGCAGCCCACTCCAGTATTCTTGCCTGGAGAATCCCATGGACAGAGGGCTACCATCCTTAGGGTTACAAAAGTTGGACACGGCTGAACAACTAACACTTTGGACTTCGCAGGTGGTGCTAGTGGTAGAGAACCCGCCTGCCAATGCAGGAGAAGTAAGAGATATGGGTTTGATCCCTGGCTCAGGAAGATCCCCTGGCAGAGGGCATGGCAACTCACTCCAGTATTCTTGCCTGGAGAATCCCGTGGACCGAGGGCTACAGTCCACAGGACTGCAAAGTGTTGAACATGATGGAAACAACTTAGCACAGTGAATTCCTGAGCTGACAGTGAATCGTGCAAAGAGTGCTTCTTGCCAGCACCATCTTAGTCATTAACAGAAAACTAATCCAAGCAGTGACATGACTCCTGTGACCCAGCCCTTCTGGAAATAGCCAGGCCACTTCCTCAAGTCACATGGGACAGGCCCTGGGACTGGGCTCCTCTCACACCCGGAGGAATGCAAGCTCTTGTCTTCCCAGGGACCCTCAAATACAAGCAACATTGCTAATGTCCTCTGGGAGAGACTATGGGAACAACCTCGGGCCTTACAGGAAGGAAGGAGGTTCAGAGAGGGCTGTGACCCACAGTTATTTTAAGCCCACGTTCTCTCAGTTCAAGCAGAGGCCACACTTCTTTCTTGAAGGCTGAAGAGCCTCAAACCTGGTGTGGGTTTAATAGAAAGAATACAGGCTTGGGATTTGGGAAAAGTGGTTCCATCTCACCTTAACTCCTTTCCTGTCCTGGGGCTGGTCCCTTCCAGTCGCCGAGCCTTGGTCTTTCATTCTTTAAAATTCATCTATTCCCAAACTACTGAGAACCTGCTACAAAGAGGAACAGTTCCAGGTGCTGAAGATTAGGTTATTAAAAAAAAAAAAAGCTTATTCACATGAGACTTTTAGTGCAGGAGAAGAACAATAAACAAATAGAAATAGAATAAGATAAATGATGGCATATAGGGGAAAATAATAAAGCAGAGTGGGAAAATATACAGGTTATTGGAAGATGTGCTGTTTTATGCAGTCTGGACAGGGAAGGTGACCCGAATCATGGTGTGAGGGATGTGATGGAGAAGCTGGGGGCATATCCAGAGGGAGGAAGCTAGGAGTGTCCAGGTGAAGTACGTTCTGGGAAGTGTAGACTCCCACAGTTGCATGTTACTTTAAGGAACAGAAAGCAAATCAGCAGGCCTGGGAGGTCTCCACCAGGAGAGGAGCCACTGTGACCAGGGAAACCCATGAGTCATGGTCAGGACTTGGTATTTCCTTCTGAGTGAGATGGAAAGAAAGCCATGAGAGGCTCTGGACAGTGGACTAAGAATAGACTTCAGGGTTGCAGCAGAGAGAACAATTATTGTGCCTGTTTGACAGAATGGCTTATTGATTTAATAGGGAGTTTGAGAGAAAGAACATAGTTAAGTTTAACTACAAGGTTCTGAGCAACTGGAAAAAAAAATCTGAGATTTACTGGAACACTTGAGATGGTAAAAAAAAAAAAAATAGGCATTTACACACATGGGGGATTCAGTTTTAGAGGATGACTTTTGAGATGCCTATTACAAATCCAAATGGGCATGTTGAATAGACTCAGTTGGCTATCTGAGTCTGAAGACCAGAAGTAAGTCCTTGGGAAATCATGCCATCTCTCAGAAGCAGGATGTCTCACCTGAACCACAGGGCACAGAAAATGATTTGAGTGTCTGTTTTCTCAGTTCTCCCAAGGATAGTCACAAATGTGGTAACTGATGCATAGGAAAGAAGTTATTTCATTACATACAACACACGCTTTACAGCAGTGGTCTTCCAAGTATGACCTGGTATACCCAGCAGCATCACCTGAAAACTTACTAAAAATGAACATTGTTGGAATACCACCCCAGGCTTACTGAATCAGGAACTGCGGGAGGGAAGGGAGCACATGATCAAGACTTACAATTGAATTGAACCCCAACTTAATGCCTTAGGATACTGGGGTTCAGATTCTTTTGGACCCTGTGTAAGAAAGCCATGAAACTATAAAATAGGGGGATTGGACTTCCTGATAACTCTGTAGAAATAAAGTCTTTCTTCTCCTGTACCTTCTAACAGGGCAAGAGACAAAGAAGACCTTCGCTTTCTCATATTTGTGTATTTCTAATCAGCTCATGGCAGAAAGTGAAGAGGAACTAAAAAGCCTCTTGATGAAAGTGAAAGAGGAGAGTGAAAAAGTTGGCTTAAAGCTCAACATTCAGAAAACGAAGATCATGGCATCTGGTCCCATCACTTCATGGCAAATAGATGGGGAAACAGTGAAAACAGTGTCAGACTTTATTTTGGGGGGCTCCAAAATCACTGCAGATGGTGGCTGCAGCCATGAAATTAAAAGACGCTTACTCCTTGGAAGAAAAGTTATGACCAACCTAGATAGCATATTCAAAAGCAGAGACATTACTTTGCCGACTAAGGTCCATCTAGTCAAGGCTATGGTTTTTCCAATAGTCATTTATGGATGTGAGAGTTGGACTGTGAAGAAAGCTGAGTGCTGAAGAATTGATGCTTTTGAACTGTGGTGTTGGAGAAGACTCTTGAGAGTCCCTTGGACTGCAAGGAGATCCAACCAGTCCATTCTTAAGGAGATCAGTCCTGGGTGTTCTTTGGAAGGAATGATGCTAAAGCTGAAACTGCAGTACTTTGGCCACCTTACGTGAAGAGTTGACTCATTGGAAAAGACTCTGATGCTGGGAGGCATTGGGGGCAGGAGGAGAAGGGGACAACAGAGGATGAGATGGCTGAATGGCATCACTGACTCAATGGACATGAGTGTGAGTGAACTCCAGGAGTTGGTGGTGGACAGGGAGGCCTGGCATGCTGCAATTCATGGGGTTGCAAAGAGTCGGACATGACTGAGCGACGGAACTGAACTGAATCAGCTCATGTTTCAGAATTTGCATTCAGCCATTGCCTTGCCCAGCTGAGTGTCATTGGAGAGGAGGTGCTTATTGTGTCTGAGTTTACTGCTGGAGACACAGTCATGAAGATGATACAAATAAATCATTTCCTTTCTTTCTGTTTCTGAAATTATTCCATTGTATAGATGGCTGCATTTTCAGGTCAAGCTGTTTATTTATTTTTCTCACAGATTTAGACTTTTATTTTGGTTTTATGTTTGTTTCTGTGTTTCCTGTGATGTGCCTAGATGTATTTCTTCTCATGTTATTGAAGATATCCTTGACTTCTAACTGTGGATTGATGTTTCCCATTGGTTCTGAAGAATGATCAGTCAATTCTCTTCAAATAGTGTCTTTTCTCCATCCTATCCTTTTTCTAGAATTCTATTCAAATGTATATGAAGTCCCTTGCTCTCTGTTTCTTTTCTCTCTTTCATATTTTTTGCATAGTTGTATCTTTATATGTTTCATTCAGTAAAATTTCTGGTCTTTCAATTCAGAAAGAATTTGACATTGACTGTATAAATCCCATGGACGGAGGAGCCTGGAAGGCTGCAGTCCATGGGGTCGCTGAGGGTTGGACACGACTGAGCGGCTTCACTTTCACTTTTCACTTTCCTGAATTGGAGAAGGAAATGGCAACCCACTCCAGTGTTCCTGCCTGGAGAATCCCAGGGACGGGGGAGCCTGGTGGGCTGCCGTCTATGGGGTCGTACAGAGTCAGACATGACTGAAGTGACTTAGCAACAGCACCAGTATATTTTTCTTGCTATGTCAAAACTGCATTTGATTTTTAAATTACTCTTACTGTGTTTTTCACTTTAGAGTATTCTAATGGGCTCTTTTACAAAGCTAGACTGATACTTTTTGTAATTTCCTCTTTCCTGGAGTTCCTTCAAAGTGTATCTGTTACCTTTATAAATAGAATGATGATGTCTGTAAGTCCATTATTCGATGTCTTTGCAGCTATTTTTTTATTGTGTACAAGATAAAACATGCTCATGAAGTTTTCCTTCCAAACAAGCATCTCTAATCGATCCCTAATTATCAGCACCAACAGGTAGGGGGAAAAAATGACTTCAACCAAATCTTCTGCCTACCTCTGATCCAGGGGATTTATCTAGCAAAGTAGCTCCTTTGAAGTGAGCCCAAAATTTATACTGGCTAAATATCAAAAAAGACAAAAGGAATGAATGGATGCATATATGCAAGATTTAGAGAGACAAAAATCTGTCTTCAGAGAAACCAGAGTAAATCAAAAACTCTTTTAATAGCAAGGAAGAATGCTTTTTAAAAGTAGATTAGCAATCACTGAACATCCAGCATGGGTTAGTCACTTTAGAAATCAGTTTGAATTATTCATCATCAGTAGGGAATCTGTCCAGTTTATGAATAAAAAAACAAAAATAAAAACTATGTTTCAACTAATTTAGATGATTTGCCCAGGGTTACAAAGTAAGTGGCAGGTCTGAGTTTAGAACTCAGATCTAAAAGCAAAGTCCCTGTTTACTATTTCAAAGAGAAACCTATTGGCCCAGAAGGCAAGGTAGGATAAGATGAAACCAAAATCATGAATCACTTTAACCAGAATGGAGAGATTGGAAGAGAAAAGTATGTTGCATAATTTAGGCAATTTCCCTGTTTGGGAAACTCTTCACTTTGTTTCCAAGGAAAATGCAGGTCCTTTTGCCTCTGGCTGACTACAGCAAGCCTTAGCAAGCTCCCGCAGCCTCCCAAGTCTCCCCTCATACTGGAACTGGAAGAAAACTGTAACACAAAGAAGCCTTAAGAATGAGAATCATAAAGCATTTTGACATATTACTCACTTGCTCCCTCCTAAGGATTAATATTTCAACATGAACCATATAGCTTTCTGACCCTTTGAGCCACTTCCTACTAAATTTTGTGAACATGCACTTTCAGAAGTATAAAATACTGGAAATGATGTTTTCTGTTTTATTAGAGAAGAAGCAGACTAGAGAAGGTTTAATCACTTGTGTAAGGTCACACAGATTGTCAGCAGTATATTGGGATTCTCTTCTTTTCTTCTCCATCTAACGTGTGTGTTTTTTTGTGGAGGATCAAGCATATTCATTGCAATGGATTCATTGCAATGGAACATTCCTTGCTTCTTTATATTGAATCCTCCACTTTATATTTGAATATTTCAGAAGCATCTTCAGTTGAACTTCTAGGCAAAGTTGAATTCCCACCTGGAGTCAGGTGATGCCTACTGTCTGTTTGCTCCACAGGTCACTAAAAGCACTAAAAGCAAACTGCATTACTGGCTTCATTTCTTCCACTAAATTGCTATGAAAACTTGGCTTCTGCTCCCGAGTTTGTAAAATGCATATTTGATTTCCAATATCGCCTACTCTCTATGATTACATGGGTTTGATTTTATTTCAAATAATATATTCATGTGAAACTTATTATTAACTGACTATATGTTTTGTACCAGGTTTTGTGATAAGCAAAGATAATACAGAAATGAATTTTGCTCATTTCCTGCCCTGGAGGAACTTGAATTCAAGGGAGGAAGGGAGATCTGAGAACATAATTTACATATAGTAAATGCAATGTCCTGAGGTTATAAAAACAGAAATAACTTGTCTAATTTTCCTCTTTGACTATTCTTATCTGTGATAAAAACTTAAGACTAAGCCCTTAGAAAGCACGTTGGAAGGTAGAACATCCTGTTTCAACATATGCCAGTCATTAAATGAAATCTTTTTCTAAATTCACTCCTTTCAATGGGCTGTGGCTTGCCAGCTGGGCGCAGGGCATGGCTTTCCAATGGTAACAGGATGTTGCAAGCACTTTGTACACAATGCCTCTAAGAGCCCAGTGACTGGTGGCTCCCCATTGAGAAACTTCTGACAACCTTGAAGCTTTTCAATGGTCAGCCCCTCCACCAGCAGCTCACAGTTAATGTGGAGTAAATGCTTACAGAAACTGCCAGTCTGGGAAGGGTGAACTCATGCCCCCAGAGCTGAAATGACTTCCAGGCAGTCCCCGGCCCCCACGAACAAGAGTGCTGCTCTGGAGGGAATTACAGAATACCTGTCCTCACACCTTGGGGGAACCGAAGGGTAGAGACCCGCATTAGTCTTGTGTGTTTATAATTCAGCTCCAACTGAGAGCCAGCATAGCAACACTCCATGGTTAGAATAAATCCACCATCTAGCCTGACCCATCCTCTTTCATTTACAGTGGGGAAGCTGAGGCCCTGAGTAGAGACGTGACTTCAAAAGTCACTCCACAAGGCAGGAGACAGACAAAGCTAGGACTCTCATTGTCTGGCTTCAATTTGAGTGCTATCAAATATTTCCAAAACTCCACACAGACATGGCTTCTAGAATGACCTCTACCCTTGGATTTCCCTGGAATTTACCATTTTCAAAGAAGGCAGCTATTATCTGTGATTTTTCTCAACACTTTCTTTTCCTGCTTCTCAACTTTCCTCAAACTCTGATATAGCTCTGCAAAGCACTGTGAGTAATCCTGACTTCTGTTCATTTTCAATTTTTACATTAATTTTTATAGTTTTAAAATACTGCACTCTGATTTTTTTTTTTATTTATCATGACCATTGGGGGTTTGTTTTGGTGACTGCTTGAGTGTTGTGTCCAAGATAAGTGCCTTATGGCCTCAACCTATCCCAGCCCTGTTTCTAGGTCCTGGAGACCTTCTTATAGAGCAGCAGAGAACAGCTGGCAAATTGCTCAATGGGGGACACCTCATGGGAAGAGCTGGTAAAGAAGCTTTTGAAAAAGAAACAAGAGATGCTGAGCGGGCTGCTCTCCTCCAGGATTATAGCTACAAAAAGGAGCACATGAAGCTGGGCTATCTTAGTTGCAAAGTCAGCTCTTGGAAAATCTCCCCAAACTACTTCCAAACCAGCTTCTGTAGAAGCCATGGTGGGGGCACCCCCCAAAATCTGCATTCAAATTCAGAAGTAGGGAGCTTCCATCTATAGGGAAGTGAGCATGGCCTTCAGTGGCCATACCTCCTACATATTGGCTATGGAACATGCCAGAGAGCTTTGAAAATCACAGGATTCTATCATGAAGACACATCATGTCTAGGGGAAGGTGTGCTGGAGACTAGCCAGGCAGAGGAAGGCATTCACCCATGGACAGGTGGGCAGGTGAGCTGCCATTGTGACCATCAGGGCAACCTCAAGTTTCCTGACCTGGGATTGTGGGTCCCACAGACTTGCTCCTGCCTTCCTCTCTTCCCAGCCTAAATGGGGTCCTTTAATGATCTGGCTACTTGTCTTTTTTTTTTCGCCAATGGAAGTAAAATTTTTGAGGGCTTTCTCAACTCACTGTTACTAGCCTCAGACAGGTGCTCAATATTCAGGACTGAAAAAAGGGAAGAAACGAATTTAACCAAGTCAGCATACTTCTTCTTTAAAGGATCAGAAAGTAAATACTCCAGCCCTGACGGCCACAGGATGTCTCTCACAATTTTGCCCCTGCAACAGCCATAGACAATGCATAGTACGTGAGTGGGTGTGGCTGTATCACAATAGTTTATTTATAGTCACAGAAATTTGAATTTCATAAAAATTTTTCATGCTTCATAACATGTTATTTTTTACATTCTTTTCAACACTTAAAAATATGAAAAAAATTCTTAGCTCTTGGGTCGCTTTGCCAATCCTTGGATTAAACCAACAAACTTTGTACACTCCACTCCCATGGAAAGCTGTTCTTATATTTCAGGCTGAATTCAAGCCAAATGCCACCTTTCCCAGAAATATTGCAATGTAATAAAATAAGAACCCAGAGAAAATGTAAATAATTATGAAGAGAAGGGGGTTTATCAACAAAAGGAATGATAAACACCAGGATACAAACACTGGAGAGAGAGACATTCATTAAGGTAGATTTGTCGGATGATTAGGTTATTTTGTCACAACGTTTTTTGGAGTACATAAATGGGGTTTTGTGTTTGTTTTCTTTATTGTTGCTGTTTGTGTGTTTGGATTTTTTTTTTTTTTTTTTTTTTGCTTTTTATCTTCTTTTGCAAGAAGGATTTACAGAGCTAAAGAATTCCATAATTCATGTGTTTCTGTATCAGCTAATACCCTAATTTATTACACAGGGCTTTGCAGTTTATTATGTAAATTATGTTTTCACTTAACCCCTTCAACAATTCTGTGGAGTAAACAGAACCAATGCTGTTAGCAGTACAGCTAAATTACAGATGACGATTGGAAAGGCTTAGGCACTTGATAGACCTTAGAGCTGGCACATAATTGAGTCCATATTGAACTCCCAGTCCTGTGGTCCAGTTTGATATCCCTGCCTCTTTACCACACTTCTTCCTGCTGGCAATACCCTAGAATAGGCACTATGGAAGACACAGAGGTGAGCAGGTTATGATGCAGGAGAGAGACCCACAACTGCAGAGCAAAGTGAAAGGTGTAGAAGCCAGCAACTCTGCCAACCCCGGGGTCTGTAAGCATGTTGGCCTGAGTGACACTGGAGTGGGGCTCTGCCTTGGAAGGAAAGCTGGTGGTCCCTGTCCCATAGGCATTTCAGGACTGAAGTGATCACCACCACTCTGGAGAAAACAGTAGACGCACAGTGCACTGGTGGACAGAGTTCTGAGAACTTCCTGAGTACCTCCTTATCCAGCCAACTGAGGCGGGCAACAAGGAAATAGGTAACACTTGTTCTATAATGAGCCTCATGTGGCACTGGGAACCATTCTCCCAAAGCAGCCACACTTGAAGCAGCCTGTCCTTCAGGTGCACGTGCCTGTGTCAACAAAGCAAGAGGATATTCAGTGTAGAGCTGCCTGGATAACAGCTGTCAATGTTCAAGTGTTCCTTTCCCAAGGTCTCTAAAGCCCATGCAGTGAGAAAGCTGAAGGCATGACTGTGTTGACTCACACTGGCACAGAGGAGGGTTCTTCACCCCCTCCTTGTATTTGACCCAGAGACTCCTAATTGGTGTAAGCTAACATCATGTCACATTAAATATTTACTGCACCAGTTCCTCTCCATTTCTGAAATGTAAGCCAGGGAACCCAAGGTTAGAATTCTCGTCGTCCCACTCAGAGCAATGATATTTCTCTGGCTTCAAAGCCCCATTCTGTCAGGGTCTAGAGTCTGAATTTAATGGTGAGAAATCAATCTGTAATTGGAAATTGTGTTGATTGGAGGACATGAGCTCTCTGAACTTGGCTAAGAATTCCACCATGCATCTGAATACCTCATGTCAGATAAACAGCATCTCAAATTTAACTAATAGTAAAACATATTAATAATAAAAAAAATGTACATATTTGAGGTCATACTTGGTGCTTTATATACTTTAGTTTGAACCCTCACAGCAAGCCTATAACATAACCAACTGTATACAACGGCAGAGGCCCTGAGAAAAGACTACCTGTTTGAATCTGGGCTGTATGATCCTGGAAAAAGAAGACTAACAATAATAATAGTTGACTCACTGTGACAGGTTGCATGCCCTCCCCACACCAACCCCCCAAAAACAGAAAATATGTCCATGTCAAATCTTGGAAGCTGTGAATGTGACCTTATTTAGAAAAAGTGTCTGTGCCAATGTAATTAGGTTAAGGATCTTGAGATGAAGTCATCTTGGATTGTCTGACTGGGTCCTAAATCCAATGACAAGTGTCCTTAAAAGAAAAAGACAGAGCCACTTCCGGCATTCTCAGCAGCTGTGAGCAGGCTCCTCCCTGCCTGGGGTTCAGAGACAGCCATTCCCTGCCACACAGGCTTCTCTGTGGAGCTGGTCACAAGGTGGGAGCTTGCTTCCCAGAGTGAGGGCAGGGAGAGAGAGTGAAGGAGAGACAACAACCTGCTGTCTGTCCCTGAAGCCACACCACCTAGTTAGGTATTTGCTAAGGTGCACCCGTGTCCAGGTCCCAGTATCTGCATTTGCTGTCTATTGCTGTATAAAAATTCACCCTGAGTTTAGAGACTCAAAGCCCTAGAAATTGTCTCACAGCTTCAGTGGGCCAGTGATCCAGTCATGGCTGGACTGGACACCTCTGATCCAGGGTCTCTTATGTGGTCACAATCCAGGGAGCCCTGTGACTATAGGTACCTCAGAGCTCTTCTGAGGGGGGACCTGCTTCCCTCAGGGACTGAAATGCGCCCCCTTCCCCAGATTCGTATGAAGAAGTCCTAACCCCTGTACCTTAAGATGGGACTGTATTTGGAGAAAGAGCTTTCAGGAGTTAATTAAAGTTACAGGAGGTCATAAAGATGGAGTCCTACCAGTCTACCCAAGAGTAGGTGCCCTTCTGAAAAGGGAGAGAGACACCAGGAACAAACACACACACACACACACACACACACACACACACACACACACACATACACGAAAGGCCACATGAGGACCCAGCAAGAAGGCAGCTGTCTGCCAGCCAAGGAGAGAGGCCTCAGGAGAATCCAAACTTGCTGACACCGTGATCTTCGATTGCCAGTCTCCAGAACTGTGAGAAGATAAATTTCTGTTGTTTAATTCACCAAGTCTGCAGTTTTGGTGAGGGCAGCTCCAGCAAGTGAATTCCGTGTCTAAGCTGACTGGCACGGCTGTGGGAGTCCTCACATCCAGGCCGGCTGCTGTTAGCTGGAGACAGCAGTTCTCTGCCAGGTGGGCTTTTGCATAGGGGAACTCACAGCATGGAACGTGGCTTCCTCAGAGTGTCCATGTGCATGTGTGCAAGAGAGCGAGAGGGAGAGACAGAGGGACAGAAATTAGAAGTCCTTTTATAACCTCATATCGGAAGCGGACTTCCCTTCTTTTGCAGTATTCAGTTCATCGGAAGTGGATGAGGAGGCTCAGCCCACACCCAGGAGAAGAGGGTCACACAAGGGTGAGGATCAGGAGGTTCTGTCATCATTCACTCCCCACAGAGGGGACAAAGGGAAATGTCAGTCCTCTCTGACTGAAAAGCTGAATCGTGACTTTCCATGTTTCCAAAGAAATCCAAACTCCTTTCTGTGGCTTTTGGGTATTTCACAACTTGTTGTTGTTCAGTCATTTAGTCATGTCCAACTCTTTGCAACCCTTGGACCGCAGCACGCCAGGATTCCTTGTCCTTCACCATCTCCCAGAGTTTGCTCAAACTCATGTCCACTGAGTTGGTGATGCCATCCAATCACCTCATCCTCTGTCGCCCCCCTCTCCTCTTGCCCTCAGTCTTTCTCAGCATCAGGGTCTTTTCCAGTGAGTGGGTTCCTGGCATCAGGTGACCCAAAGTATTGGAGGTTCAGCTTCAGCATCAGTCCTTTCAATGAATATTCAGGATTGATTTCCTTTAGGATTGGCTGGTTGGATCTCCTTGCAGTCCAAGGGACTCTCAAGAGTCTTCTCCAGCAAAACCTCCTTCTCTTACTGATAGACTCCATTTATTTTTACTCTTCAAACATGGTTCTTTCATAAGTCAGGGAATTTGCCTTTGCTTCTCCTTCTGTGTGGAGAGAAATGATCTCCAGGTGTTCCCAGAGATTGGATCCTTCCTGTTAGTCAGGCCTCAATATACCATCGTGGGAGTGACCTTCCCCCAATAACCCAAGGTTGTGGTCCCAGCCCCCCACCCGCCTAAGGCACTTCTCATCATATTACTTGATTCTATGTTCTTCATCACACTTACCAGGTTAGTGGTTGATCTACAGGCACTCTCACGGGACTATAAACTGGTCACGGTCACCTTGGTAACCTGGTACCAGTCCCCTCAAACATGTTTCAACATGCTATGGAGAAGTTGGAATGGTTGATAAAAGCCCAAATGCCAGGCTTGGGACTCAGGATATTACCGGAGTCATTTCTGAACAGGACAATATTTCTAAAAGGATCTGGAAGCAAGCAGTGATGGGTGGGTAGAGCCTGGAGGGAGTCAGAATGCAGACAGACCAGAAAGCGATGGGGAGGCAGTGGCCCTAGGACGGATGGGGCCTGGGCATTTTTTCATGGAAACTCTTTTATGGAAATATTTCTACATGTTTGTGCCTGAGTAAGTCTGGCAAGAATTCAAATAAATCTTCACTTTCCATTTTGAGTATCGCAGGGTTCATGTAGTTCCACTCCTAACCCATTCTGACTCTTAAAAGAGAAGGTCTACGTAGATATCATGATAAAAATAGAGGGGACTTCTGCTGCAGAGAGCAAATGACCTTTATCCCTTTGCTTTAAAACACTTTTATGTCCCTGTGAGCCTCACTTATTTGATCCACACTCTGCAGGTTTTGAATTCCCAAAAAAATGTATCACAGCTCTCCACTATGCAGTGACTCATCAATAGTGTCCTTATATAAACATATCAAAAAAAAAAAAAGGAAAAAATCTGAATCAGTGTTCCAATACCCTGGCCCCAACTCTGTCACTTCTCTTTGTTTCCTATTTTCCAAAGAGAAAGGGAAGTGGGAACAGAGAGAGAGAGAGAGACAAGGACAGATTGATTTTGATTCTCTGTCTGGAGTGGCCTTTGTCACTAGAGACAAGGACTTTGTCCTGGCCTGGAGTTTAGAACAGGAAGTTTAAGATAATAGCTGTGGTTTTCTTAGCCTAGAATTGGGCCAACCTTTCCTTCCTTTTGGTGGCTCAGATTATATATTGTTAGAGCTACAGAGAAACCCACTTCAGCCTCAGTTTCCTGATCTGAATAAGGAAGTGGTTGAATTAGATAAGCTTTAAAAAACCAAGATCCTGAAAGCCTGTGATTCTAAATACACACACACACACACACACACACACACACACACACATCAAGCAGGATTTTGCTTGGGGACCCCTGTGCCTGGTATACACTCAATAAACTTTTGTTAATTTGATGTTGTTTGATCTTATCTAAGCCAACATCATCTGCTTTCCATTTTCAAAAGGATGTGGGTAGTTCAGTTTCTTATCCTTGCTAATTAATTCAGTTCCAGCTCTTCGTGTACAAAATGCTCCGTGGGCACAGAGGAGCGAGGGACAAGTTTAGGAGAGGCAGTGAAAAGGGAAGCTTCACAGAAGAGGTAATATTCGGGTCCTGAGGCATAAGTAGAAGTTTGACAAATTAAAAGGGATGAGGAAAAGAATCTGGAGATAAAAGAGAAATGTGTGTGAAGGCTCAGAGATACAGGAGAGTATGGTGCACTAGAGAATCCCAGAATGTAAGAAAATCGAAGAGAAAACCACCAACTTAGACAGTAAAAAAATGGGGTCCTCTGTGGGGCTTTGCCTGCCCACTATCTGTTTTCATTCAGATAGCGTCACTTCAACTGTTCTTTGGGAGCTTCCTTGATCCTTCTCAGTGTCTGTGTGTTAGGAAAGGCTGACCCTGACCTCTGGTTCTCGAGGGAGATGTTTCCCTGGCCAGTTTGAACATCCCTTCCACCCTGATTTGGTTTTCAAATCAAAAGATGACCAAGTAACTCAAGTTGGGGCAATCCAACTCTAGGAGGGGCAATTCTGGGAGCAAGAGAGGCAGGTATTGATGGTGAAACTAGCCGAGCCTAATTTGAATTTGAGGACTGCTAGCTGACCCACTCCAGTACTCTTGCCTGGCAAATCCAATGGACAGAGGAGCCTGGTGGGCTATAGTCCATGGGGTCGCTGAGAGTTGGACACGACTCAGTGACTTCACTTTCACTTTTCACTTTCATGCATTGGAGAAGGAAATGGCAACCCACTCCAGTGTTCTTGCCTGCAGAATCCCAGGGATGGTGGAGCCTGGTGGGCTGCCATCTACGGGGTCGCACAGAGTCAGACACGACTGAAGCGACTTAGCAGCAGCAGCAGCAGCTGCCATTTCAGGGTCAAAACACGGAGGGTAAGGTCCACTGATTAGGACTCCAAGCTTTCACTGCCAATGGCCTAGGTACAATCCCTGGTCAGGGAACTAAGATCCCACAAGCTTCATGGCACTACCAAAATATAAAAACAAAGACCCCCTAAGGCCTAAAAGAGAGGTAGATATAAAGAAAATTAGAAAGGACCAAAGGCCAAGCAACTTAAGAAACTGCACCTTGACATAAAATAAGCTTGAAAAACTAGATACCCAGGAAGGCTGATTCTTGAAATATTTAACAATGTTGATATACGCAGGATGTAAACATTTAAAAATGAACCTGTGTGTGTTTTTCAGAAAAAGAGAACCAGTAGGAGAGACATATATGCTGTTGCTGTTGAGTTGCTAAGTCATGTCCGATTCATTGCAACCCCATGGACTATAGCCCAACCCGGCTCCTCTGGCCATGGGATTTCCCAGGCAAGAACACTAGAGTGAGTTGCCATTTCCTTCCCCAGGGGATTTTCCCGACCCAGGGATGTAACCTGCGTCTCCTGCATTGGCAAGTAGATTCTTTACCACTAGCACCACCTGGGAAGCTCTTTACAGTTTGGTGGTAACCACTACCACCACCACCACAGTTGGTAAAGAACCTGCCTGCAATGTGGGAGACCTGGGTTCAAACCAGGGTTGGGAAGGTCCCCTGGAGAAGGGAAGGCCTATCCACTCCAGTTTCTGGCCTGGAGAATAAAGAGTCGGACATGACTGAGCAACTTTCACTTCACTTCACTGTCAACTAAAAAGATACAGTCATAATCTGAAAGTAGAGAGTTATTTCATTTGATGGGAATGTTTAGGACTCCAAGCCCAGGAGACAGTATCTCATATCTCTGAGAAAACTGCTCTGAGGATGTGAGGGAAGGAGCCAGCTTTTATAAAAGTTTTGCAACAAAGAGCAAGGAGTCTTAACATCAAAAAATTATACTTCAATAAAGGAAGCCAGATGTCCCAAGTTAAGGAATTTAGTATTCTATGCATGGGAAGATGCAATCCTCTGGGCTCACTGAGTTTATTCCTATGAATATGTGCCTCAGCTGTCTGGGGGCCAAATCCTGTCTCCTTACTCACCGTGAGGATTGGCAGATGGCTGCTTCTTGTGTTCCCCCAGCTCCTCAGCAATCCCAGTAGAGATGGCAGCATCCGCTGGATCACAGTTTTGGGAGCCCTCATTCACATTTGGAAGCCAGAAATCACTGATGGCTGTGACATTTCTTGCTTCTTGATATGGCAGGAAATATTTTCATTTCACAGTACCAATGGCCTGGGGGCTTCCCAGGTGGCACTAGTGGTAAAGAACTTGCCTGCCGATGCAGGAGACATAAAGAGATGTGGGTTCGATCCCTGTGTTGGGAAGATCTCCTGGAGGAGGGCATGGCAACCCATTCCAGTATTCTTGCCTCGAAAATCCCATGGACAGAGGAGACTGGCAGGGGGCTACAATCCATAGGGTCGCAAAGAATCAGACTTAGCATGCATGCATGCACCAGCGGCATGGATCCCTGGCTCCAGGCCCGTGTGATGGTAAACATACTTTCATCTTTTCTCATTAACTTCGGATGAGGGTTTTTCTTTCTCTATGTAATCCACTAGCACAGATAACTTGATTAGTAAACTGGGAATGAGGAGAATACATTTGATAATGATTAAATAGGTGTATATAAATATAGTTTATAAGGTTTCTCTCTGGTTTTATTGTCTGTTTTCTCGTTCATGTTCCTTTATTCTTATAAAGAAAAACACCAAGACTTTTCTTTGCTTGGAAAGCACTAAACCCTGTAATCTCTTGCTTCCCTTCATTTAAAAATATGTCTTACTACTTTCTCAAATAGGAAAAAAAATAACTATGTTGCTGGTTTCCTCCAGTTAGTTGCTTTCCCCTAAAATAATCCGTTCAGGCAGAGGATCACATGAGCAGTATATACTTTACCGGAGGGTGCGGAGAGCCAGCAGAGGGTTTATGTAGGCCCAGCCAATAACATGTCGAATTCTCCCGTAGACATCTCTGTGGTGCCCAGAAGTTTCTATGGCGGAAGCTGAGTCGGGAGCCTGTTCATTCTTTCACCTTGCTCCCTGCCTCTTCAGCTCTTTCTATTCTGTCCTTAGCTTTCATATGACTGTCCAAACTCTTCTCTCCTGGGTGACAGAATGCAATTCTGCCTTGCTTTGTCTTCATCTTGAAACTCGCCCGTCTACACACCACCTTACCTGCCAAAACAAAAGGTCCCTCCACGTGCTAGGACCTATGCTATTTAGAAATGAGAGGCTTTCAGTAACAAAGTTTATCATCTTCATTATCTTCTCTCCTGCTGGATATTTCCGAATGTTTTATGCGTTGGTTCAACAATGTTCAAAATTATTACAATCATGTTCCACCAAACAGAGATGTTAAACTGATATTATACTATGCTTTGAAGCATAATCCTTTGTTGAAAGATAAGTGCAGTCATCGTCCGTGACCAAGCTTTACAATGTAATGTTTGTGACACGGTATCTTCTCTTTCTGGCCTATGTGCTGCTCACAATTTTATTCCAGTTTATAAGCCAATCTCTACTCCTCCTGATGACAGCCTCCCAGCAAAGTCAACTGCTTTTCTGCACGTGAAGAGAAATGAGGAATTCCATTTTAAAAGTAGAAATACAATGGGATTTCCTGTTTGTTTCCCACAGGCAGTGGCCTTTTGGGGACAGGAGGCATATGTCTCCTTTCCTGGTATTAAATCATAGGTTATATAATGAAACAAAATATTTTGGTTAAAGGAGAGTAACTGATTCCCTGATTTCCTTCTTAAATATATCGTCTTGCCCCATTCACTTCACAGAGAGCTCACATTATCATCTGTTCATTTTTCTCATTAATGTAAAAATATATGCTGAGTATCTGTGCTGTTCTAAACATTGTATTTGGTATCAGAGATACCTGACCTCTGCTCCAAGGGATGCTCAGTCTAGTCAGGATGAGAAAAGATGAGCAAAGATTATTTATTAAAATTATGGGTAATAATAATTAGATAATGATGATGGTGATGGCTTACATTCATGTTCCAGGTGCCATGCTAAACAACTGACCCATTCTTTATGTCATTTAATCCTTACAACAATTCCATGAGATAGGCACTATTAATATTCCTACTATACCAGTGTGCATGCTAAGTCACTTCAGAGGTGTCTGACTCTTTGCAACCCTATGGACTATACCCCACTAGGTTCCTCAGTTCATGGAATTCTCCAGGAAAGAATACTGGAGTGTGTTGTCGTGCCTTCCCCCAGGGATCTTCCCGACCCAGGGATTGAACCTGCATCTCTTCTGTCTCCCATATTAGCAGGTGGATTCTTCATCACTGAGACACCTAGCAAGTCCCATTATATCAGTGAGGCAACTGGAATTAAAGGGCTTCTCTGGTGGCTCAGTGGTAAGGAATCCGCCCGACACTGCAGGAGACCTGGGTTCCATCCCTGGGTCAGGAAGATCCCCTGGAGAAGGAAATGGCAATCCACTCCAGTGTTCTTGCCGGTGAAATCTCAGGGACAGTGGAGTCTGGTGGGCTACAGTCCATGGAGTCGCAAGGAGTTGGACATGACTCAACAACTAGACAACAACAAGAATTAAAGAGGATCCTGCAACGAGTCCTAAATTGGAGTTACTCTGAGGGAAAGCCAGGGTTGAATCCAGGTCTGTCCAAGACTATGTCAAGGCTACTAACTTTTCTACAGAAAACACAGAAGAACACAGTCTAAAGGCATGAGGGGCTGGTCAGAACAGACAGAGTAATACCCGCCTTTGCCTAGGAATGGTCAGAGAGGACTTCGCAGAGGAGGCAGGATTGTTGCTGGCTCTGCAGGCAGAGCATTTTGTGGCAGAGTTGTGCGGGCAGGGGGATCAGCATGGCCAAAGGCCACGCTACGGAAATGGGGAAAAGCAGATTTCATTTTGGTGACGAGAAATACGTGAATGTGGCAAGAGTTTGGGATCGTTACTAAGAGTTGTCTGGAGAACTAGCCTGAAGACTGTGTGGAATCAGGTCCCAGAAGAGCCCTGGCATAGCATATTCAACTGTACTCAACGTTATCTATGAATGTGTGTTCAGCACCACCACCTTGCAGGGCTAAGACCCAGAGAAAGCAATGAACAAACTGACCTATGAACTGTCCTGTCACTCTCCACTCACATTCATCACCAAGTCTTCGCATTGCCAGCTCCAAAATGCATCTCAAATACATCCACTTTCCCAACTCCATTGCGTTTTTCCCAGTCAAAGCCCCTCTCCCCTCATAATTAAGCCCATCATGACCGCCTCCTGAGTGGTGGCCAGCTCTCCACATTGCCCCCCTCCCTAGAACAAGGTCCACCCACACCCCAACCTGGGCAAACTTTCTTCAAACGCTAGAGTGATCATGCCATTCCCTTGTCTCCAAACAGCACTTCAGGTCCAAAAGTGTCAACAGAATCCAAAGCTCTGTGTCAGGGAGGCCCTCTTTCTGTAGCCCCCTCTGCAAGCATGGTCCTCAAACCTCCGTCACTCTGTTTAATCCCATCCTCCTCCAAACCCCTCCATCCTGGCACTTCCCCCACACTGCCCCCTCCACGCAGGGCTGCCCCCAGGTTCTTCCTTTGCCAGAGTCCTCTTCAGCCCCCTCGCATTCATCACCCCTTCATGAGAGCGGCCCTCTACTCTCTCATCTGGATTTGGGTCTCCTTCATAGCCTGCCTCCCCTTCCCAACACTGACCAGGGTTTGAGCTTCGAGGTTCATCTGAGTGATTATTTGTACGCCCTCCTCTAACATGATAAGCATAGAAAGCTGGTCGGGTTGATGTCCCTCTCTGTCCTCTGTGCTGCCTAGCACAGCTTGGCACAGAAAGGCACAGGACGTACACTGAGTGCATGGCTTCATATAATTGTATTTATGTGATTCTTTCTTTTGGGCTCTGCTGGGTCTTGGTTGCTGCACCGGCTTTTCTCTGCTTGTGGCTAGCGGGGGCTACTCTCCAGCTGTGGTGCTCGGGCTTCTCTTTGCAGTGGCTTCTCCTGTTGCAGAGCACAGGCTCTGGGGCACGTGGCTGCAGTGGCTGTGGCATGTGGGCTCAGTATTTGCAGTTCCTGGGCTCTAGAATGTGGACTCATTAGTTGTAGCGCATGGGCTTTGTTGCTCCGGGGCATGTGGGATCTTCCTGGATCAGGGATGGAACTCCTGTCTCCTGCATTGGCAGGCGGATTCTTCACCACTGAGCCACCAGGGCAGCCTTGAATGCATATTTAATGAACCAACAGGACAAAATTTGAGCACATTCCTGCTGTAATTCTTATTTGAAAGCTCCATTCTGAACCCTGAAACCATCTTGCTCCTCCCTATGAAGGAAATGAACAGTCATCCTCATCCCCAGAAGTGGATCTGGCTTTTGAAAAAAGCTCAGAGTCATCAGGAAGCAGAGCTGTCAAGAAAAGCACTGGCCAGACCAGAGGAGCCCCTTGGCACTGCCAGTCAGGCGTCCTGTGGAGGAAGGGAAAGGTTATCCTGTGGTCCTGGCAGCGTGCTGATGGGGGTCTGTGCAGAAGAGGCGTCCTGCAGGCATTTCAGCAGTGTCTTCCCTGGAAAATCATTTGAAAGGCAAAGCCTCCATCTGTGTGTGTGTGGTTTTTTTCTGGCACATTTCGCAAACATCAGGGTCAGAACCTTAATTATTAGATTGCCTTTTGCATGAACCACAGTCCTGTGACTTGCAATCCCATACTGTATCAATATAGGGTGCTCTGCCCTGTCTGTCCCTCCACCCAGATCAATGTGTTTTACAAAGTGTGCATTCACAAGAAAGGTCTACAAGCCTGCATTTGGCAGTGAAGGGAAGAGTGATAAAGTGCAATTTGCTGTGGTGTTTCTGCTGTTGTCTGTGCAGGGATCTGCTCATGGGAGACGCATCAGAAATTTTCCAACATGTTATTCCTGATGTTTTTGCCATCAGCAGCTGTCAGGATTGCCAACTGGAGGCTCACGGAAGCCTTGCTGTCACAGAACCAGCTCTGTCATACTCGGCCAGCTAAGGGCACACCATCTCCATGTGCTGTTTGATCACGGCAGCTGAGAAACAAAAGCCTCCTCTGTCAGAGGGCATGCCTGTAATGCAAAAACCTACTTCTCTCTTTGATTCCATCTGCTCTGGAAAGGCACCTCAAATTCCAAATATCTAAGTACTGTAAACAAGGAAAAGCAATGCCCATTTTAGGATGGAAATAGACATATTCCTCCACTTTTATAAGGGAGACCAGGAAGGAACTTTGGAATATACTGGATTTGCTCTTAGGAGCCCTGGGTCCCCAAATATATTTTGCTATCAATGACTTGTATTGTTTGGGGCCAGCCCCTTAATTCGGGGAGTGGTGAAAATTGCTGTTACTCCTCTCATTTGCAATATCCCACACAGCCCATGCAATGATAGCCCACTCGTTTAAACTCTAAGTTATATTCTATGGGAATCACAAGTTGCATCATTTGTTCATCTCTGGAACCCTTAATTTCCAAAACTGTGGGCTCAGCCTAACAACAACAACAACAACAACAACAACAACAAAAAAAAAAAAAACAGAAGAGAAATATAAATGGAAGCAACAGAGCAAATACGGAAATGAGTATCAATAGATTCATCCAACTCTCTGGCTGATAGAATTTCCACTCACAGCCTCGTATGGCTCCCATATCACCCCGGTGCCCATTCCTGCCCTCTGCTCTGTTCCTGGCCAGCCCTCAGTGCTCATTCCGTGGACTCTGGTCTTCCCATTGCTGGTCTTTCCAAATGGGATCGTGTGCTCTTTGTAACAGGTCTCGTGTGAGCTTTTTACTTCTTTGCTCATCTTGTTTCTGCCTCTTCTTGGAATGCCTCCCTCCCTGCTACCCAGCCAGCACAGTCCTCAAACCAAGTCACGTAGCTTCAGTTCCAAGTTGTCCTTGTCCCGTTCTCAACCCTGTCCTCCATTCAGCTGGATTTTGGTCATTTACTGAGCCTTAGAGCACTCTGTTAACACCTGAAGACCAGTCCTCAAACTGAGCCTGGTGCTTCCTGATGCTGTGATTCTGAATAAGTAACTTTGCCTCTTTGAACCTCACTTCCTCTCTGTACAGTAAGAATAGCAATATGCACCTTAATGAATGCTGTAAAGTTTAAATGGAACAACCTAGATAAAATGCCTGATATGTAAAGACACTTAATATACAATGGCTTCCTTTCCCCTCCATCGTATTTGGCATTCTCCATTCTTAGGACTATTTCTTTGTTTATTTAACCTACCTATTTTTGCATCATAACTCTTTGAGTCTTTCTCCTTTTCCTCCACTTCTAAATCATAAGCTCCTTGAGGATGGGAAAGATGCCCTACTCACCTTAATAACCCTACAATACTTTATAGCTAGAAAGAGATTAATAATGCTGGCTAGCTTAAATGGAACAAATAGAATGAATGCTGCCATTTCCAGAGAGGGACACTGAGATTAAAGGGAGACAAAAATCTGAAGTACTCGGCTGAACCAGCCTCCCCCAATGACAGTGATGGATTCCTAAGTTAAAGAAAAAAGGCCCACACTTCTTTCACCCACATGAAACACAAATATTCCACCCCTTTTAATCAGAGCCTTAGCTCATGCATTATATACATTTCTTTCATTCTTAGCCTCCTTCTAAAGCAGTCACAATAGCCCATGATAAATAAAGCACCATTCACATGGCCCACTCAGCCCTTCTCCTCACATGGTACAAATACATGAAACTAAAACTGCTCACCCCTGCAGGGTTTCCCAGGGGGCATTCACTCTTCAGTGGCAAGGCTTCTTCACACACTCTCGTCCAGTCTTTGCCCCTCATGCTGAGTCCTCCTCGGGCACGTAACTGTGGGATCCTCCAACACATCCAGTGTCCCTCCTCTGTCCCTTCAATATCTTGTCTATCTGCTTGAGAAGATGTACTTTACAAGGGTACGTTAGTTTAACGTCACCAGGGAAAGACGGAGGAGGGAGGCATATAATTGGAGTTGAGAATGTTCTTCTGTGGCCTTGGTTTTGCGTCTGTTTGTTTACACCTTTTAGGATGAACTACCCTTATGATGACTTTAGAAAACTTTAAAAAAACCAATTTCTGATTAGGTAAGAGCTACCAGAGTTATAAAAACAGAGCAGAATCTGATGGCAAATGAAATAGAGATTGTCTATCCAGTTTGCCACTTAAGAGCTGTTTGACCTTGGAGCAGTGACTTAATGTCTCTGAGTCACAGTTTTCTATATAATGGGTATTTTCAAGAGACTGTCCCTGGGTTGTTAAGATTAACAACCTGGTTGAGAATCTGAGATAATGAATACAAAGTAGCTGGTAGGGCACTTGGCAGAAGCCTTCGGGTAGTGGTGGCAGCTCCAATCGTTTTTAAATTGATTGCTTTTGAGCTGAATCTGCAGGAGATAAGATCAGCAGATACAAAAGGGGAGAAACCTTTTCAGTCTTTCTCGACATTACCTGCCAAGACTTCTTTGTGGACTGTCCAAAGGATTACCTGTGTACTTCAGAGGGCTGAAGTCTGCAAACACTGTCCCTGGGCTTCCACTCCAGCTGGTTTTCCTTTACTTTCTGCCAGTGGAGGGGGTTGGGGGTAAGGGAGGGTGGCGGGGGGCTCTGCTGACAGATTGAAAGGCAGAGGAGAAGCAGCCAGTTCTTTCTGAAATGAAATGAAACAAAGAAAAGAGTTGCATAGCTCATTTCTTTTTAGAGCTGAATCATATTCCATTGTCTGGATGTACCGTAGTTTATTTATCCACTTACTGACTGAAAGACATCTTTATTGCTTCCAAGTTTTGGCAATCATGAGAAAGCTGCTCTAAGGATTTGTGTGGATGTATTTTTCAAAGTCAATTTCTCAACACCAAGGAGTAGGATTGTTGGACCTTAAGATTAAAGTGTACTTAGTTTTGTAAGATACAGACAAACTGTCTTCCAGACTGATTACACCATTTCACATTCTCAGCAACATTGAGTTACTGTTCCTATTTTTCAACCTGCTCACCAGTATTGGCATTATCAGTGTCCCAGATTTAGGCCATTCTGATAGTTGTGCCATGGTATCTTGTTGCTTTAGTTTACACTTTCCTAATGATATAGGATCTTTAGCATCTTTTCGTATGCTGTTTTCCAGCCATGTATCTTCCACAGTGAGGGATCTGTTCATATCTTTCACCACTTTTTAGTTTTGTTTCATTTTTGTGTTTTTCTTTAATGTTTTCCAGATTTATTAAGATATAATTCACATACAACACTGTGTAAGTTTAAAGTGTACTTGTTGATTTGATATACTTGTATTTTCAAAATGGTTACCACCAAAGTATTGGCTAATACCTCCATTATGTCACATAATTACCATTTATTTTTGTGGCGAGAACATTCAAGATCTATTTTCCTAGCAACTTTCAAGTATATAATACAGTATTATTGACTATAATCATCAGGCTATACATTAAATCCCCAGTTTATGATACTACCAGTAGTGCACAAGTGTTCCTTTTTCTCCGCCTTCTTGCCAGCACTAGCTATTTGTTGTCTTTTATTATTATTTTGGCTGTTCTGGGTCTTAGTTGCTGTGTGGGCTTTTCTCTGGTTGCAGAGAATGGGGGCTACTCTCTAGTTGCAAGGCATGGGCTTCCTCATTGCGGTGGTCTCCTCCACTGCAGCACACGCGCTCTAGCGTGCATGGGCTTCAGTAGTTGCAGACATGTGCTCAGTAGATGCGGCTCAGTGGCTCTAGAGCACCAACTCAATAGTTGCAGCTCATGGGCTTAGTTGCTCCACAGCATGTGGGATCTTCCTGGACCAGGGACTGAACCCCTGTCGCCTGAATTGGCAGGTGGAGTCTTTACCACTGAGCCACCAGAGAAGCCCTATTTGTTGTCTTTTTGATGATAGCCATTCTAACAGGTGTGAGGTGATATTGCATCATGGTTTTCATTTGCATTTTCCTGATGGTTAGTGATGTTGAACATGGAGGGAGCTGGCAGGGACTCAGGCAGTTCCAGGGAATCTGAAGCTGATGGAATCTGCAGGGGACTGACCATTGGTATCTTCAATGGCAAAACCTGCTGGGCTTATTGCAGATTGAACCCTGATCACCCCCACTTCTTGGATGCTCCTGGAAGTGGGACCTTGGTGTGGTATCCCAAAAGCTGGGGAAGCTGCTCCTTTACCATACTGTTCCTGTCCTGATGAGGGCAACTCTCTCTACTTGGGAAGTTTCTCCTTGGTTCTGAGAAGCTCCAGCTTGAAGGATGGGAAGATGCAGGCAACATGAAACTTTCTTCCTTCCCTTTTTGTGCTCTTTTTCTTAGATCTTTCATTTTACTGTGTTGCTGCCGATTGCTAATTTGACCCCAGAACTCTCCCAGAGCTGTTTTTGTTCTTGGACAGCTGTCTAATTGTTGATTTTTCTGGGAGGCCGGAGGCTGGGGTCTCCTACGTTGCCATTTTGATGACATAACTTCTGCCCACTTTTTAGAAGTCTTTTTTTTTTTTCTTATTGTTTAGTTCTTAAAGTTTTGTCTATGTCCCTCCCAAATTTTGTTTCTGTAGTTCTTCTACTGCTTTGTAATGAATTCTCCATACTTAATTCCCTCTTTCAAAATAACTAGAAAATTTTAAAAATAACTACTTTTTTATGACTAGACAATCATTAAAACCTTTACCACAGGCCTCACTTTTTGTAATTTTTAAACAAACAATTATTTCAAGGAACTCTGAAATACAGAGAAGGAGAGCTATAAAATACTTGCCAACAGGACAAGTCCTATCACTATGGAATTTGAAATCATAATTTAAAAAAATAAAGAAAAAAATCATGTTTTGGGGGGGTTGCATGATTTTCATGAGTAATTAAGTTCCAATGACCATTAATTGAGTCACTCATTCATTCATTTGAATGAGTCACTCGTTCATTGGAATTCAGTCACTCATTCATTCATTAGAAATGGGATGGAGGCTGGTTTCCTCCTCCCCAGGTGGAGATGATAGTTCTATTTACATAAACATGTCATTTTCCCCTTGTTCAGTGACATTTAGAGATTGAACTAGGACCTTATGAGATGTACTAGCCAAACAGAATTTTCTGAGCACACAGGTCAGAGTCCTCAGTGCTCTTCTGTGTTCACTTATGTGTCATGCAGATCATTTGCTCTAAAACAGAAGAGTGCTAAGACGCTCAGTCCCTCCTGCCCACCTCCACTGAAGCCTACAGAGTCACTTTCACACACAGGGGTCTGACTGGACCTTCTGTGCCATAACCTTTCCTGTTTTTATCTCTCTGCTCCAGGACAATTTTCAAACAGCCCCTCTTCGTCTCCAACTTGGTTATTAAAAAAAAAAAAGTGAAGAGATCACATTCAGATATAATGAGTTTCTATCCAAACTAACATTTACTTAGATCTGCCTAATGTTGGCAGTACAAGAAAACCCTTTCAATGGAGAAAGTGAAGTTGCTTAGTTGTGTCCGACTCCTAGTGACCCCATGGACTGCAGCTTACCAGGCTCCTCCGTCCATGGGATTTTCCAGGCAAGAGTACTGGAGTGGGTTGCCATTGCCTTCTCCAGTTTTCAATGGAGAGATCCTAGCTAATTTCCGATCCATGTACATTTTTGTGGGTCCCTGAGAGCTTTCAGGCTTCCCTGGAGGCTCAGACAGTAAAGAATCTGCCTGCAATACAGGATCCACGGGTTCGATCCCTGAGTCAGGAAGATCCTTTGGAGAAGGGAATGGCCACTCACTCCAGTATTTTTTCCTGGAGTATTTCATGGACAGAGGAGACTGGCAGACTACAGTCTATGGGGTCGCAAAGAGTCTGACATGACTAAGCGACTAACACATCCAGCACATGACTGCTTTCAGTTAATGCATTTGCTTCTGTTGGCATTGAGAAGCTCAGATGAAACAGAAATGCCTTTTTGTTTGTTTTCGTAAGAGAGAGAGAGAACTGGCTTATGTCAGTCACGGAGCAGTTTCAATTAAGTTGAGCTGCTTTCAGCAAAGATAGCCACTGCTTTACCTGGCATCTTTATTGTGTGTCACCAAACAATACCCTTAATTATACTTTTCCATTCAAAATGTAGTTGTTGGCTGGTGATTTTCAATTATATGTCTACAGTCTCCATGCTACATCTCTTCTAAAGGCTATCAGTCCTTTTTAGCCTTAAAACCACCACCGTGCTTTCAGCTTCTATTCTACCCTTAGAATAAGACAGCAGCTGCCTGATGGCTGTCACACCCCACTCTGACTGCCCTTAAATCCTACCTGTAAAGCCAGTCAGTTGTGAGCATCTGAATGCTGACATGGATATGGATATGGACACAACTCTTATCACTCCCATATCATGGTCCTCAGTGTGAAGTCCCATGGCACACTGGTTATTCACAACGTCTTTTCTGCTTCTCTGACTTCATCTTCTGCTACCTCCCTGTGCCCACCCAAACTATTCAGAGGGCAAGGCCATTTTTCTTCCCCAGTTCCCATGTTTTCACCCTTCAGGACTGTTTCTGCTGCAAACCTATGACATCCCTCCTCCCCACAAATATACGCTTCTTTCCTCATTGTGCTTCTAACACTCTGTATATCCACAAGGTATATTTCTCGTCACATTGTGTCATAAACTCTTGCTTGTATACCTCTACCACTATTAACCTGTGAGTGTCTTAAGAGCAGAAAGCATATATCTGACTGGCTAACGCATCCCTGCTGCTGCTGATGCTGCTATAAGTCGCTGCTGTCGTGTCCGACTCTGTGCAACCCCATAGACGGCAGCCCACTAGGCTCCTCTGTCCCTGGGATTCTCCAGGCAAGAATACTGGAGTGGGTTGCCATTTCCTTCTCCAATGCATGAAAGTGAAAAGTGAAAGTGAAGTCACTCAGTTGTGCATGATTCTTAGCGACTTCATGGACTGCAGCCTACCAGGCTCCTCCGTCCATGGGATTTTCCAGGCAAGAGTACTGGAGTGGGTTGCCATTGCCTTCTAGCAAAGCTTCAGGCATATAGTAAGAGAACTAGATGGCTGAGCTTGCAAAGCCTTCAACATTTTGTACAGATTTTCTTGCATTAATTAAAAGGCCACATTCTAGACCCTTGCAAAAATATAAATATGTGAGAGGTACACTTTCTGCTACCAAGGAACATGGGATGTACACCGAAGGATAAACTACACGCTCAAGTACCTTCATGAGAAGACAGCACAGGAAAAGCCAAGGCAGAAAGTGAAGCAGCTCTAAAGTAGACAGAATCATTACTCAATGAGGTCAAGAGCATTTTTTCAGTCCAGTAATAGACAGTTATTTTTTCCATAAGGACAACATGTTTTGGGTTCCTTACATCACACTTCAGGTGAAGTAGCAATGAACTTTTCATTGAAAAATGATGGTGTAGTCATCACAGAACTGATCGTACCAGCTGTAGACCCCCAAACTGAAAACTGCTGTGAGCTGAAAGGTGCTAGAAAATGAAATTTCTCAGGAAATTCACAGGAGATTCTCCATGAAAATTAACATGTCCAGTTTTCTTCAGGTAGCATACATTAGGTATCTTATTATCCCTCTTCAGTAATTGCAGCCTTTGGGCTTTTTGAGCTAAAATTGCATAAAGGTAAAATGGAATCTTAGAATTGTATTACTGGGAGGAAATTAGAAAAGCCTCTTTGGATATTTCATTGGTGCATTTAAATGGAAAAAAGTCACTCAACTCAAATCACAAACTGTATGGATTAGTTTTCTGTTGCTGTCATAACAAATTAGTCAAATGTAGCAGCGTAGGACAATCTCCATCTATTAGCTTGCAGTTCTGTGAAAACTGTCAGAAGCCAGAGTACAGGATGGTTTCTCTACTTAGGGTTTCACAAGGCCAAAGTCAAGGTCATGTCCAGGCTGAGCTCCTTTTTTAAAGTTTTGGGGAAGGAACTGCTTCCAAGCTCATTTGGTTTGCTGACTACATTGGTTTCTTGCAATTGTGGAACAGAGGTTCTCATTCTCTTGCTTCTAGAAGTCACTTGCCTTTCTTCTCATGCTGTCTACATGGTCCATTTGCAACAATGATGGGTCATGTCCATCACAGGTTTGAATCTCTTCAGCTTCTTTGCTGTATCTCATTGATTCCAACATTAGAGAGTTCTCTGCTTTTAAGGCATTCTATGATTCGGTTAGATCCACCCAGATAATCCAGGATCATTTCTGTATTTTTAAATTCAAAATCCGTAATCCTATCTGCAAAGCCTCTTTTGCCATGGAATGCAACATAGTTACATGTTCTTAGACTGCAGACACTCTGGAAGTCATTATTCTGCCTAAGACACTATGTATATGTATAGTTTAAAAATGAAAGTGTTAGTCTCTCAGCCATGTCTGACTTTTGAAACCCCATGGACTGTTGCCTGCCAGACTCCTCTGTCCATGGAATTCTCTAGGTAGGAATACTGGATTGAGTAGCTATCCCATCCTCCAGGGGCTCTTTCTGACCTAGGGATTGAAACCAGTCTCTTGTATTGCAGGAAAAATCTTTATCATCTGAGCCACCAGGGATAGTTTCTATCCCTGGTGTCAGTCTCTAAGTTGTGTCCAGCTCTTTGCCACCACATGGACTGAAGTATGCCAGATTTCCCTGTCCTTCACTATCTCCCTGAGTTTACCCAAACTTACGTCCATTCAGTCAGTGATGCTATCTAACCGTCTCATTCTCTGTCATCCCCTTCTCCTCATGCCCTCAATCTTTCCTAGCTTCAGGGTCTTTTCCAATGAGTGGGCTCTGCATCAGGTGGCCAAAGTATTGGAGTTTCAGCTTCAGCATCAGTCCTTCCGATGAATATTCAGGACTGATTTCCTTTAGGATTGACTGGCTTGATCTCCTTGCAGCCCGAGAGACTCTCAAGCATCTTCTCCAGCACCACAATTGAAAAGCATCAATTCTTTGACACTGTGCCATCTTTATGGCCCAACTCTCACATCTGTATATGACTATTGGGAAAACCATAGCTTTGACTATATGGACCTTTGTAGTCAAATTAATCTCTCTGCTTTTTGATATGCTGTCAAAGTTTGTCATACTTTTTCTTCCAATGAGCAAGCGTCTTTAATTTCATGGCTACAGTCACTGTCCACAGTGATTTTAGAGCACAAGAAAACACAGTCTGTCACTGTTTTCACTTTCCCCCATCTATTTCCATGAAGTGATGGGACTAGATGTCATGACCTCAGTTTTTTGAATGTTGAGTTTTAAGCCAGCTTTTTCACTCTCCTTCTTTGCCCTCATTAACAGGCTTTTTTACTTCCTCTTTGCTTTCTGCCATTAGAGTGGTACCATCTGCATATATGAGGTGGTTGATATTTCTCTCAGGAATCTTGATTCCAGCTTGTGATTAATCCTGTCTGGCATTTTGCATGATGTACTTTGCATATAAGTAAATAAGCAGGGTGAGAATATACAGCCTTGATGTACTCCTTTCCCAATTTTGAACGAGTCCATGTTGTTCCATGTCCAGTTCTAGCTGTTGCTTCTTGACCTGCATACAGATTTCTCAGGAGGCAGGTAAGGTGGTTTGGTATTCGCATCTCTTTAAGAATTTTCCACAGTTTGTTGTGAGCCACAGAGTCAAAGGCTTTAGCTTTGTCAATGAAACAGAGATAAGACAGTTTTTTGGAATTCCTTTGCTTTTTCTATGATCCAGCAGGTGTTGGCAATTTGATTTCTGGTTCCTCTGCCTTTTCTAAATCCACCTTGTACATTTAGAAATTCTTTGTTCACATACTGTCAAAGCCTAGATTGAAGGATTTTGAGCATCACCTTGCTAGCGTATGAAATGAGCATAACTGTATGGTAGTTTGAACATTCTTTGGCATTGCTTTCTTTGGGATTGGAATGAAAACTGACCTTTTCCAGACCTGTGGCCACTGCTGAGTTTTTCATATTTGTTGGCATATTGAGTGTAGCACTTTAACAGCATCATCTTTTAGGATTTGAAGTAGTAGTGTAGCATTAGTCACTCAGTCGAGTCCAACTCTTTGTGACCCCATGGACCATAGCCCACCAGACTCCTCTGTCCGTGGGATTCTTCAGGCAAGAATACTGGAGTGGATTGCCATTCCCTTCTCCAGAAGATCTTCCTGACTCAGGGATCAAACCCAAGTCTCCTGCATTGCAGGCAGATTCTTTACCATTTGAGCTACAGGGAAGACCCTAGAATTTGAAGTAGCTCAGCTGGAATTAGTTTATCATGGCATAAATGTGTGACAATTAGCCAGTCGGTCAATTTGTTTTTCTTTTTTTGTTTGTGTATGGACATGAATCAGATAGGTGTTAAGCTAATAACTAGCTGAACATTCCCCAAGCATATAAAACCAGTTAAGCTATATAAGCAAAATTTAATCTAGCTTATTTCATGAACATAAGCACAATTTTACTTAGGTTGTGTCCTGTAAATGCCTCTAATAGTCATAAATGAAGCCTATCTTCCTAAAATTATATAAAATAATTTTTTTCCGACAATCCTCTGCCATCCGGAAATCCCCACAGTCATAACTGATCATGGTAAAAGTTAACTTCCTCATTCTTGCCTTATACACCCTCCTAAAACCATGTTGCTCAGCTCTGTGCCACTCTTGGTTTCTCATTTGGTAGAATATTTATATCAAGTCCACCTCTCTGAATTTTATTTTGATAAAAGTCTGTGAATGGATGTAATAGATCTGAGCACATAAAAGAAGTTTGAGAAGTGCAGTTCTTAAAGATATTGATGAGTTTGTTCAAATACCTCCACAGCTAGTCAATAAGCCTAGTTGAACACATGTTCTGACATCCAGACAGACATAACGATCGCCCCTGTACTCACCAGTCCTGCTCTTTCCCAAGGAATATTTTTGTAGTTTTCAGGTCAAAGGATGAGATTTCTGTTTTCTCAAGCCAAAAAAGAAGGCAAAGGAAGCAACGTCACAAGACAGAGATATTATTGTCTCTGCATCCTAGACCCTCAATACTTCCTGCATCTCTGGATGATTCAGTCACTTCCAATATCTATAAATAAAAAGCGTGCCTGGGAATATTGCAGGCCATTGATTTTCACCTTGTCTTTTTGTGGTGGCTATAAATTGCCCCCAGTGAACCCAACTGCTTGAACAGTAAGCAACATCATTACAAAATCACTTTAATGGTGGTAGGTAGAGAGCATCTCAGAGCACAACACATGGTGTATAATAAAATGAAAGCTGAGTAAGTCAAGTTCAAAGAGAACACATCAAACATCCAAATCAAACATGCAAACTCAGTTAGATTTTGACTATTCCTCCTTCAACTCCTCATAAGATTATCCAATCACAAGTCACTTACCAACATTTATTTTTTACTGTTTGAAAATGATTTGCAAATATTTATTATGAGATTTTTTTCTTTACCCTTGATGATATACATTATTTAGCACTCTAGTTTTTAAATTCATTGCTAAGATCCTGGTGAGCACACACTATGTGTGTTCTCAGTTGTGTCTGACTCTTCTTGCAGCCCTATAGACTGTAGCCCGCCAGGCTTCTCTGTCCATGGATTTCCCAGGCAAGAATACTGGAGTGGGTTGCCATTTCCTTCTTCAGACAATCTTCCTGACCCAAGGATGGAAGCCGCGGCTCCTGCAACTCCCTTGGTTCCTGCATTGCAGGCAGCTTCTTTATCACTGAGCCACTGCGGAAGCCTACACACACTACAGAGCAAGTAAAAACTGACGTGATAAATCATTGCCGCTGATAATGCTGGAGCTCCCTTTGGAAATCAAGCTTTTCACAAAACAATTTAAAAATGCCTTTTCCAGGCTTGGCACCGTGTAACAATAACCAAGTGTGATGAACTCTATTACATCTTAACAATTATTGACTTTGCTATATTTTCCTTGGATTATTAAAAATGCAAGATTTTCAAGTCCTACAACTTGTTAAAAAGCCTCTCTTATTTGCCTGTGCTTTCTCTCCCTGAACCAAGAACAGAGTTGCCACCCACATGGATGGTAGGGACGAGCGCACCCTTTTTTAGAGGCTGGGTAGGAGGAAGCATGGAAGGAAAGTGGGCCAGCCCCTCTCTGCTTTCACATATTAAACCAACTTTCTAAAGCTGCTTATTTAAAATAAGTGGGGAAAAATTGAAGGTTTACCCCCCATAGTTCAGAAAAATAGCATAAAATTATACACACACAGATTTGTTTTGTTTAATCAAAAACAACACAGAGTCATCACAAACCTCACATTTCTAGTCTCCCCATTTTGACTGGCTCAAGAATTTGGTGACTCACACTACATGGAAAACAAGCCCCCTCCATTCACACAAACATACTGTTTTTCTTTCTATTTTATCACTTGTATGAACCACAGACTTAGAAGACTTGGTTGATTGTTCAATTATCTTTGATTCGTTCTAATTTTTTAAACTGATTCCTTGATAGATTATTCTTTGTGGGATTTTTGAAAAAGTGGGTCGGAAGGATGGATTAAACCTATCCTTAACTATATATTTAGTGTTAAGCTCTGGGAGATCTCGATTCATTACAAGAGTTGGCAACCTAAGCAGAGTTTCTATTCTACATATCAATGTTAACTGAGATATTCATTTTGTAGCATTCATAAGAAGCACCTGGTCTTGCTATTGTGGGTACAGTTTTGGTTGTTCAGATGCTAAGTGGTGTCCAACTCCTTGTGACCCCATGGACTTCAGCATACCAGGCTTCCCTGTCCTTCACAATCTCCCTGAGTTTGCTCAAACTCATGTCCCTTGAGTCAGTGATGCCATCCAATCATCTCATCTTCTTTTTCCCTCTTCTCTTCCTGCCTTCAATCTTTCCCAGCATCAGGGTCTTTTCCAACGAGTCCGCTCTTCGCATCAAGCGGCCAAAGTATTGGAGCTTCAGCTTCAGCATCAATCCTTCCAAATCAGGGTTGATTTCCTTTAGGATAGACTAGTTTGATTTTCTTGCTGTCCAAGGGACTCTCAAGAGTCTTCTCCAGCACCACGATTCAGAAGCATCCATTCTTCAGTACTCAGCCTTCTTTATTGAAGGCATATTGAGAACTATTCACCTACAATGATATATAAGGCACTTTCATGTATGAATCACCACCATACAGGATGCAAAGTATATATCGCTGCACCAGTTTTACTGATGAGAAAAACCCAGAGGTTTTAAGTAACTTGGTTTCTGCCAGACAAGGTCCAAACTAAGCTTTGTCTGATATGTAGCTAGAGTGCTCAAGCACTGTGCCACAGGACCTTCCAAAAGGGGTTTTCTCTTGGTTCCCCTCTGCCCGCTCACTGGCTCTCATCCCTCCCATGTGTCTGAGAAGGAAAAGGACCGCCTTTCGTTTCCTTTCAGCTTCTCCAGGTTCATACTCCTCTGCCCTTTTCAGTCCTGTTCTTGCCTCTGCCACTTGCTCATTTTCCTGTGCTTGTAGCTTACAGTCATGAGAAGACCTTCAGGAATGAGTTAGATTTCTTTCTGCTAAAAAGAAGATATTCCTTAAATGATCTTTCCTCATTATTCTAAATACATTAATGTCCTAATGACTATGGTTGTGTAACAAATTATCCCAAAGTGCAATGGTCTCAAAAATAATGATAATAATAATAATAATAACATTTTGTGATGTTCCCAGATTCTGTAGGTCAGGAGTTCAGACAGGAGTTGGGAGGACATATCTGTTCTAAACAATTTGGGGCTTTAGCTAGAAAGATGTGAATGGCTGGCCCAAGGGAAAGGGGAAAAGTGTGTGACTGTGTGACTGGGGGATGGGAAACACCTGGGATATCTCCATCCAGATGTCTGCTGGTTGAGACTGATGGTTGGCTGGAACTTCAGCATGGATCTCAGCTGGAACTCTCCTTGTGGTCTCCCTGCATTTTCTCTCCATACGGACAAGCTTGGGCTTCATTTTGCATGATGGCTGGGTTCCAAGAGCAAATATCTCAGAAGAGCCCTGTGGAGGCTGAATGGCATTCCGTGATCCCGCTGCAGAAGTCACTGGGTGTCCTTCCTCTGGGATTAGAAGCCTGCCTTGATTCAACAGTAGGAAACACAGACCCCACCTCTCAAAGGGAAAGAGCACCATCATTACCCTGTAAGGAGGGCATGCAGAATGGGAGATCTGATGATGACCATCTTTGAAGAATATAATGTGTCACTTTTATTTATTTATTTATTTTAATTTTGACCGTGCCAAGTTGCATGTGGGATCTCAGTTCCCTGACTAGGGTTGGAACCTGCACCGCCTGTCTTGGAAGCTCAGAGTCTTAACCGTTGGACCACCAGGGACGTACAGCCAGATTTTTTGTTTTTGCTTTGAAAAGGTAACTTAGTTACATGCGTGGCCTCCCCAAAAAGTCATTCCCTTACCGCATGTAATCTGTCTTTCATTTCTACCATTCTCTTTTAATGAGAAGTAATTGACAGCATAGTTTGAACTCTTCTTTCAAGGGTGAAATGGACGCCCCGACGTTTCGCTCTCTGTTCTCACTCTCTCTGATATGCGGCCTGACACGTGTGCCATGTGCTCACCTCTTGCTCCTCTAGGTCTCCCCGCCCCTCCTGTCCATCATACCTGGTAACCCAGGAAGCTGGACTCTGCAAGCCGCAGCCTGGACTTCCTGTTCGATTTGGCCGAAGCAGGGAAACAATAGGTGACTAAAGAGCAGAAAGAAAGAGAGCTGGGTGCCCTTTCCTTCAGCTCCCTCCCTGCTGCATTTTTCTACCATGGTCGGGACACCTTTCACACAGCTCTTTCCTACAGCTAAATATTAATAATAGACAAAGCATTCCTTCCTGGGTAGCTCGAACCATAAAGAATCTGCCTGCAAGGTGGGAGACATGGGTTCAGTCCCTGATTTGGGAAGATCCCCTTAAGAAGGGCATGGCAATCCACTACAGTATTCTTGCCTGGAGAAGTCCATGGACAGAGGGGCCTTGTGAGCTACAGTCCATGGACATGACCGACTGACGAACACACACACAGACATTCCTCTTAAAGCTTATAGGAAAAGCCTTAATTGGCTTCCCAGGTGGCTAGTGGTAAAGAATTCATCTGCAATGCAGGAAACGTGGGTTGGATCCCTGGGTCTGGAAGATCCCCTGGAGGAGGAAATGGCAACCCACTTCAGTATTCTTGCCTGGAGAATCCCATGGACAGACGAGCCTGGTGGGCTACAATCCATGGAGTTACAGGGATCAGACACAGCTTAGCGACTACACCACCACCACCAACGCCTTAATTACAAGGATGTGGGCTATAGCTTGTGTCTACCTTTTTCAAGTCTACAAACACCACTTCCTTTAGCTCAGCTCATACTGAGATATTTGCATTTCTTCCTTAAACACTGTGCTCTCTGACACTGCCTTGCCTTGGAACATGCTTAGACTCTGGTCACAAAGTCAGAGCATATGGACTCAAAATCATCCTTAAGAAGAGGCTGATAGTCACTTTGGTTTGGTTTAATCACTCAGTCATATCTGCCTCTTTGCAACCCTATGGACTGTAGCCTGTCAGACTCCTCTGTCCATGGGATTCTCCAGGCAAGAAATACTGGAGTGGGTTGGCTTTTCCTTCTCCAGGGCATTTTCCCAACGGGAAGCCCTGATAGTAACTAGGCATGTGACAATTGCAAACTAAATTAATTAAAAACAATTAAGATTTCATTCCTCATTTCCACTAGCCACATTTCAAGTGCTTAATAGCCACAGGTAACCAGTGGCGACTATCATAGGTAGATAGTATGGAAGACATCCTTCTTCACATGAAGTTCTATTGAGCAGTGCTATCTAGAATCCATTTAGAAAAGTGATGAAATTGTGAGTGGGAGCCTCTTATATGGATCAGATATAAATGGAGCCCTTCTGGTTGAGCAGAGAGTGGGGAGGATTTGGAGACTCTGATACATGTCACCTCTTAGATACCCTTCGGAATATTTAGAGATCCTCAGAGAACAATGGAGAAAACGGAGAGAGACCCACCCAGCCCCTGTAGCTCAGAACTCAGCCATGCCCCCAACCATGCAGATCAGATGTAATCAGAAAAAGAATGACTCATATCAAAGGAAGATGCTGTTCATGTTTTACCTAGCTTATCTCTGACACATCTGCTTGTATGCACTCCAAACATAGCAGTATAGGAACATTATGTCAAAGCATTTGCCTCGAACAAAAATCACCTTTTAACTTGATCTCATTCACATTTAATTTGCAAATTCCATTGCAAACCTTTAGTTCCAGGACAACACAAGTGTTCTCATAAGTCCATCAGAACTTTTGTTTTCCCTTTGTTCTTTTTTATCCTGGGTGTAAATCAATTGATATTTATTTTCAAAGACTTCTGTCCCTTTCAGGTGACTGCAGAGGGTAAAGGAACACATTTTCCAGAGTCTTCTCAGGCTTAGCCCCAGCCCCAACAAGAACCACATTTCCTGTTGGTAAAATTCACGTCCCCAACAGAAAACTCATACCTAGTTCCTCCGAGGATGAATTGCTAAAATAGTCCCTCATCCTTAAAGTGATGAGGTTAAAAAGTTCTGCCATATATTAATACTTCTGTTTCAGGAGAGACTGAGTGTCAGGTCTCTGGGAGCTTGGGAAGAAAGTAGGCACAAATTACCAAGAAAAGTTCTGACCTTGTTGGTTACAACTGCTTGGAGAAGATATATAAAGTAACAGTTAAATTATAAGCACACTGAATAGTTACTTTTGACTACCACTCTCCCCTCCTTATCCTTTTTCTTCATCTGCCTTGCTTTGCTCCTTTGGCGTCCAATCCCTAATCATGGTACAGTTGCTTTGCCTTGCTGTGTGGATTTGCAGCTCACAGCCGTTGTCCTCAATAAGGCTCTAGGCATTCCAGGCTGACCTTTCAGAATCAGAACTCCAGCTCTGCTCTCCTCAGTGACAGTCTGGGCTAGCCTAGCTTCCAACCCCAGACACCCTAGGGAAGCTGAAGATGGAAGGTTATACAAAGTAGGGACACATAAGGATGATGACTGCCATATAAAAATCTCTAAAAACTTACTCTGCTTCTCAATGAGCCCCAACATTCCTTAAGCCATATTTTGTCAAGAATTTTACATATATTAACGTCACATCTTGCAAGATCGATATCTTGAATTACACAGATATATAAACTGGATCTCAGCAAAGCCTATGGACTTGTCCTAAGGTTACACAGCTAACAAGGGGTAACGTCAGAATAACAACACACATTTGATTACAAACCCCTTGTTTTCCCCAATATATCATGATCACCTTCATAAAGCAAGACACGTGTCTCAAGCTGAGTCCATGGATCAATCTTCATATCTTGCATGTGCTCAGCCGTCTTGGTAAACTTCTTACTGAACGAAGGAGGTGATTTCCAGAACTAGGGCATCATCTTTCTTTGAAAAATGCCTGTGTTGCTTCATGAGTCCCTTTAAAGACTGCCTTTGATGTGAGACGGTCTCCAGGTCTTGACTTTCAGGAAACTGGCTTATGATGAGGATTACAGCACCTCAGGGTAGGTGGTTGCAATGGGTGTCAACCAGCACTGGAACAGGGACAGCTTGTGCTCTGGGAGCACACTCCTCCCTTTTCACTCTTACGCTTTGAAACCAAAGGCACCTGGAGCCTGGGCATGTTTGCTTTGGCAACTGGATCCGCTCGTCAGGATGAGCTAAATAATGCCCTTACCTTGGGGCTGGAAGAGACCTTGAAAGTCATCCGATTCAACCTCCTCCCTTCACAGAGGGGGAGAGAGTAATTCAAGGGCTTTCCAAGGTCACCTCCACATGAGCAGCAGAGCTCGGTCTGCGAGCCCCACCTGTGACTCTTACGAGGAGGGTGTTCACCAACCACTTCAGCTCAACTCCACACAAAGCACGAAAGGGCACTTCTAAAGCGTGAAGTCTTTTCTTACGGTAACTGTGCGTCATAACAAAGAACATGGGCTTTTGAGTCAAACAGAAGCAACTGGAATCCAACACAATTGGAATCCTGAAGATGTTGCCTCTAGATGTGTGATTTGAAAGTTTGCTCTCTTCCTCTGTAACACCATGAAGTTAATGGAAGGATGGAGTGACACAATGTATTTTATCATAATGCTCAGTAAATAATAGCCCAACACATCCCCCTGCTGTCATTCCTAACCGGCTGTGAGCAACAGAGCCAGCCAGGTTCAGACTAATCGAAATACACTAATTCTAGATCAGACAGTGTATTTCTGAATTTCCTCTGAGAGTTAACATTAGACCATAAAATACATAACTAGTGCTGCTAATGGAGAAGGCAGTGGCACCCCACTCCAGTACTCCTGCCTGGAAAATCCCATGGATGGAGGAGCCTGGAAGGCTGCAAGTCCATAGGGTTGCTAGGAGTTGGACACGACTGAGTGACTTCACTTTCACTTTTCACTTTCATGCACTAGAGAAGGAAATGGCAACCCACTCCAGTGTTCTTGCCTGGAGAATCCCAGGGAGCCTGGTGGGCTGCCGTCTATGGGGTCGCACAGAGTCAGACACGACTGAAGTGACTTAGCAGCAGCAGCAGTGCTGCTAATATTTTCAAGTGGCAATGATAGAAATTAAACGACTAACTTTTTAGTTGTTTTTGAGTATCTACTTTGTGCGTAAGTAGTTTACTATGCATTTCTCCCCAAAACACTCTTGAAAGCAGAAGAAACCTAGGTTCAGATGATTAAATAAATGGTATAAGGATACACATTTCCTCTGTTCCATTTGTGAAACATACACCCACCAACACTGATTCTTGTTAACATGGCTTCAGCCCAGGCACATTTAGAGATGCTGCTAGACCCAGAGAGACTTCAAGTTGAATTTTAATACACAGTGAGAATAAGAGGAGGGGTGGGAGAAAAGAAACGTAACTATTTTTCAGAAAGTTGAAAAAAGAGTAGAAACTGCCTATGAATCACTATCAAGATTTTGTTTCCCCTTTTTTATAAGAAACTCAATTTGGCAGATAAGAAAAGGCAAAGAAGTATTTAGCTGTCTCCCTCCACGCAACCACGTCTGAGGAATTGCTTCTAGAACTGCAAATTTGGCTTAAAAGCCTATAGGCTGACACAAAAGCTATTTAGACTCCAGGAGAGAGTTCTGTTACCTATTGTGCTGGTGTGAAAGTAAAAGGAAAAGAAGATACTTGGGATTTATATATATATTGACTCTTCAACATTCTGAGCAATTAAAAGGCAATGAAAGACTCAAGAAGAGCTCTGGTTTTGTTCCCTGCTAGTAAAAGTTGAGATTCCAGAGTCCCCCTGGGAACCTGAGTGTGGTCATGTGTGGCATTTTCACAAAGACTTTTAAGGTCTCGAACATGACAGTGCTAGTTTATAATAGTTAAAGCTGAGTTCAACCTTATCTCTACCCATTAGCCCATGGAATGATCTGGTATACAACTCACTTCTCAGAGCCTAAGTTTTTGCATCTGTTAGATGAGGGCTATAAGGTTTTCCCAGTGATATTATTGTTGGAATTGGAAAGTGATATCCATAAGGCTCCTCACAGAAACAGAGTATGCAGTTGTTGTTGTTATTATATTACCATTTTTTAATCTTCCTTTTGCCTGAAATGCCCTTACCACTAGATAGCCTTTTAGGATGTTTTCCAAGATACCATCTGTTATGGACAAAATCCATATGTTAAAGCTCTTACCCTCAAAATCCATATATTAAAGCTCTTACCCTTCATGTGACTATATTTGGAAACAAGTTTTTTAATGTAGGTGATTAAGGTTCAATGAGGTTGTAAGGGTGGGGCCCTGATTCAATAGGATTAGTGTCCTTATAAAAAGAGATGCTTGAGACTGTTCACTCTTTTTACCATCTGAAAATACTGTAGAAATGTAGTCATTTGCAAGCTAGGAAGACAGTCCTCACCAGGAATCAAATCAACTGTGATCTTGGATTTCCAGCCTCCAGAATTGTTAAGAAAAAATGTCTGGTATAGAAGTCACCCAATCTACAACTTTTTTGTCCTGGCAGACAGTTGTGCCATCCCCTACAATCACAGCATAGATGTGCCCATAATGGCATCCCTCTGTTTCTGAATCCCATACCCTGTTTTAACCTCTATTCTATGATATTAACAGTTTCTAACCTATATTAACAGTTCCTGACTATGCTAAAGCCTTTGGCTATGTGGATCACAATAAACTGTGGAAATTTTGAAAGAGATGGGAATACCACACCATCTGACCGGCCTCTTGAGAAACCTGCATGCAGGTCAGGAAGCAACAGTTAGAACTGGACATGGAACAACAGACTGGTTCCAAATAGGAAAAGGAGTACGTCAAGGCTGTATATTGTCACCCTGCTTATTTAACTTATATGCAGAGTACATCATGAGATATGCCAGGCTGGATGAAGCACAAGCTGGAATCAAGATTGCCGGGAGAAATATCAATAACCTCAGATATGCAAATGACACAACCCTTATGGCAGAAACTGAAGAGGAACTAAAAAGCCTCTTGATGAAAGTGAAAGAGAGTGAAAAAGTTGGCTTAAAGCTCAACATTCAGAAAACGAAGATCATGGCATTTGCTCCCATCACTTCATGGGAAATAGACGGAGAAACGGTGGAAACAGTGTCAGACTTCATTTTTGGGGCTCCAAAATCACTGCAGATAGTGATTGCAGCCATGAAATTAAAAGATGCTTACTCCTTGGAAGGAAAGTTATGACCAACCTAGATAGCATATTCAAAAGCAGAGATATTACTTTGCCAACAAAGGTCCATCTAGTCAAGGCTATGGTTTTTCCAGTAGTCATGTACTGATGTGAGAGTTGGACTGTGAAGAAAGCTGAGTACCGAAGAACTGATGCTTTTGAACTGTGGTGCTGGAGAAGACTCTTGTGGATCCCTTGGACTGCAAGGAGATCCAACCAGTCCATCCTAAAGGAGACCAGTCCTGGGTCTTCATTGGAAGAACTGATGCTGAAGCTGAAACTCTAACACTTGGCCACCTCATGCAAAGAGCTGAATCATTGGAAAAGACCCTGATGCTGGGAGGGATTGGGGGCAGGAGGAGAAGGGGACAACAGAGGATGAGATGCCTGGATGGCATCACCAACTCAATGCACATGAGTTTGGGTGAACTCTTGGAGTTGGTGATGGACAGGGAGGCCTGGCGTGCTGTGATTCATGGGGTCACAAAGAGTCAGACATGACTGAGCAACTGAACTGAAATGAACTGAACTGAACCTGTATTAAAGAAATGTGGGTGCATATTCTCTCTCCTAACTGAAGGTGAATTCACCTCAGGGTGACCAGCCTACAGCACAGAAATCAACATCTTTAGCAAACGCTTAGTAAGTGAATATTGAATACATCAAGAGTTCATTAATACATGTTACTCTCAAAGGTTAATATTTGTTTGCTTTTCATAAATAGCACCTCATTTGCCCTAAACTCTCTAACTCTATGTAGAGTGACATGTCAGGTGTATATCATTTGTGCAAATATCTGTCTCCATCCATGGGGACTAAGTGTAGAGATGTATCAGCCATATTCTGAGAAGCAACTGGAACTTCATTTAGGTTAATATAAGACTGTGGAAAGAGCATCATAATGATTTGGTACACTTGCCTGGAGGCTGGAGAAATTTTATTTACTGGAATTTCTAGATTGGTTGGGGAGGAACAAGGGCTTGGCAAAGAAGTGAATACTTTCTGGGGAAACTAGTTTCAGCCAGAAAGTTGAATGCTGAGTCTATGGTTTTGAAAGTCTTTTCAGTGGTAGAGGTGATACCTATATGGATTTCAAAAGTCACACAGGTGAGGCAAGACTATCTGACTCTTCAGAAACATCTCCTGGATCCATAATAGACTTAGCTCAAGTGATTTTTATTTTTTGAATGAGGATTCATTTAGGGGCAGAATTTTGGGCTCAGTTTGGAGCATGTAAAAACCAAGAGAAGAGGTGAAATCACAGAGAAGAAACAGCAGAAAGCAGTAGGAATAAAGGCCAGAATTCTCAGATTTATCTGCCAGAGTCTGGACTCATCCAAGTCATGGGACTGAGTATTTGAGCCAAGTCTACCTGAACCCAGAGAAGTAAGATGATCCCGCATGACATCTGGTGTGAACATTCACAGAGCTTAGCAAAGAGGTCTGGGCCCCTGCTCTGAACCAGGCCCCTGGCTGAGTGCTGACAATTCAGAGATAAGACACAATCCCTACCCTGACTGTGGTGATGCTTTGCAGACAGATCGGGCAGATGGTGTTATTGCATAGAGACTCACGACCAAGCGTCTGAATGTGAAACAAGCATTTGCATTTGTAACCACAGCCTGGGATGGAAAGTGGGTCAGAGATCTAGAGGAAGAGCCCCAAGTAGGAGGACAGGACTGTCTCCACCGCCTTCACAAGCACCTGCATGTGTGCTGAGAACAGTGTCACTGGGTCTATTTTAAAGATATCAAACCAAGGCCCAGTGCAAAGAACTGATTTGCCCAAGGCCACACTCCCTGATGGTAGCAGTATGGGGATCAGAAGTCACATCTTTGATTGTCAGCACGTAGGATCTGGGGCGGGGGATGATGCAGAGAATGGACTGCTGTACCAGTGTCACTACTAGGTAACTCCTTTATCAATCCCGAGATCACATGAAAATGAGAGATGAAGGAAGTAGCTGCAGAATGTCTGTTAGATGTCTCAGGAGGTCCATTCATCACCTGCGTATTGAGTGACTCAGGCACAAACACATGGACACATAAATACAATCTTATCACCATCCTGTTGCCAATGCCGCCTGTTTCTCTCTCTTTTCTTTAACTTAGCCCCTCATGCCTTCCACCTCACATTATGCCTTCCATATTTCCTTCATCTTCATATGCATTCATTCACTCAGTTCAAATAGTTGCTCGATTGACATGCATTTACTAGGCACCAGTTGTGTGCCAAGCACTATGCTGGATTCTGAGGATGCAAGAACGAAGGAAAGAAGACACAGACCAACAACACAAACGCCCATGAAGATTCCACACTGCATACAGGTTATATATTCTAATGGGAGGAGACCCACAGTAAGCACAGAAGAAGGGAAACAGTAAGAGGAAAATACAGCAGAACGGGAGGGTAATAAGCAGGAGTGGCAGCGATTTTAATAGGGTGGCCTGTGGATAGACAGGCACAGGCACGGCTGCTGCTGCTGCTGCTGCTGCTGCTGCTAAGTCGCTTCAGTCGTGTCCGACTGTGCGACCCCAGAGACGGCAGCCCACCAGGCTCCGTCGTCCCTGGGATTCTCCAGGCAAGAATACTGGAGTGGGTTGCCATTTCCTTCTCCAATGCATGAAAGTGAAAAGTTAAAGTGAAGTCACTGAGTCGCATCCAACTCTCAGCGACCCCATGGACTGCAGCCCACCAGGCTCCTCCATCCATGGGATTTTCCAGGCAAGAGGGCTGGAGTGGGGTGCCATTGCCTTCTCCAACATGCACGGCACTGTTCTGCAAAAACTGGATAATGCAATACACAATTGATCTACTTCTTTCTTTTTTCAATCAATAATATATTATGGAAATCCCTGCCAAGTCCACCCCTTTAGTTCTTATTCCTTTCAATGGCTGTATAAGACGCTGAGGTGTGAGTATCAAACATCAGCCTCTCGGTGTTGATGGACATCCTTGCACAATCTCATTTAATTCTTACAAAAGTCCAGGTGATGAACGAGAAGCCAGTGGGACTTTAGTAGTGAATGTTAGCACTTTCTTATTAGTCAGTGCTTTTAAGGCAGCCATACTGTGGACAAGGCTCACAGTAGTAGGAAAAGGAGTCTCTTTGCCTTTTGCTTCCCTTAATGTGTTCCCACACACTTTCCACCATATAAGCTTGAGGCTTGCTTTGTTCTTTGCTTCTTAGTGGACCTCCTGAATCGACTAGAAACAGTAAGAATCTAAAATTGAGTAAGACAACGTCAGAAAAGATCTTAGAAGTTAGCTGGCCCAGTTCCCTCAATTCTTAAGTGGGCATACCAGGGACCTATAAATAAGAAAGGACTCCAGAAGGCCGCACAGGCAGTTTGTAACAAAACCCAAAGAATCCACTCTAGTCTCTTGAATTCGATCTTACTGCTCTGCCCTCTCTATGCTTGATACTCAGTGTGTGGTTCACAGACCATCCACACCCAAGTCAGCTGGGAGTTTCTAAGAAACTTAGAATCTCTACCCTTATTCCTGGGCTGGGAAGATCACCTGGAAAAGGAAACAGCAACCCACTCCTGTATTGTTGCCTGAAATACCCCATGGAAAGAGCAGCCTGGTGGGCTACAGTCCAAAGGGTCACAAAGAGTCGGACACGACTAAGTGACCAGGCATGCATGCGTATCCTTGTTAGCAATCTACTGATCAGACAAGATGTCCAGTTGATATATACATAAACACTACAGTAGGAGGAGGACTCTTCCCAGACTGAAGAGGAAAGCAGGGGGCACACGCTTAGCTGGGAGATGGACCAGGAGAGACAGAAAGAGAAGAGAGAGAGAGAGAGAGAGAGAGAGAGAGAGAGAGTGTGTGTGTGTGCGTGCGCGCGTGCAAGTGTGGAGCACGGATGCACAGATGGAGGAATCTCAATCTAGTATTATCTGAGAAGATGAAGGGATGCGATAACAATAACTAGCTTTGTCTATTCCCCTTGTTTCTCAAGCAAAATTTCTAATACCAAGAGGTAACAGACTCTCATCTCTGGGATGAGATTTAAATATTGGCATGAGATCAAGCACACCTGTGCATGCTCTTAACTAAATCACAGGTCCAAGGAAAGAAAGAAGAAAAAGGAGAGAGAGAGCGGCTGGGGGAGTAAGGAGGGAAAGAAGGAAGGGAAGGAGGCAGGCAGGAAGGAAGGGAGAGAGGAAGAAAGATGAATGAATGAAGAAAGAAACGATTTACATTTCTCTTTAACAGAGCTGTATTTCACACTTTTGCTCTCGGAGTATTAGCATGGGCAAGGAGTCCTAATAAAAGGCAGAGTGGGAAGCAAGAGCTCTATATTTCAGAATAAATGTAGCACATTTCCTGAAGAAAATGAGTTCCAAGTTTCCTCAGAAGGGAGACACTCCATTGTTGGGAAGCAAAAGTGAGCACATTCTTCTACTTGTTCAAATGGCCTGTCACTTCTCTCTCAGCATTAAACATTTCCAGGGAGATTTTTCACCCGAAGATAAAAATCTTTGTTCCCTCTACATGAAAAAGCTCACTTGTTCTTCATGATCTATGACCAGCAGCAAAGTACGACTCCTAATAACATCTCCATTAACCCTTAGCTTCTGAACTAAAAATATCTAGTCTTAAGGAAAATTATTTTTAGCAAGTGGTACTAAATTATAACTCTCATATTTTCAAGCATTCCTTTTGGGTTTCCATATAAATGTATGCTGAAAAACTGTTCGGAGGGAAAAAGAAAAAGAACAAAAAATAAAACTAAAAACAAAGGGGAAAACAAGCAACAAAATTTTAAATACATGTATATGTATATAACATATACATATATTTATGTACATATGTATAAATACATATATATAGGATTTACTTTGTGTCAGCTACTTTAGGTTTAATCTAAACAATCATTTTTCAAAGAAGATCTCATTCTGACTTTGGAGATGAAGAATTAACGCTAGAAGAGGTCATTTAACCTGTCATATGGGAATAAACCAGAAATAGAACAAAAAGTTATCTCTACACAGAGCTCACAATCTCCCCACCACTCGACGCTGCTGGTGAAAAGTGAAGCACGTTGGAAGCAGCCCGTTTTCAAGCTGGTCCTGGGCACCTGACTTCCAACAGCAACTGTGGAAAACAATAAAGGAAATGAAATCCCCTTGGGAGTGAGCAGATGATAAGGCCAGGGAACATGGGCGGTTTCCTGGATGGGCCCCTTGGGGTTTTGGGAAACCATGACCACAAGTCAGAGGGCCTGCCCAGCATTGTGTAACTTCAGTTCAGCAAAAGGAAGCTCCCCTCTCCCTAGCAGGGCTCCAGCGGGCCTCTCACAACACACCACTCCGCTGGACCTCATTTCTGGAGCTCAAGTTGCCTGGGAGAAGTGAACTTGGAGATTCAGGCTGGCTGGAGGGAGCCGTAGTTGGTCGGTTTTGAACAAAGCCATCCTATTTCCTCCCTTTAGCATCAGTTTTTACTAGACAAAATGCTCATTTTTCCAGAGATGACTCTCTCGTCTGAGCTGGCCATTTGGAAAAGCCCTCTCAGACAGCAGCTGTAAATCACACAGCAACCTCTCTCTACAAGCCCCTCGGCAGCCAAGGTGCAAAGAGTGATTTATCAGGCAGCTTCCAACACAGTGTAACCGTCTGAGGCAGGCCAAAGATGCCCAAAGGATTTAAAAGTGGAGACAGGATTCCCCAGAGAGAGAAAGGAGAGACACTTCTTTAAAAAGGGGACCCAACCAACTCCTGGAACAACTGGGTCCTCCAGGGAGCTGGGGGTTGGGGCCATCTTTCTGCGCCCCCTCTTGTCTCTGTATTCAGGAATGGAAATCATAAGAGAGCTCCAATCAGGAGACAAGCAGCCTTCCTACATCTCCCGTCCCTGACCTCCCCACCCCCTCCCCACATGCTTCCTTAGACAGGAAACTTTAAATTGCTGGGATGGGCCACCCTAATTGCTACTCTTTTAATAACTCGGTTCACCCCTTGAAGTCTCTGTAAACATCTTGGAAGTAGCTTAGCGTGGCAGGGAAGGGCGTATGACTCACACGGGGTCCTGCAGGGGAGTGGCTTCTGAGGAATCAGAGAAGGGTTAATCCACGCCCCCTTCCGCTCAGCCCTCTTCACAATCCCGCGAGAGTTCCTGGAAGTTAGGGTAGCAGGTGTCTGTCCACCTGGTTTCTGGTACAGCCTCCGCCTAGGACACTGACCATCAGGATGCACTAACAGAGAGCTGTGAAGGCAGCCAACCTTCCACTTTTTTTCCTTCATCACCATCCTGGAAAGGACCTATAGAATTTACTGGCTTAGTAAATAAGAACTGCTGAGCGAACCCAGAAAAGTAGAAAGACGTGGCCAGGATGACTCAGCAAGGGAGTGTCAAAGCAAAGACCCCGCACCCACCTCCTGTTCCAGACAACCCTGGGCTTTCACTTAACAGTCATCAGGTTTGAGATCTGGAACTTTTGGAGCCAGACTTTCTCTGCAACGTTACAGAGGATTTTTTTTTTTTTAAAAAACATCTTTCTTAATATCTCCATATGGAGTAAGCAAGTGGAAAGAATTATTTGAAAACCAATGAAAAAAAAGAGGTATTGGGAAATACACATAACTTCATCTGGAAACATCTATGTCTTTCAACTTCTGTACTTTTGGTCCAGTCGCTTTATTTTATGATGGTTTGGGAAGTCAGATCCCTGTGGTTTGCCAGATTCAAGGGTGAGTGAGAGTGTCTAAGAGGTATTTGCTGGTTGGTGGCAGAAATGAGAAATGGCCTATTTCCCCTGTCATCAGGAAACAAACTGAGTATCATTCTCCAAGAGGGGACTGGGCTGGGGCAAGGCAGGCCATCTCAGTGGCAGAATGAGCAGTTTGCAGGCACAGAGTTCTTTCTTGACACTGTGAGAGGCACAGGGCAAGAAGCAGAGACTCGTGGCCATTCCCAAGTACAGGAATGGAGTCCAATAACAGTTGTATATCAGATCACAGAGTCAGGTGGAATAGACATTGGAATGGAAGCACACCTGAAGCCAAAGAAGGGACTGCCTGTCAATTTGTCCTGGGCACCACTGGGTGCCCACAGTCTTCTTTGAAGACTGACTGCTTTCAAGTCAGTCTTATACTGGAGCTGTCTAATTTGTCAGTGGCAGAAGGGGATTAGCTCAAGAAGGTAGCTTTTCAGTGAAGCAGTGTGTTATGAGGCAAGAGATGTATTGCAAATAAGGCATGGTTAGCATTATTTTAATATAGAGGATGATTCCTGGAAATTTCTCAACTCCAAGATGTTTGGGCACCAGTCATTCTGTGACTTCAGCTACAACTGGATTCTAAGGAAAGAGAATGAAGGACAAGGAAACCTCAGTGGGGTAGGAAGAGGGGTGGAGGAAGCTGGGCTGGTCACACCCATCAGCCCCAGTGGAACTTCAGGGCAAGTCTGCTCAACCAAAGATGTGGCTTGCAGAGATGTCAGTACCAGGTGGGTAGAGGGGGTGATGGTGAGAGGTGCCAAATCTAGAACAAGGCCAGGGAAACGGTTAGTGGGGCCTGGAGGATAAAGACAACCCAGTGTTTAGGTAGGGATTCAGGCTTTGGATGCTGCAGGTAGATAAGCCTGGCTCTGAATTCTGCCCATATCCATTTATGACGCTGGTGATCTCCAGCCAGTTATTTAAACTCTCTAAGTCATGATTCTCTCAGCTGGGGAAGAAAAAAAAAAATCATCATTTCTGTCTCAGAACCTTGGTTTGAAGATTGGTCATGGGGATCTTAGGGATGGATATATTAGTGATAAATAGAAGGAGGAGGGAGAAGAGGAGGAAGGAGGATGGTGATGGTGATGTGTGTGTTTGAAGCTACATGACACTAAGGTGCATCCTTAGCATGGAAATGGCACATGGAAAATCAGCCAGTCTCATTTCAGCAGCTCCCACCCCACCCCACCCCACCCCCCCCCCCCAAGTAGGACTGCTCAGGAATCCAATACAATAAAGAATGAGTCCAGCTGGAAGAATCTGGAACAAGGTAGAGGTTGACCATGTTTATCGTGTAGATATTTTACTAATAAAAGAGAACAATCAAGTGTGATCAGCCATTATATACATTCAGGACCTCTATGCAACTATGTAGTGTTGTAAGAGCATACCGACACCATGCAAACCCTACTGCAAGCGTGCAGTGCTAACCATTTAGGGAGTATGGTCTCAAATATGTTATACTGATTTCCTCTCCTAAAATATTGTGTCTATGGTATAAACCTTTGTGTGACGGTTGTCAAGGGAGGTAGTGGAAGAATACACATTCTTTGGAAGGAAAATCCAAACTTTGAACAGAGTAGTTTTAATTCCTTAGTAGGAAATGTAGCATCTAGGTTAGTTATGCTGTGATGATGTAAAATCCACCCTGTATTTCTAAATGCTGTCATGGTTTTTATCGAGGGCATGGAGGGGCAAGAGCTACACTTACCAAAAGAGCTACTTTACCAAATTCATCTGTACCTGGGAGGGTTCCTGGCACACAGTGGAGAGAGAAGAGAAAGAAGGAAGAGGAGTTGGAGGCAGACAGCCTAGTGTTTCAGCACTGACCTACCAGCTTTCTAGCCGCATCAGTGTAAGTCAAGTGATTAACCTCTCTGAATCTTGTTTTTCATTTTAAAAATAAGACAACAAAACTTCATAAGAAAATTGTAAGATGTGAGTTAATTTCCTTTAAATGCCTACAGCACCTACAATTGAGCCTGGTAAATTACACATATTCAGCAAGTGGCTAATCACTCATTGTGAATTTTTTGAGTGAACTAGGTGTATTTTCTAGATAATTAAAGCTGACCCCTTTAAGCTCCCCAAAAAGGTGTTCATGAGAATTTTAATTCAATGTAAACAAGTCTCTAAGTGCTATTATATGTTTTTCTATCTTCTTAATGTAACTTCTCTTATGGTACAAAATCACTTTAGAAAATAATAAATATTCACTGAGGGACTCTCTATAAAATGTCAGGTTTTGTACACTTTTAATGTTTGGTAACCCCATAATTTCTTCAGCTGCCACATTCCATTTCTGTATCCACACAAAAGTGTCCTATCTAATAGAAAGAGAGGAGGCATAATGATTTAGTGGAAAATTGAACCAGGATTGGGACTTCTAGTGCCAATAGTTCTAGTGGACAGCTGTGTCACTGGGGGTTGGTCACTTTACCACCCTGGATTTCACTATTCTCACCTAAGAAAAAAAAATTTTAGCAAATTTTTTTTAAAAGAAACGTCTATAAGAGTCCTTTTTCTTCTTCTATTCTGCTTTGTTTAAGTGAGCCATTTTTCTCTCTGAAAGCATTTTACTGGCCACTCTGAGGAGTTCAGAGCCAGTAAATGAGCAGTTATAAGAAGTGCATTTGTAGAAATGTGCTGTGGGTCTTTCTAGAGAAAAATGAGGCACATAGTAGCTTGCTTGTATGGTTATCAAAGAGGTCTACCAGCTGGTTGCATATTAAATAACAGAGTCCTTTCCATATAATCTGTAGTCTGCAAGATCCCTTCCATGCAAAATCACCAGAGAGGCTTTTTATCAGTATCTTCTTCTATGGGAAATGAACCAAGGCACTTGCCTTAAACACTAAATCTCAGCATGAAGATTTGAACAGAAAGCAAGGAGGACACTTGGAATAAAAGCAAAACAAAAAAGGATAAGAGAAACAAGGAAATTCAGAGAGAAAGACGAAGTGGCAGAAAACTAGAGACAGAAAGACAGAAAAGAGAAAGATGAAAAAAGAAAAGAGAGCGAGAGAGAGGAAGGGAGGGAAGGAGAGACAGGAAGAGTCAAGAAAGAAAAAGGAAAAGGAGAGAAAGAGAATACGAAGAGATCCAAAGTACAAACTGAAAGAGACCTTGACTATTTTCACATTAAGTACGTCTTCTTTCCCATAATCACAGTTACTTCACATCCTCCCCAAATTGGCATGTTTCTCTTGGGAAGATAAACCTTCCTTGGCAAGCTCACCACATGCGAGCCGAAGCAGGAAGCCCGAGTCATCATCGTATTATGCAATCCTGCGTCCGGCCAATAATTGCCTCTCTGACATGCTAGCCTCCCGCATTCCTGAGATTCATCTAGAACAGCCAGAAGATTAGATTAGTGTATATTTTCAGCTAGCCGCCATCACTCTGAGCTGTTGTGTCCCCTTCTCTCAGCTGAGGCACTCCTGTTTGTCACTGCCCTGTCAGAGAAGTCCGTCCCTAGGGCAACAAAGTCTCTCTGTGGAAAGAAGGAAAGAGAGAGCTTCAGAGAAACTGTGTTTTATCCCAAGCCCTTATTACCAAAATATGTTGAGTGGTAAACTGCAGGACCACATAGCAACCAAGAACAATGAGAAAAATTCAGGTGAACAAGTCATTCTCCCACCTTAGAGATATCCATGCAGTATTATGTCATCCAAAGAACACAAGTGGGTGTCTAGGAAAATGGAGATCTAGCTTTGTGCCTGCCATCAATTAACTGTGTGATTAGACATGTTCATTCATGTTTCTAAATCTTGGTCTCCAGATTTTAAAATGAAGCACCCTAACAACCTCATTGGGTTATGGTAAGAATTTAATGCGATTCTGGGTATAAAAACGCTTGGACTATATTTGCCTGGCAGTATCCTAGGTCTTTGTCAAGCGTTGCTTCGCTGTATAGATGGGGACCCCTGTGTGCCCAGAGCAGCAACCACAGGGCTTAGCACAGTGTGCTGTCATTGTGTGTAATGGTGTCAGCTCCTCCAAGACAGGGCTTCACACCCAGGCAGTCAGTGCATTTGTGCTGAATGTTGAAGGAAGGAAAGAAAAAGGGAGGAAGGAAGAATGAAACCGGAAGAAAGAACAGAAGACAAGGAGGGAGAGAGCGGCGGGGGGTCGGGGGGAGGGAGGGAGAGGAGTTCATGATTTAACATCCAAGCTAGGGGTAGAGTACACGTCTTCATCTTCAGCAGTCAATTTTCCCCTGGTCCTGATGACCCATTACTCTAAACAGAGCTAACTCTGCCACTCTGTTTCTGCTTCTGTGCTTTTTTTATCCAAGTGGTCCTCACACCTGAACTATTCTCCATCCTCATTGTTAGCTCTTCAAAATCTCTTCATCATTCACCATTTTTGCTTCTTCCTTCTTTGGGGAAACACTTCTCGATTACCCTAGACCACACAGCAGCTAATGTAAGGATTCCACTACTCTACCTGTTTCATGGCCGAGTCACCTGTGCCAGGACGCTATTCTGTGAGTCCCATGGCTAGAATTCCTAGAAGAACTCTCTGGAACAACCTGTACTCTTCAGTCTTGTGAACAGTGGTCACGGTTTGCCAGGAATTCATAGAATGGGGGGCCTCCATTAGTATCAAGTGCTGCAGACATTTCAGTTCAGTTCAGTTGCTCAGTCGTATCTGAGTCTTTGTGACCCCATGGTCTGCAGCATGCCAGTATTCCCTGTCCTTCACAATCTCCCAGAGCTTGCTCAAACTCATGTCCATCGAGTCGGTGATGCCATCCAATCATCTCATCCTCTGTCATCCCCTTCTCCTCCCGCCTTCAATCTTTCCCAACATCAGGGTCTTTTCCAAGGAGTCAGTTCTTCACATCAGGTGGCCAAAAGGATTGGAGTTTCAGCTTCAGCGTCAGTTCTTCCAGTGAACATTCAGGACTCATTTCCTTTTGGGATGGACTGTTTGGATCTCCTTGCAGTCCAAGGGCCTCTCAAAAGTCTTCTACAACACCACAGATGTTTAGCTGTGAGAAACAGACTTTCCTACCAATACAATGAACTGTGAACACCTGCACCAAGACAGTGTTGCAGGAAGTGCTTCCATAAAGATGAGCAATTTTAAATGCTCCTTGACCTCAGACTTGGTTGCCAGCACAATCCCACCTCAGCACCAGCCTTAGGAAACAGCATTTCTACCACAGCCCTGTATGTCTCCAGCCAGGGCTGCTGCAACAAAACACTGCAAAACAAGTGGGGGTAAAACAACATAAATTCAGTTCTGGAGGCTAGAGTCTGAAATCAGGGTGTTGATGACGCCATGTTCTCTCTACGGGGAGAACCTAGTAGAAAAGTCTGCAGGGAAACCCTGCCTCTTCTTATATTACAGTGGTTTTCTGGAAATCTCTGGCATTTCTTGGCATGAGATTGCATGAGATTGGATGCATCACTCCAATCTTCTGTCTTTGTGAGGTGTCTGCCTGTGTCTCTATTATCTCTACATGAGTGTTTTCTGATAAGGGCACCAGCCCATCCTTAGACAGTATTAGACTAGGAGCCCATTCTATCCCAGTGTGACTTGATGTTAACAAATTACATACATCACAACCTGATTCCCAAATAAAGTCACATTCTGAGATATTAGGAATTGAGACTTCAGCATATCTATCTGGGGGACACAATTCAACAAGTTAGACACCGCATTCATTGTACAACAAAATCAAGAAGGCCCGCAGGTGGGGAAATAAACAAGGAGCAAGGAGAGAGGGAGAGGGGGCAGGCAAAGTCAGTGGGACCAAGAAATCATTGAGAGTGATTTTTAGGTTTCATTGTCATTGTTTTCCAGCTGAGTGGAGAGTCCTGGTTCAGAAGTGCAGAGTGAGGAAGGTACCCAGGGTGAAGTGCCTTTTCATAGCCATGTGTCTGTTGAGGGCCCTCTTTGATCAACCCTCTGATGATGGCAATAAAAGGTGGGTATGACCAACACCTTCAAGCCCCCCAGAGAGGGTGAGGGGAAAACAGTGGAAAGAGAGCTGTCAGTGAACTCTTTTGAGCCCTGAGGGTGGTGAAGTGAAGGTTACTCAGTCATGTCCAACTCTTTGTGACCCCATGGACTAAACAGATCATGGAATTCTCCAGACCAGAATATTGGAGTGGGTAGCCATTCCCTTCTCCAGCGGATCTTCCCAGTTCAGGGATCAAACCCAGGTCTCCTGCATTGCAGGCGGATTCTTTACCAGGTGAGCCACAAGGGAAGCCCAAGAATACTGGAGTGGGTAGCCTATCCCTTTTCCAACAGAATTCCCCGACCCAAGAATTGAACCAGGGTCTCCTGCATTGCAAGTGAATTCTTTACCAACAGAGCTGTGGGTGGAGAGATTTTAAAAGATTGCCTTCTATATAATTTGGAAAATTAAATAGATTCAACTTCTCTTTCAAAAATATACAGTACCTTGCCTATACAGTCTCATCTTACTGAGTCCTGAAATTTGTATCTGAATTGCTGTATTGGCCCAACTGACTCTATTATAAAGGGATAATGGGTATGAAAGAGAACCTGGTCTCTGAAGTTGGCTTATGAATCAGGGTAATTATGAATGACTCACGCCCTTTGCATCTTCAAAGGGCTTTCCCCTCTGTGCCAACAGAGGACTCAATCCCGAGCTTTCTCAAGTGGAGCTCTGTGGTGGAAGGGTCGAAGGGCTCCAGTGATACCACCAAGGGAGAGGGGCCTTGAGGAACACGGTTAGAAGGGGCACACAGTCCACAGCTTCAGCTCACTGCTTGCAACATTTATTAGCACAAGTTGATGAAGGGTGCCCTGGCCATGATCAGTGAGCATCAAAAAGAGACCCAGTGGGAAGTCTTTAGAGTGTGTGCTTATAACTGCCTCGCCTGAAGCCAAGGGGCTGTGCCAGAGTCTACCAGCACTTTGATAGCACTCATGTGTTCAAATCACTCAAGAACATCAAGTTACTTCCACGGACATTCCAGTGACTGACTAGGTTGTTGACAGTGAGCCACTGAGGCCCTAAGAACATCAGTAAGAGAAAACATTACCCCAAATGCTGTTTTCCTCCCTCTAATAAAGACAAAAGGAAGAAAGAGGAAAGGGGATCCCCTAAAAGAGGAGACTGTCCTAAAAAAATAGTGTAACTAGCTAATGTGATGCTAGTGTAACACTACTGATTTTCTGATTTCATGGGCATAATTTGGTAAGAAAATAACAAGGTACTATTTACTGAGCACCCGTGCTGGGCTGTTTCTTACTAGATGGTTTACAAATGTAACTCTGAAAGGCTGATAACATCACCTTCCGTTTTCACTTGTTTTAAACATGAAGATCACGGGGCTTACACCTATGATGTGAATTTCCCCAAGCCACACTTAGTGAGTACTGAACTGGGGTTTGGACACACCACCATATTACCCCTGAGCCTCATGGCATCATGGAAGGAGGAGGGCTTTGAGATCATGGATTGGAAGAAGGCTTCCTACACTGCAGGGTGTAGGCAGATGCTCCCTGGAAAATGAAGGATCCAACTTGCAAAGAGGCAGTGTTCCTGGGTCGTTTCCGGCAGGGTGGCCAAGGAGGACCCTGCCCACCTACTCCCTTGCCCCTTATGCCTCAGCGCCCCTGGCCAGAGCTGCCCTTCACACCTTTCCTAGACTTTTCAGATTCCCGGACACGGCCCTGCTGGGAATCAGCAACTGGGTTGCCCTGTCCAATTATGATTGCTGAATTTGGAGCTCAAATTTATATAATGATCTTCATTAATGGGCTTTGCACTCCCACAGCGTTTGCATCTTCAAAGTGCTCTGTGAACATTAACTAATTAATCTGGGCTACAAATTGTGCCAAGACCCAGAGGGCTCCAACTGCTCAGATCCTGGATGGTCTCTGTTGATTGTGGTGATTACAGAAGGCTCTGAGTTCCCTTTCCCTCAGTGCCGCCAGTGGAGCGTGTCACCACAGAGCCATCAGTTCCCCTGCACACAGAGTCCAGTTCTTCTTCCACGCTGGGCCCACATGTGGGGCCACAAAGAATAGGAAGCGGTGGTTTTACAGAAGCAAGTGGCACACTGAGAGCAGCAAACACCGTGCTTTACAGTGAAAAATACAGCTTTACATGAATTTGTTCAAATGAGTCATGTTCAGACTTCCAACTCACAAATGGAGAAACAGTTGCTTCAGGGGATAAAGTGACTGAGTTGCATTTATGGTATAGAGCAGAGCTGATTTCCTAAACGCACAAGCAATACTTTTTGCACATTGGAAGAACTGAAGCTCTGTTACATAATCCAGAACCTGACATTCAAGTGAGAAATGAAAAGTAGAAAGGGAAATTCAAAGGCAAGAGAGAAATCTGCTTTCTGTCAGTGAGGAAGACCTCCTTGGAAATCAAATTTGTATTGGGACTTACTTACCTTTTTTAAAAAAATTATTTTTTATTGGAGTATAGTTGCTATATAATGTTCTGTTAATTTCTACTTTACAGCACCATGAATCAGCCACACATATGAACATATTCCCTCTCTTTTGGACTTCTTTCCCATTCAGGTCGCCACAGTGCTTTTAGAGTTCCCTGTGATATACAGTTATTGCTGCTGCTGCTAAGTCGCATCAGTTGTGTCCGACTGTGCAATCCCATAGAGGGCAGCCCACCAGGCTCCACCATCTCTGGGATTCTCCAGGCAAGAACACAAGAGTGAGTTGCCATTTCCTTCTCCAATGCATGAAAGTGAAAAGTTAAAGTGAAGTCACTCAGTCATGTCCGACTCTTCGTGACCCCATGGACTGTAGCCCATCAGGCTCCTCTGTCCATGAGATTTTCCAGGCTACTGGAGTGGGGTGACATTGCCTTCTCTGATACAGTTATTACAGTTACCTAATTATCTATTTTATACACAGTATCAATATTGTGGGCTTTCCTGGTGGCTCAGAGGTAAAGAATCTGTCTGCCAGTGCATGAGACACAGGAGACGTGGGTTTAATCCCTGGCCAGGAAGATCCCCTGGAGAAAGAAATGGCAACCTGCTCCAGTATTCTTGCTGGAAAATCCCATGGACAGAGGATCCTAGTGGGTTACAATTCATAAGGTTGCAAAAAGCTGGACACAACTGAGCACACACACACATATCAATAGTGTATGTGCGTCAATCCTAACATTTTGTGCTTTTTTATTTTAATAGCTTTGTGGTTTTTTTAATCAGGAATGGAGGTTGGATTTTGTCAAATGCTTCTTCTGTACCTACTAAGATAAGAATTTTGTTAGTCTGTTAATAAGGTGAAGACTGTGGACTAAATGTGGACTAACCTAATTCATCTGGTGAAATCCTAGTTCTCAGGGTGATGGTGTTAGGAGGTAAGCCCTTCTGGAAGCCACAAGGGTGGTGCCCTCCTAAGTGGGATTAGCGGCCTTATAAAAGAGACCTCAGAGGCGTTGCTTCCTTCCTCTGCTGTCCACCGTGAAGATCCAACCAGGAAAGAGGACGATACACATTGAGGACACATCACTAAGGATACAACGGAAAGGTCTTCCAACCAGAAGAGGGCTGTCAACAGACACTGGATCTACTGGCACTTTGACCTTAGGTATTTCAGGGTCCAGAACCGTGAGAAATAAATTTCCATTGTTAAGGCGTCCAGTCAGTGGTGTTTTTAGCCCAAACTGCCTAAGACAGTGAGTTACATTGATTTTCAAGTGTTAAAGCACACTGGCATTTCTAATATATGCCAAATGTGCTGTGTTTAGTTAGCTAAAATTCTTGTTAAGAATTCTGCATCAGAGTTTATGAGAGATGCTGATCTGTCACAGTCTTCCCTTGTAATGTCTTTACCTGGTTGTGGCATCTGAGTAACACTAGCCTCTCAGAATTGAGAATTACTCTTTTCTTCAATTTTCTAGAATGTGTTTTGGTAGAGTTACTATCAATTTTTTTTTTTTTCTTAAAAGTTTGGTAGAATTCACCAAGGAAACTTTATGGAGCTGGAGCAAATTTTGTGGGACTGTTTTTCACTGTGAATTAATTCTTAAGGAATATAGGGCTATTCAAGCTATCCATCTCTTCTTGAATACTTCTGATAATTCGTTTTTTAGGAATTGGTCCATTTCATATAGTTAGTTGAATTTACTGAGATAAAGCTTTTCATAGTATTTGTTTTTTATCCTTAATATATGTGGGATGATAGGTTTTTGAAAGAAAAAAATAAAGATGGACTTCTTGGCTGGGGCAAATTCCCAGAACAACATTGTTGGTTGCTCTTGTTTAGTGACCCAGACATGTCTGACTCTTGAGATCCCCCTGGACTCTAGCCCACCAGAATCCTCTCTCCACGGGATTTCCCAGGCAAGAATACTGGAGTGAGTTGCCATTTCCTTCTCCAAGGGATCTTTCCAACCCAGGGATGGAACCCACATCTCCTGCATTGCAAGCAGGTTCTTTACCACTGGGCCACCTGGGAAGCCTGAACAATATATTGGAGACTGGGAATTTTTTATAAGGAGATGTCTCAATAATTTCAGCATTCCCTTAAGAAGGGGCTTTTAAGAAAATAATTAAATTTATAAGATCCATGCTGCACAAAGAGTCAGACATGACTGAGCAACTCACTTTCACATGTTGAATTAAATTCAATGAAATTTCTAATAGTTTTCATAGGCTTTTAAAATTTTAGCATCTTTTTATTTGTTTAATTACTAAGGCTAAAACTGTATTGGATTTAAAAATTGCATATTTATAGTAAAGTGTATAAAAGTGTAAAAACCTATCTTTAAACACAATTTTTAAATGTAGCAATAGGAAGAATTAAAAGAACAGGCAAACAAAAAACCTTATCCATACCTGAAACTCACTGATTCCAATAGAATGTCTTCCCAGAATGCAATTAACTGACACAGTCTGATGCAGCAGTCAGAAAATCATTAATTTGAATAAGGAGAACATGCATTCACTGTTTGCCTGAATGAATTGTTCAATATTCATGTTTACTTCCTTTATCTCACCTGCAAAGCCGATGAGAGTGTTTGGATTTGCATTTACATGTTTGGCAATTTTAAGTAACCTAGTATTTCTATCAAACTTGGGTGAGAAGTAGGGTACCCTTAATCTCTGTGACATAATCCTGTTTAGAAACGCTGGTTTTTGTTTAAACAAAAAACTGGGGTTACAGGAGCAAGCTTGAAATCAGTGCTTTGAAATACATTAGATTATCAATTATATTTTCTCCTCAACCACAAATTCATTGCTGAGCTGTTTAAAATGCTGCACAATTGTTAAATATTCAGAAATTTTGAAAGATGGTTGTTAACCATAGTAATTTTTAAATGTTAAATTATTTGAATCTACAGGAGACAGGGATCAAAACCATCTCCAAGAAAAAGAAATGCAAAATAGCAAAATGACTGTCTGAGGAGGCCCTACAAATAGCTGTGAAAAGAAGAGAAGCGAAAAGCAAAGGAGAAAAGGAAATATATACCCATTTGAATGCAGAGTTCCAAAGAATAGCAAAGAGAGATAAGAAAGACTTCCTCAGCAATCAGTGCAAAGAAATAGTGGAAAACAATAGAATGGGAAAGATTAGATATCTCTTCAAGAAAATTAGAGATACCAAGGGAACATTTCATGCAAAGATGGGCTCAATAAAGGACAGAAATGGTTTGGACCTAACAGAAGCAGAAGATAATAAGAAGAGGTGGCAAGAATACACAGAAGAACTGTACAAAAAAAGATTTTCATGATCCACATAATCACAATGGTGTGATCACTCACCTAGAGCCAGACATCCTGGAATGTGAAGTCAAGTGGGCCTTAGAAAGCATCACTACGAACAAAGCTAATGGAGGTGATGGAATTCCAGATGAGCTATTTCAAATACTAAAAGATGATGCTGTGAAAGTGCCACACTCAATATGCCAGTAAATCTGGAAAACTCAGCAGTGGCCACAGGACTGGAAAAGGTCACTTTTCATTCCAATCCTGAAGAAAGGCAATGCCAAAGAATGCTCAAACTACCACACAATTGCACTCATCTCACACAATAGCAAAGAATTGCTCAAAATTCTCCAAGCCAAGCTTCAACAATACATAAGCCATAAACTTCCAGATGTTCAAGCTTGTTTTAGAAAAGGCAGAGGAATCAGAGATCAAACTGCCAACATCCACTAGATCATCAAAAAAGCAAGAGAGCACCAGAAAAACATCTATTTCTGCTTTATTGACTATGCCAAAGCCTTTGACTGTGTGAATCACAATAAACTGTGGAAAATTCTGAAAGAGATGGGAATACCAGACCACCTGACCTGCCTCTTGAGAAATTTGTATGCAGGTCAGGAAGCAACAGTTAGAACTGGACATGGAACATCAGACTGGTTCCAAATAGGAAAAGGAGTACGTCAAGGCTCTATATTGTCCCCCTGCTTATTTAACTTATATGCAGAGTACATCATGAGAAATGCTGGGCTGGATGAAGCACAGGCTGGAATCAAGATTTCCAGAAGAAATATCAATAACCTCAGATATGCAGATGACACCACCCTTATGGCAGAAAGTGAAGAAAAACTAAAGAGCCTCTTGATGAAAGTGAAAGAGGAGAGTGAAAAAGTTCGCTTAAAGCTCAACATTCAGAAAACTAACATCATAGCATCTGGTCCCATCACTTCCTGGCAAATAGATGAGGAAACAGTGCCTGTTGGCGGGGGGGGGGGGGGGGGGGGGGGGGGGCGCTTCAAAATCACTGCAGATGGTGACTGCAGCCATGAAATTAAAAGACGCTTACTCCTTGGAAGGAAAGTTATGACCAACCTAGATAGCATATTAAAAAGCAGAGACATTACTTTACCAACAAATGTCCCTCTCATCAAGGCTATGGTTTTTCCAGTAGTCATGTATGGATGTGAGAGTGCTGAAGAACTGATGCTTTTAAATGGTGGAGTTGGAGAAAACTCTTGAGAGTCCCTTGCGCTGCATGGAGATCCAACCAGTCCATCCTAAAGGAGATCAGTCCTGGGTGTTCATTGAAAGGGCTGATGTTGAAGCTGAAACTCCAATACTTTGGCCACCTGATGCAAAGAGATGACTCGTTTGAAAAGACCCTGATGCTGAGAAAGATTGAAGGCAGGAGGAGAAAGGGATGACAGAGGATGGGATGGTTGGATGGCATCACCGACTCAATGGACATGGGTTTGGGTGGACTCCAGGAGTTGGTGATGGACAGGGAGCCCTGGTGTGCTTTGGTCCATGGAGTCAGACACAAAAAGTTGGACACAAAAAGTTGGACACAACTCAGTGACTGAACTGAACTGAACAATAAAATTATATTAAAAACAGGTAATGAATACACAGAGCTGATCACGTTCTAATTTTTTTTACTACATTTTAACAATAGCTTCTGTAGTTACTTATGTCTATTGTAACTGTATGTTGAGAATATCATATGATGTATGCTACTGAAAGTTTTCTTATAATTTAACATTCTGTGGTGTCACATTGGTAGATTGAAATCAGTTTTGGAATGTATAGGTACATCATGGAATCTGACAACTACTATAATACAAGTTTTGATTTATTGTTCTGCTGTTTATTGAGACAGAAAAGTTTTAGAGAAAACAGTACAGATTAAATTTAAATGAGTGTGAGTCTTACAGTGAAAACACTGTGAATAAATATTGTATCATGAGTAAATATTCTTCCAGCATTTGAAAACAATTATCCAATGCAGCAAAGAAGTTCCTCACATCATTGACAAATGAATAAAGTTCAGACATACTTCTTTGTTGTTTCACTTTGATTTCCTTGTTAAGATAAATTAAAATATGAACTAACATCCATATTGGAACTATACGTGGCTGTCAGTTAAAACCATATTTTAATTGGTTGGACAAACCCTGTTGTCTATGGATACAAGAGTTTGGCAAAAGTCAGCAAAGGTATTTTGTAAGAAGCAACTGCTTATACAGAATTTATAGGAAATAAGTATATATTTCATGAGTATTCATAAATTGTATACTCTATATCAACAAAATTAGATATATTTTTTTAAAAAACAGTTGTTAAGCATCACATTGTCCAAATTTCTAATTTTTATGGGCCAGTCAATGCAGATAAACCTTGTCTTTTCCATATTTCTGGTGATTTGGAGAAACTCTGATCTTTCAGGGAACAGAAGATTGCAAGACAAAGTGAGTTGCAGTTTAAATAAAAAGAGTTGAAGTTACTGTGGTTCTCTGGCTAGTATTAATGCAGAATAATATTGATAATATTAATGCAGAACTAATGCAGTTACACTGAGCTATTATCTGAGAATAATTAGTGACACTGACCAGGCCAGGATAATTCCAAGTAACTCTGAATCACAGAGTTCATTCAAGCACAAGGTAATTATTGACCCTGCAATTATCACTGTGCCCTGAGCATAAGTGGAGGAAAGTTCTGGGTCTTTGCATTTTGTTTACAATCAGAGAATAGTTGTTGCTTCAGAATCAGTGACTAACAGTGGTGAAACATTGCATAATTAAAGGATAGTGGTGATTCTTGATTTATGTTCATGTCGTGACATTGTACTTGCTACTGAGGCAGCAGGGTCTTTTTTTTTTTTTTTTCCTATTTCCAAAGGTGAAAAGACATGTGTTTCTATGGATTTCAACTGCCACTGAAAAATGTAAGCCCCGTGCCCATATATGAAGAGTGAAGAGGAGAGCTCTCAGTGGCTTCAGGAAGCAAACAGGCCATCCTGCTGTTGGAGGCAGAGACTCATTAAAACATCCAAAGAAAGGGAGAAACTACAGACAGCCTAGGGTTTGTCTACAATCAGAGCCTACTTAGGAAAGTACCTCTGCTGATCTCTGGACTTGCAATCAGTTCTGTAAGTAACCTTTAGCATCTGCCCTTATAAAATATAACAGAAGCTTTTTAAGTTGAAGCTTTTCAAGCTTCAACTGGAGTTGAAGTCTACATGCCAAAATGGGAGTGGGCTTAGCAACACAGGGTTTGGAGCTCTTTTGGTTTGGTTGGTGCGTGCGTGCATGCTCAGTCATGTCCGACTCTTTGCAACCTCATGGACTATAGCCTACCAGGCTCCTCTGTCCTTGGGGTTCTCCAGGCAAGAATACTGGAGTGGGTTGTCATTTCCTTCTCCAGGGGATGTTCCAGATCCAGGGGTCGAACTCTCTGGCATCTCTTGCATTGGCAGGTGTGTTCTTTATCACTGAGCCATTGTGATGTTATTAGTTTTCTCTTATATTTAGAACTCTGAGATCTGGTTTAACATTTTCCAATGGCTAAGCTACTCTTTATTACATGTATGATTTTGTGGGGAGGGGGAGTTATTTATTCTATTTGAGTTGTAGTCTTTCCAGTTTTAAAACAGAAATGAGAAAATGTCCCTCAGGGGTTTTCTCCAAGTACCTGGCCCAGGGCTCATCACAAAGCAGATTCTCTTTTTAAAAAAAATTTGGCATTGCCAGGTTTTAGTTGTGGCATGCAGGATCTAGTTCCTTGACCAGGGATTGAACCCAGTCCCCCTGCTTTGAGAGCCCGGAGTCTCAGCTATTGACCCACTGGAGAAGTTTCACAAAGTAGATTCTTAAAAGGATTTCCTCTTACTTTCTTCCTTCCTCTGCCTCCTAGCCTTCTTGTTCAGCCCCTTTCCTTCTATCCCAAGTTCTTTACTATATAAATTATTATGATTGTAGTAATAACAACAAGCTTTTTTCAGGTCAAGTTCCATTGTGTTCCCATAAGCGACACATGCTTGAATTGTTAACTGACCACTGGGAAGAAAATCTCCTAGTGGGACCCTGGCCAGCAGGGAAACATACAGAGCTGAGAGCTGGGGCTGCTCCCAAAACTGCACCCTTGGCTGAGATGAGGTACTGGGAGGACCAGAGGCAAATCCAGCTACAAAGCCATGGAGGAAGAGACAGCACCCAGGATAAACACGGTGTCCCAAAGAATGCAGCAAACAGAGCTGAGAACATCCAACATGCCTCACCTGTAGAACCAACAAGACAGAAATCAGACCTGCTCCCTGTCCTCAGAGAGCCCACTATTTAGAGAAGACAGACACATGAATGATTCTAACACACAAGGTGAAGAGCATTAGCTCAGAGCTGGGCGTTTGGGCTGGGCAGGTAAACCATAAAAATCTGGGACAACAAATCAGCCTGCAGGTGTGGGGACTGTGAGTTAGGACCGAGTGGCGCTCAAGAATCCAGACACGGCCCCACACCTGGCACACTTAATGAAAGAATATTTAACCAGGTAAGAGAAATCGTAATGGTAGTAGCACAGTAATAATTTTCGTGGCTAGCATTCAAATTGGACCTACTGTATAGCAGACGGGACTCTGCTCAATGTTACGTGGCAGCCTGGATGAGAGGGGAGTTTGGGGAAGAATGGATGCATGTATATGTATGGCTGAGTCCCTTTGCTGTCCACCTGAAAGTATCACAACATTGTTAACTGGCCATACTTCAATATAAAAGTGTTTAAAAAAAAAAAAAACAAATAAAAAACAAAAAAACCCAAAAAACAAATACGGTCTGTCTTGCAGCAAGCACTCTTCTCAGTGAATTAGGCTCAGCACTCCTAATCCTCAGAGCAAACTTACCAGTTATCCATACGAGTTATCCATGCTTTCTACTCTGCATGGGTGGACAAACAAAATCTGAAAGAGGAAAAGTGAAATGTAGCAGAGTTTACCAAACTCCTTGGTAGTGAAACTGAAAATCATCACCAAGCTTGCCTGGCTGGTTTCAGAGCCACTGTTCTCTCTCCCAGGCAGCTCTGAAGTATCTCTTTTCCTAAATCTATAGAGACCAGGGAATGGTGTAAGATATCTTAATATAGAAACAAAGGAAAAAGTGAGGCACGGAAATGAGTGTGATGTTGAAATGTGTTTATTTTTCCAGGTTAAATGTGGAAATTCAGTGTTTAAACCTGGAGCACAAGACTAGCAGATATCCCCGCCAGGCTGACTCTGTCTGCGTTGTAAAAGAGCTGAATTCATGAAGTCCGCACCCCCACCACTCCTGCTCACCCCGCCCCACCCCCAAGAGGTTTTCCGTGTGTGCTCAGTCATTTCAGTCGTGTCTGACCCTTTGCAACCCCATGCACTGTAACCCGCCAGGTTCTTCTGTCCGTGGGATTCTCCAGGCAAGAGTACTGGAGTGGGTTGTCATGCTGTCTTCCAGAGGATCTCTCCAACCCAGGGATCAAGCCCAAGTCTCATGTCTCCTGCATTGGCAGGCAGGTTCTTTACCTCTAGGGCCATCTGGGAAGCCCCTCTTCTCCAAGAGGCTAATATTGTCCATATCATTTCTGCCTTGTTGAAAGAGGGATGTGGGGCAGTGAGGGACGCAGAATCTTCTCCAAATGCCCACAGGAATCCCTGGGAAAGTCATAGCAGGGTCCTGTGTCCACCCGTCAATCATTAATATCCAAGGGCCTTCTCAAAGACAGACTGGCTTGGCTTGAGTAGCTGAGAGCACACCGTACACTTATTTTTAGCCTTCTTTAATGTTTTCAGATGAGCGCAGCTCTGAAATAGAAAGGCTGACCCATTTCGGTGACATTTTCCCAAGGATGTCACAACACTGTGCTCATCTCCCCTTCAGCCCAGATCCAGTCGCAGTGTCCCCAAATTAAAGTCAAATGCCCCTCGGGAAGATCAATGGAAAGACAGTGGGGGGACTTGGTTTCATAACACGTCATCCAAACAGTCATACTTTCCGCTCGATGAGCTTTCCTTGGCTTTAAAGTAACAAGAGTGACTAAAAATCACTAAATGTAGTTCTGTGCTTTGAATCTTCAGGGTCATACGTTCAGTCCAGGAGAGAAATTGAGCACAGGGTAACAGATAAAGCCACAGAGAAGCTAGAAGCATGCTAAGAGAAGGTCTCATGTAGCATTTGTATTTTGTTTTCGACAAATAAGAGAGCTCAGAGGTGTCACTTGCCCAAGTCCACTGAGCGGGTAAGTGACCACACGATTCTTTCTCAGTGGTTGTGGGATGGACGGGTATTTGGCAAGATCTGAAGGGCCAGACTTTCCTAATAAACAAACTGTGCAGTTTTATTTTACTTTCTTTCTTTCGCCCCACCCCGGCAATAGAAGCCTAGAGTCAGACATTCTCCACGGTTGCTGTTGTTTTGTCACAGTCATGTTCAACACTTTGCGACCCCGTGGACTGTTGCCCCCCAGGTTTCTCTGTCCATGGGATTTCCCAGGCAAGAACACTGGAGTGGGTTGCCATTTCCTTTGCCAATGTATGAAAACGAAAAGTGAAAGTGAAGTCGCTCAGTCATGTCCGACTCTTTGTGACCCCATGGACTGTAGCCCACCAGGCTCCTCCGTCCATGGGATTCTCCAGGCAAGAACACTGGAGTGGGTTGCCATTCCCTCCTCCAGGGGATCTTCCCGACCCAGGGATCAAACCGAAGTCTGCTGCTTTGCAGGTGGATTCTTTACCACTGAACCACCTGGGAAGATTATTCTTTGGTTTCTTCAACTCAATAGCTTGGTCATGTTTCCGAACTCATTAAGTGAAGTGAAAGTGAAGTGAAGTCACTCAGTCATGTCCGACTCTTTGTGACCTGGTGGACTGTAACCCACCAGGCTCCTCCGTCCATGGGATTCTCCAGGCAAGAATGCTGGAGTGGGTTGCCATTTCCTTCTTGAACTCATTAGATAGATATTAAAATGTCAAATTAGTTTACAAAACACTTCAAAGTCCTGACTCTTCCGTCTTGTAAGCATGTTTTATTTCATCTACTGGGCCAGTTATACATGGTTGCTGATTCCTAGAACATTCTTGGGCGAACGCTCACCTGCCCTTTTCATAGCCAGTTTACTGCCTTAGAGGGTAAGGCATTTCCCCATGTGGTGTCACAAAGTGGGGGAGGAGCTGAGACTGTGAAGTGGGTTTTGCCTTTCCCTTTCCCAGGGCACCCAGGTATTGTTCCAGCCCTGGAGTACAGCTAGTTCCTCCCCTGTATTCTGACTTCATTTCTGATGGCTTCATGGAATGAGGGCTGAGCTAGCTGACTGGAAACACCAGTCAGGGATCCCCGTGGGAGTGTTGTGTTTCTTCCTCTAAAACAAGGCACTAAGGGAGACAATAGATGTAGACTGTCCTGGTGAATGTTCCCAGGAAGTCATTTTCAGCCTCAAAATAAAGAAATAAACGGAAATTGATCTGTTAAAAAGTATGATGTCAGGATTTGTTGCTGTTTCCTCATTTGCTTTTGCCCCCTCTTTCTGTATGTTTCACATCACACCGGCGTTCGCTATTATATTCCTGTAGTGGCCACTGAGTAACTAAAAATCATGTGGGCTGGCATAGGAACCAGAAAGAATCTGTGAATAACAAATTTGCTGTACTAGTGACTTGGGAGATATAGTCACCCCATCCGCCCAAATGCAGAAGATGTTAACCACACCCTTAAAGGTGTGATCTGATCTGATCTGATCTCTGTATGTTTGGGGCCCATCAGCCCCTCCCAGCACTGGTAGCGATTGTGAGGGCATAAATACTCTTTGCTGTTGAAAATCATCTGAAAGGGCTTCAGTATTAGGATCACCTTGGACCTGGGTCCCAGTCTTCAGGCTATTCCCTTGCACTGTGTGCTTGGGCTGGGTGGGTGATCTCTCTACACCTCTACTGCCTGGATTAAACAAATGCAACTAGAGTGGGCTTTCAGTCGCATCTGATCCAAGTTTCTTAATTTTGATGAGAGGAAACTGAAGCTTAGAGAGAAGAGAGCTTCTTAAAGTTCCCCCGGCTGCCTGGCCAGTGTGAGAGTTGTTCCAGAGGCTAGACTTCTGCCTCTCACCTCCCCCCTTTCCTACTACCCACTACTGCTGGCACCAAGCTACTGATGTTCCTAGTGACTCAGATGGTAAAGAAACTGCCTGCAATGCAGGAGACCCAGGTTTGATCCCTGGGCCAGGAAGATCCCCTGAAGAAGGAAAAGGCTATCCACTCCAGTATTCATGCCTGGAGAATTCCATGAACAGATAGCCTGGTGGGCTGCAGTTGAGAAGTTCACAAAAGGGTCGGACACGGCTGAGCCACTAACACTTTCTTCTTTTTCCATTAATTCTGGGTCAACAGAGGAAAACTGATTCAATCTTTCCTAATGGCAACCTGAGCCATAATGATTTGAAATCTATTTTTGCACCTTCTTGAAATTAAAAGCCTGGTATGCCTAGTATTCGGAGAAGGCAATGGCAACCCACTCCAGTACTCTTGCCTGGAGAACCCTATGGATGGAGGAGCCTGGAGGGCTGCAGTCCATGGGGTCGCTAAGAGTCGGACACGACTGAGTGACTTCACTTCCACTTTTCACTTTCATGCATTGGAAAAGGAAATGGCAACCCACTCCAGTGCTCTTGCCTAGAGATCCCAGGGACAGAGGAGCCTGTTGGGCTTCTGTCTATGGGGTCGCACAGAGTCAGACATGACTGACGCAACTTAGCAGCAGCAGCAGCAGCAGCATGCCTAATATTTTCTTTTTTATACACAGCGCTCACCCAACATGTAAGTGATGGTTGTTTTGGGTAGAAGCACCAGAAGAGGACTCTCGAGATAAGAAAAAATAAAGGGCATTCTGGGATGATTATGGAGGTGAACAGTGATCCGAAGAAAGAGGTTAAAAATTGTATCTCCGTGGCGCAACTGCTGAGCCTGCGCACTCTGGAGCCCAAGCGCTACAAGTAGGGTCTGTGCACCTCAACAGAAGATCCAGAATGTCACAGCTAGAATCCTGCATGTCCCAGCTAAGACCTGAGGTAGCCAAATAAATCAATAAATAGCCTTAAAAAATTATATCTCATGAAGCAGTTTGACTTCAGAGAATGCAGAGAAAGGACTGTGACGGTCACCCTCCAATCAGCATCCCCAGGAGAAGGAACAGGAAAGGATTAACCGGAGTCAGTCCATACCTGGATCAATAAGGCATAGACACAGGACAGGGACGGTGCTCACATGAGGCTCCTGGAGACTGCACAGCACACCATCTGTCTCAGCTCCACACACTCTCAACAGTCATGGTGACCCCATGTCAGGAAGTCCTTCCAGGGTCATTCACTATCTGTATCCTTCATGTGTAAGGCTCAGTGAGATACTTGGATCCTCAGGTTCTAGGAGTCGAGGGAATCTGAAGAACAAGAATCTTGGGAGACCTGGGAGCTTTAATTTGTCTGCTACTCTGGAAAGTGAAGCAGAAATTTGGGAAAGGAATGATCCTGAGAAGACAGATACCAAGTCATGATTTCGAGCTGATTCAAAGAAATCTGAAAGGCCTTCTAAGCTAGTAACCCCTTCATGGTTTCATTCTCTTTAGAAATGGCCCTGCTAATAAGTCATTAGCAGGTAGATGTTTCAGAGATAGTAAGATCACTATGCCTGGTGCCGTTGCTGCTCAGATATTATCATCCAAAGTGGCTGTTGTAATCTAGACTAAACTTGTCTTCACTGAACTTTCACTCATTGATACTAATCCTCTCTCTTGAATCATATAGGCCATCTAATCCTTTTTTCCAGAAGACTGTCTTCCCATGGTACTACTTGTAAGCAGAGCGCTGTGTGTGGCTGGTGTCATCAATATGCAAATAGTCTATTAAGTACCCTTAGTTCTTATTTTTCCATCACTTAAAAGAGTAAATAGTCTTATGTAAAATGATTATGTATCATTCAACTGTTCACAAAAAAGTATCTCATCCTTCATTCCAGTCTATCAACTTTGAAGTTACCAAATATTATAAATTAAACAATTCCAAGGAAAATTGCACAATAGTATGTGAGATAAAAGAAAAAGAGGATTAAAGCTGTAAACAGTTATAAGCAGGATACCAACCACCCACCACTTCACTCCACAGTCCGGGTATCACCACGCTAATAAAAAAATTCTTACAACCAGCATCACAAGGATCTCTTTAACTCTGCATATTCCAGAGAGGGAGACAAGCAATGATTAAGCATTTTCTTTTAGATGCAGCTTAATGAGGACATGAAAACAGATTTCCTCCTGAACGAAATTGGATCTAATAGCACATGATTCCACTCTTATCTATACCTCCCCATCAAAAGATGTTTAAACCAGAAAAAAAAAATGCTAAAGACAAAGAACCAGATTTTCTTAAATCTACAAAGTTTCTATTTTTCCAAAGCCGTGATTTTTCCCAATTTTAAGTGAATATAATAGCCCTTAATACTGTAAATTATTCAATTTGCAGCTAATAAAAATTTTAATAAAACAAAAGATGCTTGAATAAAACTACCTTAAAATTGAAAGCACATTATCTTATTAGAGAAAAACAACTTTATTTAATTGTTTGTTCTATTCTTATGCTTCTTTAATTTCCTCTGAGTAATACTGAATGAACTAACCATTCGAAAATCATATCCTTGGAACAATGACAATTATATTCTTTTTAGATTTAATGCGAAGTGCATATTTCCATTTTCTTGCTTTGCTTTGTGCTTTGCCTCAGTCCTTTCTAAATTCTCTGAGGTACTGAGGCTTGTTGTTGTTTAGTTGCTAAGTCATGTCCAACTCTTAGCAACTCCATGGACTGCAGCATGCAAGCTCCTCTGTCCTCCACTCTCTCCCAGAGTTTGCTCAGGTTCATGTCCATTGAGTCAGTGATGCCATCCAACCATCCCATCCTCAGTCTCCCACTTTTCTTTTTGCCTTCAGTCTTTCCCATCATCAGGGTCTTTTCCAGTGAGTCAGTTCTTCTCATCAGGAAGCCAAAGTATTGGAGCTTCAGCTTCAGCATCAGTTCTTCTAATAATTATTCAGAGTTGATATCCTTTAGGATTGACTGGCTTGATCTCCTTGCAGTCCAAGGGACTCTCAAGAGTCTTCTCAAACACCACAGTTCCAGTTGCCCTCTTAAATTGGGTACTCAGTTGCCCTCTGCTTATTCCTAATCTGCCAATTTCAGGAGTAAGCATTCTTGCCAAAAGCATCTCAAAAGAGGGTGCTGAAATCACAGATATTCTCCATGACTGATAACCTCTTCCCAGGCATTTTTTCATTACCTAGAGTTCTTGGGGAGTATGGCTAAGACAAATATCCTTCAAAGCTTCCCACAGTGCCTGTCACAGAATATATAATCATGGTCATTTAACAGATTCAAGCAATAGACGGTGAAAGGCTGTGACATTGTCCCAGAGAACTGAGCATCCGTCAGGTATCACCCTTGCTCTTTTCAAGAGGACCTCTCACATCTATCACTTCTGTTTCTTGTGAACCCATCCAGGGAATAAAACTAAGTCTATTTCCATATCTTACTGAAGAATGTTCTTATATAGAGCAACAAGAGCTCTGGTTAAATGTTAGATGGGACCTCAGTTATGGAAGTTCCAAGAATCACAATGCAAAATAGCTTCTTGCTAGATTAATTTTGACACTTTTATTTACAATGTGAATTTCAATGTGAATTTTATGCAAGGCTGTATTATCCACTGTTTTCCAAAAATGGAATATTCCTTGGAATTTCTTGATTTAAAAAAATCTCTTTTAAAAAAAATAAGAAAGATTAAATTCTCCTCTGCTTATAGGCATTTTGATGAGATGTTTTATAGTTAAAACTAACGACCCTTCTGCATTTCTGCAGTAAAATAGTCACTGATTTTAAAAGGCAAGAATGATGTCTTTGATCTATAAATTAGTAACCGTCATTTAAGAAAGACATGGCCTGACAGATTTACACTTATGAAAAGTGTTCATTATCCCCAAAGTGACAGGACAAGAGATCTTCTGGTGATCTGTGGGTAATCAATTTCGAAAATAATACCACAAAGAATACATCATGATGAAATAATGCAGCAAGCCCATGAATGAAAACACATGTTATATACAGTGTTTGTTCAAATGCACAAGGAACATCTCCCACACTGGCCTCACTGAACTTTTTCCACTGCCGATGCTGGAGGGTTGATGGAAATAACTAGAGATTCTCTTGTTTTGGTTAGACAAATACAAATAAAGTAAACCACATCATTTTCTGCACTGAGATTATTCAGGTCACATTCATTGTTTTCAGGTTACCGTGCATGTTGTGACTATTTTAAATTATGCTCAGAGTACATTAAGAGGAAAAAGCAACAATGACATAAAATCAGTATGACTAAATAAAAATCCCTGGATTATATATATATATATATATATATATATATATATATATATCCCAAGGCTCAATTGTAAAGAATCTGTCTGCCAGTGCAGAAGTCACAGGAGACATGGGTTGATCCCTGGATCAAGAAGATCGCCTAAAGAAGGAAATAGCAATCCACTCCAGGATTCTTGCTGGAGACTCCCATGGACAGAGAAGCCTGGTGGGCTACAGTCTGTGGGACTGCAGAGTTGGACATGACTAAATGACTGAGCACATGTATACACACACATGTATGTGTTGAACCCAGCTTCAACATCTGCTCAGCACTTAATGTCAGAGTTCAGAAAGTGTGAGCTATTCTATAGCCTTAAAACCTCCAATCTCCAAATTCTATTTTCCTGGGACAGAAATGTCAGTTTGCAATTGTCTCCTTTTCCTTTGCTCCTTGTGAAAGGAAGCTATGAAAACCACCAGGTGGGGAAAATAGGAAGCGAGAGCCTGGGTTCTCATCAAGGTCTCCCAGGAGAGCAAAGGGTGGGAAACAGGGCCACAGGTGATTTCCCAGAGGAGAAACACCACGAGTACCCAACTTACCTGAAGGAGAGGATGTTCCCAAGGATGTCTTACACTTTCTCAGGAAAACTTACATCCCTTCACAGCCTGCCCTCTGTCTGCTTCTCAGTCTTATCTCCTGTCCGCCTCCTCCCCTAATCCACACTCTAGACACACTGAGTTACTTGGGGATTCCAAATTCCCTCATGTATGTTGTTCTGTCAGTTTCGGTTGCTCCCTCCCACCCTCCACCTCTGAGTTCATTTCTACTTATCCTCAGCTTTCTTTATGGTCCAGCTCTCACATCCATATGTGACTGCTGGAAAAACCAAAGCTTTGACTAGACAGACCTTTGTCGACAAAGTAACCGCTCTGCTTTTTAATATACTGTCTAGGTTGGTCGTAGCTTTTCTTCCAAGGAGAAAGCATCTTTTAATTTCATGGCTACAGTCACCATCTGCAGTGATTTTGGAGTCCAAGAAAATAAAGTCTGTCACTGTTCCCATTGTTTCCCTATCTATTTGCCATGAAGTGATGGGACTGGATGCCATGTTTTCTGAATGCTTGTTTTTCGTTTTTCAATTCTTTGTTTTCTGAATGTTGAGTTTTAAGACAACTTTTTCACTCTCCTCTTTCACTTTTATCAAGAGGCTCTTCAGTTCCTCTTTGCTTTCTGCAGTAAGGATGGTGCCATCTGCATATCTGAGGTTATTGATATTTCTCCTGGCAATCCTGATTCCAGCTTGTGCTTCTTCCAGCCCAGCGTTTCTCATGATGTTCTCTGCATACAAGTAAAATAAGCAGGGTGACAATATACAGCCTTGATGTACTCCTTTCCCAATTTATAACCAGTCCATTGTTTCATGTCCAGTTCTAACTGTTGCTTCTTAACCTGCATACAAATTTCTCAGGAGGCAGGTAAGGTGGTCTGGTATTCCCATCTCTTGAAGAATTACTCACAGTTTGTTGTGATTCACACAGTCAAAGGCTTTGACTTTGAACTACAAAGAGATCAAACCAGTTAATCCTAAAAGAAATCAGTCCTGAATATTCATTCGAAGGACTGATGCTGAAGCTGAATCTCCAAAACTTTGGCCACCTGATGTGAAGAATTGACTCATTGGAAAAGTCCCTGGTGTTGGGCAAGATTGAAGGCAGGAGGAGGAGATGACAGAGGATGAGATGGTTGGATGGTATCACCAACTCAGTGGGCATGAGTTTGGGCAAGCTCCAGGAGTTGATGAGGGACAGGGAGGCCTGGCATGCTGAGTTCATGGGGCTGCAAAGAGTTGGACATGACTGAGTGACTGAACTGGTTGACTGACTGACTATCCTTCAGAGCTTGGCATAGGTATTGCCTCTTGTTAATAGTTCTTCCTAACCCTTAAACAGAGTTCTATGACCCTCCTCTTTGCTTCTATGGCAAGAAATAAACAGGGGTGAAAAAAGTCAAAAGGGATTTCTAGGTCCAGTTTTTATTGACTGAGCAGCTAACATGGTGTAGTGTTAGCTGCTCAGTCATGTTTAACTCTTTGTGATTCCATGTACTGTAGCCTGCCAGGTTCCTCTGTCCATGAAATTCTCCAGGCACAAATACTGGAGTGAGTAACCATTCCCTTCTCCAGGGGATGTTCCTGGCCCAGGGATCAAACCTCAGTCTCCAGCATTGCCACCTGGGAAGCATAATGTAAGAACTGGTCTTTTCAGTTTAAATGTACTGGGCAGGACTAGAATACACCACTGTCTTGCTACCAGAAAGTACTTTTTCTGAAAGGCCAGAGTTTTATGCTTTCTTCCTCAGTTGTATCAAGTGAATAGTAAAAGCTACACTGCAGAAACATAAGAGCCAGTAGCAAGCATACCTAGCTGATCACGGGATCACTAGAAATGGCGGCATGACCTCAGAACTTCTCTGCTGCCTAATCAGAGTTAGACAGTTGTTGATGGCACTCGCTGTCCCAGTGGAGTTGTCCATTGATCCTCGTTTATCTGTCCAACCTGTGCCCAACCTTTTCTCCAAGACCTATTTCCACATTTGCAGCTACCTGCCTGAAGTGACAGATCATCAAGAACAAAGGTTACCACCCCATTGCAGTTCAGTTAAGTAAACCAATGTTTACTTAGTGCAGATGACACAGAGGTGAGTGAGATGCTGCCATATTGTGGTACCTTATTGCTTCAAAGTGTGGTCCCTGGGCCAGCACTACTGACATTGCTTGGTAGAAATGCAGATTCCCAGGCCTCGCCCCAGACCTACTGAACCAGAATCTACATTTTAACAGGACCCTCAGAAGATTCTTACCCAAAATGAAGGGAAAAGGATGTATTTAGTCATCAAATTCATGAACAGCTGTCTAGGGAGCCAGAGCAGTCTATGGTAGCTCAGGGCTATTCTTTTTGGACCTGCTTTGTGCCTTGTCAATACTAGTGATAAACGCTTCTCTTGCTTTCTCCATACCTAACTCACAGTTTATTCTGACTACTGATGCTGAATGTTTCTATGGCTTCCTTGGTCCCTCCACTGACTCATGACTGATCTGTAACAGGTAGATAGGTGACCCATATGAACAACTCTAGACTTCCCAGGTGGCTCTAGTGGTCAAGAACTTGCCTGCTAATGCAGGAGGCTTGAGACATGGGTTTTATCCCTGGGTCAAAAGATCCCCTGGAGGAGGGCATGGCAACCCACTCCAGTATTCTTACCTGAAATATCCCATGGATAGAGGAGCCTGGTGGGCTACAGTCCATAGAGCCGTAAAGAGTCGGACATGACTGAACTGACTTAGCACGCATGCAGAAGCAACTTGTTTTCACACCAATTAGCTTGGAAAAGGGTAGTAAGGTAAAGACAATGGTGGCAGCCCGTTCTTCAAGAGTGCTGGTACATTTAGTCTGTTGGGTGGATACACAGATGTTATTGTAACAGAACGGTTGGCAGATAACACTCTGCTAAGTTGCTTCAGTCGTGTCCGACTCTGTGTGACCCCATAGATGGCAGCCCACCAGCTTCTGCTGTCCCTGGGATTCTCCAAGCGAGAACACTGGAGTGGGTTGCCATTTCCTTCTCCAATGCATGAAAGTGAAAAGTGAAAGTGAAGTCGCTCAGTCGTGTCCAACTCTTAGCGACCCCATGGACTACAGCCTACCAGGCTCCTCCATCCATGGGATTTTCCAGGCAAGAGTACTGGAGTGGGGTGCCATTGCCTTCTCCAGATAACGTTCTAGCTGGCACTAAAAACAAATAATAGGCTTCCTTTTCTAAACTGCTCAGGAAACTGAGCTCCTTTGAGTTCTTCTGGACTGTTCTTCTGTTCTCTTTCTCTCCCTCCCTCCGTCTGCTTACCTGCTTCCCTCCCCACCTGTAACCTGATCATTACCTTAAAGCATATGGCACATGGGTGGACCTGACCCTGGCACTTCAGCCTCACAAAATGGCCCCATTTCTCTTTCTGGGTAGTTCAGGAAGTCTACTAATGTGCAAGCAAGCAATCTTTCTTTCACTCCATGACCTCAATCTCAGAGTCTCCAATTTAAAATGTGTTTCAAGTAAATAACAGTCTGTTTTCTTCAAGGTTCTTTCTGGTTTGGTGAGAAACTTTGGTGAGAGTTTGGTTAGTCTCAGTGTGACTCTTTGATTTAGGGAGGGGGCAAGCACCAGTGATTTTGTTTCATGAAATGCTTGCTGTTGAAAGGAGACACAATGGAATTAGGTAACTCTTTTTCCTGTGGTCACCACCAGGGCTTTTTGGAGGTATCATGGATCAAATAGAAGAATAGAAGTGATATAAAGCCTGGACACGCTCGCGAGGCAGTGACAAGGCCTCCAAAATTGCTGCGGCAGGCAGACAAAGAAAGTCCAGATGGCACCCAGGACAGTGTCATTCCTGTGGGCTGGTGGTTAGAAAAGACATCCCACAGGAAGCGATTGGGAATAATAATACTTTAATGACTTATGAGTTTATATATAAACCTGACTGTGCTGTGGTAAAAATAGCTTTCAGATAAATCAATTTTTTATGGAAAATGTAACTAAAACAGATGATTCCTTTCCTGGAGATTGAATTTTTCCCAATTAAGGTGGTTATTTCCATGTTGGGGTGTGGGGAGTCTTTCTTTCAAGATTAATGGGTAACGTAAAATATGCACAGGAAGAAGCCCCCCCTGGGAAAACATAGCTGGATGTGAGCACAGTTAATTTAACCTGAAAGTTATATCCAGAATTTCCTTCCAAAATTTCACCCCAGGATCTTTTACACTTAACTTGCCCACCCCTGCAGTCATTTCCACCCTCTCGTTCTTTCCAAGAGTGGAGCCTTGCCTCTTCCATCGCCTCCTTTCTCTCTCATGAATAATTTCCTCCTCGCGAGAAAACCATGCCAAAAAGCCTTCATTATTTCCATGACATTGCTTCCTCATGTTCTATTGTAGTTTTCATTTCACCCTGGGGACTGCAACGCCCAATTCCTGAACTGCTTTGTGTTTTTCAGTGTGTGAGTTAGCACATGCTCTTTTACAAGAACTGAAAGCTTTCCTCTTAAATCAACAAATTCTCATTGCCTAGCTCATAAAGCATCACCAACACCAGAGGCATTTTACCTGGGATCTGAGTATGCACAGGGATCCCGGACTTTTCTCATTGGTAAACAATGAAAACTTGTTAGCAAATAATAGGGAAATTTTGATGTCATGGTTCAGAATTTGAACTTTGATTTTTCACAGAACCTGGTTCAAATCCTGGATTCAGTTTCTAACTGTAGGGATTCAGTAAACTCTTTAACAGCTTTAAATCTCAGGACCACCATCTGAATACGTAAATAAGAATAGAATCTACTTAAAAGGTTGTGACAAAGATTAAACGGGATGATTTTTCCTACAAAATGATTATCATTGATTGAAACTTAGAAAATTTTCAATAAATGTGAGTGCTGATGTCAGAGGAAGATTGCTGGGTGACAGATGGTATAGAATAAGATCCTAGGCACCAGTTTTTAAACCAAGTAGATTTTACTCTCATCTTTGTGGCCTTTGTAAGTAGATTAGAACCCCAGTAACTTACAGAAAAGATACATAGTAATCCCTTGGTATCTACAGAGGATAGACTCCAGAACCTGCGTGGATAACAAAATCCATGAATGTTCAAGTTCTTTACATAAAATGGAGTGGTCATATGACCTTCACACATCCTTGTATACTTTAAATCATCTCTAGACTACTTATGATACCTAATACTATGCAAATGTTCTGAAAAGAGTGTGTAGCACATTCAAATTTTGCTTTTTTGAAGCTTTCTGGAATTTAAAAAATATATATTTATTTTTGGCTGCCCTAGATGTTTGTTACTTTTCACAGGTGTTTTATAGTTGCGGCAAGCAGGGCCTGCTCTTCGTTGCGGTGCCTGCATTTCTCATTGCAATGGCTTCCCTTGTTGGTGGAGCGTGAGTTCTAGGGTGCTCAGGCTCAGCAGTGGTGGCCTACTGGTTTAGTTGCTCTGATGCACGTGAAGCTTCCCGGACCAGGGATCAAATCCATGCTCCCTGCACTGGCAGACAGATTCTTATCCACTGCACCACCAGGGAAATCCTAGAATTTTCTAAAAAAATATTTTAGACCCTTGGTTTATTGAATCTGCAGATACAAAACCCATACATATGGAGGGCTGTCTATAATAGGAACTCTGTCATGTTTTTTAAGCTTGAGAGAAGCACCACATATTAGGTTTTTAAATCATGATTTCATTATGTTTTGTGGCATCTACTCGAGTCACAAAGCAGAGAATAGAAGATAATCTCAAAAATATATCCAAAATAAAAACATGAGGTTAATAATTGTGGTTCTTGTGCTGTATTTGGAGCAGAAAATAGTAAAGTTGTGGAAGTACTCTATACAGAAACGCACATGGTACTTTCCTGTACTATGATTAGATGATGATCAAAATTTGACATCAGATTTCCCAATGGCCAAACACACAAAAAAGGCGTAATCAAATACAGAATCTGAAATGTCCATAAGGTAAAAATAGAGGACGTATATAGAACAAAAATAGTTGTTTGTTAGCTCACTTTTCTTCCTGACATGAAAGGTAACTGACTTTTTGTCTCCATTTGTTTGCTTTATTTTGTTCTCCTTTTGAATCTCATGGCTGGGTCAGCACCACGTTACGTGATACTGTTGGAATTCTGTTGGTCCCTTAAGGTGAAGGGTATCACAGAGTCTCTCCAGCAGAAGTAAATTATCCTCAGAATGAAGAAGAACTTCATTTTCCAGCTGGCGGGCAGCTGGTGTGCATGCTGGACTTTTTGATGAATGGAGTCATTACATTATCTGTCTCCTGTATTCTAGACCACCCAGCACCTTCTTGGCGTTGTCTGTGGATGAGAATAATGGCCCCTTTGTTAGGCTCGCCAAGGCAGTGCTTCTGCAATGTGACCCACTGAAGAACTGTTTCTGGGCTGAACAATTTCCTCTCTGAGAGTGTGGCCTTTTGTGTGCAAGGGAGGCTGTCTGGAAACTGGAAAACACCCTGTTCACCAAAGGCATCCAGTGACCATTTAGAGCCTTACCTCTTTACTCTGCTCCCACCATCATACTCTTCATCACTGACATCCTCAACATCATTCACGTGGATACCATCTTGAGGACTTTCTGTAGGCCAAATCAACTACATAAATTATCTCAGCTAATTTGATCAAGTCTAAATGGTCTAATTTGTATTTTACATATGAGACAGCCAAGAACCATAGGTAAAATCAAGAACACAGCAAGAAAGTTGCAGAATAGGAGTTTCTATTCCAATTCTAAAGTCCACACTCTTACTAGTAAACAATAATCATCCCATAGGATAATATTGCAGCAAGGAGCTCAGAAATCAGGAATCTCAAATCTGCTTATTCATTTAGTCCACACATATTTATTGTCTGCCTACAATGGACCAAATACTAATCTGGGCAACGGAGTGAGCAAGACATAAAAATTACTGTCTTTTGGAACTTATATTCTTAAGGTAGAGACAGACTGTGAATAATTTACTTGGTTTGAGGTCAATTAACAAATTATGTTTTTTCACTTTGTTTCATAGTTCAAGGTTTTCTGCACAGATTTTCAGATTAGTTTTTTGAAATTATAGTAGAATAAATGTGCTAGGAAATTTATTCCATGCTAATGCTACATTATAAACATTATCCATGAATTTGCTAACTTTAAATGATTCTTTAACAAAGAATCAACTGTGCCAGGGCTACTTTTTCCCCAAAATATAACCAAAATCTTTTCCTAGAATTATTTCACTAAGCATTCTAGAACTACAGAGACTGAGAAAAACAAAGCCATCAATTCCTCTTTGTGAGCTGAGATAGGATATTTTTCAAGTAAGTTTAGTGTATAAATCCATGGGGGAAAAAAAGTGAAAGCCTTCACTAAGTAGTTTAGAATCTCAGCATGCTGATTTTTGTGAGCAGTAGCAAACTGGTGAAGATAAATTATCTATTTTTTTTTAAAGTAGTAGGATCCTTCAATTTGCTAAAAACAAAAAATGGCAATTTGTGAGGTTCATTGCATTGCTGCAGAAAATATATGCAAGTTTTTTCTTTGAAATTTTTGTTCCTTGATGTCTCTTGGTCTACTTTGTATGCCATTTCTTTTTTGGTAGATGATCATTTGTAATTTAGACCTGCTTCATCTAATCATTGTTGTTTATTTTCCTCCAAGATTTCATTATTGAAAAATGACTTGTATTATAAATGTTTAAATTGGTTAATTGGACTAAAATATGTTCTTAGTATGAGGTACATAGACACTGTGATGCTTCTTCCAACATTGATGGTTTCACAGATTTGCTGTTAAATTTGCACAAGCCTAATCATTGGATATAGCTCAAATACCTTTGTTTATTTTTGTCCAGTTACTATAGTTGGCGGTCCCTATTTTTCTTTCTGCCTAAAGGTTCGAGATTCCTTCTCTATCAAGTTCAATTTTGTTACAGAGTATAGAAAATTGAAACCACTTGTGAAGTAACCTTTATTCGGAACACTTCAGGATTTATAAGTTTTAATATTCTGCTCTAAACTTTTACTGTTGTCTGTTGCATGGCTCATTCGACATTTTACCTAATTCATTCACACTTTCAGAGACCTTCTAAAGACTTCAAACTCACAGCAACAGGATCTCTATTTTGCATTCTCTAATTTAAAAGGGGGTTTATTAAATTAAATAATTGATATGGCAAATAAATTGGTATAAAAAAGTATGGGAACAAACATAGTTAAATTGGTAAGCACTGATTTAACTTGTTAAGAGGATGTTGTCTTCATAGAATGTGCCATGTGAAAGTGAAAGTCACTCAGTTGTGTGTCTGACTCTTTATGACCCTGTGGACTATACAGTCCATGGAATTCTCCAGGCCAGAATACTGGAGGATATTTCCCTTCTCCAGAGTATCTTCCCAACCCAGGGATCAAACCCAGGTCTCCCACATTGCAGGCAGATTCTTTACCAGCTGAGCCACAAGGGAAGCCCAAGAATACTGAGCTGGGTAGCCTGGAGCAAGCATCAATCCTACAAATCAGTTAAGTGAGAGTAAAGAGAGTTTATATTGTATTATTAACAATTGAGGTATTGGCAAATGACACGCATTTTTAAAAAGTTATAACTTTGGGTAGATTTTCTGAAATATTAATAAGATTTTTTGTCATTAGTATCTTTAGTAGCCATTTGTATTTTCTTCTTCTATAGATTGTCTATTCAAATCTTTCATTTTCATTGTAATGCTAATTTCCTTTTTTCTCATCACATTATAAAAGCTTTTGCACACAATGTCATTTATGTTGCAACTCATTTTTCAAACTTCTTTTACTTTAACCTCAATTATAGTGTTTTTGTATTCAGTGGTTTGAAATGTTAATGTTTCAATATACCATATTTCTTTTTATACTTTTTGGGATTGAAATAGAGTTAAAAATGTCTTCCAAACCCTAAATATAAAATGTTCACCAATATTTTCTTCTAGCACATTTGTAGTATGATTATTGTAATGATCTTAACTAAAGGCTAAATGTATTATTATGTTGATTAAAAGTGAGTCAGGGACAATGTCTATCCCTCCTCCACCCCTTTCCATGGCCAGTTAGCTGTCTCTGGGATATTTACCGGTTAGCTGTTGGTAGTATTGCCTTCAAGGGATACTCTACTCCATCATCTACATGCATACATTTCCTGATTTCATTTTTTATTTCATTGAGTTGTTCATGAACTTCTGGGCCAACATGAAGGACTGTTCATTACAAAAGCATTATATTAAGTTTAAATATTTGATAAGGCTGGTCTTCCATTCACACTTTTCCAAAACTGTGCTAATGTTTTAATAAGCTTATTCTATCTAAGGAATTAAAAAGATATTTCTTTATTTCATTAAAATTCTTATTTCTATTAAGTCGAATACATAGATTTCTTTAGAGACAACTAGTGCCTTTATGATGTCGTGATTTTCTATTCAAGTACAGTGTATTCAAATCTTACTTACATCTGCCTGAAGAGTTTTATAATTTTGTTCATATAAGTTATAAATATTTGGAGTTAAGCCAGTATCTATCTATTTCATATTTTTAATGTCTTGAATGGGTAATTTTCATCATATTTACTATGTAATTATTATTACTATACCTGAAAGCTATTAATCTGTAAATATTTTGATACCAGAAAATTATAATTATGAAAACGTCATAAAATAGTTTCAGTTGAATTTCTTAGATTTCTAAATTGACAGTCTTCTATCTGAAAATAATGATTACTTTGTCTCCTGTTCGCCAGTATTTATAATTCTTAATTTTGTATATTTAATCACTTATTTTTAACTTATTTCAGTCTTGAAAATGGCAGGTAAAGAAAATATAAATAAATAAAACATAATCAAGGGTAAAAGGCAGGTGTGAAGATTAGCCACTAGAGATCCAACATCCTGTTACCCAAAATCGGAAATAAATGATAGAACAAAATGAAAACACATATTCTTAAGGTATTAAATAATGTTTCCTGAAATAAAAGATCTGAATCCCACCCACATCCACTTCCCCTACCCAGGCTGAGAATACTTCTCCATCCCATTAACTTTGAGGTTGACCACAGGACTTGCTTTGGCCAGTGGAATACAGATGCTATTCTAGGGCAAGGTCTAAGGACATATCACTAGTTTGATGATTCGGATCTCCATCATAAGAAGATGCTTCTGGTATCTAGACTCCTTTAGCCTGGGCTCCAGAATGAAGACACCTATAACACATGTCCCAGCAGAGGGCCGGGAGATGAACCTAAGCCATCAGAGCACAGTTCTATGTATGGAGTACACAGAGAAGCTGCAAACCTAGTTGCTGATCAGAGAGTGAGAAATGAATGTTTTTATTTTTGTGAGATATTGCTAGATTTTACTGTATCATCATAGTAAAAACTAACATAAACAGTAGTGCAGGAAAAAGAGAAAACAGATCAAGGAATATCTGATGAAGTTAGCAAAATACCAGAATTCAGAATTCAATTTCTAGGCTTACTAAAAAAAGGAAACTAAATTTTTGTGGTTCAGACATTGCCTCAGCAATATTAGAAACCAGTGGAAAAATTTTTGTAAATTCTACAGAGATTGGAAAGGGAGGTGGTATAACCCAAAATTTTGCTATAACCAGCAAAGTCACTGTGCATGAAGAGAAAAACAATGAAATGATTCTCATGATAAAAGATCTTAAAAACCAGAACATCTGTGATCTTGAAAAATGTACTTGAAATAAGAATCAAAATAAAGATGTCATAAGTGAGGAATTTATGGTTTATGAAGAGAGATAGTGAATATGGAATCAATTTAAACATGGTATCATGTCAGAATAGATATTTTCAAAAGAAAAAAACTACTTAATATAAAATTATAGTTATTGAACTACTACTGTTACTGTTCTCATTTATTCCTTAGTTTCGGCTTAACTTGCATAAAATTCTATTCTTTTTTCTCTTTCTTCCTTTCTTTCCCCTTCCTTTGTTTTTCTCTTCCTCCCTACCCCCTTCCTGCATCCCTTTCTTTCTTTGTTCCTTCTTTTCAAGATTTCCAAAGAGAAGTTAAGAAACATTTACTTAGTTTCCCAAATACATTGAATAATTGAAATGTTTTCCTAAATTGTATGTGGATATTCTTCACTATTGCCTTTACATATAACAAATATTTTTAAAGTGGCTTATTTCTTTTTAATTGAATAACTTGAAATTAGTATCCAATCTTTCGATTTCCACTTTGTCATCTAAATTTTACATAGATACACATTACAAGATGTGAGATTTCATTAAGAATTAAATGAGACAGTATGTGAAAGTGCTAGTGATGAAGGAGTTGGATAAACCGGCTGGTGAATCTGCTCACTTAAACAGAATCAATATAGGATCCCTCCCAGACATGCAAAAGCACCTACTAAGCATTTCATGACTCACCAGACCACATTTCCTTGAGAAGTGGGGTGCTGTCTCCTTTATTTTTGTATGTTTAAGCCTAGAATTGTGCCTAACTCATAACCACCACCCAGATCTGTGTTGAATACAAGTAGAAAGAGATTTAGAGAATCCTTTCCACAATCACAAACACTCAACAGGAGAGTTTGCTCAGAAAGTGTATTTCTGGTCGACATTTGTTTCAAATTAGCCTCTCAGCAAGGCTGTTCAGCTGTCTAATCAGTGAGGAAGCAGAAGGTCAAGTCTTCCTTGCTATCATGAACTAGTCTGTCCAACAGTTCCCAGCATGGGATGGTCTTTCTGGAAAATATTTAGGAAGGGGCTTTTCTTAGTGATCTCCATAAACATATTTGGAACATTTAATATGTGGCGGACACCATGCTAGACATTTTCATGGCAATTATCTCATTTAACCTCCTTTACAACTTATAAGTTGGATATTATCAACCGTATTTTGCAGATGAGAAAGGAACGTATTGAGTAGTTTGTCCATAGCTAATACGTGTCAGAGTACAGGATTTGAACCCCAGTCTTTCTCTCTCCACGTCTAGTTCTCGTCCCATTGCGTTCCAGCTGCCTCAAAGGACAACTGAGGAAAATGCAAGCTTTATGTTTCCTTTTCTTTCCCTGCCCTTTCAACATGGCTCATACAACGGAATTCAATTTCAGAAAAAGATAGAAATAAATTCTTTTCTTTTGGAATTCCTTGTCCTTTGGAGTAGTTCCCAGTTCTTGTGTGAACCGTGGTTCAACTTCTACATCCTCTCTCTGACCCTAACATCCTCTCAGATTCCTTTTCCAAGAATCCTCTCCCTCCCCATGTGATGAATCACCTGGTTTGCCTCGAGACACAGAACAATAGCCTCTAACCAACTCATCATCATCTGGAATAAAGCTCTCCAGCTATCCATATATCCAGCCTTGCATATCTTGTTGGCACAAGCACGCCTAAAAAAGTAGTGGAGTTCCAAGTTTTTTCCTTTAATAGAGCATCCAGCAGAAGTTTAAATAAAGTGGTTGTGCTTACCTTTATTCATTTAATCGTTCATTTATTTATTTACTGAGTGTTCACTCTGCACAAGGCATTCTATTTGACATAAAGACTTCAAAGCTGAATGTTGTGTTCTCTGCGTATATGGACCCTAGCAGCTTGTAGGGGAAGGAAATAAGCATTATGAAGTATTGTGGTAAATTATGTAAGAGATAGTGTATATTACTGTAGAGATTACAATCTTTGAGACAAATTGACTTACATCTGAAGCCTAACTTTCACATTTATTTGAGTATATATAGTCTTTTGCGGGCTTCCCAGCGGGTGCTAGTGGTAAAGAACTTGCCTGCCAATGCAGGAGACATAAGACACTCGGGTTCGATCCCTGGGTCAGGAAGATCCCCTGGAGGAAGGCATGGCAACCCACTCCAGTATTCTTGCCTGGAGAACCCCATGGACAGAGGAGCCTGGTGGGCTACAGTCCATGGGGTCGCACAGAGTTGGACACAAATGAAGTGACTTAGCATGCATGCTCTTTTGCATGACTCAGTTTTTTGTTTTGTTTTTCCTCTGTTTATACTTATTTATTTTAATTTATTTTTATTGAAGTATGCTTGACATAACATTATATGTTTCAGATGTATTACATAATAATTTGATATTTTTATAGATTATACTCTACATAAAATTATTATAAAACATTGGCTATATTCCCTGTGCTGTACATTGCATCTTTCTATCTTATTTATTTTATACTTACTGGTTTGTACCCCTTAATCCCCTTACCTATCTTGCCCCTTCTCCCTCCTCCCTCCATCATTACTGTTAACATCCTCATCCAGCCCAGGTGCCAATCTAAACCAATGTCTCTAAGCATCATTTCCTCCCTTTATCAATTCTAATGTCTAGCTTTGGCTGCTGTGTTTGACCTTCCATCACATTTCTGTCTTCCTCCTTATGTTTATTGTCCAGGATCATTGGTCCAGTGTCCAAATATGAACACAGTGCAGTTGGCCCTCAGGCATGCTGGACAATATTGCCCCTGTGTCCTAGCCAGCATTTTATGGCTGTTCCTGTGCTGTGAACTGTGACAGTGCGGTGAAGTCTATGAACTCTTTCTCAGAACAGTTACATGTGTAAAAAGGCAAAGATTTGAAAGAGAATCGATTGTGTAGGAATACAATCATTCATATTAAAATAAATGCATGATATGGTACTATTTGTGATTAAACATTAGATTTTTAAATCTAGCAGAATGAAATAATTTTGAAGAAGTGATGAGTGTAAACATTTTGAAATGTCTACAACAGCTTTAATGGGATGAGAAAATATCCAATGTCTATTGATTTTATAGATATTGCAACTAGGATTGTAGTTTGTAGTTAGCCTATATGCAAAAATAAGTTCAGTTCAGTCCAGTCCCTCAGTCGTGTCTGACTCTTTGCGACTCCATGAATTGCAGCAACCAGGCCTCCCTGTCCGTCACCAACTCCCAGAGTTCACTCAGACTCACATCCATCGAGTCAGTGATGCCATCCAGCCATCTCATCCTCTGTCGTACCCTTCTCTTCCTGCCCCAAATCGCTCCCAGCATCAGAGTCTTTTCCAAAAAGTCAACTCTTCACATGAGGTGGCCAAAGTATTGGAGTTTCAGCTTTAGCATCATTCCTTCCAAAAACACCCAGGGCTGATCTCCTTCAGAATGGACTGGTTGGATCTCCTTGCAGTCCAAGGGACTCTCAAGAGCCTTCTCTACCACCACAGTTTAAAAGCATCAATTCTTCGGCACTCAGCTGTATTCACAGTCCAACTAGCACATCCATACATAACCACAGGAAAAACCATAGCCTTGAGTAGACGGACCTTAGTCGGCAAAGTAATGTCTCTGCTCTTGAATATGCTATCTAGGTTGGTCATAACTTTTCTTCCAAGGAGTAAGCGTCTTTTAATTTCATGGCTGCAATCACCATCTGCAGTGATTTTGGAGCCCAAAAAAATTAAGTCTGACACTGTTTCTGCTGTTTCCCCATCTATTTCCCATGAACTGATGGGACTAGATGCCATGATCTTCGTTTTCTGAATGTTGAGCTTTAAGACAACTTTTTCACTCTCCTCTTTCACTTTCATCAAGAGGCTTTTTAGTTCCTCTTCACTTTCTGCCATAAGGGTGGTATCATTTGCATATCTGAGGTGATTGATATTTCTCCCGGCAATCTTGATTCCAGCTTGTGTTTCTTCCAGCCCAGCGTTTCTCATGACGTATGCTGCATATAAGTTAAATAACCAGGGTGACAATATACAGCCTTGACGTACTCCTTTTCCTATTTGAAACTAGTCTGTTGTTCCATGTCCAGTTCTAACTGTTGCTTTCTGACCTGCATACAGATTTCTCAAGAGGCAGGTCAGGTGGTCTTGTATTCCCATCTCTTTCAGAATTTTCCACAGTTTATTGTGATCCACACAGTCAAAGGCTTTGGCATAGTCAATGAAGCAGAAATAGATGTTTTTCTGGGACTCTCTTGCTTTTTCCATGATCCAGCAGATGTTGGAAATTTGATCTCTTGTTCCTCTACCTTTTCTAAAACCAGCTTGAACATCTGGAAGTTCATGGTTCACGTATTGCTGGAGCCTGGCTTGGAGAATTTTGAGCATTACTTTACTAGCGTGTGAGATGAGTGCAATTGTGAGATAGTTTGAGCATTCTTTGTCATTGCCTTTCTTTGAGATTGGAATGAAAAGTGACCTTTTCCAGTCCTGTGGCCACTGCTGAGTTTTCCAAATTTGCTGGCATATTGAGTGCAGCACTTTCACAGCATCATCTTTCAGGATTTGAAATAGCTCAACTGGAATTCCATCACCTCCACAAGGTTTGTTCATAGTGATGCTTTCTAAGGCCCACTTAACTTCACTTTCCAGGATGTCTGGCTCTAGGTGAGTGATCACACCATCATGAATATCTGGGTCGTGAAGATCTTTTTTGTACAGTTCTTCTGTGTATGCTTACCACCTCTTCTTAATATCTTCTGCTTCTGTTCAGTTCAGTTCAGTCAGTTCTGTCACTCAGTCATGTCCAACTCTTTGCGACCCCATGAATCGCAGCACGCCAGGCCTCCCTGTCCATCACCAACTCCTGAAGCTCACTCAGACCCACGTCCATCGAGTCAGTGATGCCATCCAGCCATCTCATCCTTGGTCGTCGCCTTCTCCTCCTGCCCCCAATCCCTCCCAGCATCAGAGTCTTTTCCAATGAGTCAACTCTTCGCATGAGGTGGCCAAAGTACTGGAGTTTCAGCTTTAGCATCATTCCTTCCAAAGAAATCCCAGGGTTGATCTCCTTCAGAATGGACTGCTTGGATCTCCTTGCAGTCCAAGGGACTCTCAAGAGTCTTTTCCAACACCACAGTTCAAAAGCATCAATTCTTCAGCACTCAGCTTTCTTCACAGTCCAACTCTCACATCCATACATGACTACTGGAAAAACCATAGCCTTGACTAGACGGACCTTAGTTGGCAAAGTAATATCTCTGCTTTTGAATATGCTATCTAGATTGGTCATAACTTTTCTTAGGTCCATACCATTTCTGTCCTTTATTGAGCCCATCTTTGCATGAAATGTTCCCTTGATATCTCTAATTTACTTGAAGAGATTTCTAGTCTTTCCCATTCTGTTCTTTTCCTCTATTTCTTTGTATAGGTGGCTGAGGAAGGCTTTCTTATCTCTTCTTGCTATTCTTTGGAACTCTGCATTCAGATGCTTATATCTTTCCTTTTCTCCTTTGTTTTTCGCTTCTCTTCTTTTCACAGCTATTTGTAAGGCCTCCCCAGACAGCCATTTTGCTGTTTTGCATTTTTTTTCCATGGGGATGGTCTTGATCCCTGTCTCCTGTACAATGTCACAAACCTCAGTCCATAGTTCATCAGGCACTCTATCTATCAGATCTAGGCCCTTAAATCTATTTCTCATTTCCACTGTATAATCATAAGGGATTTGATTTAGGTCATACCTGAATGGTCTAGTGGTTTTTCCCTACTTTCTTCAATTTAAGTCTGAATTTGACAATAAGGAGTTCATGATCTGAGCCACAGTCGGCTCCTGGTCTTGTTTTTGTTGACTGTATCGAGCTTCTCCATCTTTGGTTGCAAAGAATATAATCAATCTGATTTCGGTGTTGACCATCTGGTGATGTCCATGTGTAGAGTCTTCTCTTGTGTTGTTGGAAGAAGATGTTTGCTATGACCAGTGCATTTTCTTGGCAAAATTCTATTAGTCTTTGCCCTGCTTCATTCCATATTCCAAGGCCAAATCTGACAGAATGTTGTCCACTGGAGAAGGGAATGGCAAACCACTTCAGTATTCTTGCCTTGAGAACCCCATGAACAGTATGAAAAGGCAAAATAATAGGATACTGAAAGAGGAACTCCCCAGGTCAGTAGGTGCCCAATATGCTACTGGAGATCAGTGGAGAAATAACTCCAGAAAGAATGAAGGGATGGAGCCAAAGCAAAAACAATACCCAGCTGTGGATGTGACTGGTGATAGAAGCAAGGTCCAATGCTGTAAAGAGCAATATTGTATAGGAACCTGGAATGTCAGGTCCATGAATCAAGGCAAATTGGAATTGGTCAAACAAGAGATGGCGAGAGTGAACGTTGACATTCTAGGAATCAGTGAACTAAAATGGACTGGAATGGGTGAATTTAACTCATATGACCATTATATCTACTACTGCAGGTGAGAATCCCTCAGAAGAAATGGAGTAGCCATCATGGTCAGCCGAAGATTCTGAAATGCAGTACTTGGATGCAATCTCAAAAATGACAGAATGAATGAACTGTGTTCGTTTCCAAGGCAAACCATTCAATATCACAGTAATCCAAGTATGCTGAAAAAGCTGAAGTTGAACGGTTCTATGAGGACCTACAGGACCTTTTAGAAATAACACCCAAAGAAGATATCCTTTTCATTATAGGGGACTTGAATGCAAATGTAGGAAGTCAAGAAACACCTGGAGTAACAGGCAAATTTGGCCTTGGAATACGGAATGAACCAGGGCAAAGAAGAATATAGTTTTGCCAAGAAAATGCATAAATAAAGTACATGCTAAATTTCAGTTGAAAAGTAGTGAAAATGAAGATGTAATATTTTATCTGTGGTTAAAATCTTCGAAATTTTATCCACAGACCTCTTGGAGGGCTCATGGACCAAAAATTAAGAGCCTTGCTCTTGCCCAGCGTTTTCCAGAGATTCCTGAAGCCAGCATCTCTCATAAGCTTCCTCTGGATGTCTGCATGGAAACTAGATGTCCTGAGTGCCTTGGGACCCTCTTTTTGGAGATCATAGTAGCATCTCTTCACTATAAATGAAGGTCTCCATGTTTCAAGGTGCAGATTAACCCAGGCTTCCTTGGGAAAGACGTGCCTAACCATGGCATCCCATGAATGTGTTTTCTCAAACCATGGCTCTAATTCATCTGCCCAGAGTTTTTGTTATTACAGAAGGCTAGAGTCATCTGTTAACACTTGTTCTAGTCACTGCCCCAAAGTGTTTGCCTTGCCTTGCTACTATATTTTATCAGCTTAAATTGTGGATGTCAATTACCATTATCAACTCAACAAAATTACTTTGCATTTTATAAAGCTTAGAGGAGATCTCATTTGTTTCTTGTGACAGATCTCTGCGGGTAGGTACAACCCAGACATAATCTTTATATTACATATGCGAGAACTCTGGGAGATAGTGAAGGGCAGGGAAGCCTGGCATGCTGCAATCCATGGAGTAGCAAAGAGTTGGATATGACTTAGCAACTGAACAACAACATAAGAGGAAAACCCAGCAACCATATCAAAATGGAATCCCCTTTCTCCTGTCTGTCTTCACATCTGCCTCCCCTCCAACATCTCAGAGTGTGGCCGTCACAGGAGGTTAGTGCATGTCAGTGGCTGATTCTTTGAAGTCTTCTCCTGCAGTTGAAGAGATCATTCTCTAGTTCTAAACCTGTTGCGAGGCTGGCTGTTCAGTTAAGAATTGCCAAAAGGAAAAGCCAAAACATGTAATCACTAACAAAGAATCTGGATCATTTCGTACAACATCCTCAGGTTAAAGAGGAAGAAACAGAATCCAAGAGAAGGAAATGAACATCGTCAAGAAGCAGGAGAGGACCTAGGTCATAGGGGTCCCACTGAGATTGGAAGTTTATTTGTTCCAGTAACTAGCATTACTTTCCCAAATGTAATTCATTTGGAATGATATAATCAACAAGGATAGTCATGAGTGCCTACTCTGTGCAAAGTATTTTCACAGTCAGTCTTGCAAATAAAAAAATTATTAAACACAATCTTAAATTTCCTCCATAGTATGTTTCTTGTATAAAAATATCTCTATTATACATGTTAAATCTAGGACTTGATAAGGCTATGCGCAAGTTTATGTCTGTATATTTGCATATATAGGAAAACATTTGAGCATACTTACGTGAACAGAGATAGTACATACACAATTTTATACACACAATAACTATAATGTATAGCATTACACATTTACACATCCAGACATTTACATGTTTGCATATGAGTGAGCCCTACTATACTCTATATAGAAAATTAATCAGAAACATGTATGCAGATTGGGTGATATTATGAATATCAAATATACACATCAGTATGCATTAGTGCACATGTTCAGATTCATGTGCATATACAGAGATGTGCAAATATGCATGCCTGTACATATACAAGGGCTTCCCAGGTGGCTCAGGGGTAAAAGAATCACCTGCCAATGCAGGAGATATAAGAGACACAGGTTCAATTGCTGATTTGGGATCATCCCCTGGGGGAGGGCATGACAACCAACTCCAGTATTCTTGCCTGGGAAATCCCATGGACAGAGGAACCTGGCGGGCTGCAGTCCATAGCATCACAAAGAGTTGGAGTTGAACTGAGCGACAAAGCGCACACACACACATACACACACACACACAAAGCAGAGAGACAAATGCACAATTTAAATATATACTGACATGTTAAATACATAAAATATGTACATGCATACATTTATGCTACACTTAGACAATAATATGTGTGCATAAATCTACATATAAGTCGACATGAAATATTTGAAAAATCAGTACTTGTTCATTTGGTTGTCTTCCTTATATCCTTAACACCCTTCACTCCACCCAACTTCATCAGCAAACCCTCCAAGATGAGGAGGCTATTTATTAAAATTCTTGCACACACCCTCATTCTTCAAACCGCAGGCCTTGTTTGGGTGCTGGCTATGTTCCAGAGCGGAAGGCCAATAACCAAGTACTCAGATAGACCCAAGAACTGGGACAAACAGGATAAAGTCTGGGCTGGAAAGAATTCTAGAAACAGCTCATAAAAATGTCCCACTGAGCTCTGGCAAAGCTTGTACACTTGGAGCTCACACGGCCTGAGGCTCTGTTTCTTCAAATGAGGTATCTCCATTCAGCCTACAGGGCTTTTCAGCCAACCCAACATGTGTGACTTTAAAAAAAAAAAAAGGCCCCTTTGACCCATGGCATGAAGGAAAAGTTAAGGAAAATCTGAATTGCAAACATGGCATGAGGAGTTATGAAATTAAAAACTATTTCATTATAGAAGTCATTTCTTCCAAGGATAAATAACATTCAAAGCATGTGGATGGTTTATGTACAAATCTATTTACTTGACAAATCCTGTCCACCTGCTGGGACTGTGCTAGACACTGCAAGTAGAGAGATGAAAGCCACTTCCAAGGAACTCACGGTGTCTGTGCTAACCTGAGTGCCATACTCAGGAAGGGGGCCCCTTGAGAGGTGAAGGATGAGTAGGAGTGAGCCAAGAAAGAAGACAGGAAGGACACCTCAGACTATGGAATAGCATGCATGGAAACACAGAGACCAGAAGAGTCAGGCAATACTGTGGGAAGACAAATCCCTCAGGACTGAAGGAAGGAGGCTGGAGAGGACAGTGGACTTGTCAGAAGATGGGGTCGGAAAGAAAACAGGGCAAGATGGGGAGCATCCCAGAAGACCGAACAGCGGACTTTGCACGGATCTGAAACTCCACTAGATGCCACTGCAATGTTTCTGTGAGCTTCTAGGCCTCAGTCTGTAATCCTAAGACACAGTGACCACTAAAAAAGTCTGCACTCAGTTTGACAATCTCTAGGTCCATCCATGCTGATGCAAATGACATTTTTCCCTTCTTTCTTATAACTGAGTGATATTCCCTTGTAAATATGTGCCCCATCTTCTTTATCTGTTCCTCTGTTGACGGACATTTTAGGTTGCTTCCATGTCCTGGCTATTGTGAGTTGTGCTGCAAGAGGTGCGTGCATCTTTCCAATTATGATTTTTCGCATGCCCAGAAGAGGGATTGCTGGATCATATTGTGTCTCTATCTTTAGCTTTTTAAGGAACCTCCATACTGTTCTCGAGAGGGTTGTTCCAATTTACATTCCCACCAACAGTGTAGGAGGGTTCCCTTTCCTCCACACCCTCTCCAGTATTTATTGTTTGTAGATTTGTTTTATGATGGCCATCCTGACCAGTGTGAGGTGCTACCTTATATCGTATGATATCGCCTGTATGTGGAATCTACAAAAAGGGGTACAAATGAACTTTTACAAAACAAGAATCAAGCTACAGATGTAGAAAACAAACAGATGGCTACCAAGGGGGAGGGATACATTGGGAGACTACAATTGACATATACACAATACTATATATAGATAGCTAAGGGCCTACTATTTAGTGCAGGGAACTCTACTCAGTACTCTGTAATGGCCTATATGGGAAAAGAATCTAAAAAGGAAGAGATGTATATATACATATATATATATATATATATATGATTCACTTTGCTGTACACCTTACACAACTCTGTCAGTTAACTACACTCCAAAAACTTTCTTCCAAAAGTGCACACGTGAATGTCTTCCACTCCTCATTAGGTATCAATTAGAGTAGGAGCAGATTAGATGCAAATGTTGCTACGTGTCTTTCAACTGACATGTATGTCTTACTTAAACCGAAGCAAAGGCAGTATTAGAGCTCCAGTTTATTTACTAAAAATAGACAATATCTACACAAATCCCTCAAATTCTACATGAGTGGCATGCAAGTGTAGTGATATGATTGCATCTTTTGGTAAAATGATTGCATGAAAGGCCCAAAGGTCTCTCAATAGTCAAACAAAACATTCCTGAGTATGATTCTAGAGATCTTCCTGTTTACAGAGAGAATCTATTTTCTATGCCTAAATATTCCACCAAACAGATTCAACACAATATTCAATACAAATACCAACATAATAGTCTACTGTGTGTAGGCCAATAGGATGAGGTAGGTGTGTCTACAGGGCAACTGAGTACCCAGGCCAATATGCTCACATTCCTGGATGACTCCTGCCACACCTGAGAACAAGCCCAGGTTGGCTCCTTGAAGGCTCACAGGCCACACAGTAACGGGGGTGATCTTCCCAGTTGTAACCATCCAAAATAAGCCTGCCCCTGCCAACCCAGCCGCTGACCGATGACCCAGAAATAAAGTCAGCCCCAACCAACAGAGCCTGGTCCAAATCAGTAGAATCTTCCAGCTTGCCCATTGACTAGGAAGCAAAAATGAATACTGCTGGGTATTTGTCACTGAGTTTTTGTGGTTGATTATCATGCATTGCCTTTGAGGCACTAGAAAATGAATGTGGCTTTGGAGTCCAAAAACATGATCTAAGACCTGGTACCTCCACTTGTGAGATATATGTTCTTGTAAAAAAAGCACTGCATCTTTCTAAGCCCCCACGGTACTCTCTGTAAAATGGGAAGAGCCACACCGAAGAGCAGAATTGTGTGATGATCTGAGCAACGTGTAAATCATTGGTATATAATAAGCACTTGGTACCTGGAACTTTAATTAGTATTCCCCCAGCTTCCACAACAGTTCTCATCCAGTGATTCTGACAGCACAGACTTTTAAAAGGCACATTCTCTGTTGAGGCTGGCAAACCAGCATGATGAGGTAAAAGTGGTTCGGGGGCTCTGAGCACCTCTTCTTTAAGGCCAACTTGTGAAACCACCAGCTAATTTAAAACAGGCTTCTGTGGACAACAGACATCCCCACAACCATCGTGACCATGGGGCTGGGAGCCCGTGGCTCCCTCTACTTAGTGAGATCCTGCCCTCCTGGGCCAGGCCTGCCCAGAGCTCAGAGCTCTCCCAGAGCTCAGCGATGGTGGACAACTGGGGAGTCCCACTCAGACCACCCAGGAGCCTCAGCTGATGCACTTGGCTGCCTAATTACAACATGCTCTGATGAGAAGGCGATGTTCCTGCAGCCTGTGCTTGCCGCTGCCCTGCCTCTGGCTCTCAGGGTCACTCCATGGGGGAGGCAACGCCTTTGATCTACAAAGCCCATGTCCACTTTGATCCTGGTCACCTTCGGGGTCAATCTGTCAGCAGCTGGCCCTTCCCACCATGTCAGTCACCTGTGCCCTGAGACAGGCATTTAATATTTCCAGATGGAGAGAGACTGAGAGAGATACTGGATGCTTTTGTGATGAAGCCAAGAATGCAATTTGAAAGAGACTCAAGATGCTCTCCACACTCCGTCTTTTTCTTTGGATTCCTCTCAGCCATAGGAAAGGAAGGGTGCAAAGGCTCTTATGTACTACCAGTCACTGGGCATTGTTACCCCCATTATCGTAATCAACTTGGAGTCCAAGCTGAACCCAAACACTTGCTATCTAAGCAACTGTGAGGAAGATCCCAGTTTTCCCATCTAAGGAATAACAATAATTTCTTAATAATAATATATGTAACATGCCTGGCATTGAAATACTCCAAAACATCATTTTCATGTGTATGCCTGCCTATTCAGTTGTGTCCGACTCTTTGTGATCCTATAGACTGCAGTCCACCAGGCTCCTCTGTCCATGGAACTCTCCAGGCAAGAATACTGGAGTGGGTTGCCATTTCCTTCTCCAGGAGATCTTCCAGACCCAGGGATCGAAACCGGGTCACCTGCATTTGCAGGCAGATGCTTTACCATCTGAGCCACTAGGGGACTTTTCAGATCCCAGTTTTCCCATCTGAGGAATAAAACTATTTCTTAATAATAATATATGTAAAAATGCCTGGCATTTAAATACTATGAAACATCATTCTCTTACTAGCTGCATGATCGAGATAATCACCTGCCGTTTAGAGGGGAAGAGACAGACACTCAAAGACCCAAGGTGAGTACAGGGTAGACATGAGGCTTGAGCCCAGGTCTTCCAGGCTCCAAATACCCTATTGTCATTCTGTCACATTGTCTACTGTGAATTAAACACACTTATCTACACTTGCGGGCTTCCCAGGTGCTGCTAGTGATGAAGAACCCTCCTGCCAACACAGGAGACACAAGAGATGCGGATTCGACCCCTGGGTCAGGAAGATCCCCTGGGGGAGGGCATGGCAACCCACTCCAGTATTCTGGCCTGGAGAATCCCCATGGACAGAGGAGCCTGGTGGGCTACTGTCCATAGCGTCGCAAAGAGTCAGACACGACTGAAGTGACTTAGCACACACACATGCATCCACACTTAAAAAGTTCATGCATAAGCTGTTCTATGTGAGTTTATTTTCCAAATCATTTGTTTACTTATTTTTTAGTTTTTTAAAATGCAGCTTTTCCATTTTAGATGGAAATATTTCTAAAATGATTGATAGACTACTGTTCCTTCCTGAGAACAATTACTGAGTACAAGTTTAAACTTTTTGTGATGATACAGTGTCATTATTATAACAACCTATCAGACTATTATGACTATCACCTAGAAAGCTCTATTATAAAATGGCTCTGGCCGCCCACTCTCTCCCCATTCACCCATCAGGCTCCCAGCTCTCGCCAGTGTTTGTCTCTTGCAGCCTTCCCCTGCTTCCATCTGCTTTATCAATGATTCTCAGCATCAGTGAGACAGTAATTATCTGGGGAGTTTGCTAGCCACGCTGATATCAGGACCCTACCTGAGAGATGCTGTAGGTCTGGGGTGAGGCTTAGAACCTCCCAATTTTAACAGGCTCCCCAAGGATATGCTGATGCAGGTGGTCTGAGAATCACACTGAAAATATATTAGGCTGTGGGCTGAAAACCAAGTTACTCAATCATTAATCTATTTAGCACATGTTTCCCAGACGAGGCATGAATTTTGAGACATGGAGGTGAGACACACTGACCTCTCTACCCTGGAGGGTTTACAGTCTAGTGAGCTGACAATCCTTACAAGCAATCATCAAGGCTGGACGAAGAGACATAAGAAGTTTGCAAATGAAAGGGCTCTTAACCCATCAAGGGTGGCTTTGCTATGGCACAAACCACACAGCCCACATTTGAAAAAGTGGGTTCCTGTTCCTGAAGCAGGAAGGTTACTCTAGGCAGAGGGAAGGGAACTTGCAAAGCCAAGGGTACAAAGGGAGCCCGAAAACCAGAAGGATGTGCAAGTGGCGGGATACTGAGATCCTGTGAGATGAGACCAGGCTGGAACTGAACGAGAACTAGTCCTACCAGTGTGGGCTCTGAGAGGAAGGCGGGAGTGTACCCTGAAGGTGACCGGGAGCAAGGGAAAGGCTTTCCTCAATCCTATGGCACCGTTAAAGCTCAGTTTTAGAAAAACCAAGTGTCTGCAGCTCCTTCATGTGGCTCTGTGCCCCTGAGTTCTGAGTCCCTTACTAGCTCAGAACCTCTTAGAGCATTTTTGACCCAGGTATGTTCAGGCTTCCCAGCTGATGCTAGTGATAATGAACCCACCTGCCAATGTAGGGGATACCAGAGGCACAGGTTCAATCTCCAAGTTGGGAAGATCCCCTGGAGGAGGAAATGGCAACCCACTCCAGTATTCTTGCCTGTAGAATCCCATGGACAGAAGAGCCTGGCAGGCTACGATCCATGGGGTCACAAAGAGTCGGACACGACTGAAGCGACTTAGCATGCATGCGTGAAGTGTGGTCAGCCCCATAAGCTTGGATATCTGGTCATCAGTCATAATGACGTCAATGCTCACAATATAGAGGCTTTTTCTATAACAATTTTCCAGTCATCATCTTAAACATATGCCAGGGCTGCTGTCTATGGGGTCGCACAGAGTCGGACACGACTGAAGCGACTTAGCAGCAGCAGCAGCGTGTGTATAAGTGTATGTGTGTGTGTACATGAGTGTGTGCATGTATAAATATGCTAGGTGTGTCTCCAAAGTCCTGCCTGTGCTCTCATTTTCCCCAGGAAATGTAGGACCTGGACCCACCTTAGTCCTTGGAATGTCTTCCCCAGCCCCAGCTACCATCGTCACGTGCTGTCAAGGTCACCATAACCCCACACTTCCATTTGGGTAAAATGATTCACAGAACACTTCCCAGGAGAGTCTGGCACCAAATGCCAACAAGCAGCAGACAGGGTCCCATGACCAGCACTCACCCAACCACCTGCCGGAAGCTTCTCAGCCAGGGCTTCAGCCACCCCATGGCCTTTCAGCATGTTTGCTTCCAGACCGGGGGCCTCCAAAGTCAAGCAGCTCCCAGTGTCTCCACTGTTGCTTTCTTCTCCCCTCCCTATCCCCCTGAGCCTGAGTTCTCTGATGCTAAGTCCAAGCCTTCCTGGAAAACTTAGAAAGCTTCCCAGCTTGGACCCTCACAGCCTGCGTGCCTCTACGTCTGTTTGTCATCAGCCCACTTCCCTTCCAATAACTTGCGCCCCCTCCTTCTCCTCCTGCAGCCATGAAGCTGAGTATACTGCATTAATGATCATCTTTATTTATTGGGGCAACGTCTTTGACACAAGAGAAAGGGCGCTTGGGGTGTGTCTCAGTTCCTCACAAACACAATACAACAGATACCAGGTGAGTGGGTTTTTTTCTCTACAGCAAGCACTTCTCTGAGAAGAGCTCTTACAGTCAACTCAATTCTGACTCTAGTGGGAGCTAGTGTGGATGCCAGAGGAGACGGGGTCAGGCCCACGAGACTACCTCCCACTTCAGACACCATCCCCAAGTAGTAAATCCTCAGGTTGCTCCCAACTTCTGTCTGATGCGGCTACAAATCGGAGGTTCTTATTCCCACCTCCTTAGATTTGATCCTTTGTTAGAACAGCCCACAAGACTCAGGGGGAAACTGACTTACATTTGCTAGTTTATTATGTAATAAAGGAACAGTAAAAGATCAAGATGAACAGCTAGATAAAGAGGTCTGGAAGAATTCTGATCACAGGGGCATCTGTTCTCACAGATCTGGGATCCATCACCCTCCCAGCTTGTGGGTATAGTCACCAACCTGCACACACTGCAAACTTCAACCTCTACACCAGGGGGATTTTGTAAAGGTTTCATCACCAAGGTATGACCCATTATTTACTCCAATTTCAGCCCCTCGCCTGGGTTCGATCCCTGGGTTAGGAAGGTCCCCTGGAGAAAGGAATGGCTACCCACTCCCAGACCAAAATTCTGGTCTGGAGAATTCCATGGACTGTATAGTCCACGGGGTCACAAAGAATCGGACATGACTGAATGACGTTAACCTCATTCCCCTCTCCAGAAAATGGGGAGTGAGGTTAAAACTTCCAAGCTTCCAAGCATGGCAGTGTCCTGCTAGTGATCAGCCCCAGGAGCCCATTAAAAATCACCTTTTGAGAATGAAAAACACTCCCACTAACCCAGGAAAGCCCAGAGTACTTGGGAGCTATCAGTTAGACTCTGGTTTCACTCAGGAAATCACATAGGTCTTAGGAGCTCTGTGTCGGGAACTGTGGCCAAGTTCCCTAAAATGTGAAAATAAAAGACTCTTCTAGCACCCTTATTTATAAGGGTTTTAGAAGCTGTGTCAGAAATGGGGGGCAGAGAACAATGCAAATATTTCTTATTTCTTCCCTATGCTCGGGTCATTTAACAACATTATCATTTAATTTAAATCTCAAGGCAGTCTGCAAGAAAGCATTATTATCCTCATTTTACAGAAGTTAAAACTGAAGCAGAATGATTCAATTGCTTGCTCATAATCACTTGGGTAGCCTAGAGTATAGCTGGGATTCAAATGCAAGGTTGAAAGCTGGCCCCCACTGTAACCCTGTACCTTCCACTCAGCCTTTTTGCCAAAAGAATATTTGTACTTTGCCTTTCTGTGCCCTGAGTACTGATGTCAAAGTTTTCAATATTTGGACTCATCTCTCTATATATTATTCTATCCCCAGGATAACAGTGACCACCCCAGTGCTTCCCAGGGATCTATAGACACTTCAACAAATACACACATTTCTGAACCCGGAGACTTGTGAACCCCTTTTAATCCTTCATGTACCATAGACATCACTTGTGTAATGGCAAAGACGAAAACAGCAACAATGGAAAGGATGTAGAAATGTCAAGTTCAGTTTTTGAAGTTGAAATGTTTATTAATACCATTCGGGAACTGGCTGTTAAAATATGACCACGGAGGAAGGAAAAATCCCTCTTGTCTTCCGCCCTTCAAAGTCCCTCTGTGTCCCAGCTGTGAAGTTTCAAGGAGGCGAGCGGGGGCGGGAGCGCCGCGCAGAAGACATTTCAAAGATGGAATCCGGCGCCGGAATGAGGCAGTGTGGTCCCAGCGGGTGATGCGCGGTCTTTCTTCCTAATTGAATCCTCCTGTTTGCCATGTTCAGCCTCCCAGCGTTGCCTTTGGACCCTCTACCAGCACCTCAAGAATGCAAAAAAAAAGAATATCTGGAGCCCTTGATAAGATACATATTGAGGGAGCTTCTTCCAGTGTTAGAGACACTCACATTTTATAATGAAGGACTCCCTAGAAACAGATTTTAAATGGGCAGGCGCAGGCTCCGAAAGGATGGAGCAGAGGAGTTGCCCCTGGGGGTACCTTTAAGCTCCGTTTCTGTCTGTTCTGTGGTTGTAAATCACTTCACCATTCCAGGATGGTTCGTGGCACCTTTCACAGTGTCTGAATAAACCATAACTTACTAGAATGTCAGTTGGGTTTACTTATGCCCCCTTTTTGAGATTCTAACTAGGAAACATACAGGAGGCTTTCATTCACCAGCACACACCCATGTCCTCAGTCGTGTTCAACTCTTTGTGACCCCATGGACTGTAGCCCGCCAGGCTCCTCCGTCCGTGGGATTCTCCGGGCAAGAATACTGCAGTGGGTTGCCATTTCCTCCTCCAGGGATTTTCCTGACCCAGGGATCGAACTCATGTATCCTGCAGCTCCTGCATGGCAGGCGGTTGCTTTACCATCTGAGCCACCAGGGAAGCTATCATTCACCAACACTAAACGGTAAATTTATTTAATCAATGTGCTTCCATCTCACACATGGCTCTGCGCAATCAGTTGAAACCATAGAGTTTAATGAAGAAGGAATTCGAGGAGGGAGGAAGGAAAGGAAGAGGAAAAGGCACCAAGCTCAGAAAGAGAAGGAAAGATTCCTGAGATGGACACTGAGAAATCTCAGAAGGTAGATGTCTCTAGTCAGAAGGTAATACTCTCTAGTGTAGGAAGGGTGAGATGAGCGTCCAGGAGGGGAGTCGTGGGTGCAATGCATACTCCAGACTTTTCTAAGCTGGTGGCTTTGAACACACGAGAGAATGGGCAATATGGCCTAAAGGACTCAAACCAGCGTAAACACGGAATTCAATACACAGAGGTATAAACAGTACTTCTTTCAAATACAAGCTCTGAGCTCTTGGTTTGGGGTCCAAGAAGGCTAAATGTGAATACTCGCTAGGCTTTGTGGTCAAAATGTGATATCCAGCAAAAACTAAAAACTGTGTGCCTCAGTGTTCTCATCTATAACATGGGAATGATATGATCTGCTTTGTAAGATTAGGTGATGATTCTAAGGTTGCGTTGTAAACCGGTGGCAGAGGTGGAATTAGAAGAGCGATCTCATCATTCTTGGTCTGTTGTATATGCTCTGTATGTACGTGTATGTGTGTCTACATCTGTGTGTGCCGTTGTGTGATATCACCTTCAGACAACTCTGCTGTATGACATGACAGCTTCACACAACTTGATGACGTGATGCTACAGTCTCCGAATCTCCATTCCTGCCTGCGTATCTAAAGCACGTCAAGTGAACTTGCTTAGTACAAAACACTCTTTTCTAATTCTTGAGACTATGGCCAGATGGTATGAACAGCTGAACCTCCTTAGAAAAATTGTTAAGAAAAGGCAGAGAAATAGAAGAATACAAAAATAAGTGTCTAACTTTCAGGAGAGGAAACAAAAATTGTGCAGAAGAGAGTCACAACTATGCACTAAAAAACAAATTGCTGGAATTCAACTTGATGGGGATGAGCATTCAGAACAGGCTGTATTGACAATGCTTGAGGTACCAGAATGAGTGATAAGCAAAACTGCAGGCAAAGGAAATGCACAGAAATCTGGCAGTACGGCTAGTACATGACAGAGAGACACAGTCAACCTCTTCACAGGTGAATGAACATGATGGGGATTCCTTGGTTCCTGATTATCACTGTTTCTCCTGAGTATATCTGCCACATCAAATCTGGTTTGGTTTTTCAAAATCAATTTTTCTAGCAATGCCTACGCTTTGGTGTCCCTCATATATGGGAAATAAAAAGTGAAAATGAAGAAAAAAGTTTAAAGGGTGTGAGAGAGAGTGAACATTTGCCCAGCACCTGCCAGATGCCAAGCAACATGCCAGGGGGCCTCCAGAACGTCTCAAACCCTCTAATTCTTACAAGTTCTACAGCATCACCTGCATTGTCCGGGTGGGAAGACTGAGGTTCCAAAAGGTTCAGTTGGTTGCTCAAGATGAGGAAATGAAATAGAGTTTATATCCTCCAGGGTTATATGATGCCAAAGCTCAGTATTCGTTTATTTAAAAAGACAGTTTAATCATTTTCACAAAATTGATAAAGATGATTCAGAAGGAACTTTGCTCGGGGCTCTGCTATCTTCCTTCTCAAAATTATCTCAACCCCCCCCATTTCCTTATTTTGCCTAGTCTCTCTGAACTCCTTACAGCGGTGGGAAGTCTGCCTGGAGGGCTCTGTTCCAGCATCCTCCTCCCACGTTACCTCCACGTTCGCTGAGAAGTTCAAGTGCATAGACGAGCCTCGGGCAGTACAAGAGGTCAGCAATCCATCAGCCAAACCGTGTGTTCCAACAGCCCATTTCTCCAGGTACAGCGCTGGCACGGGGACAAGTGCTAATTACTCCACCTCCAGCCTCCTTCAGAAACAGCAGGGACTGGGCTGAAAACCAGCCAGGGCGGCCTGAGCAGCTCGACAGCTACAGAAGCTCCTGCTCAGAGGAAGTCGTAGGGGGCGCAGTGCTGGGGGCGGTGAGCGGATGCCTGTGCTTGGGGGGGGCGGCAGGACTCCAGCCTGGAAATGCATCTGTCCGCAAGAAGCTCGTCCGTCTCTCTGGTCTCCTTTCCTCTCTCTTCTTTTTTTTCTGTTCATTTTCTCTTCCCCCTGTCTCTTCTTTGCATCTTTTATTTACAGCTTCCTTATACCCTTCTCTACAAGTTCTTTCTCCCTACTTTCTTCCTTCCTTCTTTTCTTCTACCTTTTTGTTTGCCTTCTTGCCTTCTGATGCTCCACAACTAGAATATTCTACACAATATGTTATATAGTTATACAAAAATAAATAAAATAAAACCTAATCATATATATATATATGTATATACATATATATGTGTATATATATATGTGTGTGTGTATATATATATATGATACCCTGAAGATCTTGGTTTCCTAGAAGCTGTGTCCTGCTGTCTCTTCTGATTCTGGAAAAGATTGAGGGCTCTCAGTCTCAGAGTTAGGGGAACTCTCAGAGAACATCTAGTTCAATACCCAGTGGATGCAGGAGTCACATGGGTGACACAGTCAACAGGTGTTCTCCAAATAGTGGTCGGGACCGCCTATCTTGCGGAGAAGAGTGGAGAAAATGAAGGGTCTGGGCAGCTCAGCACAGCACCCATGTCATCTTGGAAGAGGGGAGGCTCAACTGAAAGCAGCGAGCTCTAAGGGAAGCCTTTGTTGGAAACAACTTGAATCCTTAGGGAAACTGAGATATGAACATCATTATGGCCAAGTGGGCTGTGCATACTGAGTGGTGCTGGTTTTCTGTAAGGTGTCATGATACCTGAGCAAGACATTCGTATGGAAGAGTCCCTGAGGAGGCCTTTGCACAGCCCTCATCTTCTAGAGAAACAGAACAATAAACGTATTCATCAGTTAGTCCAGAACTAGGACTAGAACCCAAATCTTTTGATGATAATTGCTATCTTAGCCCATCGCACTCAGCTCTCTCTCTCTCTACGAAAAGCAAGCTGGTCTTGCTGGGAGATTTGGGTGCAGAACAACCACAAGGATACATCTTGGTAATTCTCCTCCTCTGCTATCTCATCCATCCTGTCTCCTCCTCCATCCTCACCTCGTCTCTCCCTGACCTCCATCACCTACTTAGTCCCCATGCTTATCCTAGCTAGTAACTCAGAAATACCAGTGACATATGGTGGCCTTCCTGGTCTTGTCGCCAGATCCTTGTCCTGGAGAAGAAGAAAGAATACACTAGAACAAAGAGACAAGAGGCATTCCCGGTCAGCACCAGCATGGAATTCCAGAACAAACACTGGCACCAGAACTCCAGCTGCTCTTCTGGGAAGTGATGAGACATAGGATGCCGTTCTTGGTAACTCACAGTGATCGTAGGAGGCAGCATCAGTCTATAAAGATGCTACATCCCCAGATGGATAGGCCTGGATGCAAGTTAGAGATCCTTCACCCTAATCCTTCTTTGAACGGAAAACCAAAGCCCAGAGAGGGAAAAGGCTTGCCAAAAGTCACACATCATTTACCTATAAATCTGAACTAAAATCAAAACCCTCGTCTCATTCTTGTCTCAGAATGCCCACCGTTGCGTGAGGCACAGAAGAGTACTCAGTAAATGCTGGTTTCTTTCCATCTTTTTCTCCCTTCTCCATCCCTTGTTCCTTCATCTCCTTCTTTATCATCAGATTAAAATAATTTATAAGCACTTAGTGCTTCTTTTCATGGGATTTTTTCCAAATTTGGTTGGATTTATAGATCTATAATTTTCTGTTTTCATTTATGTCTATAAGTGCACTCAAAGGGGTTCTGGAATCCTTTCTTTGTCCCTCTTTTCCGCCCTCCCCAGACAAGGTCGGGGAGAACCTAAACAAATGACTTCCTAAAGTTTCTTCAAATCCTGGTGAGTTTCCCAGGGCTCCCTGCAAGCTGCAAGGAGAATGGTGGAGGCAGGCGCCCTCCTGGTCCAGCTGCAACTCCCATGCTGCTGGCTTTGCCTGGATGTGGTCCTGGGAAAGCACAGGACAGGCAGATAAGAGCCGGGAAAGTAGGAGGTGGCAGGAAGAGCAGTCCCCCATCCCCATGGCTCAGTCTAGCTTCCTGAATATGAAATGTGCAATTGGATTTGCCAAAGACAAAAAAGTAACATTTGTTACAAATTCCAGTGCCTCGAAGCTGTATAAAACCTCAGGGCTGGACCAGAGAGCAATCATCTTCTCCTCTCCCTCCAGAGATGACTTTCAGGGGGCTCTTTTCCTCTGGGGACTCGATGAGGGGAAGAGAAAGGAGATGTTAAGTGGCAGGTTCAGGGTGAGAAACACAGAGCCTTGAGGTCTGAGATCCTCAATCCCATTCAATTCTGTCACCCTCCAGCTGAGTAACTCTAGCCTAGGCAGTCAGCTGGCTTTAGTGCCCCAGGTCCACTACTCACAACTGAGTGACCTTGGGCAAGCTATTTAGCTCGGCAAGTCTCCTGACATGTGTAATGAGTATGATGACACCTACTTGGCAGAACTGTGATCAAGATTAGAAATGATTAGCACAGAGTCATTGTAGAGGTCCTGATTATTATTCTGATCACTATCAAAAAGAAAGGGGGAGCACTTCAAATATTCCTCCGCTGAAGCGGGATTCCTCTGTGTCAAACACTCTTACAGGCAGCTCAGCAATGGCAGAGTGATCCCTTAGCTTCAGCCTCAGAACTTACTGGATCTGAGTTGTGTGTCTGGAAGGAAGCACCCAGAATGCTCACCAGATGGGTGTTGTATAAATAGCATCTTTGCCATGCTGTTGTTACTGCCCAAATTCCCTTACCAAGAACTAGGTTGTGTCTGCACGTCTCTGCGCCCAAACCTCTCCCCCTGGCTGGCGTGGCCCCTGATTACCACTGGACAGGTCCCCATCTGTGGGTCCAGGGACCCCGGGAGCAGTGGGTAGATTCTTGGCATCTGCCCCCTCTACCATCTATTCAATCAAAAGAGAGCAGCACCAAGGATCTGGCAACAACCCTTCCAAGCCTCCAGGCGCGGCTCCATCTGGCGGAGCGTCTTCTGTCTGGGACGCGACCACCCACGCCATCTCTTCCCATCCAACAGTCGGGCTCTGGGTGATTCAGCTTCTGCTTCAGTTCTGCAGGATCCACTCTGCTCTGAGGGCTGGATGGCCTGTCTGATGAGTGAGCAGGAAGTGTGGGCTGGGTAGCACCTCCGTCTGAGGCTCCAGAGGAGCCTACTCACATCCGAGATGTCAGGGAAAATTCTCTCCTATTATTATTTTTAGCCTTATTAGCTCTGCGTTATCTTGGAGAGGCAAAGCACAGAGAAACACAGAAAGAGGGAGTCAGCTTGGCTCCTGATTCTGATTTTGTCGCTCAGGAACTGTGTGACCTGGATTCACTTTTACCTTTCTAGGACTCTGTTTCCTCATCGGATACAACAAAATATACATCTTTCTCAGTTTATGATGGTGTTCTATCCTGTTCTGAGAAGTGTATCATAAATTGAAAATATTATAAGTAAGATTATAAGAAAATATTATAAATGCATTTCCTCTACCTGACCTACCAAATATCATAACTATGAAAGTGTAAGTCGCTCAGACATGCCCAACTCTTTGCAACCCCATGGACTTTAGCCCACCAGGCTCCTCTGTCCATGGAATTATCTAGGCAAGAATACTGCAGTGGATTGCCGTTCTCATTTCCAGGGGATCTTCCCAACCCAAGGATCAAACCTCAGTCTCCTGCCTTGCAGGTGGATTTCCATTTGCCAACAGTTGGGCCAACTCTCCTAATACAAGCCTATTTTATAATGAAGTGTTTGAATAGTTCCTGCACCTGATGACTACTGTACTAAAAGTGAAAAACAGAATGATTCTCTGGGTCCAGATGGTTGGAAGTGATCACCAGTTGGGGCGGGCTGACCTCAAAGCCCAAGCTCATGACTGTGTGGTGACTGGGAGCCAACGTTCACTGCCACTGCCAACATCACCAGACAGTGTCATACTACATACTGCTAGCCCAAGAAAGATCAAAATTCAAAGTACAGTTTCGACTGAATGCTTCACTTTTGCACCATGTAAAATTTAAAAATACTAAATTGAACCATCGTCAGTCAGGGACTATCTCTGTAATACTGTGGAAGTATTCATCTCAACGTGGAAGGCTCAAAAGAGGTGATGGTGGTGGTGGTGGTTTAGTTGCTAAATTGTGTCCGACTCTTGCGACTCCATGGACTGTAGCCTGCCAGGCTTCTCTGTCCATGGGAATCCTTGGAGTGGGTTGCCATTTCCTTCTCCAAAAGAGGTGATAACAGAGGCGAAAGAGCATTGTCAATTATAAACCAATGTTTAATTATCATAAACTTACTAACCCCCTAGTGAAAGATACTAACTTTTTTATCCTACAGCTGTTCCTTTTAGATGTCACCTGCTTATGGATTGGAGGCAGGGACAGGGACAAGGGCTTGGGAAGTTGGGAGACAAGAGAGGGTTGATTTATCTCAAAGTAATTGGGGGTCTCACTCCAAATGTTTGCTGTTGTTCATTTTCTCAGTCGTGGCTGACTCTCTGCACCTCCATGGACTGCAGCACACCAGGCTTCCCTGTCCTGCACCATCTACTGGAGTTTGCTCAAACTCATGTCCACTGAGTCAGCGATACTGTCCAATCAACTTCAAAATGTTTGGAGTTTGCTAAACTAAATCCCTTCTTTTCCCTCATTTTTTGTTTCCTACTCTTGCAGCATTTTTCTTTGAGGAGACTCTGAGAGTGGATCCTTTCCCAGACACAAATTCCAGAGATACAACGAGATGAAATCACCAGAGAGTCAAGAAAGTATAAGAGGAGACAGAACCAAAAAAAGAACTTGGAGATAATATAACCTTTATTCTACAGATGGGAAAGCTGATACTCAGGAAGCTAGGATATCCTGCCTCAGGTCAAAAATCAATAAGTGGAAACTTCCTTGGCAGTCCAGCGGTTAAGACTACTCACTCCCAATGCAGAGGGTGTGGGTTCAATCCCTAGTCAAGGAACTAGGGTCCCGCATGCCTGCAGAATGGCCCCCACAATATTTTTTTAAGTTTAAAAAATTTAGTAAGTGGTGTAGCCTGGGTTCAACTCAATTGTGTATGGCTCCAAAGATCATTCTGTTTTCATTATACCATTCTGAGCAACTTTGGCAGCACTGGCGGAAGTATGATGCCATGAAAAAATATTTTTTTCTTATATGAAGATTCTTGGAGTAAGGAATGATAATCTAATTCACCATGAAAGGTCTTTATGGTGTTATAGTTAACCCCAACTCTATCAGCTCCTGGACTTACCAGGTGGCTCAGTGGTAAAGATTCTGCCTGCAAGGCAGGAGATGCAGGTTCGATCCCTGAGTGGGGAAGATCCCCTGGAGAAGGAAATGGCTGCCCACTCCAGTATTCTTGCCTGGGAAATACCGTGGATAGAAGAGGCTGGTGGACTACAGTCTATGGGGTTGCAAAAGAGTCAAACACGACGTAGCGACTAATTAAGAACAACTCCATCAGGTCAGTATCTCCAGGACACACGGCAAATTCTTAAGCCCCTTGTAGAATCTATCACTTTCATTTCATTCTATCTAACTTTCCTCTGCTTTGTCCAAAGTTCACCCAAGCAAATTTGATCTCTGTTCTTATTCTCTGAGATGCCAGTAGCGATGGGGGCAGGGAGTAAAAAGGACGCAGCCTTTGGAGTCACAAGATCCGGGCTCAGCTCCCAACTCTGCCATGAATAGTCTGTGAACTTGAGCACGGTCATAGAGGTCTTTGAGCCTCTGTTTCTTTGTGTCTAAAATGAGAACGCTGACATTGACCCTACAAGCTTGATGGAAGCTTAAGTGATGTGATTTATTACTGAAAGCCTAGGCAAGTGAAATGCATTTGATTGTTATCAGTATAAAGGGCAATCTGCAAATAGGCTTCTGATGCAGAATTAGCTTCTTTGTTATATTGATATACCCAGCTTTATTGAGACATAATTGACATATAACGCTGTACGAGTTTAAAGTGTCCAACAAAATGATTTTGTATGTGTATGTATTACAAATAAATAAATTTAGTTAACATCCATTGCTCACATAGTCATCATTTATGTGTGTGTGGTGAAAAATGTTACATTTTACTCTTTTTGAAACTTTGAAGTATGCAATACAGTATTGTTAACTATAGCCTTCATGCTGTAGCTTAGATCCTTGCAAACCTCCAGTTACAGGCGCTTTTTCTTTAAAGAAAGAATCATGTCAAATGACTTCAATTCTGCAGCCTTCAAATCATCTCTTTGGAAATGATCATCTTTCAGGCAGATGCTTGTTGTCCCTTAAACTCTGAAAGTGTAAATCAATTCAGTCTCGGACCTGTCTGCTTGCAATCAAGCCATCACCTTTTTCCTTCTCCTTTTTCCTGTACAATTTGTATCTCTTTTCTAATGAAGTTTCCCTCCTGATATTAGCTGTTCAGAGCCCAAGAATACAACACTTGGAATGAGATTCTGTGAATCCATGCTGGGAAATGTGGGCCCCGTGTCAAGAATGAGTGCCTCCAGCTCAGTCTAGACTATAGAGCGAGACTCCAAGGGGAAGCAGTAGTAGAGATGCTGCCTGACTCATTAAGCTCTTGGGCCGGGACCCAGGCTTGGAGCAGGCAGCAAGCATGTTGTCGGCAGTGATCTCCAGCTGGCGGAACCCTGAGCCGGATGACTTGACCGAGGCCGGCTTCTGTCTTTAGTTTCTTCAAATTTTTCATTTGTGTGGCATCGTAGGGAGCTCTGTTTTTCTCGGCGTGCCCCCCCCCCCGGAAGACTTAGACAAAAGAGGGGAAGCCCTATTCTTGCCAGATTCTTCATCTCACCTGCCTAGTCTTTAAGTTCTGAGCACATACCTCCATCTCCCTCCTAGAAGTCTGGTATCAGCTAGAGTTCACTGAACTCATCCTGGCTTCCTTGTGTGTCTTGGGGAGAAAGTCTGTGCAATTTCTTTTTGACATGAGGGTAGTAGAAGGTCGGGAAGACAGTTCTAATTACCATGTCTGCCACCTTAGGCTAAAGACCAGACTTCCCTGAGGAAATACATAATAATGTTGCATTTAATTGAATCCAAGATGCCATTATGTAAGCCCTTCTAAGAAAGAAAAAAAAAAAAATGCTGCCAGTTAGACTGACACACTATTGACAATGAAATACATCCTGGATTCAGAGATGTTAACGTGTTGGGGGTGGGGGTGAGGGGAAGTGTCCTAGAACAAACAAAATATAGCACCTATTTCAGAAGAGTTTCTGCGAAGATTAATTAAGATCATGCAACTGAAAGTATTTTGGAAACTGTCAAGTACCATAGACATGCTATTCAGCCCAGAGGTCAGCCCACTGGCTCAAACTCCAGTGATACCATGTCCTGGCTGTTTAACCTTGGACAACTTCTCTTACCCCAGTGAGTCTCAGTTTTCTTCTCTGTACAATGGGCACAGTGATTCCGGTTCTGCTTCTCCTGCAAATGTAACATCCTAAGTATATACAGGGCATGTTTATGCTCCATTTTTTTTTAACTTATCTGAAATTCAGATGTAACTGGGTATCGTATATTTTTATTTGCTAAATCTGGCGACCCTAAGGAAGACAATAGGGATCAACAGATGTCAGATGGAAGACATTCTCTGAGTCAGAGGAATAAGACCTCGGAATTTTCAGAAGGTCACATTAAAGGTGAATGAATGGTGATCTGAAAATAGAGATTCTCACAAGTTTCCCATGGGGGTGGCGGTTGGGTCTGGGAGGTAATATATGCGTGATGGATGAGGGGCATCTGGGAGACAGCAGAGACAAATAGACACTGAAGGCTGAAAGTTGGGGTGGCAAGAACATACAGACGGTGCTCAGATGGTGTCTTATGAAAAGCCAAGAGCAAGTCACCAAATACATGTCTTTCTTTTAAAAAAAAGAAGCAAAGAAGTGAAGATGACTAAATGAGTAATAGCCGCAGGAAGAGAACCCAAGTTGCACTGAGTTAAGAACATGTTCCAATGTTTTTCAATAAATGGAGGAAAAGCTGCAAATTATTCATTTGTTATTTTTGTAAGATTTTCAAATCTGTGATTTTTTTTTCCTATTTTGTCTCCAGTTTTTGTATCCACAAAAATATTTCTCCTCCTTCGTAAGTAACTTCTTTTTGCAAATGCAGTCTCAAACCACACCAAAACTGCAAATGTAAAGTTTGTTTCTCTCCTCTCAGGTCCCCGCTGGATAGAATCCCAGGTCAGCTCTGGGCTTAATACTACTCCCTTGTTCCAAGGAGAAGGCAGCACTTGTGTGCTTCTTGGTTTGTTTGGACTTTAGAAGCTGCTAAATTCGGGTCTTTGATATTTGACCGTGTTTCTGAGCTATTGGAATAGACTTGGGTTTTCGTCAGTAAGAACTGAATGGCATTCATGTTTTCTCAGAACACACTCAGGCCGGTGAATGAGGTGGACTGGGGTTATGGTTCCTGGTTTACCAGTGGGGAGACTGAGTCCCAGGCCTGTGACGCAGCAGCCCACGCCCTTGCCCTGGGTGGATGAGAGCTGAAAGCAGGCGTGGTCTCCTCCTTCCCCACCAGCTGTCTTGTCACTTTAGTTAAAAACCATATGGGCCTCCATTGCCTCATTGAGGAAACACGATGAATACACACTTTATGCAAGATTATTCGTGAGGATCATATGAAATAATATGTATGAAATGGTGTTGTAAACTGCCAAACAGTATGTAAGTATTAGCAGTTCTTACATATTTAGCTTATTGGCAGAACCAGAAGAATTTTAGTCATCTTAGATGGAATCTTTATTCCTGTTTTCTAAATGCTGCTGCTGCTAAGTCACTTCAGTCATGCCCGACTCTGTGTGACCCCATAGTTGGCAGCCCACCAGACTCCCCCATCCCTGGGATTCTCCAGGCAAGAACACTGGAGTGGGTTGCCATTTCCTTCTCCAATGCATGAAAGTGAAAAGTGAAAGTGAAGTCAGTCAGTCGTGTCCGACTCTTAGCAACCCCATGGACTGCAGCCCACCAGGCTCCTCTGTCCACGGGATTTTCCAGGCAAGAGTACTGGAGTGGGGTGCCATTGCCTTCTCCAGTTTTCTAAATAATGTACCCTTATTTAGGGAAGAAGAACCAGTTTTCCAATGTTAAGTCTCACTCTCACGACAGAAATCTCCAGCCCTTTCCCAGGGGTGGGAAAAGCCAACCTTGACTTTGGGATATCCTCTTGCAAGGTGGGGTTGGGGAAACAAGTCTCTTTGGTAACTGACAGAAGCTGGTGTATGTCATACAGGGAAGCAACGACAAAAAAAGGAACTTCAGGGAAACAGGATCTTTCATTGCTTTGTGTGTATTGTGGAGGAGGATTATTCATAAAAAGAAAACTGCTAAGAGCATTATTCAAAATCTTTCTCAGCAAAATGTAAGTTTTGTTCAGAAAAGCAAGGATGTTCTGGCAATATGAGAGTTTACTGCCAATTAATAGGACCAATTTCCAAAAGCTACATGTGGAAAACAATATTGTCACTCAATCTTCAAACTGGCATAGTTTTCTAGAATCTGTATTTTTAAAAATATGATCTAGATAAGGACACTTAGAGCCAGAAGAAATCTTGGTATTCACATAAATCCGTTCTTGTACTTTGCAGATTTTGAGAATGAAGTCTAATAAGGGATTTTGATGGGGCCATGGAGCAAATAAAGCCAGAGCCAGAAATTGAACTTACATTGCCTGCCTCTCAGGATCATTAATTTTCAGGTGCACCAAACTCGTTTTGCCTTTTTGTGGAATTTGCATGCAATCTCCTACCTGGGAAATAGACTGCTTATTTGCATAACTTGTTCATAAGACAATAATGGCAGTAACAATGCACCCAGCATCACCACTGTTGACATCAAAATTTCCAAAACTGACTTCTTTCTCAATGAAACTGACCTAATTTACATTGGCTCTTATGGTTCCCATCTTCTTACTGAGATCAGAAGGAAATAGTTCCCTCTGAAGAGAAGATGATTACAGCTGGTCCTTTCTATTAGCTCAGAAGCATCATTTGGTCCTGAGCACGTCCTTCCTTCCTCAGCCCTCTCTAGCTCTCTTAGCAGCATTATGCCATCATTTGAATGACATCTTCAAAAGATGCTGACTGTATGTTTTTTCCACAAAAGACTTAAAAAAGAACCATCAGGACTGTAGAGATTTGGTAAGAGGATTATTTGCTGGCTCAAAAAAAAAATTTTTTTTTTAATTGTTTAAACTACACGAATGCCTTACAGACAAAAGTGTCTATAACAAACTAAACTCAGATGTTATCCCTTGGCAACTAGATTCTCATATTAGACAATGAGAATCATGCACCCATTCTTTCTTTTTTTTTTTTTTTCTTTGCCTAGAGCTCTAGAAACTTAAAGCTAACAGTTTATTCTTAATTGTGGATGTCTTCTCCCAGCTAAGGCATCTAGAAATAGTGTTACGATCATCCCTTTTTGCCTTTTATCTTGAGTTCAAGGGTTTGAGTTTCATCTTTCTTATATATACTTTGAGTTGCCTAGAATCATCTTTTTGTAATTAGTCAATATTAAAAACAGAGAAGGCAATGGCAACCCACTCCAGTACTCTTGCCTGGAAAATCCCGTGGACGGAGGAGCCTGGTGGGCTGCAGTCCCTGGGGTCGCTGAGAGTCGGACAGGACTGAGCCACTTCACTTTCACTTTTCACTTTCATGCATTGGAGAAGGAAACGACAACCCACTCCAGTGTTCTTGCCTGGAGAATCCCAGGGACAGGGGAGCCTGGTGGGCTGCCGTCTATGGGGTTGCACAGAGTCGGGCACAACTGAAGCAGCAGCAGCAATATTAAAAAGAAAATGTAATTAGTAGGAGAAAGTGATAGGTTAACAAAGAATTTATCTGTATCAACTTAAAGAGAAAGGAAGGGTCTAATAGACTCTGCTGCCTTTGCTTTGGTCTCTCCACCTGCACATTCTCCTTCTTTCTTTATGTGAACTATTCCGCTGCTCTCTTTGATGCTGGTGGAACTGTCAATCATAGTTCCAACCCTGTCCTCAGGGTCAGCACCTGAGCATCATGAACAATCAAGAGTAACCTTATGCCCCGGCTCCACTCATTTGTTGAACCTAGACTGACCCAAAAGTATGCTTCTCAGGGATGGCTATGTGGATATTTAGAGAGGACATGTTTCCTCCCTATAGATCGCGAGCTTCCGAAGGCCATACTATCTGCTATTTATGGAGGTAGCTTATGACTAATGAAGCCAAACAGAGGGACTTCCCTAGTGGTCCAGTGTTAAGACTTTGCCTTTCAAGGAAGAGGGAGTGGGTTCAATGACTGGTTGGGGAGCTAAGATCTCACATGCCTCAAGGCCAAAAACACAGAACATAAACAACAGAAGCAATAGCAAATTCAACAGAGTTTAAGAGAAACTTTTTAAAAGGCCAAGCAGAGATAAGCTGTGTGGAGAGATAAGGAAAGAGGGGAAGAGAGAGCAAACTCTGATGTTCTTATTCAAGTTCTTGGATCTGAACTGATCTGAAGCCAAACAGAGAACGGCTCGCCCTGCCAATGTTTGAGTTACCCAACCAGCTGAACCTCAAGCTTGATGTCCAAAGATTCCCAATACATTCTATTGTTTCTGTTCTCGAGATAATTTCAGTTGAGCTTTTTCACTTACAGCTGAAGAATTTTGAATAAGAGGAGGCAGCATGAATCAGCTTAGTGGAAGAATCAAAAGAATCCTGTCTTCAAGTGAAATCTTACCAGAAGCCCCAGTGTAGAGAGGACGTGGCTTGTAGAGACATGTCTGTAGCTGACGAGGGGATGGGGAAGAGCAGAGATGTGACTTCAGCAGGATCCTACCTGCAGCCTCAAGGACACCTTGAGCCATCTCTGTGACATCTGAACACACCAAGTAACCAACTGTAAAACTACCTGTGTAGCTTAGACCCCAGAGCTCACGAGATTACAAACTCAGTGACCACAGGGATGGTATTTGTCTTATTCTCCTTCATATCTCAGTGTCTAATACAGTGACTGTGGAATCAGTACACAAATATTTTCTATGCAGAATATTTTTTTATGTAGAATAAATGATGTAGTTATTTTCTCTTTATGTCTCCTCCATTAACTGCTATAATACCCTTCTTCCATACAAATTTCTTCCAGAGCTGCGAGAGGTTCAATTGCAACACAATATGCAGAGTATCTAACAAGATTCCTTCTTCCACCCATTTCCTCCAAAACTCTCTGAATGTCTGTTGCATTTAATGGAATACATGCCAGACTGGGAATCAGGAGCCCTGTATTTTAGGTCTATTACGGTACAGTTGTATGCAAGCCCCTCTCCTCTTGGAGCCTTCTGTCAAATGAGGGGGCTGAGTTAACTGAGCCCTCAGCTGCCTTTCAAGTCTCCTATTCCACAGCCGAGTGTGGAGCAGGATATTGATGACTCACTTAGCTGGATAAACAAGCTCTCGCAATGTGCAGTCTGCTAAAGTAATGAGCAATGTGCGGAACTCTTTCTAAACCGAAAAAAATTTTCACACCAGACAGAGTCCAAAACCTCTGAGGGTTAAATGAGGGGAACTATAATACTAAGCAGATGAATCCTCAAAATAATATTGCGACACCTCCTGGCGCTCCCATCCCTGTTTCCATAGGGTCTCTCCTGAGTGATTTAGCTGCCGTGCCTGGGGACACCTGAGGTCACCTCCAGCCTGGCCCCACCCCACCCAGCCCAGCACACCCTTTGCACTGAGCCGCAAAAAGGAACACACAGACTCCCTTCCAAGGCCTCCCAGGGAGTCCATGGTGGACTCATTAGCTGCCAGTTGGTCATCACACTTCCTTTCTTTCTCTCTAAGCAAATGTTGATCCCCGAGGTTCCTAGGGTTCATAGGAAGAGAATTAAGATAGGGAGTCCCAAACTGGCCATCTGATGATAAGAAGAAGCCACATTGCATCTTTTGCGTGTACTGCCCCTGTGGCGGTCACTGTAGAGGTATGAAGTAGGTAATATCAGCCTCCAGTTACAGATGAAGAAACTGAAACACAGATTAAGTAACTCATCTGCTATCACTGCTTCAGAAGGGTGAAACCAGATTCGAGCACAGAGCTTCTTACTACACTTCCGTGTTTTCAACTCCTATTATGTCTATAGGCACGTGAAATTGTTTTCCTTTAGTAAATGTGAGCAAGTAAGCTTTTTGAAAACCAAGATGAAACTGTTTTCTCCAACTGGTATAGTACTGAGTATGTAAACTGTGAGTCTTGGTGAAAACAGGTCATTCGTGGGGTGAGACCTGGGAGCCAGAAGGAAAAAGGGCCCCAGTGCATCAAGTTCTGTTTCACTCTCTGAGCAGATGGTCTGGGATGGGACCTGCTGTAGACACTCCTGAGCTGATTCAACCCAATCAGGGCTGTCCTTCTGGGTTCTTCTGCAGCAGGAGCCTTACAAAACTAGAGGTGGAGGCCCAGCTCTCTGCAAATCCAATAGCAAGAATCATTCATAACCCCATCTGGCAGAAGCTTTAATCCTAGGAAATCAATCAAAGCTTACATCTAAAGGTTTCTTTTTTTTTTTTTTTCTTTTGTTGAATCTTCTCAGATGGCCTCAGGCCCATGAAAATCCCTTCATTGTAAGTTATGCCACCATGTCAGTGCCCAGTACACGCTTCGTGGAACTTTTAGTGGCTTGAGATGGAACTGGGCAAAATCTGTATTTATGTCTGTGGCAAAATTGATCCAAAAAAATATTGCTTACATCACTTTATAACATGTGAGGGAAAAAGTTATCTTCAGAGTTTGATAGCAGGAAAAGTGTGTTTTCGCTGACTAATGAATGGGCTTCCCAGGCTGGCGCTAGTGATAAAGAACCTGCCTGCCAATGCAGGAGAGGCAAGAGATGCAGGTTCAGTCCCTGGGTCGGGAAGATCCCCTGGAGAAGGAAATGGCAACCCACTCCAGTGTTCTTGTCTGGAGAATCCCATGGACTGAGGAGCCTGGTGGGCTATGATCCATGGGCTCACAAAGAGTCGGACACAACTGAGCTACTAAGCTCACACGCATGAATACACATTATTTACTCAGACATGATGCATTTTATAATCAATTGCGTTTAGCTTTGGACAGTAGCAGTCAGAAATATACCACAGGATATTTCTACATGCATAGATATAATTGTTGGTGTTGTTTAGTCGCTAAGTCATGTCTGACTCTTTTGCCACCCAATGGACTGTAGCCTGCCAGGCTCCTCTGTCCTTGGGATTTCCCAGGCAAGAATACTGGAGTGAGTTGCCATTTCCTCCTCCAGGGGATCTTCCTGACCCAGGGATCGAACCTGAGTCTCCTGCACTGGCAGACGGGTTCTTTACCACTGAGCTACCAGGGAGGCCAGTATATTTAGTATATACGCATGTATATAGGGACTTCTAGGTGGCTCAGCAGTAAAGAACACACCTACCAATGCAGGAGACACGGGTTAGATTACTGGGTCAGGAAGAGCCCCTGGAGAGGGAAATGACACCCTACTCTAGTATTCTTGCCTGGGAAATCTCATGGACAGAGGAGCCTGACGGGCTACAGTCCATGGGGTCGCAAAGAGTCGGACACGACTGAGCAAGCATGCACAGTAGCAGAGTGGCTGCATATATATGGTGTATATTGATGGGCCTTCTGATGACTCTGCCTGAAAGTTCTCATCTACCTTTTTTGCCTCACATATTCTTTCTCATTCTTCAGGACTCTCATGGGCCATATTCTTTCTCAGTGAATCCTTCTTCATCTCCCCTGAGGCTGGATTAGCTGGCCTTATAACTTCTCAAGTTTACCTCCATCCCAACAGCACTCAATGGACATTGCAATGGCCCAGTCTTATCAGCTTCCCCGTCATGCGTTGAGTTCCTTACGGGAGAGAATAATCTGTCCTTCAAGTCTCTGTTTCCTGGACAAAGCAGAATGCAAAGTTATCAGGAATATTTGCTGACTTAACACCTGACTGAATAAATACACAAAGGAAGGAATGGAGAGAGAAGGGAAAAGAGAGATGGGAAAAGTGAAGATAAAAGAACAGATTAAATTCATGTTTGATCCTAAAGATGATCATCTTAGATTTTTACTTAGAAAAGTTAAAGTTATTCACTTTTTACTCCTTTATCCTTTTGTTCTTTGGTTTCTATCCTTAAAGCTGTATATAATTATTTCCTCAAGGAGGAAATAGAGTAGCATAAGTAAATTTATAAATATAATATTATAAGCATATAAATATAAATTTGCAAGTATAAGATCTCTGTGGAATGACTGAGCTGTAATAATACCAATACAACTGACAACTTTGCAAACCCTGGGACTTTCCACAGCACGGGACTCACATAGATGAGTGTTGTTTGCCCATCTGTATGGTAGGAGGCAAGTGGGCAGCAAGGACACCGAGTCAATAACCTTCTTGGAGAAACAATAAACCCTTTCTTATGTGAGAGATGTAACTTCCAAGCCCTTCTTCCTGAGAAAGGCATTTGTAAGCCAGTGGGAATGCTGATGCCTTTAAGAGGTCCCATATTAATATGCAATGAGCTTCCCAGGCGGCTCAGTGGTAAAGAATCTACCTGCCAATACACAGGAAACTCAGATTCGATTCTTGGGTTAGCAAGATCCTCGGAAATGGCCATCCACTCCAGTATTCTTGCGTGGAAAATCCCATGGATAGAGGAGCCTGGCAGGTGACAGTCCCTGGGGTCACAGAGTGGGACACGACTGAGTGACTGAACACACCAGCACAGTATGTGATAAAGAAGCAATACTGCTCAGGAAGCCTTGTACTCTAGATTTCTGTCCCTTCAGCGGTATGGTGGTGGTGGTGGTTTAGACGCTAAGCCGTGTCCAACTCTTGTGACCCCATGGACTATACCCTGGCAGGCTCCTCTGTCCATGGGGTTCTTCAGGCAAGAATACTGGAGTGGGTTGCCATTTCCTTCTCCATTCACTGGTGCAAAGAATTTAAATATTCAGTCAGATCAGGGATGTAGGACTTTGCCTTCTAGCCCAGCTGCCAGCTGGATTCAGTATATTACAAAGCCTCCTATGTAATAGAGAAAATGGTAATTTTTAGAAAGGATGCTTTCTCGAGCTCGCCAGTTATTCCTTGCTGTCCTCTCCCCTTATTATCCTCCCCTCCTGGGCATAGTCATCTGACCTGTGAGATTCACATTAGACTCCTGTGCTCTGAACCTGAGACACATCTCTCTGGTTTGGCCCCGAGGGCATCTCTAACCTGCCTTCTTTCATTCAACACACATTTGATGACTACTGGCTGTTCTTGGACCCATGTGGGCCACTGGGAGTAAAGAGACACATTAGAAGGAACCCTGCCCTCCCAGAGACCACAGTCCAGAGTAGAGCAGGGCTCCTGGGCAGGGTGGGTGCTCAAGCACTGCTCTCTGAAAGAGGGGACCCTAGGGCTGTGTCTTGAAGGATGATGTCATGAGAACAGCTAGAATGTTTCATTCCCTCCTTGACCTTCAGTGGCCTTCCTCCCCCATACAAATGGGGAACCAAACTGGATGATTCTTAAGTTTCTTTGCCCACCAAGTAGCAATATGTAAAGATAGAACCTGTACAGTGGAAGGCATATAAAAGAAATGTGTTCATGTTAATAATGAATAAGGAACTTATATTTTAACTATGGCTTTAAGGTATTACATTCTCAGAGCCAAGAGGCTTCCCAGTTCTCTGATCATTCCTCACTAAGAAGAAATAAATTCTGACTTCCAAGTGAAGGGCACATCCTCCCTGGAACATTTCACCTGGAGTATGGAGAAACAGAGGACTAGATCCTTAGGCCAGCTTCTTCTCCTCTGGGAAGGAAGCAGCAATCTATGGGGCTAGATAGGCTCTGAAGCTCTGGATTCCCTTCCACCCTGGCTGTGGAGGCAGAGGCTTGGGGCTCTAGAGGAATCTGGAAAAGCAGTCTGGGAGGACTTCTGGGGTTGGGGGACCCAAGAGAAGTGCATTGTTGATACTCAGCTTCTTCCCCAGCATTACTGTCCCCAGGGTGCCCTAGGAAGCTGAGATGGGGGAGGAGGTCAGTTCTGGGACACTGATTAGCATCCTTGCATAGGAAGGACAGTGGGATTGCGCTGCAATTCAGAGGGACAATGGAAAGTTGAGGGTAGTTAACAATTTAAAACTGAGTGTGAAGACCAGAGGGCCTCTTTGGTAGCTTACAAAAGTCATGCTTTCAGTAGGAAAACAGGAAAGGCTCAAAACTCAGGATGTAATACTTAGTGTAGAGCTTTAGACAATTGAATATACGGCCAAGACAGCTCTGTTATACCAAAGTCAAGGCCTTGGTTGGGAAAATCTGGATCCCCTTACACACCTTGGTGAATCCCCCTAGAGATTTTGGCTCCCCAGAAATCTGATGCCTCAGAATCTGAAAGCACTCGCTCCTATTAAAAGCTAACACCACTCCTGTGTGGGAAGACACTGCAAGACAACAGAGTCCACTTTCGGATCCCAAGTCAATAATTTGAGTTAAGTATTTGTGTGACCCATAATCCTACTACAACGGTTTCCTAAACATTTCAAAGATCTTCGGTCACGTGATAAAATTCACACAGAATCCAGAAACTCAAGGTGCCATCATGGCTCCATACAGCATCTGATAAGAAAGAAGTGGACCTGCCTTCCAAAACAGCCCCAATAATCAGCCAGAAAGTCTTGGTGGGAATAGGTATTTGCGGTCCTAAATTTTAAAGATTCTTGATCTGGGGGTTAAAGCACAAAATTATATAAGGAACACTTAATTGACTTGGGGACACGCTCCTTGGTTAAATGACTTACTATCTGTTGTATGGAGAAGCCAATGGCACCCCACTCCAGTGCTCTTGCCTGGAAAATCCCATGGATGGAAGAGCCTGGTGGGCTGCAGTCCATGGGGTCACTAAGTCGGACACGACTGAGCGACTTCACTTATCACTTTCATGCATTGGAGAAGGAAATGGCAACCCACTCCAGTGCTCTTGCCTGGAGAATCCCACGGACGAGGGAGCCTGGTGGGCTGCCGTCTATGGGGTTGCACAGAGTCGGACACGACTGAAGCGACTTAGCAGCAGCAGCAGCAGTGGGCAGATTAGTGGTCTCCACCCCCAAGATGTCCAAGTCCTAATCCTTAGAATTTGGTGAACTTGTCAGTTCACAAGGCAAAAGGGAATTAAGGTTGCAGATGGAATTAGAATTGCTAATCAGCTGACCTTGAAATATGGTGATTATCCTGGATTATCCAAGTGGCTTCAGTGTAATTATGGAGGTCCTTAAAAGTAGAAGTTGAGGGAGGCAGAGAAAGGTCAGAGAAAGATGTGATGATGGGGGCAGAGAGACCTTGTGATCCTGGGGGAGGGGAGCTACCAGCTGAAGCTCTAAAAGCTGGAAAAGGCAATGAAGTGGATTCTCCCAAAGCCTCCAGAAAAGAAAGAAGCACTCCATCACCTTGGTTTTAACCTAGTGAGGCCTGTGTTTGACAGCTAACCCACGGAAGTGTGAGATAGATGATACATTTGTATTGTTTTAAACCTCTAAGCTTACGATAATTTCTTACAGCAGATGGAGAACTCTGACACCACTACAAGAAGGATCCTGGGGATGATATCCATATGCCTTTAGATTTCCCAGAAAACTGAAGAAAGCAACGGCCAACACTAAGCCAGGCTAAATGCCTGAATTAGTGAAGAAACAGCAGAGAAAGGGATTAAAATCGCAGGGACAACAACATGCTGGAACAGATGTATTATGTGAGGCCAGGAGACCCACCCAAGGATTATGTTTCATGGTAGCTTAAAGGTCACCAAGGCCATCAGGAATGTACCGGTGAGAGACAGCACCAAGAAGTTCAGTGCTGGCTCTTGGCAGAGGTCACAGCTAAGGAAGAGGGGTTGCTATGGAGACGGCTTACAGGCAGCAAGGGGATGATGAGGCCCTGAAGCAGTAAAGGTAAAGCGTTAACAACTAATTGCCAAAATCAAAAGGCCAGAATTACCATGGAGTCCTCAGTGCATTAGAAAGGAAGCTAAGAATGATCAGGAGACTAACGGTAATAAAATGACTGAAATAAAGTGTCATATGCTTTGTCCAGTTTCAGATAAGATAAGGAAACTGGAAGGAAGTTTTCAGACTCAGGCTTTTTGGCAAATAAGGGAGCTGATTTCTCAGGAGAAAGGACCTTGTGGCAGCAAAACAAGTGTATATTATAGAGGCAAACTTCGTTTTTTTTGTGCTTTGTGTTATCATGCTTCACAAATATTGCACTTTTTTTAATCAACTGAAGCTTTGCAGTGGCCCTGAGTCAAGCGAATCTATCAGAGCATTTGCCCCCTTCATATCTCTGTCTCATTTTGGTAATTCTCATAATATTTCAAACTTTTTAAAATTATTGTTATATTTCTTGTTGGACTTCCCAGGTGGCTCAGACAGTAAAGAATCTGCCTGCAATGCAGGAGACCTGGGTTTGATCCCTGAGTTGGGAGGATCCCCTGGAGGAGCACACAGCAACCCACTCCAGTATTCTTGCTGGAGAATCTCATAGACAGAGGAGCCTGGTGGGCTATAGTCCATGGGGTCGCAAAGAGTTGGACACAACTGAGAGAGACCAAGCACACCACGTATTTGTTGCAGTGATCTGTGATCAGTGATCTTTGGTGTTGCTACTTCAGCTTGCTGAAGGCTCAGATGATACTTAGCATAGTTTAGCAATAAAGCCTTTTTAAATTAAGGTACTATATATTTTTTTGACATAACACTATTGCATACATAATAGACTGCAGTAGGATGTAAATATACTTCCCTGGTGGCTCAGATGGTAAAGAACCCACCTGCCAATGCAGGAGACCTGGGTTCCATCCCTGGGCTGGGAATGGCACCCCACTCCAGTATTCTTGCCTGCAGAATCCCATGGAGAGAGGGGCCTGGCGGGCTACAGCCCATGAGGCCACAAAGAGTCGGACATGATACTCTGCATATCACATAGTGTAAACATAACTGTTACATGCACTGGAAAACCAAAATATGTGAGTGACTCAATTTATTGTGACATTTACTTAATTGTGGTGGTCTGGAACAGACCACATACTATCTCCAAGAAATGTCTGTAATGATTCCCCAGGACTTTCCTAGAGGAGCCTGCAGTCACTTACTTAGGTGGCTGTTGCTGAGGAGACAGGAATACCTAGCCATTTCGAAGACCTTTGAACACAAGGTAGGACTGACACTGAGACCCAGAAACCCAGAAGGTCATGATGGCTCCACATTAGACTGGAGACGTGGGGGTCAAGTAATGAATGGAGTCCTTGCCCACTTCACGTTGGGTCCATTGGGTCTGCAGGCATACCTGGCTATCATATCCCCATTCCCCAAAGGTATAACTGAGTTTGACTGAGCACATATAATAACTCCCACACTGGGTCTCGATGTATGGGATAAGAACCAGCAGGGAGGAAGCAAAGGGGTCTTCTGAAACTGGTTTCCCACCTATCCCACTCCTGTCTGGAGAATAAAATAACAAACAGTATCACAATCCTCAGGCAGAGGGGGTAATTAGTGCCACCAAACAGAGTCCGATGGTCCCACTCATATTTCCATTTAGTATGGCAGTCTGCTTCCTACAGAACCAGAGGGACCCTGGGGAATGCCTACAGACCACCACAAGCTCAACCAATCATGAGCCTAAATCAGAGATGCGTTACTGGTTGTCACGTCTCTGCAAGAACAGATTCAAATGGCCTTGGAGATATGCTACATGGCCATCGATTTGATAAACGCAATCTTTTTCATCCAAATCGTGAAAGACAGAGAAAACAGTTGGCCCTGAGGTGAAATGGACAACAATATATAATCACAGTTGATCCAGAGTCATATTAATGCTACTGCCTTCTCTCAGAACATAGTCTGAGGAGAGCAGAGCCATCTGGACCTCCCACAGGGCGTCTTGTTCATCCATTACCTAGATAGCATTATGATCAGAAAGGATGAGCAAGAGTTGGCTAGCCTTATTAAGGTGCTTGTAATTCTAATGGGTAGGAGATAAACCTTATGAAGATTCAGGGCCCTGTCACATCACCAAAGTTTTCAAAGATCCAATGGTTAGGAACATCATCTTCAAAGAAAAATTACCAATGGCTCCATCATTCATCCTGTACTTAGGAGAAGAAAGCATAGTGTCTTCTAGGTCTTCATGTAGAGGTAAGGTGTTGACAACTCATCACGGGATGAATTAAGAAGAGTTATGATGATGTCTTGGAGGATCTTGAAGGCATGGTCTGGGCTAAGGGTGTATGAGATTAAGGCCTTAAGAATATAACTGAGGAGGCTCAGCCTGATGGTTCAGTTTCCTTTCTTCTTTCTCCCTCAATCTCTACCTGCTTCTCAGCTTCAGCTGAGGTCTCAGAACATAGGTTCCTGGATCAAGAGCTATGGGAGGGCCTCGGAGGAGTCGCCTCATTGATAGAGCAGCTGTGCCTTGGGTTGGGAACCCCAGGGGCCACCCTCCACTGCTGCTGACTCACTTAGTTGAGTCCTATTTTGCCTTCACACTTAAAGCCACCTTAGAATGTTAATTTCAGTACCTACAAGATGTAGTATTGCTCAGGCCACCTGTCCTTATACAAGCACGTGTAGACTACTTCACAGCTGACACAGCATGGAAACTAATGAGAGATTAGTTATCCTCACAATAATCCTCTGTTCCTACTTCATGTATGAAAAGACTAAGATTCAACAAGTGACTTGTCATAGATCACACAGGAGACAAGGGACAGATTTTGTGAACCAAAACCTTCTAACTCCAAACTCTGTTGTTTTCTTTTATTACATCTGTGCATGCTAAGTCATTTCAGTTGTGTCTGACTCTGTGTGGTCCTATGGACTGTCGTAACTCACAATGCTTCTCTGTCCATGGGATGCTCCAGGCAAGCATACTGGAGTGCGTTGCCATTTCCTCCTCCAAGAGATCTTCCCAACCCAGAACCAACTTCTCATCTGTTGTTTGTTGTTCAGTTGTTCAGTCATATCTGATTCTTTGGGACTGCATGGACTGCACTATGTCAGGCCTCCCTGTCCTTCACCAACTCCCAGAGCTTGCTCAAACTCGTGTCCATGGAGTCAATGATGCCATCCAACCATCTCGTCCTCTGTCATACCCTTCTCCTCCTGCCTTCAATCTTTCCCAGCATCAAGGTCTTTTCCAATGAGTCAGCTCTTCACATCAGATGACCAAAGTATCGGAGCTTCAGCTTCGGCATCAGTCCTTCCATTTCATCTAGATGTCCATAATTCAAAAACTTCCACAGTCTTGGTGAGTAGAAGTTTCTTTCCCTTTCTTTAAACTGAAGTATAGTTGATTAACAATATTGTGCTGGTTTCAACAAAGCCATTCAATTATACACACACACACACTCTTTTTCAGATTCCTATTAGAGGTTGCCTGCAATGGCACCCTACTCCAGTACTCTTGCCTGGAAAATCCCATGGACGGAGGAGCCTGGTGGGCTGCAGTCCATGGGGTCGCTGAGAGTCGGGCACGACTGAATGACTTCACTTTCCCTTTTCACTTTCATTCATTGGAGAAGGAAATGGCAACCCGCTCCAGTATTCTTGCCTGGAGAATCCCAGGGATGGAGAAGCCTTGTAGGCTGCCATCTATGGAGTCGCACTGAGTCGGACATGACTGAAGTGACGCAGCAGCAGCAGCAGCACCCTGCATGCTAAGTCACTTCAGTCCTGTCTGACTCTGCGCAATTCTATGGACTGTAGTAATCCAGGGTCCTCTGTCCATGAGATTCTCCAGGCAAGAATACTGGAGTGGGTTGCCATCATCTCCTCTAGGGGGTTTTTCCAACCCAGGAATTGAACCTGTGTCTCTTATGTCTCCTGCATTGGCAGGAGGGTTCTTTATGACTAGCACCACCTGGGAAGCCCCTCATTATAGGTTATGACAAAATAATTAATATTGTTCCCTGTGCTATAGATCCTTGTTGTTCCATGTTCCTATCTATTTTACACATAGTACTATGCATAGTAGTGTGTATCTGTTAATCTCAAACTCCCAGTTTATCCCTCCTCCCTCCCCCTAGAAGTTTCTTTTTTAGAAATGAAAGCTATTCCCTTGAAAGTTTTCTGTCCATATCTGGTTAAATTGTGATTGAGTTCAGGGAAAGGTGAAAACTTCATTTAGTCTCAGTGATACTCTCAACCCTTCTCTAGCCCCTTACCTCTGAAAGCTGCCAGAAAACGTTCTCCAATCGGTGGGAGAGGAGAGGGGGGTGCTGGCCACAACTTCCAGGCTTTAATATTCAGGTCTCTGAGCTGAAAGCCGTCAAGGTTTCCTCTGACAGCATGGAGTGGCTTTGGAGACTGTGAAACCAGGGTTCAAACAGAAGACTTGACATTAACTGGATGGCATCATTCAGTTAATCTCTTAGAGGCTCCCTTTACTCATTTGCAAAACTTGCTGCCTATCTTGAAAGGCTTATCAATAGATTGAACAGGTGGTGTGGGTTCCTATTTCCTCCTTCCTTTGTCTCTAATTTGTTTCAAAGTTTGGTTTCTGGTAGAGTTGGTATAGGTATAGATATGGGTGAACAGATATAGACATACACACCCAAGGACTCAAGGTCACAGAAACAACAGACCCAACAGGAATCATCCTCGGGCTCAGCAAGGGACTCCATCTCCAAAGTTGAGCTGTATGTGTGTGTGTGCTCAGTTGCTTCAATTGTGCCAGACTCTTTGCGATCCAATAGACTGTAGCCCGCCAAGCTTCTCTGTCTGTGAAATTCTCCAGGCAAGAATACTGGAATGGGTAGCCATTCCCTTCTCCAGAGGATCTTCCTGACCCAGGGATTAAACCTGGGTCCCCTGCATTGCAGGCAGATTCTTTACTGTCTGAGAATCATTTACCTGGGAGTTACCTGGCCTTTATCTGCTGTTACAACACTGGACAATTACCTGACTTGTAAATATGGAAGTATCTAAAGGCAGATGAGTAACAAAACTTTGGCTTAGACATTTGATATCTTGATATACACATAATTATTTCATTATAATTATATACATTATAATTATTTCAGAGGATCATCTGATACCCATTAAATAATGGCCACTAGATTAATCACAGAGGAGAATGGACTGAGTTAGGGGAAAAGGCCACTGTGAAGGACCTAAGGTCAAAGTGAACAGAGCTGGGTGAATAATAAATCCCCTGAAGTTTGTAAGGGATGACCCACAGACCCAGCTCATTCATACCTTGGTCCTCCAGTTCAGAGTCCATTACCCACTCTCAGTGTGGGCTCTGGAAATGCCTTGGACTTCACTGGACCTTGGTTGCTTTACCAAAGCTGTGTTGGCAGCTCTTAATCAAGACCTAGACTTGACAATAATTCTCAAGCACATCTGGAAGCCGAAACTTCATCCTCCTCCCTGTACGTCTACGTGAGAACTAGACACGTCTAAGACTGTGAAAGCTGGAGCTGCTTTGGTTGTGGCAGGGGAGGGGGCTCAGTGGGTCCCTGTCACCTCTTTTTGATGGCACTTGATAAATTCTTGACTCCAGGGCCATCCCCAGTTGTAAAAACTCCACCTCATTATGCCCTTGGCTGCTATTACCACAGTCTCCGGGTCAGCCTGGCTCAGGACTAAGCCTCTGACCTGCCGCACCTCATCTCAGTTAATCCTCACAACACCCTTGGTCCTTATAAAAGTGATTTACCCGGTCATGGCTAATGGAAGGGTGAGGACACAGAGCCTGGTTCACTACCCGCCCCCGCCCCAGCCTCCGCCTCCACTCCAGTGGCCTGGGCCCTGGCCCTACCCCAGGACTGGGTTAAGTAGCAAAGGCTTGAAGTATCTATCCCCAAAGGCAAGCTCGAATAAAGATTTCTGCTGGCTAAGGCTTGAAATGTTAAGAAAAAGGAAGCTTGCTGATTCTTGGTCCCTACCACGGTGGGAGCTTTCATCTAGAGGCTGGAAGTGTGTGTGCCAACAACTCTCTCCCCCCAGCAACCACGCATGGGAAGGTTTGACAGAACGCAATTCAAACAGGCACTCATTAGGCAGCAGGCCCACTTCTGCTTAATCACAGGCAGTGAAAGAGCAAAGAATTTGGATCAGCCTTTCTGGGTCCTAGCAAAAGCCACTTCTGGTGGGCTCCAGTCCTTGCAAAGCCTGTTTCCTAATGATGCACCCTTTAGAAGGGCTGGAAAGAAATTTAGCAACATATAGAGGCCCTCAGCATGGACTTCCCAGGTGGTACTAGTGGTAATGAATCCCCCTGCCAATGCAGGAGATACAAGAGACACCAGTTTGATCCCTGACTCGGGAAGATCAAATTAAACATCAATGAATCATTGTTTACTGAACACTCACCATGTGCCAGGCACAGGGACAGGTGCTGCTGGGGATACAGAGGTGATGGCACTGGATGATAAGCTCTTTGTGAATTTAGAAGATGGGACCAGTCGACTAGGAAGCCTCCTCTTCTGCCATATGTCCTTCCAAATGCCACAAAACCACACCTTTGCAAGGACTTTGATGAACTCCATCCATAGCTTGGCACTGAGGACTAGATTCTTCACACAGTTCCCTCTGCTTAGAGTAGTACTGTTTCTCTTCCTTCAATACCCAAAGTCCTTCTGGATTGATTCAGTGGCCACCCCTTCCAGGACACAAACTGACAGCCGTAGTCAGGTGGGGCACCCAACCTAAGGGCTGCCATGAACCTGTTTACTCACCACGCGCTGCTGCCTACTGTCTGTCTGTTTCCATGTCTGTTTTCCCAACCTGCACGGAAATGACTGAGGCACCGAATAAACGCTTCAGGATTGAATTGACCCTCTCTGGGCTGGAGGTATGTTTTTTAAATCAGGTCTACAGTGCATAGGATTGCTGAGAGCCCACCTATCTCTGATAACCCTAACACGTGGATCTTTGACCTAGAGAAAGGCTGCTGGCAGGACATTCACTTCTGGGAGCCAGGTGGTCTCCTCCTTGATGATTTCCAATCAGGTTTGCAGGGGAAACTGTTTTTCTTGGGAACCATGTGGAATCCTGCATTATTTGAGACCGAGGTAAGTCTCACTCCTCCAGTTACTTTTACAGTTGCCCTAAGAACCTCTGGGCTTTAAAATCTTAGAAAGCATAGCCAGCTTGGGATTCACTGGACTTGGGGTTCACTCCTCACTCACCTAAAGGTGGTTTCACGTCGGGTTATAAACTGTCTGGGCTGATTTCCTCACCTGTAATAGGAACATAATGCATGCCTCCGGAAGTGTGAATACAGTGAGATATTCCACCTAAATCAGCCAGCACATGCCCACACCATGTATATTGCTTTGTATACACAGTGATAGTGATTCACTCACAAAGGAGTGTTGACCTAAGAGAATGGGTGAGTTCCTGGCTGGTGGGAGGTTAGAGTTTGAGGCTGGTGGGCCTCAAATCCCGGACAGCAGAAAAATCATCATTTGCCAGACCCCACGAGTTTAGTTAAATACGCACAATTTTATTGATTGAAGAGATTAGGACAAAAACATTAAACCGAATACAGGACAAAGCACCAGAGGCCATAGATTCCCACCATGCATGTCACCAATCTTTCCTCCAACAAGGTACTTAAAAAATAAGGGAGAGGGAAGAAAAACAGGTCCTTCTTGACTCAGCCCCATCTTCAGAATGTAAAAAACCCTCTCTCCTTTTTTATCTCCTATTATCAAAATAGAATCCAGAGCAAATCCATGGCCTCCTTGTCTCCTGACGATGAATGGTTAAGCCGCCCTCCTGGGAATGAGGCCGGGTTCCTGCTAAGTAGGAATAGAGCATCCAAGGTCTGCACATACATGCCACATACTATAATGAAGCACAGATTCAAGTAACATTTACATACTAGAGTCCACGTGTCACCTACCCAAAAACATGACCATTTCACAAAACATATACAGGCAGTAAAATCCGAACAACTGAGGTACTGGAAACACAAATATTGATGCCAAAAGAGTTCTGTATCATACAGCAATATAGAAGAGCCATAACAGAAAAGAAAAGAAAAGAAAAACATTTGCCACTCAAAATCAAGTAAAGCTATCTAGAAAAGCCAAATAAAAGGTTATTTCAGGGACAGAAATACTCAAACAAAGAAAAAAAATATATATAAATGTTAACTACAGCATGTAACATGTTACCCAAGTTAACCCGTAATTGAAGTACTGGCTTAATACATCACAATGTGACATTTTCCTTAATAAATAGAAGAGTTCTTGAAAAATACAAAGGTGCATATGGGGATAGAGAGCTGTATTTTTTGTTTTTTGTTTATATTAGCCTAGCTTTCAGCTTATTTTCCTTCCTGTTTGTCTCAACTGAGGGTTTTTGTCCAAACCAGAGGGCCTCCCAAGCTACAAGGATCATATTCCATAAAGAAAATGCAATAGCTGCCCTGTATTTCATACATGTGGGACAACCTGCTTCATTTCATGAGTTGCCAATAAAGCAAAGACAAAATGTTTAGTTGAGATCAGAGCGTTACAAGAGCTTCAGACTCCAACAGCATCTGGAATCTCACTCCATCACTAACATCTCAGCAAACAGGCATGCCTGTGATGCAGCCCTCGTCATTCACCAGAAAAAAAAAAAATAATAATAATAATAAAATTAAAGAGTTGAATTTTTCTTTTCCTTTCATTTTTCTTTCTTTAAACTATGATAGCAATGATGCATCTGGAAGTTTGACTTCTAAGAGCTTCCTGCCACAAACCAATTGACAGAAAACAGAATACTGGGTTAAAGGACAGGTTTGATTTTTTCCCCCCCACTTCAGGGAGCAAAGCACTAAACGTGTCATTTCCTGACCAGGATATTCAATAGTTTATTTAGAAGAAATGAGTTGAAGAGCGCAATTAGGAGACACAAACTGGACTTTTATTTTCTTTTAGTTTTAGCACCCAGGTTTCACATCAGTCTGTGTGCACCGAATTTTTTTTAATGAACCCCATGAATTATCAGATAGGTGGCTGGCTTGTTTAAAAAGAAAATAAAAAACAAAAAAAACCCTTGGCCAATGGTACCTTCCCTGAATCATGACAAGAAGTTAAATGCTAACAGTGCGATGCCAAGATGTGTGTTTGAGGCAGAGTTTTGATTCTATCAAGATTTGCAACTATTTGGAACAAAATGGAAAGGGGGATAGGCGGAAGCAGCCCAGCTGACAGGGGTGGTCTCCCGGGGGGGGGGTTCCGTCGGGCGAGAGAAGCTCCAGGGGGCTCCTGCCCGCCCGACAGGACCCTGGAGCCCGCCTCCATCCCGCATCTCTGGCCCCCATGCTACATGTTCAGTCAGCTCCTTGACGGTTTTCCTTCTTTGAACCAAGAAGCCTGAGTGTCCGTGTCCCTCCTGCTACCAAGCCAGGCGATACGTGTTCCCTGGAAGAACTCCTCTCCGCTGCCCTCTCTCTCGCTTCTGGTACCTGCTAAGTCCCCGTGGGGCATGAGCTCAGTTAAAGAAAGGGTCCAAGGTCTCCTCCATGTTGACATCCGGCACCAGCTGATCAGACACTTCCTTAGCACCATATCCTGAATTCGAGACGCTAAAATCTGTAGAAAACCAAGGATGGTCCAGAATCTCCTGGGAGGTCAGCCGCTCCGAGGGCTCCCGCCGCAGGATGCTCCGGATGAGGCACTTGGCCTTGGGCGACAGAGTCTCTGGAATGTTGAACTGGCCACGCCGGATCTTGCTGAAGAGGGAACTGGGCTCAATGTCATGGAAAGGGTACCGCCCAACCAGCATGGTGTAGAGCATCACTCCCAGGCTCCACACGTCAGCTGCTTTGCCCGAGTAGCTGCCATTGGTGTTCAAGATCTCCGGGCTGACATACGCTGGGCAGCCATGCTTGTCGGAGAGTGAGTCGTCATCTCCCCGCAGAATATAGGCGTCTTCCAGGCTTTCCAGCTTGACCCGAGTCCTGCAAGAAAGGGAGCAAAACATGAGCTTGTAAGGATGCTCTGAGCCCCAGGAATCCCACCATTATGTCGCAGCTTCCGTTTGAACGTTTCCAAAGCCTCGTATTCATTCATTGGACCAGCCAAACACTGTTTACTGGGCACCTTCTAGGTGGCGAGACCCTGTTCCAGAGCTGGGGAGCCAGGAGGCAAAGAATTTGCCTGAAACTTTTGATCCACTGGGGGACTGAAATCTTCAGCAGGTAGACAAATCACAAATAGATTATTACCACCTCAACTTAATGGTAATGATGGGGAGTCACAAGATTTGAACTCAGATCCAACCAGCTGGGAAACTCACACAGTCTCTGTCCATAGCTTCCAGCAAACTTGTGACTAACATAATACAACACAGGAGCCAGGATCTTCCATTCAACAGTTTTGCTTCCTTTCAACACTCCTTTACTTAGACGTAGAGGATTTTCCTAACCCATTTTACAGAGAAGAACACGGAAGCTCAGAGAATTTAAGTAACTTACCCAAAGCCATCTGGTTGGGAAACAGAAAAAAGTTGACCTCACATCTTCCTAAGTCAACCTGGTGCTCTCTCCACACCAAAATGCCTCTCTTAGGACACAAGCAGAGCCAGAAAATGTTCCCTAGAAATGCAATCCATCACTTTGTCCTTCCAAAGCCAATATTCTCATCTTCTTTCCAAGCCCACCCTCTTCCCAAGATTTCCTGTTGAATCTGTGTCCTGTCCCGCCCATCACACTCCTAGGGTCTGGTCCTGGACCTAGTATGCAAGCTACTTGGGTTACCTAGATTCTTCACTTGGGCCACACATATGTGATTCTGCCTCACATGGGTACATGAGTGTGTGTGTGTGTGAATCTTCTCCCCATCGGTTAAGGACCACTGAGGTCACTGATGAATGCAGGACCCTCCTAGGTATGATGGGAAGAAGAGAGGTATAGAAATCCCTCATTGAACTCAGTCTCCAGAGCCTAGCACTCAGGGTTACACAGAAGGGCTTGATATCACCATTAAGTACCAAATAAATATATGCTCAGTACCCCCAAGCTCCTAGCTTCGCATTCCTTCCTTGTCCCAGAGACCTCTGAAGAATCCCTGTGCCCCTGCCTCATTGCTCTCTGAGTGCAAAGTTAGGTGTTATTACCTTTCAGTGCCTAAAACCAACACCCTCCTCCATTCTCTTGGCCAGAATTCCACCACTGCAAATTTCCTGCAGTTCTCAGGCCCCATCAACTCAGTTAATCCCATTCCATCACACAGATGATGCCATGCATGGAACCTGAGGCAGGGAGGAGGGGCTGGAGTTAGGGGTTGGGACCACACAGGTGGTACCGATGAGCACTTAGGAGGTCAGTGGCATTCCTATCCGTTGTTTCTTTCATCTCTAAAGTGCCCACCAAAGCATCGCCCCTGTTGCCCTAAGGTGTCATGAGGCACAAATGAGGAGAGAATAGGAGAATTGGAGAAGCCACAATAAGGCTTCAGTCCTAAATCAGAGTTTATGACCAGATCCATCCACTACTGTTTCTCTTTCTTTCTCCAACTGTAGGTCTTAGCCTTGCAGGACTGTCACCGCAGCTCCTCAGAAAGCCATAGAAGGGAAGTGAGGCTCAAATTAACCCAAGGAGCACTGCTGGGAGCTGCGTAGAGCATAAGGTCGGCTAAAACCCTGCACGGATTCTCAGACGCCATATTTGAAGTCCAGGAGTTTCCAAAGCCAAAGGGTGACTGACTTCTTCCTTGTTCTCATTTCCATCAACAAGGAAACATACCTGCGATCACTGGAAAAGGTACTAGACTAGGAGCTAGGGGAGAAGAGTCCAGGCCAGACTACATCTCTTACCTGCTGTGTGGCTGTGAGTGAGTCACTAAACTTCTCTGTTCTCAACCTTAAAGCAGAGTGTTGAACAGGACAGTCTTTTTAAATTATTATTATTTTAATTTTTTAAATTGTGGTATAATGTATGTAATAAAGAAAACTGAGCACCAAAGAACTGATGCTTTTGAATTGTGGTGTTAGAGAAGACTCTTGGGAGTCCCTTGGACTGCAAGTAGATCCAACCAGTCCATCCTGGAGGAAATCAATCCTGAATATTCACTGGAAGGACTGATGTTGAAGCTGAAACTCCAATACTTTGGCCACCTGATTTGAGGAACTGACTCACTAGAAAAGACTCACGCTGGGAAAAATTGAAGGCGGAGGAGAAGGGGATGACAGAGGATGGTTGGATGGCATCACTGACTCAACGGACATGAGTTTGAGCAAGCTCTGAGAGTTGGTGATGGGGCAGGGAGGCCTGGCGTGCTGCATGCAGTCCATGGGGTTGCAAAGACTGAGTGACTGAACTGAATTGACTGAATATATATAAGATACAATTTACTATTTTAACCATTTTAAGTTTACAGTTCAGTAGCATTAAGTATTGATATATGCACACAGTTGTGTGTCCATCTGGACAAGACAGTCTTGAAGTCTCTGCCAATTTTAACATTCTGGGCTTCTATGTAGTACATTGCAACACATCTTCTTTATCTGCTCGCCCATATTCTATTTATAATCTGTAGTGTATGTGCCCTTCTCTTCCCCCTTTAGTCGATCTGTAAAAATAGGAAGGGTCTGGATGTGTTGATCCGGAATTGAATGGATTAAAAGCAAATCTCTTCTTCCTTCTGCTTCTTCTAATCTAAGGTGGCAGGTGGCGCTGACTCACACCAGCCCCACTAGATGGTTGAAGACTGGAGGTGAGCTGGTAAAACCCATGGGGTGGAGAAGACGGGGCACAAACCACAGGTTCAGGTGGGTTCTAACCACAGGTTCCCCTGCCCCACCCTCACCAGCAGCTGCTCCTGCCCAGCTTCGGGACCCACTGGGCTCTCCACCTTCAAGTTCACAGCCTGGGCAGCAGAGTAGCTGTGGGGATAATCATCCCAGTGGAAATAATAATAATAAGCCCTCGCATCTGTATGACAAGGGGTGATGGTCCAGTGGAATGAGACTCGGAATCAGATTTGGTTTTGGAGCTGGGTTTCTCTGTCAAAACCCTCCAATGCCATCTCAGCTCATTCAAGTGGGTGCCCATCTTTGCCAAGGCTTTGGCCGAGCGACCCCTCTCCCTTCCAGCCCCTGCACCATTCTTCACATATACCAACCAACAACAGTCCTTCCTGGGGCCTCTGCACACACCCCTCACCTCCAGCCCCTTGTCCAGAATGGTCTTCTGCAAAACTCAGTTTTTGCAGGTCTTTGCTTGGTGGTGAAGTCTCTCAGTTGTGTCCAGCTCTTTGCAACCCCATGGACTGTAGCCCACCAGGCTCTCCATCCATGGGATTTTCCAGGCAAGAGTACTGGAGTGGGTTGCCATTTCCTTCAAATGTACTTTATTAAAGAGACCTTGTCTGACCCTCCTGTTCCAAAGGAGCACTCCCACACCACAATGCCATATCCCCTTCGTTACCACCTGGAACTGTAGGTATTTACATGTCTACAGTTCTGTGGGTATACTCTATGTGTTAAGATTCCCGTGGTCATTTCAGGGTCATCACCTCATCCTTCACCTCCAGGGGCCTTGGGCAGGTGGCTGGTCACTCTGAGTATAAAAAACACCACCTGTGCTTCCTGAGGTAACTCCAGCCCCTAGACTTTTTTTTTGTTTTTTTTTTGTACCTGGCACCCAACAGACACTCAGTCCCTCAATCCAAGAATGAAAGGGACTATCAAGCTGTAGACCCCAGGAGTATCTGTGTGCTACCTTTAAAGGAACAATGGCCCCTGCCCTGGGTAAAGGAGGGAAACTTTCCTAGGAGTAAGTGGAGGAAAAGTGAAGACTATATGGAGGGCCAGCTTTATAAATTATTGGTACAATATCTCAGGTGCCTTTGGAGTAAGGCTGGGAGGGAGCTGTGGCTTCTTTCCGAAGATAGACTTAACTACCTCGAGCAGTTCATGCTAAGCCAACCCTAAAGCCATTTTTCATTCTCATTCCTTCCCGGGTCACAACCCTAGATTCTGACTTTCTCCTTCACCCAATCATCCCCACACCCCCTCCTACGAGCAGCAGTGACCCACTTTCATCCTCATCCCTCTTCTAGAACCCTCCTCCACATCACAGACAAGACCCCATGCCTAAGGTCCCCATCTTGTCATTAACCCCTTTCCCGGAGTTCACGTCTCTCCTCCCCCGACTCAAAAAGAGGGCTTGAAAGCCATGCAAACACCTCATGAATTTGAGTGCTATTAATATAGAAATAAAAAACACCCACGTGCGGCTGCATTTCCGTTGCCCCTAAGCTGATCCACGGGCCGCTTCATCCCCCTGCCTTCAGAGGCTGAGCCTCCGGCGGGAGGGTCTGGAGCTGTGGTCACATCGGGTTCAGTGTGGCCTGTGGTGACACAGCCACAAGGAAGCCAGGCCAGTTCAGGGTCTTAAAGCCAGAGACCTGGGTTCGAATTCTGGCTTAGGCAAAAATACTAAGTACAAAATACCAAACACCGTCTATGCATTGAAGCGTGAGTGGGTATCTACATTTATTTTCTCTTCAAAATATATAAAGTCAATTTCCAGGGCATGAATTATTCTTCCTTTGCGTGGACACTGAACCTAATGCTCAGAGAGGGTAGGTCAGCTCCTCTGGCGGGAAGGCTAGCTAAAGGCCGAGTGCTCGCCTCTCGCTGGGCTGGGAGCTCAGGTCAGCCGCCATCACCTGAGCACCTGGCGCAGGAAACCAACCGAGGTTGGCTGGGTCAGCGAGGGGCCTTCAAGGCGGGCAGCACGCATGCGCCCCAGGGCCCGGCAGCCGGCTGCTTCTGCGCAGGCGTGCAGGAATCCCTCAGGGGTAGGAAGAAGCCTAGGAAAGGATGGGGAGGAAATGCAGCAGTGCAGGCATTCTTCTGACCTTGCCTGCCTCTGGGAACATCCTGAACTTGTTTACATCACTCCCAGGCAAAGGTCGAGGCAAGAAGTCTGGATTACATCTGTAAACAAGGACCTTCCGGGGTGCCCCGGGGTCGCGGGCCCGAGCTGGGCTAGAATTCCACCTCTGGTCCCCACCGATGCACGACACAACTACAGGGCCCTTCAGAAGGTCTCTGGGGCTCAGCTTCCCCACCCCTGGGCATAGGGGGCGGGCCTCACCCTCTCGTCTCAGGAATGTTGCGGGAAGGCTTGGCAGAGCCCGGGCACCTGTCAGAGTGGGAGGAAGTGAATGAAAACAATCATTCAGCTTCTGAGGCCCCTTGATCAATCTGGGCTTTAGGAATTTCCAGGCAGAGAAATCAATTTTCATGAAACAGCAGGAACATCGGTGACGGTCCAAGTTATTCAAATGAAACTACGCACTGTAGATTCAGACAAGTCACACCCATAGTCTCAGTTTTTGTGAAGGTTGTAAATGAAACAGTGCAAGTACAGTATCTGTCAAAGAACCTAGAACAGTAAATCTGCAAAAAAATGGTGGAAACTCTAACTGACCTTATAAGCTCTCCCCCGCCCCCTTCAGCCCCAAAGCCTAGAGGGAAGATAGATGAATAAGCCACAGGCAGAATGAAATGGATGTGAATTCTGTGCCCCATTCCTTCCTGGGCCTTTGCACTTTTTTTTCCCTCTTGTCTAGAATGTTCTTCCCACAAATATGTGCCCAGCTCACTCCTGCTCACATTATTCAGTACCAAGTTGATCAGAATGGGCTTCATGGAGGTGGTTAAGACTAGAGACGGCTCACGGAGAATACGGAGAATGGTAGAGATCTGTGTGACCAAAGAGCTGCAAATGAGAGTGGTTATCTCCTGCAGCTTCTTGGAGGAGGGAGCCCTGAGTCACGGGCCCCAGGGAGGGTTGATCTGGCCGACAAGCTGCCATCTCTGTGTGCATTCGGCAACCTGTCCATGGCGTAGGCGGGAAAAGCCTGCTTTGCTTGCAACCTCTGAATGAACAACGCTTACACGGGGCAGCCTGTGTTGAAGGAGCAGGCTCAGCCCAGCACCAGGGCTACGTCCTCAGATGCTGAGCCAGGTGAGGAAGCCAGAACCAGCAGGGTGCATGAGGTTCCACGCCCCACCCCCACGGAGCAGCCGAACCAGCCTTGAAAGCTCTGACCCCATGTCCTACCCACGCTTCCCGGAGGCTTGAGTGGCTCTCTCTGGGTCACTAAATCGACCTCAGCTTCAGTTTCTCTTCTATACAATGAGAACCAGTCGTGTGTGTGTGTGCGTGTGTGTGTGTGCGTGCTCAGTCATGTCTCACTCTCTTGTGACCCCATGGACTGCAGCCTGCCAGGCTCCTCCGTCCGTGGAAGTGAGTTGCCACTTCCTCTTCCAGGGGATCTTCCCAACCCAGGGATCAAACCTGTGTCTCCTGAAGTGGCAGGTGAGTTCCTTACCACTGTGACACCTGAGAAGCCCGAGAACCTATCGTACATGGCCCGCAAAGGGCTCTTCCGGCTTCAAATTTCCTGATTTTATAACTTTCCTTTAACTTTTAAGCTATAGAGACTGCAACCCTTCAAAACTGAAAGGCAAATATTATGATATGTGCCAACTTCCTAAGGATTAAGGAAACTGAGGCACAGAGAATGAAACGTTTTAGGTCACACACGGAATAACTGAAACAACTGAGCTCTGATCCACATCACGAGGATTCTAATGCCAGTGCCCCTCCAAAAGACACCCTGGTGCCAATATCACAGATTTACTCAGTGTAAAGAAGGCTAAGCACGGTAGAATTGATGCTTTCACACTGTGGCATTGGAGAAGACTCTTGAGTCCCTTGGACAACGAGGAGGTCCAACCAGTCTATCCTAAAGGAAATCAATCCTGAATATTCACTGGCAGGACTGATGCTAAAGCTGAAGCTCCAATACTTTGGGCACCTGATGGGAAGAACTGACTCATTGGAAAAGACCCTGATGCTGAGAAAGACTGAAGGCGGGAGGAGAAGGGGACAACACAGGACGAGATGGTTGGATGGCATCACCGACTCGATGGACATGAGTTTGAGCAAGTTCCAGGAGATGGTAAAGGACAGGGAGACGGCATGCTGCAGTCTGTGGGGTCACAGAGAGTCAGACTGAACAACAAAAGACAAAATAATTCTTAAAGGAAGACCCTGGGTTTATGGAGACAGATATGGCCCCAGGTTTATTTAGCACTGGGTCACGTACAAAACCATTACAATTCACAGTCTAAGTGCTATAGCTCACGAAGTGGATGGTGGTGGTGGGACCTGCCCATTTACTAGATGAAAAGCTGAGGTACAGAAAGCAGATGTGACTTGTCCAAGACCACCTGGCTAGTGAGTGGTTGAGCTGGGATTTAAACCCAAGTTTTCAACCTCCATGTGCTTCACCCAAAATATGAAAAAAAGGCGTACACAAGCCAATCAGGCTTGGCTTTTAAACCCTGAACCCCACCCTGGGCTCCCAACAGGAAGAGATCAGGACAGGGTGGGCCAGGCTGGGGTCAGGCTGGGAGTTCAGCCAGACCAAGTGGGCTTGGCCTGGATGGGAAGTCCGGGGGCCTAAGGCCAGTGGAATCCAGAAGTCACCAAAGGCCATTCCGAGGGGTGGGTCCAAACAGGAGAAGGACCAAGGGTGAAAGGTTAGCTGCAGCCAGGCCTGACCTTGCTCTGGCCACTGCTGCAAAGCTACCCTTGGCTGCCAATCCAGGTGTCAGGCCAGGGTCCCAGCTGGAATTACTGCTGGGAGGCCGGAGGAAGGCTCCACCCACCCACCCACCCCAGCAGCATGAGCTGCATTGTGCTAGCCTGGCAGGCACCACGGGGACTCCACAGGCCACTAAACTGCCCAGTAAATCATCACTGCTCAGAGCCTCTGCTTCCTGTGTGTATGGATCTTTCCAGCAGTCACCTCTGAGCACCACTGATGCCCCAGGTCCCGTTGACTCAGGGAACAGACCCAGCACTTTAGGTCGAGCTGCTCACAAATTAGCCAGAGAACAGCAGGCAAACAGTAAGGGAGCCACTCAGGGTGGGCTAAGAGAAGTCAAAGGGCAAGGGGACCCAGGGGAGGTCTGGTAAGTTCCAGAAGGCAGTATATCCTCCGATTGCCTTACAATACCATCCCACACTCTGCACTGGTTATACAGAGAAATGTGCAGTTGGAAAGATAAAGCCACCTGCTGAGAAACAGCACAGTTGGGAGGAGGAGCCCAAGCCGACTCTAGCAGACAGGTGTTTCCACGGCGCCGGCTACCCAGCCAGGATGCAAAAGCCCTTGAAACCTACATGCAGGTGCACGTCTGTGCCCGACTCGTCAGGGCCATGGTGGGAACAGGGAAGCCATTCCACCTCCAAGACTTTCCTGCAACCCTACCCCCGCCCTGAAGGAGGACCCCACACCCAGGCAGCCTGCCTTCCATTGTCATAATAACAGCCAGGAACTCCAAGGGAGGTGGTGCAGCTGGGACTCCTCGTCAAAACTCTATCCACCTCTCACTGCTCTGCGCCGAGACCTGGATCCCCGAGGTTCCCTCGAACCCAAGTCAATCAACTGTACCTCTCAGGAAAGCTTCCCAGGCGGCCATCTCACTCCATGCTGGACCACATTGCCCCGTTTGCTCACCCAGCCCAGATCCTTCCAGGGAGAGCCAGGCACCTCTAGGTGCTGCTCCTGCCTTTTTTGCCCAGGATGATTCAGGGCCCAGAACATTCCTCTCCATACCTCATTGGTGGGGCGGGGCAAGGTTCAGGCCAGTCCCTCCAACCCCTCCATCCCCACCCCCAGCAGCCCTGTTAACCTGGCCCAGCTGGTCACACACTGGGCCACCTGGGTCGGGGGTTTGATGTGTGGCTTCCCCACGTGGTCTAGGCAGAGACTGAACAAATTCAGGGAGTCAGAAGTCTGAGTTCTGTTCTTGGTTGTGTCACTTACACCTTATAGAACTTTGGGGAAGGGCCTTCCCTTCCTGATTTCTTTGTCTGTAAAGGTAAGAGGGCTGGATTTAAATCCCCTCTTAGCCCTCCCTCTCAATCCCATGGCCTGGGTCGTGATTCAGCTTCAGGATCCTGAAGTCCATGTCCGTCCCCAGTCTGTCTTTCACATGCACGTCCAGAATCACAACCTGACCGGTCCCTGCCCTGTCTAGACAAAACTTTAAATGGCTCCTGCTGAGTTTCAGATCAAGTTCAAGGTCCCAGCCTGTCTGTGTTTGCTCATATCCAACTCTCTTCGAACCCATGAACTGTAGCCCACCAGGCTCCTCTGTCCATGGAACTCTCCAGCAAAAGTGGGTTGCCTTTTCCTTCTCCAGGGGATCTTCCTGACCCAAGTCTCCTGCATTGGCAGGAGGATTCTCTACCACTGTGTCACCTGGGAAGTCCTCAAGGTCCCAGACGTGAGGCCAAGCCCTAGACCTCTCTTCACCTTCATCTCCAGCCCCACCTCACAATACCCTCCCGAGCAGTCCCTCCTTACCCACTGCTGACACTTTCTGGACCCTTCTCCTTCCCTCCTGCATCTCTCAGAACTACCCTGAGAAGCCCAGCTCCTCCTTGACGCAGTCCTTCTCTGTAGCCCACTCCATTGTTGGAATATCCTCTTCCTGCTCCCAGATAGCTCTCTAATACACACCCTTCCTCTCAGATGTGGTGTTAAAAATAACCACTGCACTGTCGTCCACTAGGTGAGGACTCTCTGTTGTTAAGTCTTGCATCCCCAATACTGAGCACCGTAAGCAGTGCCATGACAGGTGCTTAATTCACGTTTGCAAAACAGTGTGATCCCCGTGTGTCCAACGCCCTCAGCTCCAACATGTTGTCTCGCACTCAGGGCATCTAGGCATGACTCTGCTTAACAACTGCAATATCTAGAATCCAGAGAAATTTCAGAGAGACTGGATTCGTCCATGGTTTAGAGAAATTCCCAAGAGCACTGGCTAAGGGATGCTTGAAATGTGTTTCCATCCACTCTCTTCTACCATCAGTATATTTAGGGGGGTTTTCTTATAATATTTATGACTCCAGGATATATGGGGCTAGTCATATCCCCACTGGGTCAACTGTCATGCATTCACTAAGTATGTATAATGCTAAGTCCTGGGTTAGGTATGAGGGATGAAAAGATAAATGGACCCCAGCTTAGAGCCCTGCAGAAGAACCTAAACCCACTCCATAAGTGGAAGAGCAGGATGTACAAGGACCTGTGAGGTTTGCTTAACTGGTGGCCGAGTCTATCTCTGCCAAGACCGCTCCGAGAAAACCGAGGACTGAGCTTCACTTAGACTCCAGTCAGCCAAGTCCCTGTGGGTTCACTAGTTGCCTAACTGCATAAGAAAATTCCTTCTGTGGGTCCAGTACAAGGGTGGCACTATACCTGGCATTTAGCTTCTGTAGCTAACATGGCATTTGAGAACTTAAGGTCTCTCTCTCTGGGTGCCACCCCCAGATTTGCACTGATTGGCTGTACAACCCCAGGCCACAATTTCCTTATCTGTATAATGGTGATAAACATAGCAGGACCTCAAATCAAATAGCTTGATTTAAATCAAATAACTTGATTTAAATACAGTAATTCTACCCTTCTTGGCCATCACGGAGGACCAGAATGGGCTTCCTGTCTTATACAGCAGCTTCCTGCTAGTTATCTGTTTTACAAGGATAGTGTATATTATGTCAGTGTTACTCTCTCAATTTGTTCTACCCTCTCCTTCCTCTAGACGGAGGGAGGCTCTGCAGGGAGGGGGGATATATATATATATATATGTATATATAACATTATGACTCATTTGAGTTGATGTATGGCAGACACCACCATGGCATTGTAAAGCAGTTATCTTCCAATAAAAAATAAATAAATAATTATAGTAATTAATTTGGATAAAATTCGTTCATTTATGTGTTTTGGTTAGAACTGGGCCTGGTACATGGTGGATCCTAGATATTATTTCACTAAAATATAAGTCCCATGAGAGCAGGGCTTCTGTTTCATCCAGTATTTCAGTATCTCCAGCACCTAGACTAGTGCCAGGCACATATAATCCTTTGTACTCCATAAATATTTGTTGAACAAATACACAAATCTCCAGGTTGTTGGAATATGAGGCTCCAAGCTGCAGAGGATTATGCAGAGCAGTAACGACAGGTATCCCAAGTCCCTGAAGTTCATTATCCCCAACCCATGTCAGCGAAGGCAGGCCAAGGGCAAAAGGCCAAATGGAGGAATCGAAAAAAATCTCACCACTGTGCTCTCTGCTCCACTTGCCTGTGGTTCCCAGTCTAGCCCATCAGCTAATTTATTAAGCCCCAATACCCTAGCCAGAAGCCCTGCTGAAGAATATCTACTATAGACTACTATTTAGTCCATCTCTAAGCCCTCCCCTCTAATCATGACCTGAAGGACTTCATAAATAAAAAGACACCCACCATGACATAAATAATGGTGTCTTAAGTAAATGTCACTTTTGCATAAGTCATTAAATCAGAATGGGAATGATGGGTTTATCTGTTACTTGACGGGGACCTTTGAAAACAGTTCTCTTTAAAAGGTGTCTACGATGATGAAAGAAAAAGTGTTAGTCGCTCAGTCGTGTCCGACCTTTTGTGACCATAGGCTGCAGGCATGGTCCGGTCCGGGGTAGCTCGCCAGGCTCCTCTATCCATGGGATTCTCCAGGCAAGAATAGTGGAATGGGTAGCCATTCCCTTCTCCAGGGGAGCTTCCAACCCAGGAATGGAACCCGGGTCTCCCACAATGCAGGCATATTCTTTACTGTCTGAGCTACCAGGGAAGCCCGTCTACAATGATACAACATTATAATTCAACTGTATTTCAGTAAAAAATACAGTTTTTAAAAAAGGTGTCTACAAGGGAGATTCATAAGTCTCAGTCTTTCTGGGCTCCCATCTGGGCAATGACTGAGATGATCATTAAATGAATACACTCCCTGCCTCTCTCGCTCTGACATGAGAACCCAATCTGAGCTTGCTCCTGGTCCATAAAAGGAATTCTCATTCACTCAATGCCCACCAGGCTCCAGGAGCAGTGCACAAGAGACAGCCTCCGACCTCAATGAGCTCCCAGGCTAGGAGGAGATGAGGACAGTCTGGAGATGCTCACGGATAGTAAGAGGAGAACAGGAAATACGCTGTAACAGATCCAAGTGTGAGAGCTCCTGACACGACCCGAGAAGAGTGAAGGGGGAGGAGCTTTCCCAAAGGATGGACAGTGCCTGATTACATCCAAGGGGTCAACACGAACAAGAGAATTCCAGGAGCTCCATCGCCTTTAAAGCAGAATGGCAATTTTCCTAAAATTCAACAAACCTACAACTCAGTGGATGCGTAGGAGTACAAGCTCAGTCGTGTCCAACTCTTTTGCAACCCCATGGACTGTATCTCTCCAGGCTCCGCTGTCCATGAAATTCTCCAGGCAAGAATACTGGAGTGGGCTGCCATTTCCTCCTCCAGGGGATCTTCCCCACCCAGGGATCAAAGCTGAGTCTCCTGCGTTGCATGCAGACTCTTTACCACGTGAGTCATCAGGGAAGCCCACAACTTAATATATATTGCTATTAATGAAAGAAAGCAGAGTCTGGCCTCCAGGACTCCAATGCCCTCTGTACTTTATTAGATATGGGAGCGTCTCTGGAGACAAGAAAAACCTTAAAGATCTAAAGGGAGAACTAATACACATACCAACACCTGCCTGGGGAAGGGAGCACTGACCTCGTCTGGTGTGGCAGGAAAGAGGCCTTCCCCCTGCAGGGAGGTGCAAGTCCCCCGGTGCCGCCTGAAGAGGGCTTTTGTTCCAGGGAAACACCGCCCCCCATCCCCCGGGTTCTTATACAGGGTCCTAGTTCCCCTCCGGCAGAAGCAGGCGCTGATCAGCTTCCACAAAGCAGAGGAAATGAGACCTGTGACGTCAAGAGATAAAGATCTTAAAACCGAAGAAGAAACATGTTCAGAAGCCGTCTCGTTCACATGGGGGTATTTCTGGGCAAAAAATGTCAACACCGAATTGTGGTTGGCGGCAGGGAGCTGGGGCTGGGGAGGGAGGGTGGCAAGGAGCCCTGTTCCAAGGGACAGGCAAGATTCGGCTGGCAAATGGGGACAGTTGCAGGCACCATGTTCCCCCACCCCTACATGCTTCAGGGGCCCCCCTGCAGCCGCAGCTTGCAGCAGCTTAAAGTGCTCTTCAAGTTCTAGGTCAGCTATCCAGCTGACCAGGCTGGCCAGCTGTCACCCAGAGGCCCAGACATGAATCAAGTCCAGGAGAGGTTAAGAGCAGCTGATGGCCGACTGTGCACCAAGCAACAGGTTCACTTTCGTTAATTCATTTAATTTCATGAGCAAAGTCTATGATGAGCCAATGGGGCAGAACAGGTTAGGTAACTTGTCAACGTTAAACTGATGAAGTGCAAGAGAAACAGACTGGAATCCAGAGAGGGATGGACTCCAGCGGAGCAATCAGCCCTGTCCCTTAGAGGCTGGGATTGAAATCCGGGGCCTCAAGGAGAAGACCTGACCAGGAGACCCCTTTAATCCCAGAGCAGGATGAGAGGGGCTGGAGAACACGGGTGCAGCCTTTGGGGGTTCAGGCACTGCTCTTTCTCAGATTAGAGGCCTCAATCCTACTCAGATTTTACTACATCACATTGACTACGTTTTACTACACACAGACCATCTCAGATTTTACCATAGGAACTGGGGATGCAAAGGGTGTGTCCAGGGCGAGTTCAGTTAGGGTAGGTCTTTAACTTCCTCAAAACACAAACAGTGTGGCTGAGGCTCAGCCCTAAAGAAACATCCCGGCCCAGAGGAGAGGCAGCAAAACAGGGGTGGGAGCGCCATGGCCGGTCCAGGCCTGGAGGGGTGGAATCAGCCCTTCTCTCCCACCCTGCCAGTGCCCTCGTCCACCTTCCCTTTCCCACTGCTTGTGACCCGCCTAGCCCTTCTGAGCAGCAGGTTCCACACCATATGTACTTGACCTGTCAGTTGCCCTCCTAATACGCATCCAGCGATTATAATTAAACAAAGGAGAGGGGAGGATATGGCTAAAATCTAACCTTTCTATCCCAAGGGCTCAACCTTCAAGGACATGGTTGCTACATTTTCCATTCTCTGGGAACTGCTCTCCCATTAAGTGAGTGAAAGTCACTCAGTCATGTCCAACTCTTTGAGACCCCATGGACTATACAGTCCATTGAATTCTCCAGGTCAGAATACTGGAGTGCCATTCCCTTCTCCGGGGGATCTTCCCAACCCAGGGGATTGCAGGCAGAGCCCCAAAGAGTTGCAGACAGATTCTTTATCAGCTGAGCCACCAAGGAAACCCAAGAACACTGGAGTGGGTAGCCTATCCCTTCTCTATCAGATCTTCCCGAGCCAGGAATCAAACTGGGGTCTCCTGCATTGCAGGCGGATTCTTTATCAACTGAGCTACCAGGGAAGCTCTCCCATAAGGGTATCATTTTATCAATGACTCTAAGTAGTTGGTGTGCTCAATCGTGTCTGACTCTTTGTGGCCCCATGGACTGTAGCCCTCCAGGCTCCTCTGTCCATGGACTCTTCCAGGCAAGAATACTGGAGCAGGCTGCCATTCCCTTCCCCAGGGGATCTTTCCAACCCAGGGACTAAACCCACATCTCTTACATCTCCTGCATTAGTAGGCGGTTCTTTACAACTAGCGCCACCTGGGAAGCCCCATGGGTGACTCTCGGACCAGCTACTGACTGTGAGCGCCTGCCCTGCCTGTGAGTCACAGGATCATCTAACTCTCATAACCACCCTCTAGGGATGCAACTATTATTTCTGCTTTGAAGAAAGTGCGGCACAGAAGTATGAAATGACTTAATCAGGTAGTTAACAAGTGGTAGAGACAGAATTTGAATCTAGTTCAAATAAACAGAATAAATAGGACTTCCCTGGTGGTACAGTGTATAAAAATCTGCCTGCCAATGCAGAGGACATGGGTTCGATCCCTGGTCTGGGAATATTCCACTTGCCGAGAAGCAACCAAGCTCAGCACCATAACTACCGAACCTGCATGCTGCAATTACTGTAGCCATGAGCCTAGAGGCCATGCTCTGCAACAAGAGAAGCCACAGCAAAGAGAAGCCCCTGCATTGCAAAAACAAACAAACAAAAGAGCAGCCCAGCAGCAACAAAGACCCAGCGCAGCCAGTAAGTAAATAAAGTAACAGTAAACAAATAGAACAGGAGCAGAAGAATCTGAGGTGCTGCGGATTCAACACAGAGGCAGAAGGCACCCTAGCATTAAGTCTTCATAGAATATCAGGTGTCATCCATGTATAATGTGTGCAAAACCACTTGTAGGAAGCTGGACTTAAGGGTGATGACAGTTCTATTACGCATGTTTCCATGGATGACCATGGGCTTGAGAGTTACAGATGGTTTAGAATGGAAACTCTGTGCATAAGAAGTCAACCCAGAGTCAGGTCTCTCTCTGAACCACCTGTTGGTCACTCTTTGCGACCCCATGGACTGCAGCATGCGCCTTCCCTGTCCTTCACTATCTCCTGGAGTTTGCTCAGACTCGTGTTCATTGAGTCAGTGATGCCATTCAACCTCTCATCCTGTCATCCCCTTTTCCTCCTTCCCTCAACCTTTCCCAGCATCAGGGTCTTTTCCAATGAGTCGGCTCTTTGCATCAGCCAATTTTACTATGTAATGCTTTCCCCTTTGATCACTTTCAAGATCATCAAAGAACAAGAAGCACATCCTTGAGAGAGAGAGAGACTGATGCAGACGAGTGCAAAAGAGATGTCTGGTGGCTTGAAGCTTAATAAAGCAGTGCTTCCTAAGGTCTCTTCTATGCAACCCCCACCCCGGGCATCACAGAACCAATGCCTTAATAATCAGAAAACAGACCCAGATTCCACTGTTTTAACTTTTCAAAGCCTTTCACATCCAACTGGTTGTTTCTCATACCTCCAGGTTGTTATGAGAGGAAGAAGTTTTCGTCCTATTGAAATACCTATTCATTAGGTCCAATTGATTGGGACCAAAAGTGAAGGCTGCAAGCAGCAAGGCCCAGAAGAGATCCCAGAGCCCCTGGCTCCTGTCCCTCTCAGAAATACAGAAGTGGTCTCCATACAGCAGGCCAACGAAGAGACTGCCATGAAACTCAGTGGCCCCTGGGAACTAGAATATCCTGAGTGACAAAACCAGCCTTACAGTCCAAATGGAGAGGTTAAAGCCCAAACAAGATGAAAGAAGGCTGCTAAGCATTATTCATCTTTTACCAAAAGTTGATGGTTGGGTGATAATGAGAAAGGTCCTATCGCCTACTGATGAAAACGTATAAGATGTCCTTGAAAAGGAAAGCAACCTTCTCAAAGCAAATCCACTGGGGCCTCCCTGGGGATCAGGGCAGAGAAAGAGCTCTGGAAGGAAATGACAGGATTTCTAGGCTGCCTCCATCATCAGACTGACTGTGGGACCTTGAGCAAGGTCACCTATTGCTGTGTGGCCCATTGCCTCGCCTATGGCCTGGGGCAAGGGGCTCTCCTTTCTCTACGGCCCCTTGCGGGGCAGGGCTGCTCTGACTCAGGTTCTCAGATAGGTGGCAACAGACGATGGCCAGCTTCTTACCTGTCATTTACACTGTCTTTTTCAGAAGGAAAATGCTCTTCAAAGTTAAAAAGGATTGAGCTTTTTCTAAAATTAATTTTTGTTGGAGTAGATTTGCTTTGCAGTGTTGTATTAGTTTCTGCTGTGCAGCACAGTGAGTCAGCTATACACATACACATATCCCCTCTTTGGATTTCCCTTCCATTCAGAGTTCCATGTGCTATACAATGGCTCACATCAGTTATCTATTTTATACATAGTATCAACAGTGTACATACATATCAATCCCAATGGCTCAATTCATCCCCCCACCCCCCGCTCAGGACTGAACGTTGACATCACCTTTGAACGTGACACCACCTGCTTCTGTGGTGTCCTGGCTTCACATTCACACCAGATACTTCTTTCTAGTTCTTTCTAGAAAGGGTCACACTCTTCTGCATAAGCCAAACGTAACTCCAGACCAAGCATCATAGTTTCCTATGTGTGACCATTTCTTCCTCGGCCCCTGTGACATCAAGGACTCTGGCTTTGCCATCACACATGAATTATCTTACACATATCCCCATAAAAGACAAGCAGTCCTGGGGGAGAAGTTCGCACCATCAAACAGGAGGTCAGTGAAAGTGAAAGTCGCTGAGTCGTGTCCGACTCTTTGCAACCCCATGGCTATACAGTCCATGGAATTCTCCAGGCCAGAAGACTGGAATGGGTAGCCTTTCCCTTCTCCAGGGGATCTTCCCAACAGATTCAGCCCACATTTGCTTCCAGAATAGCGTGGACTCTTGGACAAGCACCCTCACTCACCTCTGGGGCTCTGCTCGCTGATGACAAAACAAACAGGTTGAAGTACAGTATCTCTAACGCAGACTTCTGCTCCCATAGCCTGTGACCCGGGAACATCCAGTCTACTCGGACCCACTTGGCGCATCTATATCTACCACCGCTGTGCTAGGACCTGACGGGCTACCACCCCACATCCTAGCCAATATGCCTGCAATTCCTCTCTACAGAGACAAAGCATCAAAGATGATGCTTAAAATTGAGGATCCCCATGAGAGAGGGCATTGATTGTCCTGAATCCCTGTGGTGCCAAATGAATTTCTTGAGAGTTGACTTAACAGAGAATGGGTCTTCTGTTCTTTTGTGTCTGTAACTGAGACTTCTCCAGCTACACTTCGGACCCCTCATCTACCCAATGACATGCTAATACTCACCTCTCCAACCTGCAGAGAGAATTAAGTATTGAAAGATAACATTATCCCGTGTGTACGTGTTCAGTCGCTCAGTGGTGTCCAACTCTTTGTGACCCCACGGACTGTAGCCCGCCAGATTCCTTTGTCCATGGGATTTCCCAGGCATGAATACTGGAGTGGGTTGCCATTTCCTCCTCCAGGGGATCTTCCCAACCCAAGGATCAAACCTGTGTCTCCCTTGTCTCCTGCATTGCAGGTGGATTCTTTACCACTGAGCCACCACAGAAGGTTCTTAAATAGGTCACTAAATAATACCTCTTATTTTTTTAGTTAGTTATTAGATCTTCAAGGAAGATAGAACACTGAAGGGCAAAAAGGATATCTCTGTCAGTATCTCGTTGGAGTCAGGTGTATATCTTTCAGTCAGGTGTATATGAGAATATTCAAAGTGGCACATACTTGAGTGTCTGAACTCAGGAATACCTTAGAGCCAGGGCAACAGAGTCAGGACAAGAAAAGGATGAGGAACTTGAGGCCAAGGGGAAGGGACCAATCTAAGGTCACAGAGAGGAGTTAAGTGCAAAAATAGGATGAGGACCTGGGTCTCCAGGATCCAAGGGCAGATGGAGGTAAGCAGAAAGAGAAAGATAACCAGCACTCCCACACTCTAGATCTTCAAATAGTGCCCCTACCTTCTTTAGCTTGTTAATGAAGGTAAAAGCCATCCACTGTCGGGGACCAGGATATTAATCACCACAGAGGCCCATGGTACTCCCTTATGGGTAAAAATATGGAACAATAACCAACTTCCGTGGGTCTGGGAAATCCAGTGGCCCTCTGCACTTTGTCTACTCTGCTGGATTATAAATGCTCATGAAATTACTCCATTTGGACTAAGTAACCACAGGCCCTTTGACCTGTGCTAATCCCCAAATGCTTCCCAGACATTTACTGCCAGATTAGCTTGGACCACAAAGATAGAAAAACCAGAGCACACATCACTAGATCTCTCTCATTTGGATGCCATCAGGCTTCCATAAGCAGTCACCTAAAAACATCACAGGCCACTGGGATAGATGGGCTAATCTAACTGGAAGGTGGAAAGGTTTGACAGCAAATCTGCACCAGATGCATAGAAGGTACTTGCAGAATGTGTGCTGAGCAAGTGAATGAATGATGCCCCCTAGCTTTGTAGTCAGATGACCCTGAATAGGACTGTGACAATGGAACCTTCACTTCACCAAACACTTTGCTAATAGGAGACAGGAAAGCCCAAGGCAGTCACAAGAATTCCATGACATCACGTATGTAGAGCCCCTGCAGTAATTCTTGGAATAGTCAGCAATGAATATGCATCAGTTGCTTCCACTCCTCTAAAAAAGCACATTATTAAAAAGAAAAAAAAAAAAAGGAACTTGAAAGACTTTTTACAATCAAAGTCAGCTGGAGCAGAAAGCAGGGTCCCAGTGGGGGTCTGCTAAACATGATGTAATGAGTTAATGGAAGGACCATGAATGAAGCCCAGATGCCCAGCCTCCTGTCCAGCTGTCTCTTAAAACAACCAAGACTTTCATATAGCCAGGCACGTGTCCAGGCAGGTTCCTCACCTGGAACGCCAGTCCTTCCCATATCACCTACAACACATTCAGCTTGGCTCCAAATTCACCTCTCCTTTAAAAACTTTCCTGACTCTTCAAGTCCTCGTTAGAACTGACACCCCAGCCCCCATTTCCCATCTGACCCAGCACATACCTGTATGTGGGCCAGTAACACTTCCCGTATTAGGTCACTGACTAGCTAATGCATCTTGATATTCATAGTCCTGAGACTTGTGATTCAAACTTAGGAACAGATTTAGGGAGTATCTCTTGAATGAATGAATGATAAACAACTGATGCCAGGCATGGACACTACTGAAGGCAGAATTTTCAAAAGTTTGCCTTATTCACGCTGAAAGTGCCACAGAGGCCGGCAGCCACCTTCAGAGTTCATGACACCAAAACAAAATTAATTACAGGATCACAGAATATCCTGGCACTTGTGAGCCTCTGATAACCATCTCTTAGAGGAGCAACAAACCGCTTCTCAGGGGCACTTAAAACATTGCAGTATTTCTCCCTTTGTCCTTCCACAGTCCCTCCTCCTCACCTGGACGACAGGCAGTCCAAGAATGTCCATTCCAGCCTCTCTGGCAAGCTGCTCTGAGCAGCCTGGCATAACAAATGGGCCTGGACAGGAAGGAGACTCACCTTTCTTCGTCCTTAAAGATGAATTTCCGCAGCTTGAGGTCCCGGAGCACCAGCCCCCCGTCGTGGCAGTGGGCCACGGCCGAGGCAATCTGGTAGAAGAGCCTGGCCGCCTCCTCCTCCCTCAGCTTCTTGCAGGTACGGACGAAGGAATGCATGTCCCCATAGCTCCGCTCAAAGAACACATAGGCTTTGGTCTCCCCCAGGATAATTTCGGTGATTTGGTTGATGTTGCTGTGGGCAGACAGGCAAAAGCAGGGGGCCAGGGACTCCTGGTAGCAGCTGATATCAAACACCTAGGGCAGGATGAACAATATCAAGAGTCAGAGATACCTCCTATACAACCAGATCACAGAATGCAGATGCCTCCCGTAGACACGGGTTGAGCTTGAACCCCTGATCACACTGGCCCTGCCTTCCAGCTGTACAGCACTGAATAAGTCGCTTGACTTCTCTGAGCCTCCAAATCCTCATGTGCAAAAGGGCAAGTGATTGACTCATAGTGTTGGGAGGATTATATGAGAAAATGAAGGTCAGAATGCTTAGCAAGATGTAATGCAATACACAAATGGTAAGTTTTGTTATGTTTTTCTCTCTATCCTAATCGCCTCTGTTTATAAAAAAATTAAGGCAAAATTTGAGACATCCCAAGCTGCACAGACAACACCTTACTTACCTTCAAAGGAAAAAAAAGCATCCATACACCAACACTACACAGCTCTAGCAACCATATATAAAATAATTTTGCTACAGAATTGGATTGCATAGCAGTATACAACATAATAGCAATTAATAGATTAAATGTGTAGACTGAAGGTTACGTAATTCAGTACCTTCATCTCACAGATGTGGAAATCGAGGCTTGGATAACAAGTCAAATCAAGCCCCCAGCGGCAGAGCTAAGAAAGGACACAGTCCTGATTAAGAAAGCAGCCACGCTCCTTTCTCTCTTCTCTCCACACATATCTAGCTCAATGAATCAGTTATGCAATGATTTTCTATGAATCAAAATGAGCCTGTGAAATGCCACCTCAATGTGGGGTTATTTCGAAAGCAAATCCACCCTCAATACCTTTTGGGAACAGATCTAATAAGAATTAACACTACAGAGATTTTCTCAGGTTAAAAAAAAAATAAACATTTTCATTCAAGACCTCCACTAAATCAGGGATACAAGTCTCTGGGTTTGGAATGTGGCTTTCCTATCTGCCCGGGGAATGCGGGTATGATGAGTCTATTCCGTGTCTGCAAGAGTGAGGGGCGGGTGTGGGTGTTCCTTGCTGGGAAGCATGGAGAGCCAACATTGCTCTAACAATACACTGAATGTTGACAGTTCACCATCATTTAGCTTCTTCGGTCTCTCTTTCATTAGTTAGAACACACTCTTCTTGATCATCATTTTGTGGTGCGTGGAGGGGAATGAAAAACACTGGCCCAGAAACCATCTAATTTGAGTATATAATCCTGGCTTGGCCACCGATAATCTGGAGGAGGTGGATAAAGCGTTCAGGATCACTCGGCTGCCCTCCTTTTCATAAACTGAAGACACTGATTGGAAACACTGTTGACCTTTATAGGTCTGGACCCTACCTGAGAATCTGATGAAAGCTCTGGCCCCTCTTAGCTGACGATGCCCATTCTCAAAAGCTTGTACAATAATAATAGATTTGTCTTAAGGGGACTTACAAGCTTTCCATAACCCAGTCAGGGACATAGGCTGCTATTTAAGAATCCCTGAGTGAAGCCTCTCTTCGTTTCAAAAAACAAAACCCCCAAATCTGTGAGTCAAACGGCCCTGTAAGAACCTCGGGAGGGCTGGTGCGAACGCGGGTGAGGAAGCAAAGTAACGTTGTGAATGAACCATAATGAGGCATCTCAGGAAAGCAGCGCAGCTGCTGCCACTATAACCTAGAATTTAAGAATGAATACTTCCGTGTCCCCAGAGACCACAAATCATACCCTGATACTGTCAAATGATGACCTGCCAGCAGTGACCTCAGAGGTCCGTTCAATTAGGCATCTGAAATGCTTGAGTCAACTTTAACACCCAGACTGCAGAAACCCAGGAAAGCCTCAGAAATTTCCCAGAGTAATAAAGGCTTTGCAGTGACTAATGTAAACATTGCGTTATATAAGGAGGACGCTGGGATCTGAAGCACCAGGCTGCAGGCTCTGTAGCCAATGCTCATGGGGTAATGATTATTTATAACATATTTCCTGCTTTGAGTTGGATTTTTAAAAAAATAAAAGGTGATTTTTTTTTTTTGGCTCAGTACCCTTAGTCTATTATCCTGTCCCACTGAAAAACTGAATGAACATTAAAATTAAAAGTCAAACATATTCATAGCACCTTCAAAATGTAGCCATACCCTTTGTAGGAGAGACCAAATTCCAAGATGGTGGACATAATATGCAAAATAAAGCAAGTACTTATGTTTTCCCAAATGGGTAGGAACCAAACTTTTATTACTAGCTGTAACAGGCATTTATGAGCTTGGACTGGTTTTTAAACCATCACCTTCAAGTGTAAAATCAAGCCATAAGCCTCAGTGCCAGCCTCTTTTAAATGTTTAATTTAGATCCTTAGTTATATAATGTGACAGATCAGATAAGGCAGTGAGATTAGGCCATCATTCATAGTATTTGCAAAAAAAAAAAAAAAAAGTGCCCATTTTGCCAAGATAGTAATTATGTCAATCTGCACAGTGACTACAAGCATTTCCATGAAAACGATAAGCTAAGGACACCCTAAAGTCCCCTTCTTTCATCTGCCTAGCTTAACACAGACACAGGAAGACAATAAACAGGCATGATTATTTTGGTTAAATGACGCTCCAGTCTCTCTCTCTCCCAAAATAATGTCCTATAGAATTCCACAGAGTTCCTGTGAGTAGCATCTTTGCCCTGGATCTATTGTTACAAAGACTTTTTTCCTGGGTCAACACAGAGCTAGGAGACAGGAACTCTACATTCTAAGATGTCAAAAGGAACTGGATTCAATGTGTAGACTTCACTGAGCCTGCAGTAAGCCAAGAGTCCACAGTGTGTCTATGAGGGTAGTTCATAGAAGCAGCCTTATAAAAACCACTTGGAGCTTCCCAGGATATATACAACCATGCAGCTATGCTTGCATAAGAAGTCACCCACATCACCTCTGGTGAAAAGGCAGGCAAACAGAGCTGCTGTGTCTTAAAGGGATGACCTCTGTCAAGCAGAACAATGATACTGCACTTAAATCCACTTGCAGCAGCACAGTAATTGGTGAGGGGCTGATTCAATCTTTGCCATAACTAAACCAGCAGATTAAGTACAGTTTCAGGCCAGAGAGCAAGTCTACGAATGACACTGTAAGGTCAGTCTAAAGTGACATATGTCTTGAAAAAAATCTGAAGAGAGAAAGAAACAGCAGGGGCCAGAGTCACCTCTGTCTTTAAACAAAGAAATAACAGGGCAAGATGTTCTTACAGAATTTGGCGGCAGACTCCTTTTAGTTAAAAGCATCTCCAGCCTTTGAAAAATATTAAAATGTTCTACTGAAGTTGAGCAAAAGGAGTGAAAACACACTGCTGGGTGATTGTGCATATTTCATATGAGAGTGGCAGCTCTGTGGAATTCATTCATTTCAGAGGATGACTACCCTATTGTACAACGTTGTAGGTCTTCTGAGAATTCAACCCAGCTCTGAATAGCTTACTGAATTTTGGTTAACTGGGAATAGCTGCTCTGAGTCTCAATAACTTGGAGAAGGTGCAAAATACCAAATGCTCAGTCCAAGCAGAGAGTAGTGTTTAAAGAGTCTCTGATTTCCCCCTGAGGTCTCAACTGAACAACTGCACAACAGACTGGAGACCCTCCACAAAACCCATTTTTCACAATGAAATACTCCAGTCCCATGTGAAAGAAAGCAAGTTCACAAAGCAGCCTATGTGGTGCATTATTTGTAGCACAGTTATGCAGAGTGCCCGTTTCAAAAGGGAGGGGTATCCCCACTTCGAACTATCTCCTTAACCCCTCCCCAAACAAAACCGACACTAAGCTAAGCTAAAATTAAGTGACAATGAATTCTTCATCTATGTCCCATTCCTGGGTAGCCTGCTCTACCGTCTTCATTTTTTTTTTTTTTTCTTTTGCAACTATTCCCCTGCTCATCCCCTTGTCTTGGAGCCCTGTGAACGCACACAAAGACACAGAGACACAAACCAGTTCAGGGTCAAAGACGAAAAGGAAACTGAAGTACCCATCTCTGTATTAGCACTGTGAATCCCCAAGGCTCCAAATGCTGGCCTCTAAACCCTACAGGCAAAGGTGTATGTTGGGCGGGTTGGGGGGTAGGTAGTGCGGGCAAATGGGTAGGGGGGCGGGGGGGAGTTCAGGCAAGGAAAGCTGGAGATGAGAAGAAACAGAGACAAGAGAAAAAGACCCTAAGGATTCACAATTTCCAATACCCAGAGGTGCGCTGGTGGCTTTGATTTCCGCCCCCAACCTTCCTTTCAAGGCTCCAGGCAGAAAGGAGGCTCTTTGTAAACTCCTTCCCCGCGCTGGGCCCCTGGGCTCAGCCAGAGGGGACACCTTTGTGCGTCTCTTTTAAAGGGCACCTACGGAACAAAGGTTCCACACCTGCACGCTGCTGAGAACAATGGCTGCGAAAGGAACCGAGGCATCAGCGCCTAGAAATTAGCCGGGGGTTTCCCTACACGGTGTTGGCAGGGGAGGGGGCTGGACCCAGGGAGAAATCCCCGGGCCGCGGGACCCGGCGTAACGCAGAGGGGCTCCACGAGCCTAAGGGACCACGCGTGGCCGTGGCCCCCGCTCAGTCCCGCCGCCTTCTCCGCGGCGGGCTCTCCCCAGAACGCCCCCGCCGCAGCCCGCCCCATTGTCTGCAACGCTCTAAAAACTTCGCGACTAGTCGAACGCGAACAAATAAATTCAGAACCCCATTTAACAAGCCCACGGATAATTAATCAGGCGAATCTCCCTCCCCCGGACCGCAGGGCTCGGCAACCTCCCGCCCCCTCCCAAAGGCCGGGGCATCTTTTCAAAAGACAAAACAGCCAAAAGCAAACCCCGGGCTCTTTACCTTGCACACCAGCTCCTCTCCACTGTGCAGATGCACGGCCCGAAAAACGTGGTCTCCCTCCAGGGGTTCCAACAATAAGTATTTCCCAATGCAAGAAACGCAATGCGACAAGTTCGGAGTCTCAGGCGGGCTCGGGGAGCCGAGGTTCGGGCTGAAACTCTGGCTGGGTTCGGCAGACCTTATAGACGACAACTCCTCGAAATCCTGGGTTTTGTTCCGCGATCTCCCATATCTTGCTATTGTGATGGGGGTAGACCTGTGTATGTTCATGAGTGTGGGGATCGCACTCGACAAACAAAAAAAAACCGCTGGAGAGATGAGTCGCGGGCGAGTGCGGCTGCAGGCGCCTCCGTGCCACGGATGTTAAAAGGGATCGAGAGGGGAGGGACGGGAAGGGGGCTACGTGGAGAAAGAGTTAGAAGCACCCACCAAACGGCAGCCGCCGGGCACCTCGTCTGCTCCGAGCCCGACTCCCGGGGGGGTCCTCGGTCGGCGGCAACTCGGGTCCTTTTGTTACCCCCAAAGCCGCCAGCGATTTGCAGAATCTTCGCACTTTTAGTTTCTCTCGCTCGCTCGCTCCTTTTGCAACGTGGATCTGGACTTATAACCGGATTGCTAAGGTGAGGAGCTGCAGCTCTGGGGTTCCCGAAGCAGTCCCCACGCAGGCTCCCGAAGCAGACGGGGCGGAGGAGCCTCGCTGTAGTTTGTGCAGTCTTCGGGGAGCGCACACGGCCGCCGCTTGGTCTCGGCGCGTTAGAAACCAAACAAAAAGGAAAAGGAAACAAGCCCGGGTACCGGCTCGCGCCGCACCGCAGACTGAATCCGCGCTGCACCCCCTTTTTTGGTGGAAAGGGTGGGGGGCGTGGAAGGCGGGCGGGGGGGGGGAGGTTGCCGGAGAGGGTCCGGAGAGGGTAATTACCTACGTTTTAACTGTAGATGGCGTCTGAGGCTTTTCCAAGATCGCTAGAGCTCTCCAAAATTTAAACAAACAGACAAAAAGAAAAAAAAAAAAATAGCAAGGGAGCATTTAACTTAGAGCGGTCAGCGCTGCCAACAAAAGATTGCAAAAGCCGGGCACGGAGTTGCGGGCCGGGCTCAGGTATGCGACAAAGCCCAGGGCTTGGCCCGCCGGGCGGAGGTCAGCACCGGCTCATGCCGTCGCCGCTCCCTCGCGCTCTGGATCGGCCTCCGGAGAAAGCGAGAAGTGCGCGCAGGAAGGACGAGGGTAGATCAATGGTCTCCGGTGTCCCCGACACGAGCTTCCGGGGGGTCCTCCCGGCGCAGGAAAGGGATGCACCTCCAGCCCAGTCAACCCACGCCGTCTCCTCTCTCGCTCTTTTCACTGGATCGCGCCTTGGAATAATTTGCCACCGCTCCGTCACCCCTTACCCTCAACCCAAACTGCCTGGCGGGGTTGTTTTGGAGAAAATTGACGGCTTCTCTTCTTTGATTTTTGTTCTTCCCCCCACCCGGAGGTTAAGAGAAACGTGTATTGGAAATGGAAGGGGACGGCCGACGGTGCCCGAGGCCAATCCCCGAGCTCAGCACGCCCGCATCTCTCGGCGAGGCGGTATTAATAGTTACTTACGTGGCCGGGGATCTCTGAGCGAGCGGGGCTGTGTGTGTGCGCGCGCGCGCCTCGCTCGCGCTCGGTCTCACCATTCAATGTCACCGACACATTTCCACTGAGCCTCCGCCCCCTTCTCCCCCCCAACTCCACCACCACCCGGCGGCACCGGCGACTGGCTGAGCGCAGCCTCGGCCCCGCCCCGCCCACGCCCGGGGCCCCCCCTCATTGAGCCGGAGGCCCATCAATCAGCCTCTCCGCTGCCACTCCTCTGGCAGCTCCCCGCGCCCGCAGGCGGCTGCCACTGCCATTGCAGCTCCCGGCTCCGGGCGCGGGCGCTCGCCTTCCCCCTGCCCCCCCCAGGATGGCTCAGCCCGGGTGAGGTAAACAAAGTGCTTTATCCAACCGGGGCCCGGAGCCGGTGAGGTAGCGCACCCTACCAGGGAGGGACTGTCCCGGCGCCGCCACCGGCTAACTGCGCGCCCTGCTGCAGGCGGCGGGGCGACTTCTGCCCCGCCGCCAAGTCCCTAAGAAGCTCCATCAGTGACGGATTAGTGAGTGGACTTCCTAACTCGTTCATCTTCCTGGGTGCTCCTCCCCAGCAAGCCGGGCATCCTCTGAGCGTTCGGACACCGCTGCTCACATAGCTCTTTTCCTTGAAGATGTGCTTGCCGCACCGAGTTTCAAAAATCAGTTTCATTATCTTTTTCCAACACTCTCCTCCCCGTATAAGAAAAAACAGATTGCTTGCTTTTAGTTGGTGTCCCCCTCCACCCCCCACCTACCATCAGGCTTTTAGTATTTTTCTGCCTGCCAAATACCAGCTCAAAGACATCTTTTAACTCAGACCGCAGGTAATCACTAATTCTTCCGCTCCCAAGACATGCCCAGAGGGCTTTGGCCCAGGCAAACAATGCTGGCGCATACCTTCTGCGAAGCTTGGGGCCCCTTCAGTCCGAGTCCCTTTCTCTTGTTCTCTTTAAGTTTCCTCCCTCAACACACGTGGACCACAGAGGCACTTGGCACTGGGAATCAGATGAGGGCTGCAGGTTCACTCCAGTTATTCCCAATTTCCATAAGAGGTGCCAATCCTCTGATTTAGGCTAGAACTTGAACAGAGGCCTGGACTGCCAGGCCTTAATCTAATGTATCCTGGTAAACCAAGCAATCTGATTGGGGACCAAAACAAACAAACCCAAGGGGCTGAGAAAGGGGAGTTTAGAATACTCTGAACTTTTATACCCATGTATGCATATTTTCTGGAGAAGGCAATGGCACCCCACTCCAGTACTCTTACCTGGAAAATCCCATGGACGGAGGAGCCTGGAAGGCCGCAGTCTATAGGGTCCAAGAGGGTCAGACACAACTGAGCGACTTCACTTTCACTTTTCACTTTCCACTTTCATGCATTGGAGAAGGAAATGGCAACCCACTCCAGTGTTCTTGCCTGGAAAATCCCAGGGATGCGGGAGCCTAGTGGGCTGCTGTCTATGGGGTCTCACAGAGTCAGACAGGACTGAAGTGACTTAGCAGCAGCAGCAGCAGCATGCATATTTTCAGGCTTCCCAGTGGGCACTAGTGGTAAGGAACCTGCCTGCCAATGCAGGTTAGACTTAAGAGGCTTGGGTTCCATCCCTGGGCTGGGAAGATCCCCTGGAGGAGGACATGGCAACCCACTCCAGTATTCTTGTCTGGAGAATCCCATGGACAGAGAAGTCTGGTGGGCTGCAGTCCACAGGGTCGCACAGAGTGGACACAGCTGAGCAGGCACATGCATATTTTCTAGTCTGGGAGGAAAAGCGGACTATATCATGTATTGCCCGTGGCAGGACACTTAAAAAAAACATTTACTTGGCTGTGTCTGGTCTTCGTTGTGGCACCATGTGGGATCTCAGTCCTCCCCACCCACCCAACCAGGGATCAGTTCCCTCCACCCATCCCCTGCATTGGAAGGTGGATTCTTAACCACTGAACCACCAGGGAAGTCCTTGGTAGGACACTTTTGAGTCAAAAAAAGAGAGCTCTGTAGGATTATGACCACTGGAGCATATTTGCAATTTATGATTATACACAAACTCCAGAGATAAGCCATTCCTGGGAGGTTGGCAGAAGAGAACTTAGACTGTATGACAGGCCACCACAGGGCCACTGGGTTTGAAAAAAGGGTCAAGAAAGTGCTCCCATGTCTTCTGACTCCCTCTCACCAAGTGACTTCTGGAAGACCTTCCTGGCACTCAGTCCCCCACACTAGGGCGACTTGTGTGTTCCCCCAGGCCGTCACCACGAGTGGTGAGCAGGATCCATTCATGAATCTTGGCCCATCGAGGCTCCTCTGCTGGTGCTCATCTCAGGAACAGGCCTCTGTTCCTCCACTAAGGAGTCAGAAAGAAAGGCACCAGCCTCCCTTGCCAGTGGCCACCAACAGTGCTTTATAACTAGGAGTTTAGGAGACCCTGTTCCAGCCCTGTCTGGGCCTCTGATATCCAATGAAAATTGAGTCAAGACATTTTTTTTTCTCCTCCCTGGCTACCCCTTTTTTCAGCTGTAAAATGAGAAGCCTAACAACCGTCCAGCTCAGCTCACATGACTGCTTTAGAATTATATTTTTCAATTCCAGGAAATCTATGGTGGTTTACTATAAGCCCGGCCTAGGATGGGTGTTAAGGATCCAAATATGAGTAAGATTTGGTCTCTGCCACCCAGGAGCTCGGAGTCCAGCTTCAGAGAAATACTTGGAAATACATCATTTCATTGTATAACAGTGTGGCTATTAGAGATCAAGGCATCCCCTTTTCCTGGGCTTCAGGAAGTTTTCCAGAAAAAGTGATTTTTTTCACCCTGAATTTATCCAAAGCAAATATTTAATTGAAACCTACTATGCATCAGATACTGAGTTTTGAGATACAATTATTTTAAAGAATTTTTTTCCTATCCTCATGGATTTTGAAACAGTTCTGTGAGTCATACAATAAGATAAATAAGAGATTGTCATTGGCATTTCTGGTGGAGAGAAAGAATGTACAGAAGCAAAGAAATGGGATGTTCTGAAATTTCTAGTAACTCTCATGGCTCTGGTACTGGCAGCTTAGGAGCAGCGGCCAGGCATGTGGCAGAGAGAGTGAACTGGGATTAGAATGAGAAGGGACAGACAGACCAGCCAAAGTAGATGAGATGCAGAGTGAAAGCTGCCATTAAATGGGGAATTGACATGGTTGATTGGGGTTCTAGAAAGATCATACTGAAGGTTATATGAAGTAAATATCAGTGGGCTTCCAAGGAAAAAGAAAGCCCTGTCTCCTGGAGAGACTGAGAAAATGGTCAACATAGTGGTACATAACGGATGCTGTGAGCTTCCCTGGTAGCTCAGCTGATAATTTGCTGCAATTCAGCAGACCCTTGTTGGATTCCTGGGTCAGGAAGATGAACTAGAGAAGGGAGAGGCCACCCACTCCAGTGTTCTTGCGTGGAGAATCCCATGGACAGAGGAGCCTAGCAAGCTAGAGTCCATGGGGTCACAGAAAGTCAGCCATGACTGAGAGACTTAAGCATAGCACAGCAATGGATGCTATGCATGACTGATGGTACATTCATGACTTCTGATGAAATTATATGGTGGCCACAGTCCTGCTGATTCTTAAAGGCCAAATTCATGATCTTTGGAAACTACTGTAGTGCAGAATAAATTACATAATTTATACCTAGTGCCTTAAATCTTTTTATCTGAATTCACAGTAATTCTTCTTAGATTAAAAAAAAAAATGTAATAGGAAGATCTTTGTGGGAATCTTCATTCATTCACTTTTTAGGTATATGACCTTAGATGAATTTGAAATGCTTTAATTATAAAATGGGCTTCCCTGGTGGCTCAGTGATAAAGAATCCACCTGCGATGCAGGAGATGGAAGTTTGATCCCTGGGTGGGGAAGATCTCTTGGAGAAGGAAATGGCAACCCACTCCAGTATTCTTGTCCATGGGATTTCCCATGGACAGAGAAACCTGGCAGGCTGCGGTCCCTGGGGTTGCAAAGAGTCACAACTTAGCGACTGAACAGCAGCACATAAGGGAACTAGCATAATGTCTTGCATATAATATAAATATTACTATTGTCATTATTTGAATGTGTCCACAGGAAGCAATTCAACTTTCAATGATAATAATAATAATAATAATAGAGAAAATGCCTAAAATATCAATAAAATGTATAGGAGTTGTTAAAATAACAGTTGTAGGTATGGTTAAATACAAATTATGTAGCTATGATAAAAGATGATACAGCAATTAAACTAGGGATTATATAATTACAGAGGGATAGTAACCAGTCCCTGGGCTTCCCATGTGGCTCAGCGGTAAAGAATCTGCCTGCCAATGCAGGAAATACAGGTTCAATCCCTGGGTCAGGAAGATCCCCTAGAGGAGTAAATGGCAACCCACTCCAGTATTCTTCTTGCCTGGTGGGCTACAGTCTGTGGGGTTGGAAAGAGCTGGACATGACTTAGCGACTGAGCACAGAACACATTAACCAGTCCACTCTGTAGAACAGTCAGATCCAGCTGCCATAGGTTGCTAATCTGCTGTGCATGTTTTCCGGAAAGTCCTCTATCTTGAAATGCATGTAACTGCTCCGTAATTCACTTCATCACTCATTAGTTCATTCATCTAGTAAATGCTCAGTAGGTAGCTGCTAAGTGTGAAGCCCTAAACTAAGTGATGTGTTGGTTGATCAGATAACAACTCTTGAGACTACTATGTCACCTGAAGGCTGATATATACCATGGGTGATGATAGTCTTCTTTCTTAACTCTCACTTCATACCTAAGCTCAAAAATCTGTGACAAGCTTCCAGGACAAATTGTAGATGTGGCTACCATATGCTGATGTGCACAAATGCAGAACGTTCCATTCCCCCCTGAGGTCTTTTTGAGTGTCACCCTTGGAATTGTGCAAAACACGATCTTCTTGGCCATACCTGGAAATCTGGGCATAGATAAAGGGAGTTGGAATTTAAGAAATTCCCAGCAACTTCGTCTCCCACTTCTCTTGGTTACGTGCCCACTGGCCACTCACACCACTCTGTGGACGCTATGTCTATGTCAATGACTTGACATGGGTGTCTATGACACCTGCTTGATGACTAGGACCTCTGTATTTGCCTGAAGTTACTCCTTTCCAAGGTATTCCTTCTAGCTTCACGTTCATATCATGTTCCCTGCTTCTCTTATCTGGTTTTATGGCTGCCTCAGGTTTTACAAATGATTTGTTCAGAATCAAGGTGGTGTGGATGTGGTTCGTCAAGAATGAGGAGGTTTGTGGTGTAAAGACATGAGTTGTAATCCAGATATTCCTGATGACAGTATCTCCAGATCACCTAGCATCAGAGTCAGTACCAGTCACCAGGAAGGTAAGTGCCCCTAATTACTCCTCCAAGTTAACTCTAGAAAGAGATTCCATCATCCTTTGTGTAAGGAGGAAGGGAGAGATCCAGGGGAGAGGGTACACAGCTTCACTGCTGCACTCCTCAGAGATGCATTTGGCCAAGTTCACTGTGACCCTGGGCTTTGGATACAGTCATGATGGAGAGGGCAATGGCACCCCACTCCAGTACTCTTCCCTGGAAAATCCCATGGACAGAGGAGCCTGGAAGGCTGCAGTCCATGGGGTCGCTGAGGGTCGGACACAACTGAGCGACTTCACTTTCACTTTTCACTTTCATGCATTGGAGAAGGAAATGGCAACCCACTCCAGTGTTCTTGCCTGGAGAATCCCAGGGATGGGAGAGCCTGGTGGGCTGCCATCTATGGGGTCTCACAGAGTCGGACATAACTGAAGCGACTTAGCAGCAGCAGCAGCATGATGGAGAGATGCATTTCCAGTGGTATGAAGCCTGTGGCTTGCTTCCAAGCTTTATGTCATAAATTGCCCCATTACTTTGAGAGTCTTCTCTTTTACTAACTTTAATAATAATTATACTTCAATTATGCCTTCTGAGCACTACACCAGCCACTATCTTTCTCTCTGCTTCTTATACAAAATTCATCAAAATAGATATTATTACCCCCACTTTTCTGATGAAGGAACCAGGACCAGGACCCAACAAAACTCATTAACTTTCTCCATGGTTGCCCATTACTCAATGGCTGTGCTGCTCACGTGTGTGTGTGTCTGTGTGTGTGTGTCTGTGTGTGTGTATGAGGGAAGAATGGGGCAGGGAAATGAATAAGGTTTACATACATCACGTTGCCTGTCATCAGGCTATTTTAGACGTCTAAACCTTTGGCTTGAATGGCTCACCTGTAATCCTTCCATAATAGTGATTATTTTCTCAATTTGTTCTAAACAATTTATCTTTGAAAAATGATTGTTTATGTCCAAGGTGATTCCTAGCAGGACCTATTAAAAAGTGACTTTGTATTTGTTTGTTTTACCATGGCAAGGTAAGGGGTCTGTTTTTCTCTTTGGATAAGTGGTCTACTAGCAGAAGTCCAGTGTATAAATACAAAAGAAATTGGCATGTTGAAACAATTTTTTCCCCCATGCCCTGGTTTTGTTGTTTTTCTTCCCATCCAAGGGAATAGTTGTTGATTGCTTACAAGTGAAATGAATATAGGAGAATTTTGTTGCTGTTGTTGCTTTTAAATTAAATTAGAGGAGGATGGGTTACCTACTATATGGGAATTTTCTGAATATTGCAAAGTGTCTGCCATCCTGTTATATATTGTGGAGCAGCTAATAAAGCAAAGTGAAAACTGGTAAAAATAATCCAGCTCGTCCAGCAAGTGCTACAAATTTACATTTATCTACAGTGCTAGGTTACTGTAAAAACAGATTCAGTTTGAAGGGTGTTCTGGTAAGTCTAGTGTGTGTTTCCATACCTGGCACACAGACAAATGTCAAGGGAGATGATTTCCCACCCTCTGTCCCCCTGCACCGCACTCTGTTTCTGAGTTTTAGGCCTTTGAATGACACTTCAATCCCCTACCATTCATGGAGTGGAGGTAACTGATACCCCCCTTACAAAGAGAATAAGCTGAACTGAATGATCATTTACATCCCTCTTCAGCTTTTAAAAGCCCACCTTCAGTTTGGGAAAAACAAGCTGGTCACCAGTAGACCAGGGTCTGAACAAGGACACATTGAGCTTTTATCCCATTTGAGCCCCAACTTGGTCAATTAGTCACATGACCTTGGACAGCCCTGATTGCTCAGATTAAGGTCTATTAAGAATTAATATGTGCCATAGCCTCACCAATTTGCAAAAGATTCTTATGTATTTTGTGCCATTTAATCCTCACAATAGCTCCATAAAGGAGATTTCATTACAAACCTCAGCAGAAGAAACTGAGTCTCAAGGCAATTAGCTCATGAGCACAAAGCCAGTACTGTTTGTCTGTGTCCATCGGGTCTTTTAGTTGTGGCACACAAGATCTTCATTGCGGGATTGTTCACTGTGGCGCACAGACTCTCTAGTTGTGGCACATGCGCTCAGTAGTTGAGGCAGGCAGGCTTAGTTGCTCCACACCATGTGGGATCTTCGTTCCCAGACAAGGGATCGAACCTGTGTCCTCTACATTGCAAGGCAGTTGTTCTTAACCACTGGTCCCTCAGTGCAATTCCACAAACCCAGTACTTCTGATATTTTACAGCACAGCTCTCTTTCCTGCCACCACCTTCTCCTCTGCCTTGCCCTTACATCCTTTCCTTTCCTCTCTCCTCTGTTTCCTTCTGTGTCCAAATATTGTTTTAATTTTAAAACAATTTGAAGGTCCTTACCTAGAACTTTGTTTGATGGTTTCACTGGATGGTTGCAAACCAGGAAAGTGCATTTTAATAAAAAAAAGCAGTATCTATATGATGGTGGTTTCCACCTTGTGAGCCTTGGATCCTCAGGTGGGCTTAGAGCAGAGCGTGTGCAGTATGGAAACTCACTGTTATGTGGGCAGTCTGTTCAGTGAGCTATAGATGGAATGAATGATATGTCCCATTCATATCTGTGTAATTCACATTCAAATATACAAGAGTGCTTTGAGTGTTAAAACTGTGAACAACTAACTGATTTCATAGTATTTTTCCCATATATCTAATTTGTATCCCTTGGGAAAACATGAAATTTTATATCTTTTACATTTTGAGAAAGGTTGAGACTTGTTTTTCACTGGATAGGTAACTCCTAGCCATAAACCCAACACTTTAGAAAATGGGTCCATCCGTACGTGTGGACCTGAGGGATGGTGTATGATCCTGGGTGGGGTGTAAACTGGAGGAGGGTTGAAGAAATACAGTCCCTTGTTCTAAATATGAGGTAAGCATCAAGTCTCAGGCTTCATTATCTTCATTTGCATAACAAAAGAGTCTGCTAGCAAATATGATTTTAGGGTATTTTGCTACAGGGAAGTAAGCCGTGTTCTAAACCGCACAGTTGTTCAGTGACCACAGCCCTTGACCCATGACAGACTCTGGAACTGCATCTAGAAAAGAGTGAGATACAAAAGTCAACCAATCATCACTCAAGAGGTCAGGAAAGTGTATATGGTGCACTTTTTCTGAAGTTCAGTAGTTCTGTGACCTTCAGTCAATTCCAGAATATCTCTAAACCTCAGTTTCTGCTTCCTTAAAATGGCGCCATCATAGTACAGACCTTGTAGCGTGTGGTGAGAACTGTGAACAGGAGAATGAAGCTCTGTGTAGGGCCTGGAGGTAGAGAGGACTAGCGCTGCCACAGTACAGTTAGCCCTTCATATCCACAGGTTCCACATGCATGGATTCAATCACCTGTGGATCAAAAATAATTGAGAAAAAAAATGCAGAAAGTTCCAATATGCAAAATCTGAATTTGCCTGCATCAGCAACTATTTCCATAGCATTTGCATTGTATTAGGTATTTAAAGTAATCTAAAGATGATTTAAAGTATACAGGAAGATGTTCATAGGTTATATGCAAATTAAAAAAAAAAAAACTATATATAGAGAGAGCATCTGTGGATTTTGGTATCTGAAGGGCAGTTGGGGAGGTGTCTTGGGACCAACCCCCTATGGGTACAGAGGACAACTGGGAGACAAGGTCAGACAGTGGGGGTATGTGACTGCTGAGCTAAATGCTAGGACTTCATGCCACTGACCAGATGTTGCCCTGGCCTCAAGATGAAAGATCCTCAGTAGCCAGAAAGCACGTGGTGTATGGAATAGGAAGAGCATTAGATCTTGAGCTGAGTTAGTTATGTTTTCTTCTTTTTTTTATATACTTGTGTTATTCAACCATTGCTGCACAGCAAATTGCCCCCCAAAGCTTCAGCTTCCAAGGTCACTCCTTTAGGTATTGATAGGATTCAAGTCCTTGAATGCTGTTGGACTGAGGGTCTCATTTCCTCCCTGGATATTGACTGGAAACCACCCTCCAGTCTGAATCACAGGAGCTTCTCCAAAGGGCAGCTGACAGCATGGCATCTTGCTTGATTAGAGCAAACACCGGAGAAGACCCAGACGGAGGACAAGCCAGACAGATGTCCAAGTCCTTTGTAGCCTAATCCTGGAAGTGACATCATTTTGCCACAGTCTGCTTGTTAAGAGCAAGTCACCAAGGCCATCCCACAGAACAAGAGAGGATTCCAGCAGGTGTGAAGACCAGGAATTATTAGGAGCCTTTTTAGAAGCTGTCTGCCTTTCTGTTCTCTAGGGCAGGATGCCAGATTCTTGGGGTAAATATGATTCTGTTTAGCAGGAAGGGGTGGAAGCCAGCAGCTGCTGGCCTACATTGAGAGAATGTGTACAACTTCTGCTATTCTTCAAGAATTCTTCCCTCTGGCATGGTGGCTCCAGGGCTGGGCAATGGCAATCTCAGCCTCTCTGCCCCCTATCATCTTGATCTACCTCAAGATGCCCAAACATTCCCCTGGAATCTAGGGATGGGCAGAGAATGCTTCCATCTGGAGACTCGGAGGCCCTGGAGATATAGCACCATGTTTTAATTTCCTTCTATAACCACAGTTACTATGCTAAAGCCTTCGACTGTGTGGAATAAAACAAATGGTGGAAAATTCTTAAAGAGATGGGAATACCAGACCACCTGACCTGCCTCCTGAGAAATCTGCATGCAGGTCAAGAAGCAACAGTTAGAACTGGACATGGAACAACAGACTGGTTCCAAATCTGGAAAGGAGTACATCAAGGCTGTATATTGTCACCCTGCCTATTTAACTTATATGCAGAGTACATCATGAGAAATGCCAGGCTGGATGAAGCACAAGCTGGAATCAAAATTGCTGGGAGAAATATCAATAACAGACATGCAGATGACACCACCCTTATGGCAGAAAGTGAAGAAGAACTAAAGAGCGTCTTGATGAAAGTGAAAAAGGACAGTGAAAAAGTTGGCTTAAAGCTCAACATTCAGAAAACGAAGATCATGTCATCCGATCCCATCACTTCACAGTAAATGGGGAAACAATGGAAACAGTGAGAGACTTTATTTTCTTGGGCTCCAAAATCACTGCAGATGATAACTGCAGCCATGAAATTAAAAGACACTTCCTCCTTGGAAGAAAAGCTATGATCAACCTAGACAGTATATTAAAATGCAGAGACATTGCTTTGCCAACAAAGATCCGTCTAGTCAAGGCCATGGTTTTTCCAGTAGTCATTTACGGATTTGAGAGTTAGACTATAAAGAAAGGTGAGCGCCGAAGAACTGATACTTTTGAACTATGGTGTTGGAGAAGACTCTTGAGAGTCCCTTGGACTGCAAGGAGATCCAACCAATCCATCCTAAAGGAAGTCAATCCTGAATATTCATTGGAAGGACTGATGCTGAAGCCGAAACTCCAATACTTTGGCCACCTTATGTGAAGAGCTGACTCATTGGAAAAGACCCTAATGCTGCGAAAGATTGAGGGCAGGAGAAGGGGATGACAGAGGATAATATGATTGGATGACTTTACCAGCTCGATGGACATGAGTTTCAGTAAGCTCCATGAGTTGGTGATGGACAGGGAGGCCTGGCGTGCTGCAGTCCATGGAGTTGCAAAGAGTCGGACATGACTAAGCGACTGAACTGAACTGAACTATGACCACAGTGCTAGGACAGTGATGGATGCACGGTGGGTCTTACCACTGTTTTCTGGATCAGTCTCTTGGAAACCTGGTGTAATGGACCTTTGGAGTTGGGCAGGGAGACCTGAAACTGTCCCACATCTGCCTGGACTTCTGTGCCCACCCTTGACCCTCAGTCTGTGTTTGAATGGAAGAGGCTACATCTTGTCATCCAATCTTCAAATGCTTCTTGGACATTTCTAAATGATTCCTTTTTAAGTCCACATTTCACAACTAGAATTATCCCATTGTGTTCTGCAAAAATCTCCTTAACTGAACATTCTCTTTGTCAACCCAATAAACTGCTAGTTTTGCAATAAGATTCCCCTGGCACCTTTCCTGGAAGGTTCATTGTGAGAAAGTCACTCACATAACTAGAAATGTAGTAAAAAAAAAATTGCCTGTCAGTTAGCTGAGTTCTATTGATGGATCACTCTCCATGTTTCTAGCACCATACTAGGTCTGGAGCAGAGCATAGTTGATCATATAGGAACTCATAGTATAATGACAGATGTCTCTCATAGACAGCCTTATTTCCTCATCTGAGGTTGCTTTTCTTTTCCTGTCTCATGTTTAGTTGGGCCATAAATCACCAAGATTGCATTACATACATGAAATGACCTCAGTGAGGGGTAAATGTACCAAACTAAAGATGGACACAGAGTCTTGTAGAGGGGGCTTCCCTGGTAGCTCAGATGGTAAAGAATCTGCCTTCAATGCAGGAGACCTAGGTTCGATCCCTGGGTTAGGAAGATTCCCCTGGAGAAGGGTATGGCAACCCACATCAGTATTCCTGCCTGGAGAATTCCATGGACAGAGGAGCCTGGTGGTCTACAGTCCATGGGGTCACAAAGAGTTGGACACGACTGAGTTACTAACACTACTACTGCTACAGAGTCTTGACACTCCTCCCAATAGGAGGTGGGTTCTAGTGCCCTGCCGTTGAATATAAACTTGTGTGAGATTGTTTGGATTAATAAAGAATTGTGGAGGTGATGCAGACTCAGTTTTAGGTCTTGCCTTTGAGAAGCCTGAAAGCTTCTTTCTTAGTCTCTTGGAGGTCTGAGCTGCCATACAATAAATCCAATCAACTACCCTCCTGGAGAAAACCCACAGAAAAGCTTGCATGATGACATGGAAAGGGAGCGGGGCTCAGTGTAGCCAAACCTTAACAAAGCTCCAGGCAGGAGAATGAAAGCCATCTCGATCCCTCCAGACCAGACCAGTAGCCAACAGAATACCACTGAATGAACACAGTTATGCCAGCTGCCCAAATTACTGCCACACAAAATCATAATGTAATAATGTGGTGGTTGTTTTCCACCATTAAGTATCAGGTCAGTTTTTTGCTCAGTAATATAATAGAAAATTGGAATGAGGTAGTATAGTCATCTTTCTGGGTCAGCTAGGCAGCTCCTCTAGGAAATCTTTCCCAGAGGAGTAAAATAATTCCTATTGTCAGATGATACATAATAAACACAGATTGCATTCAAGCCCTCCTTCTGATGCATCTGGCTAAGGGAATATCCTCTTTCCTGATGGGCATGGAAACATGGAATGATGGTTGTACAGTGAATTCAGATTCAGTTCAGTTCAGTTCAGTTCATTTCAGTCACTAAGTCCTGTCCAACTCTTCGCAACCCCATGAATTGCAGCATGCCAGGCCTCCTTGTCCATCACCAACTCCCGGAGTTCACTCAGACTCACATCCATCAAGTCGGTGATGCCATCCAGCCATCTCATCCTCTGTCGTCCCCTTCTCCTCCTGCCCCCAATCCCTCCCAGCATCAGAGTCTTTTCCAATGAGTCAACTCTTCGTATGAGGTGGCCAAAGTACTGGAGTTTCAGCTTTAGCATCATTCCATCCAAAGAACACCCAGGACTGAACTCCTTTAGAATGGACTGGTTGGATCTCCTTGCAGTCCAAGGGACTCTCAAGAGTCTTCTCTGACACCGCAGTTCAGATTAATCTGCCATAATTATATGAGGTGAGCATGACTTTTCTCAATGGATCCGGAGCTCCCCAAGGGGAAGGGCCACACCTTCTCCTTTCTCCTCTGTTCTGTTCTTGTCACAGCATTGGATGCCTGATGAGAAAATGCAATTCCATTCAGACAATAGTGGATTAGGATGGTTCCTTTCCTTTAATTCTAAGATCAGCACTTTACAGCAAACTACTTCCCATGAAGATGAACCCAAGTGTTGCCGTGGATGTGAGGAAAGGCACTACCACACCTTGAGGGCTCTCCCAGAAATTCCTCTCTTGATTTTCAAAAACCACCAGTGCTTGTGGGCTTCCCAGGTGGCACAGTGGTAAAGAGTCCACCTGCCAGTGGAGGAGACTTGGGAAACGCCAGTTCAATCCCTGGGTTGGGAAGATTCCCTGGAAGAGGAAATGGCAACCCACTCCAGTATTCTCGCCTGGACAATCCCATAGAAGAGGCATCCATGGGGATCTCAAAGAGCTGGAGAGGACTAAGAGACTGAGCACCCACACACCAGTGCTTGTAGTAAAATTATAACATATCTCTTCATAGTTATTAATGTAGCCTTATTTCCGGCCACTCTGTTTGATGCACTCTGTTCTCCAGTAATTACAGCTCAGGCTCTTGACTGTCTGGAATCCCTTTCTCATCTCCATAAATCTTGGCAAGATTCATCTTAGGCACCAGCTTTTTCAGGAATTCTCAGATTGAGCTGACTCTCCACTGTGCAAAGCTCTATCTTAGCTGAGCCATATTTCATTAAAATAATCCCTGCATATTCCTATTTTCAACTGGTTAGTTCATTGAAATAATGGATTGTATCTACTCTTATACTGCTGTTTCTGATTACATTTTTTAATTGAAGTATAGTTGATTGACAATATTGTGTTAGTTTCAGACATACAGCAAAGTGATTCAGCTTTTTATCTATATTCTTTTCTGATTCTTTCTCCTTATAGGTTATTACAAAATGTTGAATATTGTTCTTTGTGCTATACAATGAGTCCCTGTTGGTTATCTATTTTAGCACCTAGAAGGCTTCAACAGTGCTTGCACATTATAAATGGCTGAGGTAGCCTTTGCCTACTGTCTTCCAGTTTATCAAACGTTTGTCAAAGGTTCTTTATTATCCCTGTGTAACTATGTCTCCGAAAGAAAAGTGATTTTCAGACTCACAGACTTAGAGAATTCCTGGGGGGAATGTTGGGGGGAAGGGATGGTTAGAAAATTTGGCATGGATATGTACACACTGCTATATTTAAAATGGATAACCAACAAAGACCTACTGTGTAGCATATGGAACTCGGCTCGATGTTCTGTGGCAGCCTGGATGGCAGGGGCCTCTGGGGGAGAGTGGATACATGTATATGTACGGCTGAGTCCCTTCTCTGTTCACTGGAAACTGTCATAACATTGTTAATCAGTTCTACCTGGATGTCTCAGCCTGTAAAGAATCTGCCAGCAATACAGGACACAAACAGGAGATGTGGGTTTGATCTCTGGGTCAGGAAGACCCCGTGGAGGAGAAAATGGCAACCCACTCCAGTATTCTTGCCTGAAAAATCCCATGGACAGAGAAGCCTGACAGGCTATATAGTCCATAAGGGTCGTGGAGTCAGACATGACTGAGCAACTAAACAAAAGCAAAAATAATAATAATAATAACACCCCAATACAAAATAAGAAATTTTAAAAAAGAAAGTGACTTTCTTAAGATCACCTAACCACACTACCACCCTTCCCCCACCGCCCCCTCCCCCCTCCACCACACACACAGAGGTTTGCTAAGATTCCCCCCCAGATCCTGAGACTGACTTCTCCCTGATGGTAGGGAAAGGCTCCAGCCTAAACCTCCCCTTGGATACACATCCTTTGTTTTCTGCGTCTGGGAAATGCCCCAGGATTCCCTGCTGTGTTACCCCGGGAGACTGTTGCTCAATCCCAGCAGCTGCTCTGAAGGAAATGAAAAAGCAGACAAGCTGAATGTATCATACGCACAACGCAATATGGAATTGAAGAACGCTAATGAGCGAGAACGCTTTGATGGTACAGTCTCCCTCCAGTGAGGTCTTCATTTCCAGTGGGCGTTGCAGGAAGTCCTCTTGTAAAAAAAAGAAAAGAAAAGAAAACATATATATTACTAATGCCGTGGCTATATGAAACAATATTTGGCCAAGATGGCTAAGATATGATTCATTCTTTGTTCATCAAGTTGCTAAGTATTATTCAGAGAGTGGAGTCACCATATGGTAGAACTGAGTTTCCTTGGGAGGCTGGGTGAAATATGGTGTTGGCTTTAGAATGTGGAAATGTGCGTGTCTCTGGTGGTTAGAGTCTGGATCAAGCTGCACACGGCTAATTCCATTAAGTCCTCATGCAAACTCCACTGCACACGGCAATTGGAAAAGGCAAGCCCAGCACAGATCACTCTATGAGGCTAGATTCTCTCTGAAACTGATGAAGAGTGGGCAAGCCACACAGCTAGAGCCAGATGCGATCTTGAAAGAAAAATGCGTGTGGGCAAGTGCAGTACCGGCTGGGAAAGTCTAAGTGGCTGAAACCTATGACTCAGAAATCTTAAATTGCCTTGAAATTAATGAAGCTCTGTGGAGATGACTCAGTTCATTCATGTCCTTAGCTTGCAGCATTCAACACTGGCAGAAGGGAACACTGTCCAAAACTTGGAAGATCAGACCCTACAGAGGAAACGAGGCCAGGAGGTGGTCTGGGGTGCATTGTCGCAGGAGCCAGGATAGGCAGGTGAGCTGGTTTTATTCTTCCCGTGGGCAAGCTCATTCAAGTGCCATGCTGTCTGGACCTGATTTCTGTCCCTGTAAAATGGAAAGGAGATTAGATGATTCCTAAAATGTGGTCAGCTTTGATATTCTGATTAGCTAGGGTCCCAGTAAGAAACAGCATTTACCCCAGATGTTTCAAATGAGGAAATGTTAACACAGAGACTCTTTACAGTTGTCTGTGCCAGGTTAAGAGAATAAATAAGAAAGAATAAGGCACCCAGAGACCCATAAAGTCCGGAAGCCATTGTCACTCTCACGGCAAAAAGGATGCAAAGGAAAAGCAGTATTACTGGCGCCTACTGAAGAGTTGGAACCCTGGAGGAACCCACCCAGGGGTCTGGAGGAGGCCACCCAGTGGGAGCCATAGTCCCCAGCAGACACAGTCCCTCCCACACACGCAGTGGTGACTCAAGAGGGAACAGAAAAGAAATGACTTCTGCTGTGTCTTATCCCCTCCCTGCTGCAGTTTCCCACTGGTGAGTCTCATTGGCCAAACCCAACTGGGTGCCATCAGGCAAAGGAATTCAGATCCAACAGGCCACAGGGGCTGGAACAGCACAAAGAAGCCTGAAGAATGCAGCTGGAGTGGGTGAAAACAGAAATATCAGCACATACTCTATGACTTTATACATGTAATTATGCTCTTGCATTAGGGAAAAGGGCAGAGCACACATTTTTAATTTATTTTTCTGGAGTGATTGAAGAATGATTCTCAAGTCACAGAATTCCTGAGGGCAGGGACCAGGTTTTGTTGATTTTTTTTTTTTAACCTATCAGAATCTATCACCACATCTGGCACATAGTAGAAAATCAGGAAATATTTGGTAAATTAAAGGCTGATCACAGATCCACATTTATAAACATCTATAAATGTCCAGGGCATGCTCTGTTAATATCTGCTGAATGAGTAATGAATGTGTAGGTTCAAAACAAATTACATAATCTTTCGGATGAAAGATTGTGCAGAGCTCAGGCAAACCCTTGGTATTTTTTGTTCTCATAGTTGTTTTGAGTATGACTGATGGTTATCATTGCACAAGCTGTGTAAATATCCTGAACTAGGAAGATGGGCCCTACTATGTGAGACCCCATGATATAAAAAGTGAATAAGTAAGTGCGTGTGTGCACTCAGTTGCTCAGTTGTGTCCAGCTCTGTGACCCCATGAATTGTAGCTGACCAGGCTCCTCTGTCTATGGAATTATGGAACCTGAATCTCCCGAGGCTCCTGCATTGGCAGGCAAATTCTTTACCACTGAGCCATCTGGGAAGAGGGGGCTTTAAGGAGACATCTCCTGCTTTCCTCAGTGCTGAGATTCCCAGCAGGAGTGCTTGCAAAAGAAGAATGCCTAGCATGTTTAAATACGTGTGAAATCACCTCCTGACAGGTGGATGTTCTTACAGAAGGATGCTCTTTAATGAGCCATGGATGGACACCCAGCTCTACCGGCACTCAGCTCTCTAACTTGAGACAAAAGTTGATCCAGTGAGCCTCAGTTCCGGTCTAATGCTGCTTCATAGGGTCAGTGTGAGAAATGAATGAGACGATGCGTGTCACGTTCCTGGTAAAGAGCCCAGCATGTAATCGATGTTCCCTTGCTCTCAGCACCATCTTTATAGTTGAGGCATTGATTTCCTCAAAGTTGACATAGGTGGAAGACCAGTGACAAGAAAAGATGTTTTCTGTATTGCTATCTATATTCCCTTTAACAGAAAGGCACTTCTTTTATTATGAGACCAATCCTGTGCCTAAGAGAAGTATAAGACATAGTATAAGTTACAGAATACATCTAAATGATTATCCCTTACTATTCATATTTAGGAACTGATGTACATATGTGTCTTATTGGGATACAGAGGGTATCACAGGTATGTGCTGGCAATTCTTCTCTTTAGTATTCACCTTGGGGTTGCACAGAGTCGGACACGACTGAAGCGACTCAGCAGCAGCAGCAGCAGCAACACACTTCTTCTATGATGGTCACATCCAATTCCCTCTGAAGAGACTGAAATGCCAGATGCTTTTTTTCTCAAGCCTTAATTGTAGCTAAGCAGGGTCATGTGATACAGTCATGCCTAATGGAATGAAGGATATTTTTTGTTAGAATGTTTCTTTTGGTTCTCAGTTGCTGAAACTGCATAATAGCTGTGAAGTGGATGTCTTTTGTTGCATATATCAAGCCACTCTCATATACCTGAGTTTATGATAATGAAGTGACTTTTGGAAAGCCTCTAAGGATGGGGACTGGTGCCAGGGGAACCAACCTTGACTAGAGGATTAGGAATTTCAGCTGCATCCTCTAACCCCCAGGGAAAGGAGAGGGGCTGGAAATTGAGTTCAGTCATCACTGGCCAGTGACTTCATCGATTATGTCTATGTAATGAAGCTGCCAAATAAAACCCCAAAAGGACATTTCAGAGAGCTTCCAGGTTAAACCAGAAGGCAATCTTGTATTTGGAGAGTGATGTACCCCAGTCTTCATGAGGACAGAAACTCCTGTGCTCAGGACTCTTCTGGTCCCCACCCTACATATCTCTTCTCCCAGCTGTTTATTAGTTGCTTTTAATATCATTTGCTATAAAATGGTAATCTAGTAAGCTGAAGCTCCAATACTTTGGCCATCTGATGCAAACAGCTAACTCAGTGGAAAAGACCCTGATGTTCGGAAAAATTGAAAGCAAAAGGAGAAGAAGGTGGCAGAGGATAAGATGGTTGGATAGCATCACTGACTGAATGGACATGAACTTGGGCAAACTCCAGGAGATAGTGAGGGACAAAGAGGCTTGATGTGCTGCAGTCTGTGGGGCTGCAAAGAGTCAGACATGACTTAGAGACTGAACGACAATTCTAGGGAGTAGACTGGTTTCCTGAATTCTGTGAGCCACACTAATAAGTTAATCAATCCTTGAGAGGGGCTTGTGGGGACCTCTAATTTGTAGAGTATTGATCAGAAGCACAGATAACAGCGTGGCCTTGTAATTAGTGTCTGAAGTATGCGTGTGTGTGTGTCTGGTGGGAGGAGTGCAATCTCGTGGGATGGATCCCTTGATGCTGTCTTCAGAAGTTCCAGGTAAAAAATGTCAAGTTTTAATACTAGTGACACAGAATTGTTTGATGTGTGGACTTTTCCATGCATGTAGTGTCAGAAGTGAGTAGTGTGGCGGAGTAGTGTGAGAATGGAGGAAACACACACCGGGAATGTTGTTTTTATACAAGACAACTAGAGAGACATTGCCCAGAGGCCTGATGTGTAACTGACCTGTGAAACAACCAAATTCTTGTCTTAAGAATTTGCATCTGTAGAGATTCATTTACTATGTATGCCTTGTTTTGTCCTATATTCTGTTACATGCACCCAAAAGCGTTCTAACAGAGAAGTTCTCTTTAGATTTGTTCTGGGAGAATAATTGGATCCCTCTGTTTCTATCTCTTTTCTCCAATGGCTAATTAAAAGTCGAGAGGTCAGAACTCACAGACATTTTTGATCCCTCCATCCTCTTACTTATTGATCCATTCAATCAATCATTCATTACTTATTCAATCAATTCAGTATGTGCTTAGTCAATCTGTACCTATTCTTTTCTTCCAATGGTTGACTTCTGTTGGCCTTCAGAACGCTGCTCCGGCATCATGATTTTCAGAAAATCTTCCTGGGATCCCTACATCCCAGCTAAACGCTCTTTCTCTGTGCATCCTTAGCAGCCAGTCATTATATCACTTTTAGCATCTATCACATTGTAGTGAAGTAACTTGTTTGTGCACCTTTGCAATTAGAATATACTTCTCCTAAATGCAAGAGCTAATCAATTGTCTTTCTTCCTCTCTTCCTTTCTCCCTCCTCCCTCCCTTTCTTTCTTCTTTCCCTTTCTCTTCCTTCTCCATCTCCTCTTTCTCCTTTTCCTCTTTTTTTTTTCTTCTGTGTGCTTTACAATACAGTAAAGTTCTCAGCCATAGTGACTATTCAAAACTCTGAAAATGAAACTGGGTACTATGGGGAACATGGAAGAATAACAGAGGTGGTAAATAAAGACAGAGACTGTGCTGATTGACTGCAATCCTAGTGCATGACGGAGAGAAAGTGCTCAGTAAATGTTTGGTGAGTGAAAAAATTAGACTCAAAGAGAATCAGTTTTATCGAAATGACAAAACTGACATAAGACTCATTTTGGATATGAGTCAGTGCTTGCCACGTATAGCATTAGGTAATAGGGATATTTCATAAATATGTATTAAATAAATGACATATATATTTTATGTGTCCAGAATTTAAAATTTAAAATTCTGTATGTTGTGAAATATGACTCTATTTTCTTGGGCAATGTTTTTGCCTCATTTTGGAAATAATTTATTCTTTCTCTGATGATTTGAATTATTAGCTTCATCATATGCTAAGTACTCATAGATAAGATGGGTTGTTTTCTGTAATCTTTATTTTATTACCTTGCACCTTATAATACTGCCTCACTGTTTTAATCACTGGGTGTGAATGTGTGATATGAGTGTCTCACTGTTGTCTTCCTTTTATTCTCAATGTTTTTTTTAAAAAAATACTTCTTAGACATTTATGGCGGAGAAGGCAATGGCACCCCACTCCAGTACTCTTGCCTGGGAAATCCCATGGACAGAGGAGCCTGTAGGCTATAGTCCCTGGGGTCGCATGACTGATCGACTTCACTTTCACTTTCATGCATTGGAGAAGGAAATGGCAACCCACTCCACTGTTCTTGCCTGGAGAATCCCAGGGACGGGGGAGCCTGGTGGGCTGCCATCTATGGGGTCACACAGAGTTGGACACGACTGACACGACTTAGTAGCAGCAGCAGCAGACATTTAGGGATCCACATAAACTTTGGCCTCAAAAGTAAAAGCTCCATAAATGTCTCAAAATGGTTCCTTAAGGTTTAGATAGTATTGCATTTAGACATTATGAAATGCAATGTGGCAGAGGGAATAAAAGCATGGTTTTGGAACCAGTTGCCCAGAACAAAAAGAATAACTCCACAACTTTCTAACCTGCAGTCTTTGACAAGTCAGTGAATCAGTTACTTCACTGGTAAAATAAGAATAATAACGCTATCTACAAGTTTGTCAATTAGACAAATTTTAAAATATATGTATTAAATATTTAGCCCGGTGTCTGGCACATGGAAAATATTAACAGAGGTTAATTAGATGTTTAATTTTCCAACGTTGTTCTAAAACTTCTCATTGCCCCATCCGTAGCCGAGGATGGACGATGACACTTTGTCCCGAGGGAACCCATTCATAGGAAGGGTTGAGTCATCTATGTTTTCTGTGTTTTTATGAAGCCCTGTAACTACTTACCCAATGGTGGTAGAGCTCTAGCTATGCAGTTGTGTGTGGAGAGCTAGCGGTTGCCTACCATGGCAGGTCCTGGAGGAAATCAATTGAACCAAACAGGAGATGAAGAAAAGCAGAAATAAGAAATTCAAGGTAGCCCTTGGAGGGAAGAGAGGACAGCCTTAGTTTTCATCTCTGGTCCTATGAAGTCTGGCAGGATGATGTTACCTGTATATCTAGGCTGAAAAGATGATCCTTACAATAAAATTTCCTTTCAATTGATCAAGTTTGCACAATTTCATTTTCCTTTGAACTTCAACAGCCTTGGGCAGAGAAGGAATCTAATGTTTATACTGTTATTCCTATGAAATTGTACTTAGGCTAAAATGAGGCCGCAGAAAACGTAAAAAAGGGAAATATGGCTCTTTTTCTATTTTTTCTACATAAATCTCAGGAGAATTGTGACATTGCTCTATCTTCCTCACAGGTGACTTTGTAAATTCAAGGAAATGACACATGGAGCAGTGTCATCTAAAATGAAAAGGGTCACAGTCAGGTATGAATGGTGATTGCACTGCTTACATGTATCAAAGTTGAATCTGGAAGGTCATGTCCTGAGAATTGCATGAATGATTGCTACCAGATATGTGATCTTCAAATGGCCCCCATTTTAGCTGCACAATTCCTGGGAGTATCTATAAGCTTTGGCATTTATATATATAAACTAAAAAATAGATACCAGTTTTCAAAGACCCCTGCATGACAACTCATGTATTGTCACATTAAATTGACCAGGGCATTCCCCTTTGAGTGATTTTTAAAAGGTATTAACCCTGAAGCATTAACGGTTACACCTCCAATAATGATAGACATGACTAATAGAAGGATGCGGCAGAGAAGCACACTCTTGTACCACACGTGATTCACAGTTTATAGAAAACGCTTTGTAACATGTTTGTTGGCTATGATGCATCAGATTCACCTTGAACAATGAGAAAATGGTGCCCTTTGCGCCAGAAGCTAATCAGAACTTTCTCAAAAACTCTTTGTGACCATTTCTCTCTGACTTCCTGTAGAAAGTCCCTGAAACTTGTCATTTTGGCCCTACAATGGGATATAATCAAAAACAGGCACAACACACCATTGTCACTTGAGATATGACTTCAACACTTTCCACTTAGTTGGTAGCTGGCACATAGGTAATGATATGACCTTGAAGTAAGTTTTATAAAAACTTTTCTTGTCTTGTAACACAAAAGAGCATCTTTTTTTTAATGCATATCATTGGCATTTCTCACTACTGAATAGAGGTTCTTCTAAGTCGACGTGAGCCATGATGTTTAAGGACATTTAAAAGAATGTGAGTTGTAACCTCATGAGAACATCAAAATACTGCCCCATCACAGATTGCCACTAAAAATATTTAACGAGAACCTTCTTGACCCAAAACCTTGGAGTCTTAGGAGTTGCAGTTAAAGGCAAGTTTCAAGGGATAAGGCAAAAAGTCCAAAAGAAAAAAAAAAAAAAAGAGGAATAGAGAGAGAGAGAAAGAAATTAGAAGCTGTCAGGGACATATTTCTGCTTCCTTCTCTGGGGGCATTGGTCATTTGGGGTTACTGGGCCCAGGATGCTGGACACCCACAGGGAGAAGGGAGGGATAAAGAGAAGAAGGGAGAGAGGAAGAAGGGAAGAAAAAGAAAGAAAAGGAAAAATCTAAGAAAGTGTTAAAGAGATTATACACTGAAAAACAGGTGTAAAGCATACCACTTCCAGGTAAACTGAAACATAAGATCACCCTATGAAGAGAAGATAAGTTAGTTAATGTCACAAAATTACTGCCTAACAAACTACTCTCAAGCTCAGTAGCCTACAGCAACAACTCTTTGTTCTCATTGTCTGTGGTCAGCTGAGGATCTGATGGGCATCCACACGCTTATAAGAGTTATCTAGGATCAGCTCACCGTGGCTTCTGCGGTCCATGTTTCTCCTGTCTTGCCCTGGGACAGGCCAAGTCAGTTAACATCTCATTGGCCAAAGCAAGGCACACGACCAGTGTTAGGTAGAGGGATGGACGGATGATCTGCTCTTGAAAGGAGAAAGGAGAAAGTTAGCATGTTTTAACAACAACCTAGTCTCTCACCTAGGGACTCTTCAGGGATCCTCAATGAAGAGTTTTCACTTTTCACTTTGTGGATATTTCTTGCACACCATCTTTTCAAGAAACACTGTAAATATATGTGATGATGTATTTCTTATTCAATCATCACGATTATATAAGGTGGATATATTATTATTTCTAACTTAAAAGTAAGAAACCTGAGGCTGACATCCAAGGTCAGGAGCAGCGGCCATGAGGAGATACCCCATGTCCAAGGTCAGGAGCAGTGGCCATGAGGAGATACCCCACGTCCAAGGTAAGGAGCAGCAGCTGTGCTTTGCTGGAGCAGCTGTGAAGAGATACCCCACATCCAAGGTAAGAGAAACCCAAGTAAAATGGTAGGCACTGAGAGAGGGCATCAGAGGGAAGACAGACTGAAACCACAATCACAGACAACTAGCCAATCTGATCACACGGACCACAGCCTTGTATAACTCAATAAAACTGAGCCATGCCATGTGGGGCCACCCAAGACAGACGAGTCACAGTGGAGAGATCTGACAGAATGTGGTCCACTGGAGAAGGGAATGGCAAACCACTTCAGAATTCTTGCCTTGAGAACTTCATGAACGCTATGAAAAGGCAAAAAGATAGGACACTGAAAGATAAACTGCCCAGGTCGGTAGGTGCCCAATATGCTATTGGAGATGAGGGGAAAAATAACTCCAGAAAAGGGATGGAGCAAGGCAAAACAACACCCAGCTGTAAATGTGACTGGAGATAGAAGCAGGGTTTGATGTTGTAAAGAGCAATATTGCATAAGAACCTGGAATGTTAGGTCCATGAATCAAGGCAAATTGGAAGTGATCAAACAGGAGATGGCAAGAGTGAACATAGGCATTCTAGAAATAAGCAAACTAAGATGTACTGGAATGGGTGAATTTAACTCAGATGACCATTATATCTACTGCTATGGGCAGAAATCCCTTAGAAGAAATGGAGTAGCCATCACAGTCAACAAAAAAGTCCGAAATGCAGTACTTGGATGCAATCTCGAAAACAACAGAATGATCTCTGTTCGTCTTCAAGGCAAACCATTCAATATCACAGTAATCCAAGTCTATGCCCCAACCAGTCACACTGAAGAAGCTGAAGTTGAACAGTTCTATGAAGACCTACAAGACTTTATAGAACTAACACCTAAAAAAGATGTCCTTTTCATTATAGGGGACTGGAATGTAAAAGTAGGAAGTCAAGAAACACCTGGAGTAACAGGCAAATTTGGCCTTGGAATACGGAATGAAGCAAGGCAAAGGCTAATAGAGTTTTGCCAAGAGAACGCACTGGTCATAGCAAACACCCTCTTCCAACAAAACAAGAAAAGAATCTACACATGGACATCACCAGATGGTCAACACCAAAATCAGATTGATTATATTCTTTGCAGTCAAAGATGGAGAAGCTCTATACAATCAGCAAAAACAAGACCAGGTGCTGACTGTGGATGAGATCATGAAATTTTTATTGCCAAATTCAGACTTAAATTGAAGAAAGAGGGGAAAACCACTAGACCATTCAGGTATGACCTAAATCAAATCCCTTATGATTATACAGTGGAAGTGAGAAATAGATTTAAGGGACTAGATTTGATAGACAAGAGTGTCTGATGAACTATGAACGGAGGTTCATGACATTGTACAGGAGACAGGGATCAAGACCATCCCCATGGAAAATGAATGCCAAAAGAGCAAAAAGGCTGTCTGAGGAGGCCTTACAAATAGCTCTCAAAGGAAAAGAAGCAGAAAGCAAAGGAGAAAAGGAAAGATATACCCATTTGAATGCAGAGTTCCAAAGAATAGAAAGGAGAGATTAAAAAAAAGCCTTCCTCAGTGATCAGTGCAAAGAATTAAAGGAAAACAATAAAATGGGAAAGACTAGAGACCTCTACAAGAAAATTAGAGATATCAAGGGAACATTTCATGCAAAGATGGGCTCATTAAAGGACAGAAATGGTATGGACCTAACAGAAGCAGAAGATATTAAGAAGAGGTGGCAAGAATACACAGAACTGTACAAAAAAGAGCTTCATGACCCAGATAATCACGATGGATGTGATCATTCACCTAGAGCCAGACATCCTGGAATGTGAAGTCAAGTGGGCCTTAGGAAGCATCGCTATGAACAAAGCTAGTGGAGGTGATGGAATTCCAGTTGAGCTATTTCAAATCCTGGAAGATGAAGCTGTGAGTGCTGCACTCAATATGCCAGCAAATTTGGAAAACCCAGCAGTGGCCACAGGACTGGAAAAGATCAGTTTTCATTCCAATCCCAAAGAAAGGCAATGCCAAAAAAAAGCTCAAACTATGGCACAATTGCACTCATCTCACATGCTAGTAAAATAATGCTCAAAATTCTCCTAGCCAGTCTTCAGCAGTACGTGAACCATGAACTTCCAGACCTTCTAGGTGGTTTTAGAAAAGGCAGAGGAACCAGAGACCAAATTGCCAACATCCACTGGATCATAGAAAAAGCAAGAGAGTTCCAGAAAAACATCTATTTCTGCTTCATTGACTATGCCAAAGCCTTTGACTGTGTGAATCACAATAAACTGTGGAAAATTCTGAAAGAGATGGGAATACCAGACCACCTGCCCTGCCTCTTGAGAAACCTGTATGCAGGTCAGGAAGCAACAGTTAGAACTGGGCATGGAACAACAGACTGGTTCCAAATAGGAAAAGGAGTACGTAAGGCTGTATATTGTCACCCTGTTTATTTAACTTATATGCAGAGTACATCATCAAAAATGCTGGGTTGGATGAAGCACAAGCTGGAATCAAGATTGCTGGGAGAAATATCAGTGACCTCAGATCTTCAGATGACACCCTTGTGGCACAAAGTGAAGAAAAACTAAGAGCCTTTTGATGAAAGTGAAAGAGGAGAGTGAAAAAGTTGGCTTAAAGCTCAACATTCAGAAAACTAAGATCATGGCATCCGGTCCTGTTCAGTTCAGTTGAGTCACTCAGTCGTGTCCGACTCTTTGAGACCCCATGAATCTCAGCACGCCAGGCCTTCTATCCATCACCAACTCCCAGAGATCACATAGACTCACGCCCATCGAATCAGTGATGCCATCCAGCCATCTCATCCTCTGTCGTCCCCTTCTCCTCCTGCCCCCAATCCCTTCCAGCATCAGAGTCTTTTCCAATGAGTCAACTCTTCGCATGAAGTGGCCAAAGTACTGGAGTTTCAGCTTCAGCATCATTCCCTCTAAAGAAATCCCAGGGCTGATCTCCTTCAGAATGGACTGGTTGGATCTCCTTGCAGTCCAAGGGACTCTCAAGAGTCTTCTCCAACTTATTTCATGGCAAAAAGATGGGAAAACAGTGGAACCAGTGGCTGACTGTTGTTTTCTGGATTCCAAAATCACTGCTGATGGTGATTGCAACCATGAAATTAAAAGACGCTTACTCCTTGGAAGGATAGTTATGACCAACCTAGCCAGCATTTTAAAAAGCAGAGACATTACTTGTCAACAAATTTCCGTCTAATCAAGGCTATGGTTTTTCCATTAGTCATGTATGGATGTGAGAGTTGGACTATAAGGAAAGCTGAGTGCCAAAGAATTGATGCTTTTGAACTGTGGTGTTGGAGAAGACTCTTCAGAGTCCCTTGGACTACAAAGAGATTCAACCAGTCCATCCTAAAGGAGACAGTCCTGGATGTTCATTGGAAGAACTGATGTTGAAGCTGAAACTCCAATCCTTTGGCCACCTGATGCAAAGAGCTGACTCATTTGAAAAGACCCTGATGCTGGGAAAGATTGAGAGCAGGAGGAGAAAGGGATAGCAGAGGATATGATGGTTGGATGGCATCACTGACTCAATGGACATGAGTTTGGGAAAACTCTGGGAGTTGGTGATGGACAGGGAGGCCTGGCGTGCTGCAGTTCATGGGGTTACAAAGAGTCGGACACAACTGAGTGACTGAGCTTAACTGAACTGCACCTGAGGCCTTAGGGACTTAACCCTTTAGCTCATGGATGGCAGGGACAAAATTCCTCAGATTCAGGAGACCTCACAGCCTTCTTTCTTAACTTCTTCACTAAAAATGCTCTACCTAATTATTTGGCACAAAGAAATTGTTTTCCTGATGGTTGTTATAGGTCTCCCTAGCATCTTGGATCTCATAATCATTCTCATCTGAACAGAACATAATCACTGATATAACTTTGAGCTGCTGTCATTTCATTCTGCTAAAAATAATCACAGTGTGAATCTGAAGTATTAGGAAGACTTTGGGGCTAAAGAAAATAAGATGTCTGTAAAAACAGGTGCCATATGTACAAGACTCAAGTGGCATCTGTGTGTGCTCATTATAGCCCGTTGCCCTGTATCTGCTCAATTTGTTCAGCAGGTAATTTAAATGACTCATGGGGTTGGAACTGTGTTGTGTCTACAGTCTTCTGTTTGCTTCCAGCTTAGGCCTAACAAAGTGGTTTGTTCTCTTATTTTGTATCATTTAAGAAGACAGCATTTGTCCTCTCACCCAACTGAATAAATAACTAACCAAGATAGATTTTCTTTCCATCAAAAGTGCATGTGTGCTAAGTCGCTTCAGTCACGTCCCACTCTTAGCAACCCTAGGGACTGTATCTGACCAGGCTCCTCTGTCCATGAGATTCTCCAGGCAAGAATACTGGAATGAGTTGCCATGCTCTTCTCCAGGGGATCTTCCTGACCCAAGGATCAAACCTGCATCTCCTGCATTGTAGGTGTATTCTTTTACCCACTGAGATGCTCATTGAGAGTGGCATGTTTATTATGATCCATGTCAAGTCTCCCCACCTCATGCCTCTGAGATCAATAGTGTTAGCTAAGAAGCAGGCTTAGAGGAGGGAGGGGGTTTAGGAAAGGAAATATGGACAGGAATGATAGTGAAATCAATGACTGATGGACAGAGGAGGTCCAGAAGGAAGGGGAGCAATTCAGGACAAGCTGGAGTCTACACTGTATAAAGTATGGATTTTAGAGCTTGATGGGATTTTCTGGAGTTGCTCCAAACTTTTCTCTTTTACAGTGGAGTAAATGAAAGGCAGCGTGAATTAGCAGTAATTCCAAGTTAGTTAATGACAAAGGTAAAAACTTAACCAAGACTCCGAGCCCTATGCAATGGTTAAGTCTGTGTGGCTACTTGATTAGGTTTTGGTGCTAGTTGTTTGATCAAATACTAGTCTAGATGTTGCTATGAAGATATTTTGAAGATGTGATTAACATCTCTAATCAGTGGACTTGAAGAAGATCACCCTTGATCGTGTGGGTGGGCCTCATCTAATCAGTTGAAGACCTTAGGAGCGAAAACTGAAGTTTCTTGAAAGAATAGAAATTCTGCCTCAAAGCTACAGCATAGAAGTCCTGCTTGAGTGTCCAGGCAGCTGGGCTGTGCTGAAAATTTTAGACTTGCCAGCCCCACAGTTGCATGAATCAATTCCTTAAAATAAATCTATTTATATATCTGTTTATCTATCTACAGACACACACATACAGAGAGACAGAAAGATACACACATGCTGTTGGTTCTCTTTCTCTCAAGAATCCTGACTGATTGAGAGTTTGGAATCAAGAGTAGGGTGCCCTGTAACAGGTACCTAAAACTGTGGACATGGCTTCGGAATGAACAATGTGTAGAAGCTTGAAGACTTTTGAGATTCATGCTAGAAAAAGCCTGGGTTGCCTTAGAGACTATTTGTAGAAATAAATATTTGTTAAAGATGATTCCTGTGAGGACTCAGACTTGCACACAGAGAGAATGCCACATGGCAATAGGGACAAAGAAGACTGTGATGCTGTTGTAAGCCAAGGGATTCCTGGGGCTACTAGCTGGAAGAAGTAAGGAAAGGTCCTTCCTGGAAGGATCTTTGGAAAGAGTGTGGCTCACCTTACTTGCACTTCTAGCTTCTTGAGCCGAACTGTGAAAGAATAGACTTCTGCTGTCTTCAGGCCCCCAAGTTGTGGTACTTTGTTATGCAGCCCTAGGGAATTTATGCACCTGGGATTCTGCTATGATTCTGAAACAGTGCTAGACTCTAGGACTTCAGAGGATAAGACATGGATCTGCCTCTCAAAAAACACAGTTTGTACTAATTACAGTATTTATAGATAGTATGGCTGTGGGCTGGTCTAGCATGACTAGAATAATGGGGGAGGGGTGGGGAGAACAGATAAAACATGGATGGCAAGCCTGCTGCCATCTTGAATGTCACATAACCAGTACCTTTCTCTAATCTTGTAAGTAGGTGATTCTAACATTACGTGCTAGAAATTCAAAGTGCCAGGTCTGTATGGACTGGGAAGCGTGGGGACATATCCAGGAGGATGCATTGCCTTAATCTGATCTTGAAAAATAGATGGGATTTAGATAGAGAAGAGACATGAACAGATTCTAGAAGAGCTAATTCTACAGGCAAAGAGAAAGAGGCTAGGATGAATAAGCCACTATTAATATGCTTCCACTACGGGGTTTCCCCTGTGGCTCAGCAGTAAAGAATATGCCGGCAATGCAGGTGGTACTAGAGATGCAGCCTTGATTCCTGGGTTGAGAAGATCCCCTGGAGGAGGAAACAGCAGTATTCTTGCCTGGAAAAGTCCATGGACAAAGAAGTTCATAGGGTCACAAAGAGTCAGACACAACTGAGCCCATACAGCACACACGAGCTCGTACCATGTATTGGAAACTGTTTTGTCCAAGTCTCAAACAACCTAGCAAGATGGATATTGTTTTTCTTGTTTTAAATATGAGAACATGGAGATTCAAAGCCTTGCCCAAACAGGCAAGGTACGAAAGAAATAGAGTTTCAGAGCTTCTCTGGCCCAGAGCTGGTGAAACACCCAAAGCTAGGTGAGGAAGATGGTCTGGTAGAACCAAAGGTTCACGACGACAAGGATTGAAAACATTCTCTTTTCCTTACGCTTGAACTGTTTTTGTCTTTGGTAGGTTAAGTTAGCATGGGAGGTTATCTGAAGATAATAAGAAAAATAAAATCAAACTCTAGCCTGTCTGCAGAACATTTTAATAGTTTGGTGACTCTGTCTGAAATATACGTAGCTATCACTGCAGTAAATTGGACATTTTATCCAACTATATTGATCCATTGTGCTGGCACCAGGGGGTTCCTACTGGGGCAATCTGATGTGTGATTTTCTCTGTGATGGAATCATTGATTCTCTAGTACGGAGCCAAGTTGTGTGTCCCAGCTTTATGTTTTTTTTTTTTTTTTTTTAGTAAATTTGTCCTGTGTTAACCACTATTTTCCTATTGGTTCCAAATAGGAAAAGGAGTACATCAAGGCTGTATATTGTCACCCTGCTTATTTAACTTATATGCAGAGTACATCATGAGAAACACTGGGCTGGAAGAAACACAAGCTGGAATCAAGATTGCCAGGAGAAATATCAATAACCTCAGATATGGAGATGACACCACCCTTATGGCAGAAAGTGAAGAGGAACTAAAAAGCCTCTTAATGAAAGTGAAAGAGGAGAGTGAAAAAGTTGGCTTAAAGCTCAACATTCAGAAAATGAAGATCATGGCATCCAGTTCCATCACTTCACGGGAAATAGATGGGGAAACAGTGGAAACAGTGTCAGACTTTATTTTGGGGGGCTCCAAAATCACTGCAGATGGTGATTGCAGCCATGAAATTAAAAGACGCTTACTCCTTGGAAGAAAAGTTATGACCAACCTATATAGCATATTCAAAAGCAGAGACATTACTTTGCCGACTAAGGTCCATCTAGTCAAGGCTATGGTTTTTCCAGCAGTCATGCATGGATGTGAGGGTTGGACTGTGAAGAAAGCTGAGTGCCGAAGAATTGATGCTTTTGAACTGTGGTGTTGGAGAAGACTCTTGAGAGTCCCTTGGACTGCAAGGAGATCCAACCAGTCCATTCTGAAGGAGATCAGCCCTGGGATTTCTTTGGAAGGAATGATGCTAAAGCTGAAACTCCACTACTTTGGCCACCTCATGTGAAGAGTTGACTCATTGGAAAAGACTCTGATGCTGGGAGGGATTGGGGGCAGGAGGAGACGGGGACGAAAGAGGATGAGATGGCTGGATGGCACCACTGACTCGATGGATGTGAGTCTGATTGAACTCCGGGAGTTTGTGATGGATAGGGAGGCCTGGCGTGCTGTGATTTATGGGGTCGCTAAGAGTTGGACACGATTGAGCAACTGAACTGAACTGAACTGAATTTCCTGGTAAAGCCACTGGGCTTCCCTGGTGGCTCAGATGATAAAGAGTCTGCCTGCAGTGCAGGAGATCCAGGTTCGATCCCTGGATCAGGAAGATTCACTGGAGAAGGAAATGGCAACCCACTCCAGTATTCTTGTCTGGAAAATACTATGGACGGAGGGCCCTGGTCAGCTACAGTCCATGGGGTCGCAAAGAGTTGGACACGACTGAGTGACTTCACTTTCTTTCTTTCTTTCTTTTCCTTGTAAATGGCAGAATTCTGGGATTTGGCTTGGAGGAGGGGGTGGGTGGGGTCATGGGGTCAATCACACTGCAGTGGAAGGAAGTTGGTCACCCTCTCTGCCCCAGCACATCTGAACTCATTCTCCTTTGCCAAAGTTTAAAAACCAACACCCTCCCTGCACCACCCCCCACCCCCCCGCCTGCCCCCAGCCCCGCAACAGCTGTCCTTCCATTGCAGACCTTGGAGAAGAGTAGCTCATTTAAAATTGAGTCAGGGTTGGCAGGAGCTGTCCCGGGAAGGACCACTAGAGCCGTGTGAACTTTCTTACCCTTTTATTCATACCATGTGCCGTTTGAAGCATGTTGTAAACTGTGAAGCACTCGTAAATATCAATGAATGTGATTTACTCATTCGTTCAACAAATATTTGCTGGGTATCTAATGTGTACCAGATGCTGGTCTAAATGCTGGCGACAAAGACTTGAATGAGGCAGTCTGTGTGCTCAGGACCACAGACCATTGTGGCGGGTGAGACTATAAATACATCATCATGAACAAGGGCTGTCAAAGCAAACCCAGAGTGCCAACAGGAGCCCCGAGGACCCAGGCCGCCTGGGAGTGGGGTGGCGATGGAGAGTTTTAAGTGGGGAGGGTTCAGGAAAGGAGATTCCTGAGCTAAGTGTTGATGAAGTAGTCCAAGTGGGTCCTCGGGGAAAGACACAGTCCAGGCAGAAGGAACAGATAGGAGCAGAAGCCCTGAGGCAGGACAAAGGCTCCTGCAGGAGAGAGAGCTGTCCCCACAGGTCAGCATGTGCACAACAGGAGAAGGAAACGGACTAGCTTCTCTGCTGGTGAGGATGGCAAAGGCCATGAGAGATCGCATAACGCACTTGAACTTTTAAAAACAGGTGATGTTGGGACTCCCCTGGCCGTTCACTGGTTCAGACTCTGCACTTCCAAAGCAAAGGGTGCAAGTTTGATTCCTGGTCAGGGAACTAAGGGACTTCCCTGTGGCTCAGTGGTAAAGAATCTGCCTGCCAACGCAGGAGCCATAGGTTCGATGCCTGGGTCAGGAAGATCCCCACATGGCAAGCCACTCCAATTTGATCCCTGGGTTGTGAAGATTCCTCTGGAGGAGGGCATGGCAAATCACTCCAGTATTCTTGCCTAGAGAACCCCATGGACAGAGCAGCCTATCGTGCTACAGTCTATAGGATTGCAAAGACTAGGACACAACGGAAACAACTTAGCACGCTTGGGGAACTAAGATCTCACATGCCAAGGGATGCAGCCAATAAACAAATAAATAAAATAAAATAAGCTACAAAGGCATATTGTACAGCACAAGAAATATCAGTTCAGTTCAGTTCAGTTCAGTCGCTCAGTTGTGTCCGACTCTTTGCGACCCCATGAATCGCAGCACTCCAGGCCTCCCTGTCCATCACCAACTCCCGGAGTTCACTCAGACTCACATCCATCGAGTCAGTGATGCCATCCAGCCATCTCATCCTCTGTCGTCCCCTTCTCCTCCTGCCCCCAATCCCTCCCAGCATCAGAGTCTTTTCCAATGAGTCAACTCTTCACATGAGGTGGCCAAAGTAGTGGAGTTTCAGCTTTAGCATCATTCCCTCCAAAGAAATCCCAGGGTTGATCTCCTTCAGAATGGACTAGTTGGATCTCCTTGCAGTGCAAGGGACTCTCAAGAGTCTTCTCCAACACCACAGTTCAAAAGCATCAATTCTTCGGCACTCAGCTTTCTTCACAGTCCAACCCTCACATCCATGCATGACTACTGGAAAAACCATAGCCTTGACTAGTCGGACCTTTGTTGGCAAAGTAATGTCTGTGCTTTTCAAGAAATATAGTCGATATTAAAAAAAAAAAAAAAGTGATGGGGAGACACTCAGTTATTTTCAACAGGGAGAGGGTTTGTTTGCTTGACTCTTGATTGATTTGTTATTATTGTTGTTGTTATTTCAGAAAAGACAGTCCACCCACACCAGAAGGTTCTCATTCTGAAGAGATATGAAAGCGACCTGTGGGATTTTGTTGAAGTGCTGCTGGCTGGGAACTGCTGGAGGTGCGGTGGATCTTACCCTAGAGTGTGGAGCTAAGTGATTTCTGATCTGTGAAGGCAAGGAAGCTCCTGGAGTGGCATCAAGCATGGGTGACAAGGAGGGTGGACGAGCAGTGGCAGTGAGGCTGCTTCCCTGATGGTTCAAGTGCACACAACTGATGAGTGGGTACCATGAGGTCGGAGCATTGCAAAGGTATATTTATCTGTTTCCTAGGACTCAGTCCACTCATCTCCCACCCACTGGGACACCCATTGGTTGGCATGCAGTGGATACTAGGGAAGGAGGCTGTGGACCTGCTCTGAGGGTTTGGGGTAAGGCAGAATCCTCACTCCCCTGCATATGAAGATCATTCTAAGAGCATTTCAAATAAGTGTGATTTTCTGAGCCCCACCCTAGATCAGTTAAATCAGGATCTCTCCTGGGAAGTCTGTCGTCCTAACTGAAGTGCAAGGCAGGAGAGGAGAATGTGTCAAAGGAAAAGGAGGTGGAGTGTCCTGATTGTTCAGAGGAAGAGGCTCAGGACAGGGGCTGGAGAAGGGGGACGTGAGGCGTGTGGATGGAGACCATGGCAACCAACATGTTACCTGTAGACAGCAATGAGGATTTTCATTCCAGAAAGACTCACACTAACTGCAGCGTCGTCCAGCTCTGCCTGCCTTGCTGTGCCGCCATTCCAGTGGAACGTCCCTGTTCTTAGTTTCAGCACAGGTAAACTACCACAAACTGAGTGCCCGAGCAACAGAATTTCATCAGCATCTCTCAGCTCTGGAGGCTGAAAGTCCAAGACCACGGCGTCAGCAGGGTTGGTTCTTTCTGTGCCTGTGAGGGAGACATGCTCCCACCTAGCTTTGCTGGGTTCTTTAGCATCTTTAGCTTATAGAAGTATCACCCCAGACTGCCTTCTTCACATGGAGTTCTCCTTTGTCCATGCCGGTGTCCAAATTTCCTCTCTTTATAATGACACTATTTATACTGGGTTAACTTCCCTGGGGGCTCAGATGGTAAAGAATCTGCCTACATTGCAGAAAACCTGGATTTGATCCCTGGGTCAGGAAGATTCCCTCGAGGAGGAAATGGCAACGCACTTCCAGTATTCTTGCAAGGAGAATTCCATGGACAGGGGAGACTGGAGGGCTACAGTCTACGGGAACACAAAGAGGTGGACATGTCTGAATGACTAACACACACAGGGCCCACTTTAGTGGCCTCATTTTAAGTTGATTAACTCTGTAAAGACCCTCCAAATAAGGTCACATTCTGGAGTTAGGCCTCCAACATACGAGTGGAGTGGGGCAGATTTATAATTTGATCTTTAACAGTTTGGAATAAAAATGTATTATTATTGTTATTATTTCTACCCATTTTGGGGTATTAGGTGCCCGATTCTGCATTAACATTGTGTCATTAATCCTCCCCAAGCACTGTGCAATTACATGGCATTGACCTTATTTTAGAAATGAAGAGGCCGAGCTGCCATGAAGTATAATAACTGGCCTGGCATCGCAGGAAGCAAATAGTGAAGGCTTTCCTGGCCTAGATCTGGCTGAGTGTTATCCATTGTGTGCGTGTGTGTGTGTGTGTGTGTGTGTGTGTGTGTGTGTGTGTGTACGCGCGTGCTTTGTCCGACTCTTTGCGACCCCATGGACTGTAGCCCCCCAGGCTCCTCTGCCCATGGGACTTCCAAGGCAAGAATACTGAAGCAGGTTGCCATTTCTTTCTCCAGGGGATCTTCTAGACCCAGAAATTGAACCTGTGTCTCCTGCATTGGCAGGCGGATTCTTCACCACCGAGCAATCTGGGAAGCCCCGTGTTATCCATAACATTCCCATTAAGGATGAGACGACCCTGGCCAACCTCATAAAGCCCTTTCAGGTTTCTGAGAACTATCTTTTTCTGTTGGGAAGAAGAGAGGCCTGTTAGGCTTTGCCATTCTAAAGAAAATGCAAGTCTGCAGGGCTCCCGGGAAAGGTATGCACGTATTGAATTTGTAACAGGATCCTGGAGTCCCGGCTGTCTTTCTTTATTCATGGGTTTCAGAGCTGGAGGTATAGCATGGGGAGGAGGACAGGAGGTTGTGTAATTTTCTCAGGAAGAAAGCCAAAACGAAAAGGAAGAATGCAAGCAAGAGGCGTCGGGCACACAGGCAGTTTTACAGGAGAGAGATGACTGTTCCACTGTGTCCTGAAATGGTCACAGAGCGCGGGCTGGAAGAGCTGCTTCCTTTTGCAGTTTTGCTGGAGGCGTGATCTCGACTTCGTAGATGATCAGCTGCTCTGGTCAGCTCCCTTCAGCTGTGTTCAAGGAACAGGGACAGAGCAGCTGTTGAGGATACACGCTTGCATCCAGAGACAGTCCATACTCGGCAGGAACTCGGAGTCTTCAGGTAGCTGCAGACCCATGAGGAGACCATCTAGGAATTATGTGCAGATGGAAGCAGAGGAGCTGCAGGAAAGCTGGGGTCAGGGTGTGTGTGTGTGTGTGTGTGTGTGTGTGTGTGTGTGTGTGTGTGTGTGTTGGTGGGGAGGTGTTGGGGGTGGGAGAGGAATCAAAGAAGGCTTCCTGGAGGAGGCAATGGCTGAATCTTCAGAAAAGAATACAGAGTAACTGGGGTGAAGTGAGGAAAGCAACAGCTCAAGCAAAGACACTTCTGCACACAAAGAGGCACACAGAACAAGCAAAGACAGTTTGCATGGGAACCAGGAGGCAGGGGTGTTTAATTCAGGCTAAATATTCCTCTTCTGGGGAGGTGACAACTGCCAAGCTTCTCTTCAAGGGTTAAGACAGCACATCTGAGCTTCTTCCACTAAAATCTCATGGGGCCTGGAATCTTACACCTGATCCCCCACCAATGGGCTTCCCTGGTGGCTCAGATGGTAAAGAATCCTCCTGCAATGCAGGAGATCTGGGTTTGATGCCTGGGTTGGGAAGATCTCCTGGAGGAGGAAATGGCAAACCCCTCCAGTATTCTTGCTTGGAGAATTCCATGGACACAGGAGCCTGACGGGCTACAGTCCATGGGGTCTCAAAGAGTCAGACACGACTGAGAAGCTAAGCACCCCCCACCAACATTACAATTTTGTTTTGGCACAACAGGCTTAGAGTTGCCAAATATATACTCAGCTGAATCTGAAAAATCAAAGCACTTTAAGGAAAGGATTAATTATTAAGAGCATATCTATTCAAGCTTAGCACTTAGAAACCTGACACAGATTGGTTCTGAAGAGAGCAGTGAAGAGATTCTGGAGGTAATGATTAGATTCTTGGGGCATGACATCTTGCAAAGTGTTAGCTGAGCCAGGTAATAAAAAGAGAGGTTCCCATACCCCCTGCTAAGTATTAACATTCTTCCACTAGCTTCTCTTGAGATCACCCAAAGATTAGCCAAATATTAGGGAACATATCCTGCTGCTGTAAAGTTTTGTGTACCGTGTCTTCCCGCTGGTTAAATGATGCTTAGTTTGTAAAAGTAGCCAAGGGCAGAAATTCAGAAAAAGAATCTGTTGTTAGTACAAACACAGATATACTCCCCTCCAGTGTATTATGCTAACAGAGGTGTCAGATAAAACCACTGCATAGCCCTGATACATTTTTCCTTAGAACAAAAGTCTGTTTGCTTTGTAACGTTAATCCTAATGTGGTTTCGAGAAGCAAATTAAATATTGATGAATCTTTTAGAAAATTTGTGGATGATAATGTGTCTTAATTCATCGTGAAAACTTTTAAAGGCACTGATGATCATTCTTTCAAAATTGCTTTTCTCACTATAAACAGTTTGACTTCTATTCAAAGGGAATTTTTTTGGGCAGCATTATCAATCTGCAGTGGAACTCATCCTTAAGGCAGGTACTTCAAAACTGGAGTCCTCTCTTCTATGGTTTTGAAATGGCACACTTGAGATTGCATGGTTGTCTGTTGGTTGAAAGGATGTCTGTCTGTCATTCAAGAGAAACAGAAGTCACTTTCGGTGTTTAAAACGGGAGGAATTTAATCTAGGGTGTTAGCTACATTGGAGAAGCCAAATAAGTAATAAATAGAACAAAGCAACCCTGAGATTAACACAAGAAGGAAAAGTCAGTGTCATCTGATACTGGATGGCAGTGGGGTGAGGTGAGTTTGCTCAAGGCCAGGGGAGAGGTCACCAGCTGGGCTGGAAAGGCTGCAGCGAAGACAGGGAAAACACCCCAGCCATTCGCGTCCCCTAGCATTCCTGTCCCTGCTCCAAGATACGCATCGGCTGACTAGAGCCCAAAGCCAGCGAGAAAGGAGCCTAGGGCTGCAGCGTCAGCCCCAGCGCAATGCAGGCTCTAGCAGAGAGAAGGCCAGGGGTCTGCACAGCTTATCACCTTTTCAGCAACCTTACTAATCTGCAAGAGAAATGGGATGAGGACCCTCTCTGGTGAAGACAGGTGCAAGGAAAAAGGGGAGGAGAGAGATTCAGATGGAGAAACTGAGAAATGAGCCCGAATCAGGGTCCTGATCTTTCTCCCCATCTGTTCTTCTACTCTCTGTTCTGATGTATTTTCCTAGTTTTATCATTTTCTTCTGACTCTTCATATCTTACTCCATGCTTTTAAAAATTACCCCTGGGGGAAGAATGGATGTATGTATGTGTATGGCTGAGTCCCTTTGCTGTCCACTTGAAACTATCACAACATCGTTAATCGACTATTAAAATTGATTAGTGTTAATCAATGATTAGTTAGAATCTGAAGCATGCCTCTGCCATTAACTACACCTAGTTATGTCATTTGTGACTTTAGGGAAGGTCTTACTTTGTCTGAATTCTGTTTTTTTTTTTTTTTTGTCTCATCTGAAAAATAGAATTAGAAGTTTCTTAATATTTACTCTGCATAGTTTACATGTGATTGATGTATGCAATCTATCAAACCTTTGCCTGGAGCATTATAGTTTTGATTATGAATTTAGTGCATCATTCTTGCCTAGGTCACTGCCATAACCTTCAAATGGTCTCCCCACATCTTACCTCCCAAGGTCTATTCCCAATCGAGCAGCCGAGGTGATCCTTTTGAAATGTATTCTCCACGTCACACCTTGTCTTCAATCGAGCCTCTCATTGACCCTGATACTGTCTTCCCTTGATGTTTGCGTGGTTCACCTCTCATCTCCTTCAAGACTTGGCTCAGTATCACCCACTCTTGAGGCCTCCTCTGTCTAAAATTGCACCTTGCCTTCCATGCCTTGCCAGCATCCCAGCATTTCTGGTCCCCCTTCACCTGTTTAGCCTTCCCTTTTCCCCATAGCACTCAGCACCTGCTCACACACTCACTCGCTCTCTCATTTTAGGCCTGAATCCCTGGCACACACTTCAGCTGGGAGAGACCAGGGTCCTTGTTCTGTTCTTATCACCTGGGTGGCGGACCCCATCCCCACCCCAGGGTTTCAGAGTCCTCATCATTTCCATGAACGAGGATCCAGATAAGCTCTACATTGCTTTCAGAATTTAACTTCTATCCTGTTAGCCTGTGCACATGCTTTTAGAAGCCATTCTCTGCGAGTGGAGTACACTTGTATTTCCCCTCACTTCTCTGTCCTGTGGTCAGACTGGAGGCAGCAGATAATGACGTGAGAGACTAACTCACAAATGAATGAAAGCAAAGTGAAAAGGTTTGCTAAGAGCATCTCTGGAGGGCCAGACTCTCAAGGAGCGTCCAGCCTCTCATCCCTTCATTCAGGGTTCTTGCCTTTCCGTAGTTCCTCACGTGTCCACTTCAAGATGGGGTGGAGAGAGATTTATAGGATGCTGGGAGGACCGGCATCCCAGTTAACCTTGCACCTCTCTACAGAAGAATGTCGCAGGTCCTCAGCTACAGGTGCAAATCCATCTGTCCATTTATCTGCCCACTCAACCACCTATCCATTCCTTTCTTCAGCCTGTGATCCTTGAGGGACTAGATGCCTCTATAAGATATCTCTTCACTTATTACAGTTCCTCCCAAATCATTGTGTATGTGTGTTTCAGTCACTCAGTCATGTCCAACTCTTTGTGACCCTATGGACTGTAGCCCACCAGGCTCCTCTGTCCATGGGGTTTCCGAGGCAAGAATACTGGTGTGGGTTGCCATTTCCTTCTCCAGGGGATCTTCCCGACCCAGGGATCAAACCCTGTCTCATGTGTCTCCCGCATTGGCAGGCAGATTCTTTACTACTGAACCACCAGGGAAGCCCCCAAGTCATTAGTATTTTGTTATTATTATTTCTTGTTTCCCTCCCCCAGCCCTTGCTCATGCTATCTGCTTGCCTCCCCCACCCATGTCTTTGCCCATCAGAATCTTCATCATCCTTTTAGGTGCCTATGGCTGATCCTAGCTGCATCCACTAATAACAGAGGATTCCCTGCTTCATTCTCCAGCCGCCCTTCCACTTGATGAGTAATGTGACTAATTCTGGCCAAAGGATGGTGGATGAACAAGACGTGTGTCCCTTCCAGACGGAGGTGTCCACTAGACACGTTCTGCTCTGCATCTGCCAGCCAGCTCAGTCCAGAAGATGGCAGAGTCTCAAGTTGGACACAGCCCAGGCCCCCTGAGAGGGCCCTGGAGGACAGCCACTCTGAGAAGGGCTGCAGAGAGGAGTATATGACTACGTGATGAGTAAGAAACTTTGACTGCAGAAGCTACTCTCGATTTTGTGACTGTTTGCAAGCAAGTTGGTAGCTCAACAAATAAATATCGATCATGATTGATCTGATGATGAAAAGTGAAAAAGTAAAAGTGTTAGTTGCTCAGTCGTGTCTGACTCTTTGCGACTCCATAGACTATAGCCCATCAGGTTCCTCTGTCCATGGGATTCTCTAGGCAAGAATACTGGAGTGGGTTGTCATTTCCTTCTCCAGGGGATCTTCCCAATCCAGGGATCAAACCCAGGTCTTCTGCACTGCAGGCAGATTCTTTACCATCTGAGCCACCAGGGAAGCCCTGATGTGATGATGAAATGCGTCTGCATATGTAACTCCAGGTAGGGAACATGTAACCAGATATATTCAAAATGTGGGAAGTTCTGGGAGAGGTCGGACAGAGGATAATGAGAGCATGGAGTGTGTACGTTGAGTGTGGGGACACCAAAGAGGTGGAATCCAGCTTGATGATCTAAAAGAGTCCCCAGGCTGATAAAATCTGAGCTAAGATCTGAAGGATAAGAGCACTAGAGGGAGAGAAGGCTTTCAGGAGAAGGGGCTCAGGGTGCCCAGACTGAGCTGGAGGAAGGCCAGTGGCGATATCTATACAGATAGTGAGTTTAACCCATGATAGGCATTAATACATGTTTGCTAAATGAATGACCAAATGAATAATCATTATTAACTGATTATGGAAAAGATTGGAGGAAATAGAAACAAAGAGAGGAATAAAAATTTGGGCATGAAAAATGCCTTTCCAGAAAGGAAGATATCTGCATCTATTAAAATAAAGAGAAAGAGGTATATGAGTTGTTTCCCTATTGAGAAATCTCCCTCAACCTCAAACCTGTTGCAATTAAAGGAAGGAATGTGAAGGGCTTTCTCAATCTATCTGTTGTAATGTGAAGCTTTGTCAGGGATTTATTCTGTATGGTGTTGGGAAGATTCCTCTAAGCCTGGCTGTCTCTCCACAGGCCCTGGGAAGCCATGCAGGACCCATCAGGTAAAGGAGAGGAAATTCTGCTTTTCATTCTACAGGATGGAAAACAAACATTGATTAGTAGATCTTTATGGCAAATGTGGACAGAGTATTTGGGAGAAGATGCAGATATCTATTTCTAGTCTCCTGCGCTAACACAATAGAGTCACGCTGTGTGCTCTTCGCCAGTTGATGAAGAGATAATTTATGGTTTATAATCTAAACTATCAGAGTTTCCTTTATGTAATGACTATAGACTATACACAGCTACCTTTGCGGAACCTAGAAACATCATTGCTTCAGGCAAGATGTAATGTGCAATAAATAATTTAGCAACAGACCTCTCTTCATTCTATTTATAGTAAGTTAAGATTCATCTCCATGGCCGACGTGAAGCACCCCTGAGTGGATGGCAAAACCCAAATATATCTCCCAAGTAACCCGATTCATGCTGAAAAGGCTCCAAGAATTAAGATACTGCAGAGCTTGGAATTCCTTCTGCCCTCCAAGTCAACATATGTCCTTTTCTCCCCCCTGGTTGCTTTTGCTCCAAATAACAATGTCTGGTGTGTAACTCTGTTTGTGTCTTGGAAGGCATTTTTCACCTCCTAAAACGCTTTGGATAGAAACTGTGGCACCTCTGTCCCTGCTTGCTTGTTCATTTTTTGTGCCATGAGAGCTCTCACTGCAGTATCCATTGCAATCATGCCATGGCCAAGCAGATTCTTTGACAGATGTGGAAACCAAGGCTCAGAGAGCTTGGGGCTTCCCCAAAGTGGCCAATGGGTGCGTTCTTTCGCTCAGAATATTTTAGTGAGCACCTTCTGCCCGCAAGCTGTCGTAGTTACAAAGGGCCCTGGGTTCCAATGCTGAAAAAGAGAGAGGTAGTCTGTGGCTTCATCCAACTTATATTTTAGTGGAGACAGATGCTTACCATTTATGCACCTGATGTCTGCATCAGGGCTGTGGCAGTGCCAGTGGAGATGTGTGGGCGTGGACTGAGCAGGGAGCAGGGCGTCTGATCTGCCCTGGAGGCCTGAGGGTGCTTCTCTGAAGAGGCAGTGTGAGCAGTGAGAATTAACTGGTTCCTGGACAGAAGGGGGAAACATTGTCCAAAGAGGGCAGATGGGGAGAAAGGCTCTGAGGCAGAACTTGGCTTTTTAATTTTCTTTCTTTCTTTTTGCCTGTGCTGGCTTTTTTTCCTGCTTTCTCTAGTTACAGCGAACGGGGGCTACTCTCCAGATGCGGTGCCCGGGCTGCTCACGGCGCTGGCCTCTCTCGTTGCAGAGCACACGCTCTAGGGTGCCCGGTCTTCGGAAGTTGTGGCTCGTGGTCTCTAGAGCACAGCCTCAGTAGTTGTGGTGCATGGGCTTAGCTGTTCCACAGCATGTGGGATCTTCCCGGATCAGGGATTGAACTCACATCTCTGGCATTGGCAGGAAGATCCTTTACCACTGAGCCACCAGGGAAGCCCCAGAACTTGTTTTAACACAGAAGGATCTTCATCAGGTGGCAGAGGTCTTTAAATTCACACCTTTGATGTCAACTAATCAGACTCTCTTGCTGTTAAAATGAAGAGATCCTGTAACGTTTGGCCTGGCTGTGGGCTGAGACCATATCTACCTCCCAGAAGCTCTGAACCTTAACTTAGCTTGTAGGCTGCTTGGGGACACGAAAGACAAGTGAAAACAACTTATGCCCAGGATGTATGAATTAATTGCCAATGAGAGCAAGGTTTGTTTCCTTGAATGAGATGGAGGCAATCATGTAGTAATTATAATAGTGTCACAACATTGAATGGGATAAAAATATTAACATCATAATGTTACCCAATGAGTAACAGTAGCTCATGTCTGGTTTGTTTGTTTGTTTTTGGCCAAGGCATTCAGCATGTGGAATCTTAGTTCCCTGACCAAGGACTGAACCTGTGGCCCCCGCATTGGGAGCACAGTCTTAACCGCTGGACCACCAGGGAAGTCCCCCTAGAAGCTCTTGGTTCGACTGCACTTTCACATATTAATATAATGACTGTCAGCCTCTCAACAACCACGCGAACGTGTACCATCCTCCTCATTTTCCAGGTGAGGTTATCGAAGTTTAGAAGACAGGGTTACTTGAACATGTGGCTCGGTTAGGAGCTTGAACGCAAGCTCTTTGCTGTGTTGCATTTCTTCTGTTCTACCATGACCTCTGGATTCCCCACACTGCAGCTCTGTGACCTCGAGAGAATTACTTAAACTCTCTGCACCTCAGTGCTCTGATTTGTAAAATGGGAAAATAATAATACTAACTAATAGGGCTAAAATTATGATTAAATGAATTAATACATGTCATATGGGGACTTCCCTAATAATCCAGTGGCTAAGACTCTATGCTCTCAATGAAGTGGGTCTGGGTTTGATCCCTGATTGTGGAACTAGACCCCACAGGGCACAACTAAAAGATCCCTCATGCCTCAGTGAAGATGGAAGATCTCAAGTGCTGCAACTAAGACCTGGCACAGCCAAATAGATAAAAATAAGTATTTAAAAAAATAGCAAAGCAAAATAAAATATGTCATATGCTTGGGACAGAGCCTAGCCCATAGTAAAAGTGGTGAAGTGTTAGCCTTATTATTGATTCTCTTTGATATTATTACTAATTTAATATTTGAATTTTATATCAATGATATCTGATCCTTCCATTGGTTTAGTCTGAAACTAATAATGAGTAGATAAGATCATCAAAAAGAATATTGTTTTTTTTTTTGATATATGGAATCTATTAAAATCGGTTTAATGGACCTTGAACTTCAAAGGAGTCATTAGCCTTAGGCTAAAATGATCACTCTCTTTTCTAACAAACCTATCAGCTATGATAAAAGTCATGAACACTTGACATTCATTCATTCATTTTCAGTATAATGTGCCCTGAGTACCTGAAGTATATCAGACACGGTTCTGGGTACAGCAACGGGCAAAGCAAGCAAAATCCCTGCCTCTGTAAGGCTTGCATTCTAGTCAGGGGATAAAGAAAGAAAGAAATGAAAGACTACAACACATGCTATGTCCCATTCCTAGTGGCTCAGAAAGTAAAGAGTCTACCTGCAATGCAGGAGACCTGGGCCCGATGCCTGGGTGGGTAAGATGCCCTGGACAGAGGAGCCTGGTGAGCTAGGAGTTGCAACGAGTAGAACATGACTGAGCAACTAACTTTCACTCTCACTTTTCCATGATGACAAGGGCTTTAGAGAACAGCAGGAGGAAAGAGGGTGGGGAGTGCGGGTGAGAGGGTTTAAATTCGGTGATCAGTGACCACCTTGCTAAGAAGGTGACATTTGTTCTAGGACTTTCAGGGAGTGAAGGAGCCACCCCCACAGTCCTCTGGGTTAACAGCATCCCAAGCAGACTGTTTCCTGTGTGCCCTCTAATTCCTTACCTTCACAACTGATTAATTCAGTAATCATTCTCATTCATTTATTAAGTAGCTTTTGATGCTTTGCTTTGTTCTAAACCCTATTCTGGGTGGTATGACTTCGGTGAATGATGCCCCCATCCTGGCAATTACTGTGTGTTTCACAGTGTAACCAGGGAGACAGAAAGACCATCCACAACAACCATACTGAGTAATAAGGGCTGCAGCTTGGGGAATTATGGTGGCAAAAGGAGATATGCCTAAATACCAGAGGTAAGAGAGATAGGATCAGAGTCTCAGGCCTAGGGAAGAGTCACAGAGCAGGTGAGAGTCGAAAGAGCTTTCATACAAAAAAGCAGGACTCTGCTAGGAAGACCATTCAGGCAGAGGACTGTGCAGTCAGTTAAAAGCATAGTGGTGTCCTCTAGGGGCTGGAGCAAAGGTTGGGAAGAGACAGGCTGGTGAGACCAGGAGGTTCCCACACTGGGGTGGAGTGTGGCATTTTTCCTGGAGCCGGCAGGGGTCAAAGAAGGATTTGCAAAGTGGGGCATTATCCTATTGGTTTGTGAGAATGACTCTTTCCACGGCTTTGTGTGGGAAGGATTGGCTTTCTAATGGTACCCAATCAGAGGTCTGGAGATGGACCAGCCACCAATGTGAAGGATTAGGAAGCCTGTCAGGCAGAGGGATTTAAAAGCTGGTGCTGAGTCCTAGATGTTGTAAAAAGGGCAGTTTGACAGCCCTTGATAATGATGTGGCTTAGAGCCTGAGGAAGGAGGCCAGGAAGCTTCACAGGCTCCTGACATGGGTGACCTACACGACAATGATGATCAAGAGAGGGCCTCTAAGAGTTATGGGTTCAAATTCAGACATGCTGACTTTGAAGGTCTCCAGGAACATCATTTCAGCAAGCAGCATCTCCTGGGCACAGCCTGTGCCCATCAAAAGCAGATGACCTGACAGGTCTTGATCCAGGGTTCTAAGACTTGCAGAGACTGAGGTGGTTTGTCTTGTCTCCTGTGTTTGGAAGGTGCTGTCACTGTAACAGTTTGGAAAGCACTAGCCACAGGCCAGATGCTGCTGGGTGAGCTGGATAGTGACTTTCACACTGTCATCCTTAACTGCCCTCCAAATGGTAGGTACCATTTTAATTATTTATATTATTTCCTTTTTTGTATGTTGCTATTTCTATTTTATAGAGAAGGAGGAAACCAAGACTCAGAGAGGTGAATCACCCAACTACAGTTAGGACTTGAATCCAGATAAAGTAACAGGACCTGCCTTCCTGGTTACCACTTTGCCCACTTAGGGTCACGTCACGGCTTTGCATTGTTGCTATGCGGTTATGGATGCACATAACCATCTTTTTTTTTTTTTTGATAACTTCACTTAAAAGAAGGGGATAGGGAAGAAACTTCAATTAAATAAAAATGGACTTTTGTGGAGAAAATATTGACTGTACAAAAAGAGCCTTATGTGTATAACTGAACCAACTGATCTGAAACTAACACAACATTGTAAATTAACCACATGTGCTAAGTCGCTTCAGTTGTGTCCAACTCTTTGGGACGCTATGGACTGTACCCTGCTAAGCTCCTCTGTCCATGGGATTCTCCAACCAAGAATAGTCATTTCAATAAAAAAAAAAATTAGAATTAGAAAAAAGAAAGAGGTTGAAGAAACATGAGTCTTACATAAAGTGGATTCAATAATAAGCTTTTTGGTACAAAAAATCATGCTATCTTTGAGGTTTCCCCAAATATATATTTAGTAATCAGCAATCATTTACTGAGCATCAGTTGGCACTAGAGGTGTTCTGAGAATGGAAAGGAAACAAGATAAAGGCTACTCATGCCCTCAAAGAGCTTACCAAAGAGAAAACCAAAAATGAGGCTGCTGTATTGCCCCAAGGTGAGGCTTTTTCTACCAAATTTTAGAAACCAAAACCTCAAAAGCAGCTTGTCTCAACTGTGCTTAGTAACCTAAGACCCCAATGCCCTGTATAGAAAAGGTGATATTCAGATTGGTGGCTAGCACTTCTGGATTTCTGGCTGTGCTGGGTTTTTGTTGCTGGGAATGGGTTTAGGAGAGCAGGGGCTACTTTTCATTGGGGTGTGAGGTCTTCTCATTGTGGTGACTTCTCTTGCTGTGGAGCACAGATTCTAGGCACATGGGCTTCAGTAATTGCAGCTGCAGGCTCAGTAGTTGTGGCGCCCAGGCTTAGTTGCTCCACCATATATGGAATCTTCCCAGACCAGAGACTGATCGAAGCCATGTCTTCTGGACTGGCAGGAGGATTCTTGACCACTGAAACACCAGGGAAGTCCAAGATTGGTGGCTAGCCCTTCAGTTAACTTTTTAATTGTCCCAAGCAAGGGCATCACTGTAAGATTATGATCACTTCCATTCCATAGATGAAGACAGTGAGTGAGGTTCAGAGAGATAAAGCAACTTGTTGCTTAGTAGCAAAACTGGGATTCAGATGCAGATATCCACCTGCAAGCTCCACAGAAAACTGTGTTCTATTCTATCACATAAGCCAGAAAGGGAAGCAGCGAGAAAGTGGTGAGGGGTGATGCATCGTTCAGGGACAGCCTGGTTATAGCAGATGAAATTCATCATCTTATTTTTTTGCTAACACTTTCCTACCCAAATGCATACCAAGAAAAGTCCTGTCGGTGGTTATGTTCCAGACAACAGGGTGATTCCCTCCGACCTTCTTCATTCCCATGTATCCACTGAATTAATCCAGCAATGGAGTGTTATTCCCAGTTGGTAAGAACTCTCTGCATACTGTCCACATGCCTGGCAAAGTGAGAATTCCGTGAGCTAGTTAAGAAATGCAGCCCAGCTCCCCCTGAAACAGAATTTGTTGTTTAACATCTAACCTCTGTTTAGATGTTAAGTCCTGTCAGACTCTTTGTGACCCCATGGACTGTAGCTCTCCAGGCTCCTCTGTCCATGGAATTCTCCAGGCAAGAGTACTGGAATGGGTTGCCATTCCTCCTTGGGGGGGGTATTCCCAATCCAGGGATCGAACCACACATCTCCTTCATTGGCAGGTGGATTCTTTGCCCCCAAGTCACCAGGGAAGCCCCAATAAAGGATTACAGATGGTTCAGTTCAGTTCAGTCACTCAGTCGTGTCTGACTCTTTGTCACCCCATGAATCACAGCACGCCAGGCCTCCCTGTCCATTACCAACTCCCAGAGTTCACTCAAACTCATGTCCATCGAGTCAGTGATGCCGTCCAGCCATCTCATCCTCTGTTGTCCCCTTCTCCTCCTACCTCCAATCCCACTACAGATGGTTAGAATTGTGCAATGTGCTCTTACAAAGTCATTAAAACAATTCAGTGCTGCACTCAATATGCCAGCAAATTTGGAAAACTCAGCAGTGGCCACAGGACTGGAAAAGGTCACTTTTCATTCCAATCTCAAAGAAAGGCAATGCCAAAGAGTGCTCAAACTACCACACAATTGCATTCATCTCACACGCTAGTGATGCTCAAAATTCTCCAAGCCAGGCTTCAGCAATACGTGAACCGTGAACTCCCAGATGTTCAAGCTGGTTTTAGAAAAGGCAGAGGAACCAAAGATCAAATTGCCAACATCTGCTGGATCATGGAAAAAGCAAGAGAGTTCCAGAAAAACATCTATTTCTGCTTTATTGACTATGCCAAAGCCTTTGACTGTGTGGATCACAATAAACTGTGGAAAATTCTGAAAGAGATGGGAGTACCAGACCCCCTGACCTGCCTCTTGAGAAACCTATATGCAGGTCAGGAAGCAACAGTTAGAACTGGACATGGAACAACAGACTGGTTCCAAGTAGGAAAAGGAGTACATCAAGGCTGTATATTATCACCCTGCTTATTTAACTTCTATGCAGAGTACATCATGAGAAACACTGGGCTGGAAGGAGCACAAGCTGAAATCAAGATTGCTGGGAGAAATATCCATAACCTCAGCTATGCAGATGACACCACCCTTATGGCAGAAAGTGAAGAGGAACTAAAAAGCCTCTTGATGAAAGTGAAAGAAGAGAGTGAAACAGTTGGCTTAAAGCTCCACATTCAGAAAATGAAGATCATGGCATCCAGTCCCATCACGTCATGGGAAATAGATGGAGAAACAGTGGAAACAGTGTCAGACTTTATTTGTTTGGGCTCCAAAATCACTGCAGATGGTGACTGCAGCCATGAAATTAAAAGACGCTTACTCCTTGGAAGGAAAGTTATGACCAACCTAGATAGCATATTCAAAAGCAGAGACATTACTCTGCCAACAAAGGTCCGTCTAGTCAAGGCTATGGTTTTTCCAGTGGTCATGTATGGATGTGAGAGTTGGACTGTGAAGAAAGCTGAGCGCTGAAGAATTGATGCTTTTGAACTGTGGTGTTGGAGAAGACTCTTGAGAGTCCCTTGGACTGCAAGGAGATCCAACCAGTCCATTCTGAAGGAGATCAGCCCTGGGATTTCTTTGGAAGGAATGATGCTAAAGCTGAAACTCCAGTACTTTGGCCACCTCATGTGAAGAGTTGACTCATTGGAAAAGACTCTGATGCTGGGAGGGATTGGCGGCAGCAGGAGAAGGGGATGACAGAGGATGAGATGGCTGGATGACATCACTGACTCAATGGACGTGAGTCTGAGTGAACTCCAGGAGACGGTGATGGACAGGGAGGCCTGGCGTGCTGCGATTCATTTGGTCGCAAAGAGTCAGGCACGACTGAGCGACTGAACTGAACTGAACTGAACTGGAGGTCAAGACTCATATGATATTTGCATTTATATTCTTGACACCTAGGGAGGAAGCTAGAATTTAGTACACATTCAAGGATTACTCCTTAAATAAATACGTAATGAATGAAAACATAGCCTGTTAATATTACATCTAATACTCTTTTCTACTAGTACATTAAAATGCTAAAATATGTGGTCTGATTAGAGTATAGAGCACTTTAGCATAAGACACATAATAGTTCTTTGATTAGAATCTTTGTGGAGTGGCTCTCAGGAAATGGGATATTTGAGTTGAATTCTGACAGGTTATGTGGTCTGTTCTCCTGGTACCCTACTCCAGTTGGGGTGGATTTCTGTGTGCTTGACTGCCTCACTGGACTGTCATTTCCTGGGAGGGCAGGAATCAATTATGACTTAACATTTTTGTTTCCAATAACACCTTCCGGCACCTTCCAGAACAGCACTAGGAGTCAGCACATTATATTAGAAAGAGCTACCATTGGAATCCCACTCTCATCGGTTCTTTGAGCAATTTCTGAAAACACTTGAAGCCTCAGTTTCTCATCTAAAATAGGAGATCATTGCCATCACCTTCCAGACATTATTTGTTATAAGAATTAAATATTGGTAGTGATGTAAAGTGTCTAGTATAGAGGCGACAACTACCAGCATATGGTCAATGACAATATCTCCTCTCCTTCAACTTCTTGGTAAAGAGGAGATGCTGGAAGCGATAAAACCAAAGTCAAAGGGCACCAACGTTGGTGACAGTACTGGGTATTTATGGTGAAAGGGCCTCATCCTCTAAGAAAACCCACAGCAGAGAAGACAAAGGGGTCTTAGACTCATTGACAGGAAAGGCGTGGGCTGAGGACCAGGACTCTATCTGGGTCCTGCAGGAGGAGAGAGGGTAAGACCAAGGTAGGATATGGAATCCTTTGCCTGAGAAATCCTGATTCCCAAAGCAGGTGGTGTTTTCATTCTGTTCCCCATTTAGAACACCAGCCCTTACTTACAACTCTATCAAACCTCACCTCTCCTGGCCTTGAGCAAGCTTACAAACAGCACCCCTCCCCTCGCCCCCTAAGATCCAACTCTTCCCAGGGGGGATCTAGTATTCCTTTGGCCTCACTGATATCTTTGCTAGCTTTACCCATTTAGTACCAAATGCCAGGACCAGTCCAGGTCCCACCCTATACACAAGGGATCAAGAGCACTGAGAATGGGCTAGAGCAAGGGGAAGTGGAGACTTTTAGAGGTTTTATGCATGGCAAAGGCTATCATGACCTCATCTGAAATTAAAACAAAAACCAAAAATGAAGCTGTAAAATATTAATGAATTCGAGTGGGTTGATGGGATAAATATTTTATAAAAACCACCAAAAATCAGATTGTTTTTAGAAAAATTTCCTTGTGTGCAATTCTCCTGGTTAGTGCTTAGCCTGCCTGTTGGGACATTTAATCCCAAATGCACAGCTAGGATGGAGGTCCTCTGAGTAAGCTCTGGCTGTCAAAGGAGTCTTTTCCAGGACAAATGGGTCTAAAGCCCAAGAAAGAAAGCTGGTCAGACGTTAAACCTGAAGGAGAGAAGGCAGTAGGGCAGCATCGATACAAATCAGTCTAACCTGAAAGCACGTGAGGAATGGGAATATTTCCTGCCACTTCAGTAAACAGACATTAGCTACTGCAGCCCTCGATGAGGGAGTGGTGAGTCCTGAGGAACTCAGGATGTGAAAACAGGACACTGGCCTCAGAGAGCTGAGATGCGCATCAAAGGAATGATTTCAGTGAGCTCAGACTCTTGCATCTTTCCATACACAGGCTTCCCTTGTGGCTCAGATGGTAGAGAATCTGCCTGCAATTCAGGTGACCCAGGCTTGATCCCTGGGTCAGGAAAATCCCCTGGGGTGGCTATCTACTCAAGTATTCTTGCCTGGAGAATTCCATGGACAGAGGAGCCTGGCAGGCTACACAGTCCATGGGATTGCAAACAGTTGGACATGACTGGGCGACTAACACTTTCACTTTTTCAAACACACAAAAAAAGTGCAAAATTCCTTAACTTGGGATATCTGGTTTTTAATTTACCAAAAATCTACCTGCCCTTTTTTGCAAAACTTCTATATAACCTGGCTCCTCCTCTCAGCTCCTCAGAGCAGTTCTCTTGGGGTCACTTGAGATGCTTTCTCCGGGGCTTAAAGTCCTAAAAATTCCCACTGAATAAAACATAACTCTCAACTTTTAGGTTGTGAATACTTTTTAAGTCGACACAAGCAAAGAGAAAACAGCAGAGAGAGCTGCAAATTTCCATCTGCCAAAGACTTAATGAATTACATTTCCATTACATTTCCACATGGGCCTAAGTGCAACTTGTAGCAGGTAAGTACGATGTCCAAGTAATTTATCATTCAACCCATTTTGAGAGGGAAAGGAGTCACTATTAGCAATTATATTGAGAAAAATCATAGGAAGAGGTTAGAAAGTATGTCTGCCTATTTAAACAGAGAGCAATAGATCTGAAGATCTTACTATGGGTTCCTTGGATAAGGAAAATAAAAACATACCTTTGTATTTGGGTGTACTGATTTATGGTACAGGCTTGATGCAGCGTTGTAAAAATTCAAAAAGTAAAATTACAAATTTCTTGGCTTAGTATTCAAGGTCTTCTGCCCTCAGGCTTAGTTTATCTCTTCCCACACTCTGGCCTAAGCAAAACCAAACTTTTTTATCATTGCCCTCCAAACTACTTTTCTCACTTTAAAATTCTCTCCAACCCTCAAGGTCCCAGTCAAGGTTAATATCCTGCACCCCTGCTCGCACTTCAGGCAGATGGCTTTTAGAAGTTTCTCTCTTTACTATCATTTAGGTTTATATTTTATTTCCCCTCTAACAGTTTTTTGCTCATAGATATCCTATCTAACATAGTTTGTACATTAAAATTGTATCCTGAGGCAGGATTTGAATTTTGCTTTGGAGTAACACAACTTTCTAGTTCTTCGCTCATGCTGCATGGTACCCTTTCTGCAGGGTCCTCAGGACTCAACCTTGAAACCAAGATGAATTCAGTGGGGCTCCTGGATATGCAAGCCCTTTCAACAGTTGTTAATTAGGGAAGGGAGGAGATGCAGAGACTACGGGAGCAGCCAAGAAACGAAAGTGCAGCCTTGGGGGAGAGTCCTGGTTCTACCTCAAGGGATACATGATACAATACTTTTGAGCTCTTTACAGAACTAAAATCCTCTACAAATGGAAGATGTTAGCATTCGTCATTTCAGAGGAGACTATCTAAGGCCAGATTAAAAGAACCAGAGAAACTCATCAAAAGACTGAGACATAGGTTTCCCTGGTGGTCCAGAGGTTGAGAGTCTGCCTGCCAATGCAGGGAACATGGGTTCAATCCCTGGTCAGGGAAGAGTCCATATGCAACTAAGCCTCAGAGCACCATGACTATTGAGCCCGAGCTCTAGGGCCCATGAGGCACAACTACTGAGCCTGTGTGCTGCAGCTACTGAAACTTTGTGCCCTAGAGCCCATGTTCTGCAGCAAGAGAAGTCACCATAATGAAAACCCTGCCCACCACAACTAGAGGGGAACCCCTGCTCCCCACAGTCAGAGAAAGTCTGTGCCCAGCAATGAAGACTCAGTCTCTGGTTTCAGAGAGACTATCTGAAACCAGATTAAAGGACTGCAGCAGTTTTGAGGGTCACTGTGCCCCTCTATTCCACGTGTGCTATTCCACGTTCAAGCTCAGGAGGGGTGGCTGTGAGGAAATACCCCTCGTCCAAGGTAAGGAGCAGTGGATGTGCTTTGCTGGAGCAGCCGTGAAGATATATCCCACGTCCGAGGTAAAGAAACCCAAGTAAACAGTAGGTTTTGCAAGAGGGCATCGGCATCAGAGGGCAGACACACTGAAACCATACTCACAGAAAATTAGTCAATCTAATCACACTAGGACCACAGCCTTGTCTAACTCAGTGAAACTAAGCCATGCCAGCAGGGCAACCCAAGACGGGCGGGTCATGGTGGCGAGGTCTGACAGAATGTGGTCCACCGGAGAAGGGAATGGCAAACCACTTCAGTATTCTTGCCTTGAGAACCCCATGAACAGTATGAAAAGGTAAAATGATAGGATACTGAAAGAGGAACTCCCCAGGTCTGTAGGTGCCCAATATGCTACTGGAGATTAGTGGAGAATAACTCCAGAAAGAATGAAGGGATGGAGCCAAAGCAAAAACAATACCCAGCTGTGAATGTGACTGGTGATAGAAGCGAGGTCCGATGCTGTAAAGAGCAATATTGCATAGGAACCTGGAATGTCAGGTCCATGAATCAAGGCAAATTGGAATTGGTCAAACAAGAGATGGCGAGAGTGAACCTCGACATTCTAGGAATCAGCGAACTAAAATGGACTGGAATGGATGAATTTAACTCACATGACCATTATATCTACTACTGCGGGCAGGAATCCCTTAGAAGAAATGGAGTAGCCATCATGGTCAACAAAAGAGTCCGAAATGCAGTACTTGGATGCAGTCTCAAAAATGACAGAATGATCTCTGTTTGTTTCAAGGCAAACCATTCAACATCACAGTAATCCAAGTCTATGCCCCAACTAGTAATGCTGAAGAAGCTGAAATTGAACGGTTCTATGAAGACCTACAAGATCCTTTAGAACTAACACCCAAAAAAGATGTCCTTTTCATTATAGGGGACTGGAATACAAATGTAGGAAGTCAAAAAACACCTGGAGTAACAGGCAAATTTGGCCTTGGAATGCGGAATGAAGTAGGGCAAAGACTAATAGAGTTTTGCCAAGAAAATGCACTGGTAATAGCAAACACTCTCTTCCAACAACACAAGAGAAGACTCTACACATGCACATCACCAGATGGTCAACACTGAAATCAGATTGATTATATTCTTTACAGCCAAAGATAGAGAAGCTCTATACAGTCAACAAAAACAAGACCAGGAGCTGACTGTGGCTCAGATCATAAGCTCATTATTGCCAAATTCAGACTCAAATTGAAGAAAGTAGGGAAAACCGCTAGACCATTCAGGTATGACCTAAATCAAATCCTTTATGATTATACAGTGGAAGTGAGAAATAGATTTAAGGGCCTAGATCTGATAGAGTGCCTGATGAACTATAGAATGAGGTTCGTGACATTGTACAGGAGACAGGGATCAAGACCATCCCCATGGAAAAGAAATGCAAAAAAGCAAAATGGCTGTCTGGGGAGGCCTTACAAATACCTGTGAAAAGAAAAGAAGCAAAAAGCAAAGGAGAAAAGAAAAGATAAGCATCTGAATGCAGAGTTCCAGATAATAGCAAGAAGAGATAAAGCCTTCCTCAGTGATCTATGCAAAGAAATAGAGGAAAACAACAGAATGGGAAAGACTAGAGATCTCCTCAAGAAAATTAGAGATACCAAGGGAACATTTCATGCAAAGATGGGATTGATAAAGGACAGAGATGGTATGGACCTAACAGAAACAGAAGATATTAAGAAGAGGTGGCAAGAATACACAGAAGAACTGTACAAAAAAGATCTTCATGACCAAGATAATCACAATGGTGTGATCACTCACCTAGAGCCAGACATCTTGGAATGCGAAGTCAAGTGGGCCTTAGAAAGCATCAATACAAACAAAGCTAGTGGAGGTGATGGAATTCCAGTGGAGCTATTTCAATCATGGAAGATGATGCTGTGAGTGCTGCAGTCAATATGCCAGCAAATTTGAAAAACTCAGCAGTGGCCACAGGACTGGAAAAGGTCACTTTTCATTCCAATCTCAAAGAAAGGCAATGCCAAAGAATGCTCAAACTACCGCACAATTGAGCTCATCTCACACGCTAATAAATTAATGCTCAAAATTCTCCAAGCCAGGCTTCAGCAATACATGAACCATGAACTCCCTGATGTTCAAGCTGGATTTAGAAAAGGCAGAGGAACCAAAGATCAAATTGCCAACATCTGCTGGATCATGGAAAAAGCAAGAGAGTTCCAGAAAAACATCTATTCCTGCTTTATTGTCTATGCCAAAGCCTTTGACTGTGTGGATCACAATAAACTGTAGAAAATTCTGAAAGAGATGGGAGTACCAGACCACCTGACCTGCCTCTTGAGAAACCTATATGCAGGTCAGGAAGAAACAGTTAGAACTGGACATGGAACAACAGACTGGTTCCAAATAGGAAAAGGAGTACATCAAGGCTGTATATTGTCACCCTGCTTATTTAACTTCTATGCAGAGTACATCATGAGAAACGCTGGGCTGGAAGAAGCACAAGCTGGAATCAAGATTGCCAAGAGAAATATCAGTCACCTCAGATATGCAGATGACACCACCCTTATGGCAGAAAGTGAAGAGGAGCTAAAAAGCCTCTTGGTGAAAGTGAAAGAGAAGAGTGAAAAAGTTGTCTTAAAGCTCAACATTCAGAAAACAAAGATCATGACATCTGGTCCCATCACTTCATGGGAAATAGATGGGGAAACAGTGGAAATAGTGTCAGATTTTAGTTTGGGGGGCTCCAAAATCACTGCAGATGGTGATTGCAGCCATGTAATTAAAAGACTCTTACTCCTTCGAAGAAAAGTTATGACCAACATAGATAGCATATTGCCAACAAAGGTCCATCTAATCAAGGCTATGGTTTTTCCAGTGGTCATGTATGGATGTGAGAGTTGGACTATGAAGAAAGCTGAGCACCAAGGAATTGCTGCTTTTGAACTGTGGTGTTGGAGAAGACTCTTGAGAGTCCCTTGGACTGCAAGGAAATCCAACCAGTCCATTCTGAAGGAGATCAGCTCTGGGATTTTTTTGGAGGGAATGATGCTGAAGCTGAAACTCCAGTACTTTGGCCACCTCATGTGAAGAGTTGACGCATTAGAAAAGACTCTGATGCTGGGAGGGATTGGGGGCAGGAGGAGAAGGGGATGACAGAGGATGAGAGGGTTGGATGGCATCACTGACTCAATGGAGGTGAGTCTGAGTGAACTCCGGGAGTTGGTGATGGACAGGGAGGCCTGGCGTGCTGCTATTCATGGGGTCACAAAGAATCAGACATGACTGAGTGACTGAACTGAACTGTGCCCCTCTGTGATCTGCTTTGCCTGGCAAAGCAATAAAGTTATTCTTTTGTTCTTTTGTACTTCACCCCAAACTTTTTGTACAAGATTCAATTCAGCACTGGTGCCCAGAGACTGAGCTTTCAGCACCAACCCCAGTATCTCTTCCTTGCCTTCTCCCCAGCTACTCTCCCCCAAACTTGGGAAAATTTTCTGTCCTCCTTTGCAGACCTTTTACTTTCTTTATCACCAGGGACATTTATTTATTGATCTGTCTTTAACATAGCTCAGAGCTCTTCAAAGGTGGGGAGACTAAATCTTCTTAATCTTTGCCAACTCCACCCCCTACTCTGTCCAGGAAAGGGCCCCCATCCAGTAAACCTGCTCAAGAATCATTCTTGATTCTGTTGTTCATATCATTACATCACAATTTACATAAAGAAATATATGTAAATATATGTGTATAAGGGCTTCCCTGGTGGCTCAGACGGTATAGAATCTGCCTGCAATGCAGGAGACCTGGGTTCTATCCCTGGGCCGGGAAAATCCCCTGGAGAAGGAAATGGCAACCCACTCCAGTATGCTTGTCTGGAGAATCCCATGGACAGAGGAACCTGGAGGGCTACAGTACATGGGGTCGCAAAGAGTCGGACGTGACTGGATCAACTTAGCCTGGGGCCAGTCAGGGCGCTGTGAAAGGGAACTCCCTTATTTTTACCTGCCAGGTGTTTGCTCTTGCACCACAGTTTCCTTACATATAGAAAGGTTTCCCTGATGACTCAGATGGTAAACAATCTGTCTGCAGGGCAGGAGACCTGGGTTGATCTCTGGGTGGGGAAGAGCCCCTGGAGAAGGGATGGCAACCCATCCCTTACCTGGAGAATCCCATGGACAGAGGAGCCTTGCAAGTTACAGTCCATGAGGTCGCAAAGAGCCAGACAGGACTGATGGACTAACACTTTCACTTTACCTACAGAAAACGATGAAAGGAGGAGCCAAGTCCTCAATTTTCACTCAGAGGAAATTGTAAGGGAGTTTGTGTGGAGAGGAGGAGAGAGCGAAGGGGGTTTGAAGCACAGTAGCTCCTTTGCTAAATTTGGAAATAAATTCCCCAACACTCTGTATGTAGATGAATGATTTTTGGTAATAATGAAAGTTCTCCACTTTTAGATTGGATAATATATAGTTACTGACAAAGAGAGGTTAGAAGTGTTAATTAAAACCACATCTAGATAGTCAATCAGATAGCTATTATGTAAGCTTAATTATTTAACTTTTTTAAGCTATCTCCTGCTGACTCATGTTCTCCAGCTGCTTTTCAAATCACAAACTCTTCTCGCCTGTCAAACTTTTCAATGCCTAGAGACATTTCTATTTCGTCTGCCCTTTCTTGTCAGACTCTTTGTGGTTTCCTCTGTCTTCAATTAAGCACTAACACTGATTCTTAGATAATTCATTCAAATCCACAGGAACTCAGCTGACAAGGAAGGAATTTTAATGACAAAGGAATTCAGCGTTCATTTTCTTCTTTCATCTCTGAACATTAGGATTTACTGGGTTTTCTTGGGAACTATAGGTGATTTCACTCAGTGCTGCAAAGTTGGTCCCTGAACACATGGGATTGAAGGGAAGACAAAGATGAAGATTTTATAATAGCTAAAAATTCAGAGAATACAGTTCAGTTCAGTTCAGTCATTCAGTCATGTCCAACTCTTTGCAACCCCATGGACTGCAGCAAGCCAGGCCTCCCTGTCCATCATCAACTCCCGGAATTTACTCAAACACACGTCCATTGAGTTAGTGACGCCATCCAACCATCTCATTCTCTGTTGTCCCCCTCTCCTCCCGCCTTCCATCTTTCCCAGCATCAGGGGCTTTTCAAATGAGTTTTTCGAATCAGGTGGCCAAAGTATTGGAGCTTCAGTTTCGGCATCAGTCTTTGCAATGAATAGTCAGGGTTAATTGCCTTTAGGATTGATGGGTTGTATCTCCTTGCAATCCAAGGGACTCTCAAGAGTCTTCTCCAACACCACAGCTCAAAAGCATCAGTTCTTTGGCATTCAGTTTTCTTTATAGTCCAGCTATCACATCCATACATGACTGGTGTATACAACTGCTGGAAAAACCACAGCTTTGAATGGATGGACCTTTGTTGACAAAATAACGTCTCTGCTTTTTAATATGCTGTGTAGGTTGGTCACTGCTTTTCTTCCAAGGAGTAAGCGTCTTTTAATTTCATGGCTGCAGTCACCATCTGTAGTGATTTTGGAGCCCAAGAAAATAAAGTCTCTCACTGTTTCCATTATTTCCCCATCTATTTGCCATGAAGTGATGGGACCATATGCCATGATTTTAGTTTTCTGAATATTGAGTTTTAAGCCAGCTTTTTCACTCTTCTCTTTCACTTTCATCAGGAGGCTCTTTAGTTCTTCACTTTCTGCCATAAGGGTGGTATCATCTGCATATATGAGGTTATTGATATTTCTCCCAGCAATCTTGATTCCAGCTTGTGTTTCATCCAGGCCAACATTTCACATGATGTACTGTACATAGAAGTTAAATAAGCTGGATGACTATATAAAGCCTTGATGTGCTCCTTTCCCTATTTGGAACCAGTCCATTGTTCCATGTCCAGTTCTAACTGTTGCTTCTTGACTTGTGTACAGATTCCTCGGGAGGCAGGTCAAGTGGTCTGGTATTCCCATCTTTTGAAGAATTTTCCACAGTTTATTGTGATCCACACAGTCAAAGGCTTTGGTGTAGTCAATAAAGCAGAAGTAGATCTTTTTCTGGAACTCTGTTGCTTTTCCGATGATCCAAGGGATGTTGGCAATTTGATCCAATAAATGTTGGCTATTCTTTAGCACCACAATTCAAAGTGTCTCTGTGGTGCAATTGGTTAACATATTTGGCTGTTAACCCAGGGATGTTCCTTAACCTTTCCCCCATCACAGATCACAGCCTTGTCTTGTCATAGTGAAGAGGCTTGCATAACTCAATGAAGCTATGAGCTATGCCCTACAGGGCCACCCAAGACGGATGGGTCATAGTGAAGAATTCTGACAAAACATGGTCCCCTGGAGGAGAGAATGGCAAACCACTCCAGTAGTCTTGCTGCAAGAATCCCATGAACAGAAGGAATCTATTTTCATTTAAACAGTTCCAAATAGAGTTGGCTTGGGAGAAATGAAAAGTGTCATTCATCCATGGGTTACTGGCTATTGGCTGTGATTGCTTCAGTAGGAATTATTTAGAGAAATCCAAGTGATAATAGCTATGACTTTGGTTATGAATTGAGAATTCTTACTGGGGGCATTTCTGAGTAAGACCAGAAAAAGCTGTTTAGCTGAAACCAAAAGTAAGACTACTTTAGCTTACTACTATTTAATTTTTTTCAACAATTTACATTTTTTATAAAGACAGATTCTGGTTTAACACTTTTAAAGATTATTGAATGGATAGAGATAATTTTTTTTTAGTCTCATATCTGGGCACTGTTTGTGCTTAATATGAACATGAATCTTTATATAACCTTTGAGGTAAATACTTTCTTTCACACTTTATAGGTGAAGAATTTGAGGTCCAGTGATAGTTGATAACTGTTCCAGAGTAAAAAGCCTTGGTGAGTACCTTACTAAGCTGGTGCTCAAACTCAGATCTGAGCTTTCTCCAAAATTATCTGGTGTCAGCGTTCTTTCCACTGAACAGACTGCCTTGTCTTAGAGTTTATCTCAAGACAAATCCTGTACAGCTCTGAAATTCAGTGAAGATTGTTCTTCCCCAAGAGAAGCATCTCAAATGTGTACTTGGGCCACTTCTGTGCTACTTAACACAAGTATTGACAAATCGTCCATTCATTCACTATCCACAGAGTGTCTGCATGTTCCAGATGCTGGGCTAGGTCCCAGAGATTAATCAGAAATGATTTCTATTTTTCAAGGAGCTCAATCCCTTAAGCTAGATTATATCAAGTATTATTCATTTATTCATTCATTCATCTGCTTCCCGCCCATGAATGTCCAGTTGCTTCAGCACCATTTATTTATTGAAAAGTCTATCCTCTTTCATTGACTTCCTTTTGCACCTTTGTCAAAAATCAGTCAATTCTCTTTGTATGAGTCTATTTCTGGGTTCTCTGTTCTGTTTTATTGATCTCTGTCATGAATTCTGTACTGCTTTGAGTATTATAGCTATATTGTAATCCTGCCAATTGGGAAAAGTGATTCCTCCACTTTCCTGGTCTCATTCAAGATTGCTTTAACTATCTTGGTGCTTATTCTTTTACATGTAAATTTTAGAGTAAGTTTATCTATATCTACAAAAACTTTGCTGGAATTTTGATAGGAATTATGTTAAACTTCTAGATCAGTTTTGGAAAGTTGATGCTTTTACTAAGTTGACTCTTCCAAACATTTATTCAGCTTTTCTTTGATATGCGGTTGGAGGTAGAGGGAGACTGGCTAGAGAGGTCCACTGGAGTCAGCTATGCTTTCCTGAGGATGCTCTGGACACCCTCAGTCCACGAGGAAAGATGCTGGTAGAAGATGAGCTCAAGCTGCCCATCAGGAATTAAACCACATGAGGGCCACTAACAAGGCTGCCCAGACATGTTCTCCCTGCAGTAGGAAAGGTAGGTGCCAATTCACAGAGGTGCACATGCATTCAGAGGAAGAATCTGCTAGGTCGTGTCCAGTCGGATGATGGAGGCCAAGAAGTGTGGGCTTTGGGAGACAATGAGGAGACACTGGGGCTGTTATGCAGGGAGGGACCCAAGGCAGCTCCATTTCATACTGTGCTGTGGAGAAGGGAGAAAAGGCGGTCAGCAACAGGTCTGGAGGCTGGATCATGAGCCGGGGGTTGTGCTGAGTCCAGGGAAGAGATGAAAGGAGCCAGATACAAGGCAGGGGGAGGAGGTCCCTGTTGCAAAAGAATGAGGCCCCATTTTTTTATATAGGTGTTTGCAAATGAATAAAGGAGAGAGTTGGTCTATTGCAGGTTGAAGAGATTGTCTGGGGTTTCTTACAAAGTGGGAGGGAGGATTCAAGAGGAATCCATTAAAACACAGGTATCAAAGAAGTTTGGGGCTTCCCAGGTGGCGATGGTAAAGAATCTGCCTGCCAATACAGGAGCCATAGCAGATGCAGGTTCGATCCCTGGGTAGTGAAATCCCCTGGAGAAGGGAATGGCAACCCACTCCAGTATTCTTGCCTAAGAAATCCCATAGACGGAAGAGCCTGGCAGGCTGTAGTCTATGAGGTAGCAAAGAGTCTGAGTGCTAAGTCTGTAGCCCACCAGGCTTCTCTGTCCATGGGATTCTCCAGGCAAGAATACTGGAGTGGGTAGCCATTCCCTTCACCAAAGGATCTTCCTGACCCAGCGATCAAACCAGCATTTCCTGCATTTCAGGCAGATTCTTTACCATCTGAGCTACTGAGAGAGCCCATTTAGTAAGAGAGGTCGAGACTTAATGACAGGATGGGGATCCAGAGTTAAGAGGCCAGGTTTATTTCAGACAAAAAGAGTGTCATCTCTTATTTTTGAGATATAGAGGATGCATAGACAATGGAAAAGTTTTAGGCTTGGAAAAGTACGCATCAAAAGGGATTGAGAGTCCAGGAAAATATTTTACTTCATCCGTTCTTCCAATGGCAGAATCAGCTTCTTCAAAAGTTCTCCAGAATATTCCAGTCCTGGGATACTGTATTCAGAGGAAGGAAAAAAAAAAAAAAATCACAAGAGAAATGACTCCCAGTAAACAAGGATGGTCAACTGAACTGAACTGAAATGAAATGAGGATGATTCATTTTTTCTTTTTTTGTGTGTAAGTTCAGTTCGGTTCAGTTCAGCCGCTCAGTTGTGTCTGACTCTTTGCGACCCCATGAATTGCAGCACACCAGGCCTCCCTGTTCATCACCATCTCCCGGAGTTCACTCAGACTCACGTCCACCGAGTCCGTGATGCCATCCCGCCATCTCATCCTCTGTCGTCCCCTTCTCCTCCTGCCCCAAATCCCTCCCAGCATCAGAGTCTTTTCCAGTGACTCAATTCTTCACATGAGGTGGCCAAAGTACTGGAGCTTCAGCTTTAGCATCATTCCTTCCAAAGAACACCCGGGGCTGATCTCCTTTAGAATGGACTGGTTGGATCTCCTTGCAGGAAAAGGGACTCTCAAGAGTCTTCTCCAACACCACAGTTCAAAAGCATCAATTCTTTGGTGGTCAGCTTTTTCACAGTCCAACTCTCACATCCATACATGACCACTGGAAAAACCATAGCCTTGACTAGACGGACCTTAGTTGGCAAAGTAATGTCTCTGCTTATGCATATGCTATCTAGGTTGGTCATAACTTTTCTTCCAAGGGTTAAGCGTCTTTTAATTTCATGGCTGCAGTCACCATCTGCAGTGATTTTGGAGCCCCCCAAAATAAAGTCTGACACTGTTTCCACTGTTTCCCCATCTATTTCCCATGAAGTGATGGGACCAAATGCCATGATCTTCGTTTTCTGAATGTTGAGCTTTAAGACAACTTTTTCACTCTCCTCTGAGGCTTTTTAGTTCCTCTTCACTTTCTGTCATAAGGTTGGTGTCATCTGCATATCTGAGGTGATTGATATTTCTCCCGGCAATCTTGATTCCAGCTTGTGCTTCTTCCAGCCCAGCGTTTCTCATGATGTACTCTGCATAGAAGTTAAATAAGCAGGGTGACAATATACAGCCTTGATGTACTCCTTTGCCTATTCGGAACCAGTCTGTTGTTCCATGTCCAGTTCTAACTGTTGCTTCCTGACCTGCATATAGGTTTCTCAAGAGGCAGGTCAGGTGGTCTGGTATTCCCAACTCTTTCAGAATTTTCCACAGTTTATTGTGATCCACACAGTCAAAAACTTTGGCATAGACAATAAAGCAGAAATAGCTGTTTTTCTGGAACTCTCTTGCTTTTCCCATGATCCAGCAGATGTTGGCAATTTGATCTCTGGTTCCTCTGCCTTTTCTAAAACAAGCTTGAACATCTGGAAGTTTATAAATTAGCTTACAGTTTGTGACATTAAGAAAATCAATGCCATTTCTCATATTTACACAGCATTTGCTTAGCTGAACAATTCTCCCTCAGGGAGTTAATTTCTTTGTGATGGGTTTGATGAGAGACATCATTAATTCAGAAAAGCCTTTCTTTACCTGTCTGATCTCCTCCAATTCATAAATTCATCCAATATTGAAGCCAGAATTCAAGTTTCACTGCCTCTTTCAACAGATGAAGAAAACATAGATCAAGATAGAAAGTTTACCAAAGAAAGCAGTGGGGCCAGAGTCTGAATTTCCTGGTTACAGCTGTGATTCTCTTTTATAAGTCTTTGAGTCAGTTAAATGGCTTGTAATGACTCCAATTTAACGTAGTCCTGCCCAGATCAGAGTTGTTGATTCCCTTCAGTGAGTAGGTCCGGGCGTTTTTGGGGTCTGGATAAAAAAAATTGAACTGACAGAATCACTGTTGATAGACATCAAGGTTGAAAAGAAGAGAAATGGGGTAGCATCATTAAATCAGGAAAGCCATTTAGGGAGTGTAGTTGGGGAAAAGGAGGTGAGGAAGATAGAGGTTGGCATAGAATGGAGTAGGCAAACAGATATGGGACTTCATATGGCTTGTGTATACTGTCATCCTCTTTTCTTTTTTTTGTTAATTTTTTTGTTTTATATTGGAGTATAGCCAATTAACAATGTTATGTTAGCTTCACATGGACAGCAAAAGGACTCAACCATACATATTCATGTATTCATTCTCCCTCAAACTGCCTCTCACGCATACACTGAGCAAAGTTTCCTGTGTTATACAGTAGGTTCAAGTTGACTATTATTATTTTTATTTTTAAATCAACACGGTAGACCATGCATGCACGTCCACATGCGGCTGCTGCTGCTTAGTCGCTTCAGCTGTGTCTGACTCTGCAGCTCTTTGGACTGTAACCCGCCAGGTTCCTCTGTCCATGGAATTCTCCAGGCAAGAATACTGGAGTGGGTTGCCATGCCCTCCTCCAGATGCCCTTCCCCACTCAGGGATCGAGCCTTGGTCTCCTGCATTGTAGGCAGACTCTTTACCACTGAGGCAGCAAGGAAGCCCACAAGTCTATGTATGTGACTGCCAATTTTGTTAAAGATAAAAGGAAACAGAAAGCTTAACTCTATAACGCATTAAATATTTCACTCTGAAGACCTGATACCCTATTATTGGCTTCATTTTGGCAGATTTGAATCAGTTATGAGCACTCTGAGAAAATGGGACTGGACCTAACTGCCAGAGATTCACCAGGTGACCTTAGGTATTTCCTTTTTCTTCTCTCGGTAAAGGAAATGAAGGTATTAAACAGGTCTCTGGGGACAAATTCATCTCTGGAATGCTGCCATTATTTCTGGACCAGATAGATGGTCAGGCTAGGCGTAACTGGTCAATTTCATTTCCTCTTTCACCTCAGTCCCCAAATAGTTCAGCTTCCCTTTGGGGTGAGTTTCAGGTGTCACAAAAATATTCCCTCTTCTCTCATTCTGATGGTCCTCTGGGAGACGCAGCAGCCGGCATTCCTTCTCTAGATGCTCACTCACTCGATCAGTCGCTAAGTCACATCTGACTCTTTGTGACCCTGTGTGCTGTAGCCCACCAGGCTCCTTTGTCCATGGGATTTTCCAGGCAAGAATACTGGAGTGGGTTGCTATTTCTTTCTCCAAGGGGTCTTCCTAGCCCAGGGACCAAACATGCATCTCCTGTTTTGGCATGTGGATTCTTTACCCCTGAGCCACCAGGGAAGCCTTCTTTCTAGCTGCTACCAGGACACATCTTATTTCCCCATGCTGTTAAAATTCTCAGGACCAGCCTCCTGAGCCGGGATGAGAAGCGGGCATAGCAAACATCACACAGAGGTAGTGGCTTGTGCCCTCTCTTGCCTCTGTCCAATTTGCACAAGATGCTCTTGTCTTGACATCACACTATAGTGAGTGACCTCTGAGGTCTCACCATGAAGGGGACAATTGCACCAGTGGAGCAGTTATGCTGATGGAAACAAAAACATACTGAGATGAGCCTAGAGCCTGGAAGAGAGACAAACTAGTGAGCACAGCAGGGAATTCCACACGTTCCACCGTGGACCAAGCATCACAGCACAGCACAAACATAGGAAACTTTCCAGCTTATGCAAATTCAGTTTTCTGTCTTACTCCATTGCCTTCTTCCAAGAATACAAATACGGTGATTTTGAGCTTCTGCCGCACATATTTAATTTATACTATAAAATTTAATAATTTAAAACTTATATGAGGTCCTTATATGAGATACATTTCATACCACTTAATGTAACTGAAGAAAACTTTTTAAAAGAGATTTGTTTAAACATCGTCCTCACAATGAGGCATCTGGAAATGAGTCCTGGCCTGGCACTCCTGAGAGAGTGACTCTGGTCAATTGGCTTTCTCTCTCTGGACTTCCACTCCCAAATTAAGGAATTGATTTTTATCTTTTATTTGTTCATTAAAATACTGTGAAGTGTCACCCAAGTGCTGGGAGAGAAAAATGAAGTTATTGCCTTCAAAGACAAATAGTTATTGTCACTTATTAAATAATAGACATTGAGTGCAAGCTTGTGTGCCTCTTCTCAATTCATGCAATCAAAACATGGATGGTATTATGATGTTGCTAGGGCCATGTCATCAGTAGGCACTAAATAGCGTGGAAAGAAGAAAGGTTTTGTCTCCTGGAGGGCCTGAGTTCCATCCTGGTCTAGTCTCTACCAGCAGTGTGACCATGGGCACCATACATGTACGGCAGCATTTTGTTAGTTGCGAAGTGATGGCCAATGTCAGGGATGATCTGTACAGGAAGAACTTGCTTACAGTAGAGAACAAATTGACATCTAGAAAACGAATCTCTCCTTGATTGCTCAGGTTCAAGATGGACCTAGATTCTGTATCTAGTTAAATCTTTTGTTGAATAATATTTTTAAAGTTTTGTTTGGACTTTGAATGAGTCAGTGACTTTGGACGAGGTAGTCATAGAAACAAACTACAACTTGGTGCAAAATCTGGGCTCCAGGTGTATGTAAGAAATGTCCCTTAAAGTAGTCCTTTGGAATCTCATTGGAAGACCAAGTAGACATAATGGATTCCGGCTGCAACATTTTCTGGTGAAGAAAATGGCATCCAGGAGAAAATTAATGATTATCTTGGAATCACATAGGAATTTGCCACATCTGGCAACTCCCAGGTCTTCTGGTTTCCAGTTCAGCGTCTGTTCGATTATTCTACATTTTCCTGTTGTGTAGCCTTTCCTTCTGTTACTCTGGAGTAGATCTAGAGTGGCCTGTTTTTCTTTAAAAGTGGAAAGTGTTTTTCTGCTTAGATAATTCAGTTAATGTTGAACCTACAAGCAGCTGCCATTTATGGAGCAATTGACATGAAGGTGGAATTCTGCAGGTATTGTCTGATTTAATCCTCACAATTGTAAGACTAGACACTGAGGTGCAGTGAAACTCAGTCCTTTGGGTGAGCTCAGAGTGGCAGAGCCTGGAGCCCCTCCGGGACTGGACCGCCTACCCCCTGTAATGTGCCAGCCTCTCTTATACTAGGAAAGTAACTAGCTGAACAGACCCATTCAGGTGTCTAAACACTGTTCTCCCTGAGGGCAATAAATGAGTGTCCACAGCCTGCCTTTTCAATCTGAGTCCCAGGCCATCTCACTCTAGATGGGGAAAAGGCCTCTGAAAATATTCCGAACTTTTTTCCTCCCATGCACCTTCTATTCTGAGTCATCTGTATATGCAGTATGATTAGACTATTCATCAAATTCTTAATAAAAAAGTTTTCTGAAAGGGTGCACACCATGAATTATGGAATACTTACTTTCACTCGCCTCATTTAAAAACATGGAGTGCCATGATTAAACACCTCTGCCGTGAACATTTGAGCTTTTCAGAAGAGCAGTCCATTGAGATTTACTGAAGTGTTTGGAGAAAGTTCTAATAATATAGTAGAATGTGGAATCTGCAACTCAGTGCACTGAGCTGATGGAAAAACATTCAGAGGTCTGTGGGTTCTGAAGTTGGAAATGAATTTCACATCTGATGAGCCTCCTCCGTTTCGATATGCTTCATTCTCCCTGTGGGGCCCCATGAATGTCAGGGAGGTAACTGGAGACAGGAGAAGAAGGCCACTTTAGACTAAAAATCCATCTTCCCGGCATCTTCTTGGCCTGAGTTAGGGATCGTTGCCCCAGATTGATGCAGCAACAGGTTGCTTGGGTCCGTATTGGTCACCAAGACTAGATGAGTGCATGTGAGCCTGAGCGCTGTGCTCTGGAGGAGCTTGAAGTGTAGATTATTCAGAGAAAAAGTACCAGGATTGGGTGGTAACTGGAAACCTAGTTATAGGAGATGCTTTTGAAGAGCAAGATGGTGTGCCTCCAGGGTTCAAGTTCAAGAATCTGAAAGAGGAGACAATCTGCTAAATCACAGGAGGTAAAATGAGGACTGAAAAGCGCGAAGGATGCAAGACCACAAAAGGTAAGCATCAGCATCTAGCTTGGTCCCCACAGTTGGACCCAATAAATATTTGTTCAGTGAATAAACAGATGAACATAAACAGAAGAGGCTTTTGTGTGGAGAGATTGGATTTTGAGTCAAGTAGACTGAGCTTTGATCTACCATTTCTTAGCTGCGGATACTTGGTTGAGTTACTTTCATCTCTTTCAGTGGGTTTCTATTCTTTAAAATGAGGGCGATGGAACTTGCTTCCTGATACTGTTATGTGGATTAAGATTAGATAAAATTAAACACTTTTTGAGCCCTGGTTAAAAGGGCTAAAGAGAAATATTATGATCAAATTAGAGCAGATGTGGCCTGTGTAAGAGCTGTGTAGTCAGGGATGCTTCACAAGTATCGAATGGCTGAAACCCTCTCCACCAATGGCAACACAACATAACTCGTGTGTGATGAGGAATCTATGTCATTCAGAAATGTGATAATATGGTTTTTTTTTTTTTTAAGCAAAAAGTAAGACATGTGGAATTCACCAGGGGAGTGTTATTTAAAAGCTGGGTTTAAATTTTTTTAAATATGCTTCATTTATTCTTCTATTCATGCTTTAGCCCTAAACAAGATAAAAATCAGTTTTTAGGAAATTTCTTCAGTGTAATGGTTCCTTCCTGAAATGAGGAGTAATACCTTAATTCTTCAACTGCTTAATTGGTGTTCACTGTGCTTTTATGAGACCAAACACTACTCTGTTTGAATAAGTAGTTTCTGCTTCCTGAGTCGGAGAAGGCAATGGCAACCCACTCCAGTACTCTTCCCTGGAAAATCCTATGGACGGAGGAGCCTGGTAGGCTGCAGTCCATGGGGTCGCTAGGAGTCGGACACGAGTGAGCAACTTCACTTTCACTTTTCACTTTCCACTTTCATCCATTGGAGAAGGAAACGGCAACCCACTCCAGTTTTCTTGCCTGGAGAATCCCAGGGATGGTGGAGCCTAGTGGGCTGCCGTCTATGGGGTCGCACAGAGTTGGACATAACTGAAGTGACTTAGCAGCAGCAGCAGCAACTTCCTGACTATGAAATTACAGAAATATAGTGTTAATCCTCACTTGAAAGCAATTACAAGACCATTTCGTTTTTCCCATCACCAGCATGTTCAAGTTTAACATGGCAGCCACGATTCTCAATGACTCTACCTCCCAGACCCTAAGGCTTTGACCCTAAACCTCAGAAATTTTCGAAGCTTCCCAATTCTCCTTGATGACTCTGGGAAGCACTTCCTGACTCTGCCAAACTTCCTTCCTTCTCTTTTGTTGTGTTTACTGAATGGTCTGTTTACTTCTGTTACAGCACAAACAAAGTAATAGTGGTTCTCTTTTACTAGCGCCTAGGATGTAGCAGACACCACCTCACAGGCTCTACATATTATATTGACTCGTGACATTCTTTCAATGACCTTGACCAAAGATATTATTATTTTCATTTTACATATCTAAAGCTTCCAGGGCTTAGGAAGTATGCTAATAATCCTCTGTTGAAAGGCAGAGCCTGAATGGAGGTTTGTCTGGATCCAGAGTTGCTTTCCTCCACGTTTACATGGCATTGTGTCTCTTTTCACCAGGGAAATGTGAACATTTTTCAGGATGGATATGGAGTGTAATTTACTTCTGTGTCTTCACTGCCTTCAACAGAGCTATACTAGGTGCTCAGGAAATGTCTTTAGCATCATGAAAGATGCTTCTGAAACATATGGCTCCCAGGAAGGCACTGAGCTCAGATGACACGTGCATATAGGGAGGCAAACACACACACACACAGACACAGACACAAACACACACACATACCCAGGTACACACACAGAGAACTACACATAGAAGCAGAAACACAGTGATACAAACAGACACACACACATAGCCTATTTAGGAAACTTTTTCTTAAATAACCTAACATAATGAATGGAGAAAGTCCTTGATTGTCCAAATGATCTCCAGAGACTCAATGACCTGGTTTCTGACCTGTTCTGCACCTTCGATGGCCTCAAGTCCCAGCACTGACTGACGAAGCTGCCCAGTCAGCCCACTGTGTCCCCGAGGTCTGATTTTATACAGTAACTGGGAGTTTCCCCCTGAACATTGGTGAGTGTGGCTTCCAGCAAGACCAAAATAGTTTGGTTTGGGTTTAAGGTTGTCCACCCGCTTAGCCACCTTCGGGCCCATAGACAAAAACCAGGACACATAGGACTGAGGTGCAGGAAGGAGGGGAAAGGAGAGGAGTGCTCTGTTCAAAGCTTAGCCTTGGACTTCCCTGGTGGTCCAGTGGTTAACACTCTGCATTCCCAGTGCAGAGGGCAAGGGTTCGATCTCTGGTTGGGGAAGATTCTGCATGCTATGGGGCCAAAAATGAAACAACATAAAGCTCAGCCTAGGTCAAGGTAGCTCAGACTGAAGTTCTGTTATAGTGATATAGATTGCTATGTTCTTTCTCAACAAGCTCTAATAGTTTATTAGGTTTTTTCTCAGTCTGGGCCACATGTTTCCTTCCTTCATGAAACTAAGAAAATGAAATTGATACTAGTTGAAATATCAGTTTCCCAGGGCTACTGGAACAAATGACCACAAGCTGAGTGTTTTAAAAGACTGGAAATGAATTCGCTCAGAACTCCAGAGGCCAGAGTATAAGATCAGGGAGCCGGCAGGACCTTAGGCTGTGGGAATGCTTGAGGGGACACAGTCCTTGTTGCAGGTGGCCCAGGCGGTCCTTGCCTTGTGCTATATCACTCCAATCTCTGCTGTCAAGGTTACATCACATCCTCCTGATCTTCTGTCTTTCAGGATATATGTAGCTGCATTTAGGGCCCACCCACATAATGCAGGATGAGGTGCAATGATCCTTTCTTCAAGTAAGGCAACATTTGTGGGCCAAGGGTTCAGGATACAGACATATCATTTCGAGGGCCACCATGAAGTCAACTTCAGTTGATAGCTTCTTCACCTGAATCACCTGTAAGCATCTCCAAAAGATGCATCTCTTGACTCAGGTTAGAAGACATGGAGTCCAGGAATCTGAATTTAGCATGTTCTCCCTGAATGAATCTCATAATTTGGGAAACTCTGCCTCAATCTTAGACCAGTACATCATTAATTTAAGAAATCTCCAGAATAGTGTTTCTAGAACACAGATCAATAGCATGTCCCTTCTCAGGTTCAATCTTCCACTGCTCCACGTCCCTCTTAACCTCCCTCTGGACGCTCCATATGCAGAGGGTGCTATGGCCATGCAGGACCCCTGAGAGGTGCAACACCTTCTCTTATCTCAAATTCACACTGCCCTGCCCTCTATTCAGAATCTTCCCTCCCCACCTTTAGTTTTGCTTACTCTTCTGTGTGTGTCAACATCTATTTCAGGTGAGTCCTCCCTGATCACAGGCAAAGATTGGTGGTCTTGCTGTTTACTCTCACCAGCTCTGGGTTCACACCCCATCACAGAAACTAGCACACTGGACTGGGATTTCACAGTTATCTCGCTCTTTCTCCTGTTAGATTGTGAGCTCATTGAGGGCCAGAAGCTTGTCTTACTCCCCTATCTTCCTCCAGTACTTCGCAGAGCGCGTGTGACATCAAATAGGGGTTCAGAATATGTTTACCACAAAATGAAGAGTGCATGATTGCTCCTTATATCAAATTTCCCTCTCTCTCAAAGTCTTTACCAAATTTTCTTAATATGTTCATTCCAACAAGAATTTTGTTTAAAGAGAAAAAGCCCAGAGTTTCAGATTGCATTGCATTAAAAACAAAAGTTGTGGTGTTATTCCCCCCCACCCACCCCCGCCCCCATTGGTGGCCTCATATCCCTTTCATTTGGAAGGGATTATTTACAAAACACATTTACACGTTCATCTCACATACCAGTCAAATGAGGTAGGCAGGGTGGTTATTAGCATCTTCATTTCACAGATGAGAACATTGACCCAATTAGATCAATTGACTTACCCAGGGTCACCCAAGCATTCAGTGGTGAAACCCACATTATCTGACTCAAAGCTAGCAGAATTTGTACTAGCCAAGTCTGGAACTTAAGATGCCTGGCAAAAAGTGTATTAGGAAAATGTTACTGGAATCGGGCTGTTCTGCAGTGGGTAGAGAATATGCAGTAGCAGAGATCCTTCTGGATGATGCAAAGGGAAGGACTGATGGTGGACCAGGAGCAAAGTCTCCCTGACCCAGCTACCCAGGGGGCAAAGCTCAGTGCTTCTGTCAAGGTGCAGTGTCTGCTCTGCTGGGTACAGCTCTAGTCAGAGCTCAAGTTAACTCTGGCTGAAGATAAACACCTTTAAATCTCCAAAGGTAAGTCTGAATATCTGGAGTTAAAGAAAGAAGGGACAAGGGCATAGGGCTGGTCTGTCCTGAGGTCAGTTTCCCCTCCAGCTAGATGTGGACAAAGCAGGAAGAACCACGCCCATGTGTCTGACCTTTGCAGGCACAGTGACGCACCCACTTGCAGATATGACTCAATGCGTGACCAATTAGATTAGTGCCGCTCCTTGGGGGAAGCGACAGGGAGTAGGGGGTTTGCAGAGCTTCCCCAAGTCACATTGGGTCCCAGTGACCAGTCTGGTGATTCCTTCAGTTGGAGAAGCCAGGACGATGAGGGTAACATGGCAGGTTTTCCTTCACAACTGTGCATTCGGAAATGATGGAATAGGTCAGGAGACTGGGAAGCAGGGGTTTGATTACCTGCTCCTTGGGGCCTCGCAACAAGCAATATCTTGGTTTGTAGAGCCGTAGGTGATGCTCAAGATGACCCATTATTAATGGAATGATAATATTGGAACTTTCACTTATGTTAATATTGTACCCCCTCCTTTTTGACATTTTTACCCTTTTTTTGTGTCAGTTCATTAATGAACAGGACATTTTAAGTGCAGAAAAGGCAAAATGATAGGATACTGAAAGAGGCACTCCCCAGGTCAGTAGGTGCCCAAAATGCTACTGGAGATCAGTGGAGAAATAACTCCAGAAAGAATGAAGGGATGAAGCCAAAGCAAAAACAATACCCCGCTGTGGATGTGACTGGTGATAGAAGCAAGGTCCGATGCTGTAAAGAACAATATTGGATAGGAACCTGGAATATCAGGTCCATGAATCAAGGCAAATTGGAAGTGGTCAAACAGGAGATGGCAAGAGTGAACATCAACATTCTAGGAATCAGCGAACTAAAATGGACTGGAATGGGTGAATTTAACTCAGTTCAGTTCAGTTCAGTTCAGTTCAGTTCAGTCACTCAGTCGTGTCCGACTCTTTGCCACCCCATGAATCGCAGCACGCCAGGCCTCCCTGTTCATCAAAAACTCCTGGAGTTCACTCAGACTCACGTCCATCGAGTCCGTGATGCCATCCCACCATCTCATCCTCTGTCGTCCCCTTCTCCTCCTGCCCCCAATCCCTCCCAGCATCAGAGTCTTTTCCAATGAGTCAACATATCGCATGAGGTGGTCAAAGTACTAGAGCTTCAGCTTTAGCAACATTCCTTCCAAAGAAATCCCAGGGCTGATATCCTTCAGAATGGACTGGTTGGATCCCCTTGAAGTCCAAGGGAATCTCAAGAGTCTTCTCCAACACCACAGTTCAAAAGCATCAATTCTTCAGTGCTCAGCCTTCTTCACAGTCCAACACTCACATCCATACATGATCACAGGAAAAACCATAGCCTTGACTACATGGACCTTAGTCGGCAAAGTAACATCTCTGCTTTTGAATATGCTATCTAGGTTGGTCATAACTTTTCTTCCAAGGAGTAAGCATCTTTTAATTTCATGGCTGCAGTCACCATCTGCAGTTATTTTGGAGCCCCCCAAAATGAAATCTGACACTGTTTCCACTGTTTCCCCATCTATTTCCCATGAAGTGATGGGACCAGATGCCATGATCTTCGTTTTCTGAATGTTGAGCTTTAGGCCAACATTTTCGCTCTCCTCTTTCACGTTCATCAAGAGGCTTTTTAGTTCCTCTTCACTTTCTGCCATAAGGGTGGTGTCATCTGCATATCTGAGGTCACTGATATTTCTCCTGGCAATCTTGATTCCAGCTTGTGTTTCTTCCAGTCCAGCCTTTCTCATGATGTACTCTGCATAGAAGTTAAATAAGCAGGCTGACAATATACAGCCTTAATGTACTCCTTTGCCTATTTGGAACCAGTCTGTTGTTCCATGTCCAGTTCTAACTGTTGCTTCCTGACCTGCATACAGATTTCTCAAGAGGCAGGCCAGGTGGTCTGGTATTCCCATCTCTTTCAGAATTTTCCACAGTTTATCATGATCCACATAGTCACAGGCTTTGGCATAGTCAATAAAGCAGAAATAGATGTTTTTCTGGAACTCTCTTGCTTTTTCCATGATCCAGTGGATGTTGGCAATTTGATCTCTGGTTCCTCTGCCTTTTCTAAAACCAGCTTGAACATCTGGAAGTTCACGGTTCACGTATTGCTGAAGCCTGGCCTGGAGAATTTTGAGCATTACTTTACTAGCGTGTGAGATGAGTGCAATTGTGCGGTAGTTTGAACATTCTTTGGCATTGCCTTCCTTTGGGATTGGAATGAAAACTGACCTTTTCCAGTCCTGTGGCCACTGCTGGGTTTTCCAAATTTGCTGGCATATTGAGTGCAGCACTTTCACAGCATCATCTTTCAGGATCTGAAATAGCTCAACTGGAATTCCATCACCTCCACTAGCTTTGTTCGTAGTGATGCTTTCTAAGGCCCATTTGACTTCACTTTCCAAGATGTCTGGCTCTAGATTGGTGATCATATCATCATGATTCTCTGGTTGTGAAGATCTTTTTTGTACAGTTCTTTCGTTTATTCTTGCCACCTCTTTTTAATATCTTCTGCTTCTGTTAGGCCCATACCATTTCTGTCCTTTATCGAGCCCATCTTTGCATGAAATGTTCTTTGCATGAAAAGAAGAGAGGCGAAAAGCAAAGGAGAAAAGGAAAGAGATAAGCATCTGAATGCAGAGTTCCAAAGAATAGCAAGAAGAAGAGATAAGAAAGCCTTCTTCAGCGATCAATGCAAAGAAGTAGAGGAAAACAACAGAATGGGAAAGACTAGAGATCTCTTCAGGAAAATTAGAGACACCAAGGGAACACTTCATGCAAAGATGGGCTCGATAAAGGACAGAAATGGTATGGACCTAACAGAAGCAGAAGATATTAAGAAGAGGTGGCAAGAATACACAGAAGAACTGTACAAAAAAGATCTTCATGACCCAGATAATCATGATGGTGTGATCATTAATCTAGAGCCAGACATCCTGGAAAGTGAAGTCAAGTGGGCCTTAGGAAGCATCACTATGAACAAAGCTAGTGGAGGTGATGGAATTCCAGTTGAGCTATTTCAGATCCTGAAAGATGATGCTGTGAAAGTGCTGCACTCAATATGCCAGCAAATTTGGAAAACCCAGCAGTGGCCACAGGACTGGAAAAGGTCAGTTTTCATTCCAATCCCAAAGGAAGGCAATGCAAAAGAATGTTCAAACTACCACACTATTGCACTCATCTCACATGCTAGTAAAGTAATGCTCAAAATTCTCCAGGCCAGGCTTCAGCAATACGTGAACCGTGAACTTCCAGATGTTCAAGCTGGTTTTAGAAAAGGCAGAGGAACCAGAGATCAAATTGCCAACATCCACTGGATCATGGAAAAAGCAAGAGAGTTCCAGAAAAACATCTATTTCTGCTTTATTGACTATGCCAAAGCCTGTGACTGTGTGGATCACGATAAACTGTGGAAAATTCTGAAAGAGATGGGAATACCAGACCACCTGACCTGCCTCTTGAGAAATCTGTATGCAGGTCAGGAAGCAGCAGTTAGAACTGGACATGGAACAACAGACTGGTTCCAAATAGGAAAAGGATTACGTCAAGGCTGTATATTGTCACCTTGCTTATTTAACTTCTATGCAGAGTACATCATGAGAAAGGCTGGACTGGAAGAAACACAAGCTGGAATCAAGATTTCCAGGAGAAATATCAATCACCTCAGATATGCAGATGACACCACCCTTTAGGCAGAAAGTGAAGAGGAAGTCAAAAGCTTCTTGATGAACGTGAAAGTGGAGAGTGAAAAAGTTGTCAACATTCAGGAAACGAAGATCACAGCATCCGGTCCTATCACTTCATGGGAAATAGATGGGGAAACAGTGTCTGACTTTATTTGTTTGGGCTCCAAAATCACTGCAGACTGTGACTGCAGCCATGAAACTTAAAGACACTTACTCCTTGGAAGAAAAGTTATGACCAACCTAGATAGCATATTCAAAATAGAGACATTACTTTGCCGACTAAAGTCCGTCTAGTCAAGGCTATGGTTTTTCCTGTGGTCATGTATGGATGTGAGAGCTGGACTGTGAAGAAGGCTGAGCACTGAAGAATTGATGCTTTTGAACTGTGGTGTTGGAGAAGACTCTTGAGAGTCCCTTTTCCTGCAAGGAGATCCAACCAGTCCATTCTGAAGCAGATCAGCCCTGGGATTTCTTTGGAAGGAATGATGCTAAAGCTGAAACTCCAGTACTTTGGCTACCTCATGCTAAGAGTTGACTCATTGGAAAAGACTCTGATGCTGGGAAGGATTGGTGGCAGGAGGAGAAGGGGATGACAGAGGATGAGATGGCGGGATGGCATCACTGACTCGATGGACCTGATTCTGAGTGAACTCCGGGAGTTTGTGATGGACAGGGAGGCCTGGTGTGCTGTGATTCATGGGGTTGCAAATAGTCAGACATGACTGAGCGACTGAACTGAACTGAACTGAATTTATAAAGAAATATATGCATTAAAGTTGTAAAAATAAGATCTTTTATATATTTCTAGTCTAGAGATACAAATCCAGTCTACCGAGTATTCTAAGCCAGGGTGGATTACTCTAATCCAGTGACTCTCAAACAACTTTCTATGAATCTGCATTGATTTGGCTTTGTAAGAATGAATATTCAGAACACAAAATTTCAGGTGCCACTTCTGGAAAGTCCTTATACTCAGAGTGAACAGCCAAGAGTGCTTCTTTCTGGGTGTTAGTTCTCCAGCTGCACAACAGTGAAATTGGGCACAAAAGAGTGTAAAGCCATTTCTCTCCTTGACACTTGGTTTGTGATTCTTTCAATTTATTTGGTATAGAGGAAAGGGCATGACAGCTGGAATTGGAAAGCCTGATGCTAATTTCTGCATTTTCATTAATTGACCTTCTGACATTGCCTCTGGGCATCTCAGTTTCCTTATCTGTAGAATAGAAACAGTAGTTAACATTTACTTGGTGCTTACTAAAGCTGGGCATTCTAACCATTGAATGTCTAGTAACTCATCTAATACATCAACTTTATGAGGGCAATTATGTTTATTATCACTGTTTTGTAGATGAGGATATTGGGGCAGAAAAGATGAAGTAGTTCACTGAAGGACACACAGCAGCTAAGTGTTATGGCCAGATTATAAACCCTGTCAATGGTCCCTAGAGCCTACACTCTTAAAACACAGGATATTAGCAACATGTAATAAATGAGCCTTTAGGAAAATGCCACACCAAGGGCTAGAATCCATCGGTTCAAGAATTCCGTGATTCCAAACTAAAGGGAAGCAGGGAAGTGCTATAGTCCTTTGAGATTTGCTGAGTCAGATTCATCTAGAGGCCTGAATGCAGTGTTGTAGGGAGGATTCAGAGCTGGACGTCAGGGATCTGGGATCTGGCCCTGCCCTGTCATAAAATCAAGGAGCCGATCACTCCCTGCCTCAGATTCCCCATCTGTATGACATGATATGGTGCCTTCTGGCACTAAGGATTTATTCTGTGTCTATTGCCTGTAGGGAGAAATGTTGAAAAATGTGTGTATTTTTGATGGAAACAGTGACAATGCCAGTCACAGCTGAGGGTGCTTTGCTGGAAGGATCTGAAATGACTGCGTAAACCCACAACAGAGGCCAAGACAGCCCACATCTGAAGCCTTGCCCATTTGGATCCTTTGCATCATCAGCTCCCACGCTGTCAGTTTCCATGGAGCCATGGGGATGAGAGGACTTGAGGCAAGTTCAGCTAGTGAAGCTCTGGGTCTGTTGGGAGACCCAGAAGGAGCCTGACAGGTGTCAGCCAGGTATCCCCAGAGCCTGCAATCCTGGGCGCAGCTGCCAGTGGCTTGACAGTGATCTTGCTTTAAAGTCCTCCCTCTATTTAACAAAACTCTCTCCTCTTATTGTTTTAAAAATGCCAAAGGGAGCTTGAAACCTGTATGAGGGGTGAGGGAGAATCACAAAAACAATGTCGTGACTTTGAAGACAGAGATGTTCTGAACAGGACCCCTAATTTACTCAGAGAACTTGGACAGGTTTTTTTTTTTTTTTTTTTTTCTGGACTCCTAGCCCTTAAGAATTAGTGCTTGCTTAGTTGCTTCAGTCGTGTCTGACTCTGCAACCCCATGGACTGTGGCCCACCAGGCTCCTCTGTCCATGGGATTCTCCAGGCAATACTACTGGAGTGGGTTGCTATGTCCTTCTCCAGGTGTGAGTTAGTAGCCTCTTTTAAATAAATGAAGAAACAACCGACCACTCCCCCTCTGTCATACCTGTCAGGCAGGTGTTAGGATGCACATTACTAAGAACCAAAGGAATCCCCTGGAGGTTAATGACTTAGCCCAGGTTACCCAGCGTGTAGGCAGAGAGCTGGAGCCAAGTCCAGCTCTTCCCAGATTGTCTCTGGGGCCTCATCGACCGCCTTCTGGCTGCCTCCCTGGAGCTGGATAACTCCATTAGGCTGTAACCGTGCATTAAGGCCATCCTCCTTCTCAGGGTCTGGGGGGGCTGATGTGTCACTTGACACAAAGAGCTCTTTCATCAGCTGCCCCCACTGAGGACCACCCAGGACAAAGTCAGCTTCAGCCACAGCTGGACAAATTTAGGTCAGATCTGCAGAAGAATTTCCTGGCACGACAGTTAGACAATAGGACACGTTCCTGAGCAAAGCTGTAATTTTCATCTTTGGAGGATGAGAAAATCACAGCCAGTTTCTTCTGTGCCAAAGAAGCTGAGGCTTTAACTTTGCAATCTCTTCAGGTTCCATTATACCACATGGATGCTTAAGGCCAAGGAGACAAAAATCTTGCTGCAAGAAGAAAAGAGATCTCCTGGAACAGCAAACAGAGGTGGTCGATCTTTGAGGATTTATCAGACCTTTGTAGTGTATCTCACCTGATCGAGGCACCCGGGTTAGCAACAAATGATCTGGAGTCTTCCTCCAGACAGAGATTTGATTCCCGTGATGGGAGATAAACCCCCAAGTGAATAAGGTGATACTGCATACAGATGAGACCAGGAAATTAAAGCAGGAGGAGAAGGGGATGACAGAGGACAAGATGGTTGCATGGCATCACCGATTCAATGAACAGGAGTTTGAGCAAGCTCCAGGAGATGGTGAAGGATGGGGACGCGTGGTGTGCTGCTGTCCGTGGGGTCGCAAAGAGTCAGACATGACTGAGTGACTGAGCAACTTGGAAGGAGAAACTTGGCTTTGCCTTAGCAGGTTGGTCCAGGTCCACATTCTCCACTTCTGAGGAAGTATCTTTGGAATTGTGTCCTGGAAGATAAGAATTAGCAACTGGGTAGATGTACAGAGAAAGAATATTCTCAGCAAAAGAACCAATAAAAATTCAGAGGTTGGAAGTCAAGCAGATCTGATACAGTGTATTCCACTTACTAGCTGACTGCCTCGAGAGCTTGAATTTCTTCATCTGTAAAATGGGACAGTATCAGCACCTATCCATTGGTTTGCTGACAAGATTAAAAGAAAGGAAAAAAGAAAAAAAGATGCTGAAAAATAAAACAAGACATAGCCCCCACCCTTTGGGAGCTCAGAGTACAGATAATGAGGAGATGTGAGCAACTCCATTTAGAAAAAGCATTTATGAAATATATAATCAATAATAACCAGCATCTGCAGAAAGAAATGGCAACTCACTCCAGTATTCTGGAGAATTCCATGGACAGAGGAGCCTGGTGGACTGTAGTCCACGGGGTTGCAGAGTCAGACACGACTGAGAGACTAACTCACACACACAATAATCAACACCATCAAAGTCCAAAGTGCTGGTCCCTTCAAACATACAGACCTACTGTTATTATAATCTATTGTCCAAATCATAAACCCTTAAGGAGAGTGAACCAATCTCTGCTGGAAAAGCTTTCTTCCCTCTGGAGCCAGTGTTTATATATATTGATAGCATACCCCAGTGTCCCCTCCCCTGGTGCAACCCACTCCAATATTCTTTTTCTTTTTTTAATTTTTATTTTTACTTTATTTTACTTTACAATACTGTATTGGTTTTGCCATACATTGACATGAATCCACCACGGGTGTACATGCAATCCCAAACATGAACACAATATCCCTCTGGGTCATCCCTGTGCACCAGCCGCAAGCATGCTATATCCTGCATCGGACATAGACTGGTGATTCAATTCTTACATGATAGTATACATGTTTCAATGCCATTCTCCCAAATCATCCCACCCTTTCCCTCTCCCTCTGAGTCCAAAAGTCCGCTATACACATCTGTGTCTCTTTTGCTGTCTCGCATACAGGGTCATCATTGCTATCTTTCTAAATTCCATATATATGTGTTAGTATACTGTATTGGTGTTTTTCTTTCTGGCTTACTTCACTCTGTATAATCAGCTCCAGTTTCATCCATCACATCAGAACTGATTCAAATGTATTCTTTTTAATGGCTGAGTAATACTCCATTGTGTATATGTACCACTGCTTTCTTATCCATTCATCTGCTGATGGACATCTAGGTTGTTTCCATGTCCTGGCTACTATAAACAGTGCTGCGATGAACATTGGGGTACATGTGTCTCTTTCAATTCTGGTTTCCTCGGTGTGTATGCCCAGCAGTGGAATTGCTGGGTCATATGGCAGTTCTATTTGCAATTTTTTAAGGAATCTCCACACTGTTTTCCATAGTGGCTGTACTAGTTTGCATTCCCACCAACAGTGTAGGAGGGTTCCCTTTTCTCCACACCCTCTCCAGCATTTATTGCTTGCAGATTTTTGGATCACAGCCATTCTGACTGGTGTGAAGTGGTACCTCATTGTGGTTTTGATTTGCATTTCTCTAATAATGAGTGATGTTGAGCATCTTTTCATGTGTTTGTTAGCCATCCATATGTCTTCTTGGGAGAAATGTCTATTTAGTTCTTTGGCCCATTTTTTGATTGGGTCGTTTATTTTTCTGGAATTGAGCTGCATAAGTTGCTTGCATATTTTTGAGATTAGTTGTTTGTCAGTTGTTTCATTTGCTATTATTTTCTCCCATTCAGAAGGCTGTCTTTTCACCTTGCTTATATTTTCCTTTGTTGTGCAGAAGCTTTTAATTTTAATTAGATCCCATTTGTTTATTTTTGCTTTTATTTCCAGAATTCTGGGAGGTGGATCATAGAGGATCCTGCTGTGATTTATGTCAGAGAGTGTTTTGCCTATGTTCTCCTCTAGGAGTTTTATAGTTTCTGGTCTTACATTTAGATCTTTAATCCATTTTGAGTTTATTTTCATGTGCGGTGTTAGAAAGTGATCTAGTTTCATTCTTTTACAAGTGGATGACCAGTTTTCCCAGCACCACTTGTTAAAGAGATTGTCTTTACTCCATTGTATATTCTTGCCTCCTTTGTCAAAGATAAGGTGTCCATACATGTGTGGATTTATCTCTGGGCTTTCTATTTTGTTCCATTGATCTATTTTTCTGTCTTTGTGCCAGTACCATACTGTCTTGATGACTGTGGCTTTGTAGTAGAGCCTGAAGTCAGGCAAGTTGATTCCTCCCGTTCCATTCTTCTTTCTCAAGATTGTTTTGGCTATTCAAGGTTTTTTGTATTTCCATACAAATCTTGAAATTATTTGTTCTAGTTCTGTGAAAAATATCACTGGTAGCTTGATAGGGATTGCATTGAATTTGTAAATTGCTTTGGGTAGTATACTCATTTTCACTATATTGATTCTTCCAATCCATGAACATGGTATATTTCTCCATCTATTAGTGTCCTCTTTGATTTCTTTCATCAGTGTTTTATAGTTTTATATATATAGGTCTTTAGTTTCTTTAGGTAGATATATTCCTAAGTATTTTATTCTTTTTGTTGCAATGGTGAATGGAATTGTTTCCTTAATTTCTTTTTCTACTTTCTCATTATTAGTGTATAGGAATGCAAGGGATTTCTGTGTGTTGATTTTATGTCCTACAACTTTACTATATTCATTGATTAACTCTAGTAATTTTCTGGTGGAGTCTTTAGGGTTTTCTATATAGAGGATCATGTCATCTGCAAACAGTGAGAGTTTTACTTCTTTTTCAATTTGGATTCCTTTTATTTCTTTTTCTGCTCCGATTGCTGTGGCCAAAACTTCCAGAACTATATTGAATAGTAGCGGTGAAAGTGGGCACCCTTGTCTTGTTCCTGACTTTAGGGGAAATGCTTTCAATTTTTCACCATTGAGGATAATGTTTGCTGTGGGTTTGTCATATATAGCTTTTATTATATTGAGGTATGTTCCTTGTATTCCTGCTTTCTGGAGAGTTTTTATCATAAATGGATGTTGAATTTTGTCAAAGGCCTTCTCTGCATCTATTGAGATAATCATATGGTTTTTATTTTTCAATTTGTTAATGTGGTGAATTACATTGATTGATTTGTGGATATTGAAGAATCCTTGCATCCCTGGGATAAAGCCCACTTGGTCATGGTGTATGATCTTTTTAATGTGTTGTTGGATTCTGATTGCTAGAATTTTATTGAGGATTTTTGCATCTATGTTCATCGGTGATATTGGCCTGTAGTTTTCTTTTTTTGTAGTATCTTTGTCAGGTTTTGGTATTAGGGTGATGGTGGCCTCATAGAATGAGTTTGGAAGTTTACCTTCCTCTGCAACTTTCTGGAAGAGTTTGAGTAGGATAGATGTTAGCTCTTCTCGAACTTTTTGGTAGAATTCAGCTGTGAAGCCGTCTGGACCTGGGCTTTTGTTTGCTGGAAGATTTCTGATTACAGTTTCAATTTCCGTGCTTGTGATGGGTCTGTTAAGATTTTCTATTTCTTCTTGGTTCAGTTTTGGAAACTTGTACCTTTCTAAGAATTTGTCCATTTCTTCCATGTTGTCCATTTTATTGGCATATAATTGCTGATAGTAGTCTCTTATGATCCTTTGTATTTCTGTGTTGTCTGTTGTGATCTCTCCATTTTCATTTCTAATTTTATTGATTTGATTTTTCTCTCTTTGCTTCTTGATGAGTCTGGCTAATGGTCTGTCAATTTTATTTATCCTTTCAAAGAACCAGCTTTTGGCTTTGTTGATTTTTGCTATGGTCTCTTTTGTTTCTTTTGCATTTATTTCTGCCCCAATTTTTAAGATTTCTTTCCTTCTGCTAACTCTGGGGTTCTCCAATTCTTCCTTTTCTAGCTGCTTTAGGTGTAGAGTTAGGTTATTTATTTGACTTTTTTCTTGTTTCTTGAGGTATGCCTGTATTGCTATGAACTTTCCTCTTAGCACTGCTTTTATAGTGTCCCACAGGTTTTGGGTTGTTGTGTTTTCATTTTCATTAGTTTCTATGCATATTTTGATTTCTTTTTTGATTTCTTCTGTGATTTGTTGGTTATTCAGAAGTGTGTTGTTCAGCCTCCATATGTTGGAATTTTTAATAGTTTTTCTTCTGTAATTGAGATCTAATCTTAATGCATTATGGTCAGAAAAGATGGTTGGAATGATTTCGATTTTTTAAAATTTATCAAGGTTAGATTTATGGCCCAGGATGTGATCTATCCTGGAGAAGGTTCCATGAGCACTTGAGAAAAAGGTGAAGTTCATTGTTTTGGGGTGAAATGTCCTATAGATATCAATTAGGTCTAACTGGTCTAATGTATCATTTAAAGTTTGCCTTTCTTTGTTAATTTTCTGTTTAGTTGATCTGTCCATAGGTGTGAGTGGGGTATTAAAGTCTCCCGCTATTATTGTGTTATTGTTGATTTCCCCTTTCATACTTGTTAGCATTTGTCTTACATATTGCGGTGCTCCTATATTGGGTGCATATATATTTATAATTGTTATATCTTCTTCTTGGATTGATCCTTTGATCATTATGTAGTGGCCTTCTTTATCTCTTTTCACAGCCTTTGTTTTAAAGTATATTTTATCGGATATGAGTATTGCCACTCCTGCTTTCTTTTGGTCTCTATTTGCGTGGAATATCTTTTCCCAGCCCTTCACTTTCAGTCTGTATGCGTCCCTTGTTTAGAGGTGGGTCTCTTGTAAGCAGCATATAGAGGGGTCTTGTTTTTGTATCCATTTGGCCAATATTTGTCTTTTGCTTGGGCCCACTCCAGTATTCTTGCCTGGAGAATTCCATGGACAGGAGCCTGGTGGGCTACAGACCATGGGGTCGCTAAGAGTTGGATATGACTAAGTGACTATCACTCACTCACTCCAGTGTTCCCTACACCCAGGAAACACCATGACAATTTTTAAGATATCTATCAGCAAGAGTAAAGTAAGAGAAGAAAAGAGATATCAGCCACGAGCTCTGATGTTTTCTGTCATAAATAATAAACACGCACATCTCTGTCTTGGGGACTTTGCTTGGGGGACTATGCTCCTATGGATGATAGCAACTATTTAGTGTTTCATTTTAAAGAATGCTTCTAACCTTTCCATGCAATTAAAGACTATAGTTCCAGCTGACTGTAGGTTTCTTCTGGGGGCTCTATTTTTTTCACTACTCAAAACAGTGCTTATTTCACCTTTGGATACAAATAATACAGTTTCATATGATGGCAGTGTCCAAGAGCTTGCTTGCTGTCATTGCCAGGAGGGTTATATACCAGGGAGGACTGTGAAATCAATTGAAGAATAATCTCCTTGGGAAAGTAGTGCTGCTGTAGAAGGTGGTAAAATTGACTGTTCTATAATAAGGAGCAGAGCTCAGGCAGCATTTGGATGGAGATCTTTTAGCCATAACCTGCTGATATGTCTCTGAAATTGGCATTGGTGCTTTGTCCTACTCATGCTGTGTGTCCACATATTGTATGAAGGTGTGGGACTGCCTCCATGGTGGGCCACATACTGTCCTCTAACTCTACATCACCCGTGACCTTGACAGCAGCCCTTAAAGGGATGCTTTAGATCATTCCTTTGTTGTTGTTTAGTTGCTAAGGCATATCTGACTCTTTGTGACCCCATGAACTGTAGCCCACTAAGCTCCTCTGTCCATGGGATTTCCAAGGCAAGAATCCTGGAGTGGGTTGCTGTTTCCTTTTCCAGGGGATCTTCTTGACCCAGGGATTGAACCCGTCTCCTGCATTGCAGGCAGATTCTTCACTGCTGAACGACCAGGGAAGCATCCTCTGGCTCATTCCTGCTGCTGCTGCTGCTGCTGCTGCTGCTGCTGCCAAGTCACTTCAGTCATGTCCGAGTCTGTGCGACCCCATAGACGGCAGCCCATCAGGCTCCCCCGTCCCTGGGATTCTCCAGGCAAGAACACTGGAATGGGTTGCCATTTCCTTCTCCAATGCATGAAAGTGAAAAGTGAAAGTGAAATCGCTCAGCTGTGTCTGACTCTTAACGACCCCATGGACTGCAGCCCACCAAGCTCCTCTGTCCATGGGATTTTCCGGGCAAGAGTACTGGAGTACTGAGCAGTAAATAAATGGAGTCAGAGAGGTTAACTCGACCATAATCACGGGGCTGGTAAGGGGTGGGAAGAATTCCTAGCCTGTGTTCTTTGCTTCCCCTGATGCCATATAGTGCAAAGTGTTTTGGATAAAGTGTAAGATTCAATTCAAATCCACATAAGGATGATGATCACTTAATAGGTACTATGACTGCTCTGATATTTGATCATTACAAAGATAATTCAATCCTTTTCTGAGAATGGAAATCCTTTTTGACATGCTTAACCATAATTGCCTCTTTACAGGAAAGTTTACTGTGCATTTACACATATCATACACTCTGCCTGACATGACCTTTTCCTTCTACCCCTGCCTTCTGGTAAATTCCTGTATCCTTTTCAAAAATTTCCAGGTATAGGTAATCACTCTAACCTCTGCTCTCAAAGAGCCTGCACCTCCCATGACCCTGAACTGTGTAAATCTCTCTCACCATCTACTCTGAATTTCAGTTCCACCTCAACAGCCAGCCTGCTTGGGGGGCAGGACTGGGGATGGTTCATCTTTGTCTCTACAGTCACCAGGTCTGCACACAGTAGGCACTCAGTGCATGCAGTACCACTTGTACTTCAGTGCCTATTGAAGCAGAAAGGGATGGCAGAGAGAGAGAGAGGTAGCACCACATGTATGCCCCCTTCACCTGTGTGGATTCAGATAACTTGTTGTTTAGTCGCTAAGTTGTGTCCGACTCTTTGTGACCCCATGGACTGCAGCACACTAGGCTTCCCTGTCCTTCACCATCTCCTGGAGTTTGCTCAGATTCATGTCCATTGAGTTGGTGATGCCATCCAAACATCTCATCCTCTGTTACCCCCTTCTCCTGCACTCAATCTTTCCCTGCATCGGGGTCTTTTCCAATGAGTCAGTTCTTTGCATCAGGTGGCCCAAATTATTAGAACTTCCGCTTCAACATCATTCCATCTTTATTTTCTTGACAATAATAAGCCATTTGGCTTTTGTGATTTACACATGTATTCTTTTTTCTTTTAACAAGGAAAATACAATGTCAGTCTGGGACTGTCATCAAAACTTTAAGAAAGAAGTGACTTCAAATTGTTCTGTGTTTTGTTTGGGTGGCCCTGAGATGTGGCATGTTTTTGTGGATTGTTGTGATGTTGGATTTATCTCTACTCAGCTGCCACCAGGACAGGAAGTGGTAGGTCCCCTGAGGGCTCTGCCCAAGCTTTAGATATAATCTCATCAATGTTAGTGTTGGAAGGTCCCCTTAGAGATTAACTTCATTTCATAGGTGAGAGAGGTTTCCCAGGTGGCGCAGTGATAAAGAATCTGCCTGCAATGCAGGAGATGTGGGTTCAATCCCTGGGTCAGAGAAGATCCCCTGGAGGAGGAAATGGTAACCCACTCTAGTATTCTTGTCTGGAAAATCGTTTGGACAGAGGAGCCTGGCCGGCTACAGTTCACGGGGCTGCCAAGAGTCAGATGCGACTGAGCATGCACGCAGGCACACACGCATAGGTGTGGAAACAGCTCTGGAGAAATAACTGGCCTGAGATACTTCAGTGAAAATTTTTGGATCCAATCTCAGCATTTCCTATTGAGGAAACTGAGGCCCAAGGAAAATGGATACAGCTTCCAGGTAAGTTCTGGTTAGCACAATGCTATTTGCTTGGTCATCTAAATTGTTAAATATCATTGGAATTTAGTATGCTGGAGTAAGAATACCCCATGTCAGTTTCTGAACTATTGGGTCCAGATAAATATAATGTATCTATGAAATTTCATTCTAAACTTTTTTATGGATTCAGAACTAATCCACTCACAAATACAAAAAGCAGCCATGGTAAGAGCTTTTATGGCTGCAACATGCCGTGTGTTATTGCTGCTATGTGTGATATTCTGGGGCAGGGAGAGGGAGGTTCTTCTGGATAATTTTTTTGAAACTTCGATATGTCCATACTTTTTCCTCAGGGTAAATATGCTCTATCAACTCACACTGACAAAAATACGCACAGTTTAAAATGATCATGGATAATGGGGCTAGACAGTTCTAGATATATGGACTCTAGTAGAACCATTGCCAGAAAAGTCTTATTCCTGGAGTGCTCTTGTCTCATATGTAATGACCACTTACTGAATGGGAGCCATGGGGTTAGATACTGAGCACTGATTTGGAGAAAGGTAACAGGAATGGATGGACTTCCCAGGTGGCCCAGTGGTAAAGTATCTGCCTGCCAAGCAGGAGATCCAGGTTTGATCCCTGAGTTGGGAAAATCCCCTGGAGGAGGGCATGGCATGGCAACCCACTCTGGTATTCTTGGACAGAGGAGCCTGGGGGGCTATAGTTCATGGAGTCACAAAGAGTTGAATGTGACCTAGCAACTATATAACAACAACAGCCAGGAATGGATACTGCTCAGAGGACTAGAGAGAAGAGAGCATCAGGTGATTGAGACCCACAATGCAACAATAATACAGTAGTAAGTGATGGAAAAACATCAATCTTTTCAGGTTAATTTATAGACTTACAATTTATATTGAAATTCTAGAGTTTTTAAAAGGCAAAGTGTTTCTGAATTTCATCTTTAAAAATTAACAAGTAAGAGCAGGAGAGAAATTGGAAAGCAAGTGCAAAATGTAGGATTTTATCATATGCGATAATGTGTTATACAGCTACAAAATTAAAGAGTAGCTGCACAAAACTGGCTATAAAAGGTAGGGCACAAAAAAGGTATAGCAGTCAAATGACTCCTACTGCATAGAAGATTCTAGTATGTAATCAAGGATATAATAAACCCAGAAATGGTATGTGTTATCCAATAAGATAGGCTTAGAAATGTGGCTAAGAATTTTTCTCTAATTACAATGAATTCTTACCACATGCCATATACTAAAATACATTCCTTTTGAATACTTAGGCCAATGAACATTTATAATTTAATTGTTACTGGGCTGGAAAAGAGGAGCCTGGAGGGCTACAGTCCATGGAGTCCAAAGAGTCTGGCAGGACACTGAGCGCAGCACAGGACGGGGAAAGAGCTTTTCTATCATCCTTGTTTCAGCTTTGCTTCTCTCCACGTTCACCTTCCTGAAGGCTCAGAGAATCCCAGAACTATCCTCTGGAAAGGAATAGCCTGACTTGGGGTGAAACGAAACACCCATATTCGCAAATAAATGGCATGGGCATTTCCCAGTTGGACATTTTTCTTTTTTAGAAGTTATTCATTACAATTAGCACAGGAAGTACCCCCCCCCCCCAGTGCTCCCCATGTGACTTCCCCCACTTTCAACTACACCTTTCTTCACTTGTACACATATAAAGAACAAAAGAATTTATGCAGGAAACCAAACACGGACACAGTAAGTGACTTCCATCCTCACAGCTCCCCTCCTCCAGTTGGCTGTTGCTATGGGCAACCATTGCCAACAGGTATTCTAGTTTTGGGGCCACATGGTGAGGCTGGCTGCTTGTCACATCATGGCTCCAACAACAGTGTGTGGGCTAAAGAAGGGCACTCACTGTGTGTGTTCTGTGATTAGTCCTTCTCCGTGTGGCCTCTTTGTCAGCCTCAGATCAAAAGAAGATGGCTTTCTTCAGAGAGAGAGGTAAGAATAGCTGAATTCTTAATAAAGCAGAAATTTCATTTCCAGAACTCCCTAAGAGTACCGTCCGTGATTGAGGTGAGGAGGTACCAAACTTAGGATGTCCTGGGCACTGGGCTGAGCAATTTATTGTCTATAGTCATGCCATCATTTCCTCGGGCAAGTTTTGCAAAGCCAGTATGCTTATCCTTGCTCTAGGGGATGGGCCAGTTGCTTACCTAAGAGCCCACAGCAGGGCTGGGACTCAAGGCCTTTTTCTTTTCCGACTCAGAGCTTACTCTTCAGCCAGAGCTCTGTTCCTCTGTCTTCAGGGAACAGCTGCAGGGCAGGGTACAGCTGCCTTTGGCTGGAGGGATGCTAAGGGGTTAGCCAGAGGAAGTGCGTCCCTTCGGTGTCTGTGGATGCTCTGCTCTGCCTTTGCTACTCGCGTGCAGGATGAATCAGGCTCATTCCTGGACCTCTCTGGCCCTCCAAAGGGGCTGGTTCTTGTGAACCTGGCTTTATGGATCTATACAATTCTGCACTGCCCTCTTCTCACCACTTTCCTGGGTGCTTGGTCCCCTGACCCACCTGCATCTCCCACCCCTCACTGCTCATCCAGGGCAGCAATTGAACACTTATGCCAATGTTTCCACTTTCCATTCGTGTAATCATGAGGCAGGAGGGCAGCAGCCTGCCCTTTTACAACCTACTCATCAGTGAAAACAAACAAACAAAACCAGGAAGACTCATATCTCCCAAAGTTGAGCCCAGCTTAAAATAAAACGAGGATAAAATGAGGTCATACCTGTGAATATAATGAGGTGAATGTAAGAACTCAACTCTCGTTGTGTTCTCCACTTTTCTGGGTTCCTTCAAAGTTAAGCCCTATGTTAGGCATATAATATTACAGTATATGTGCATAACGTTCTGTTGAATCAGTAAATGACTAAATGATGTCCACGTGAAACAAAGCCCATTGGCAAACTTAGCTCCCTTTAAGCAGAGCTGGGCGCCCTGGAGCCTGACTCAACAATGTAAATTAGGTCAGTTTTTGTTTCTGTTATTTACAAATGAATTCAATTGTCCTCTCAGTTGATCGTTCTGATTGGTGCCTGCTGAATGGGAAATCAAGTCAGTTAGACACAAAACCTAAGTATTCTGCCCTTCTCAGAATGAGCCACAGATGGAAAAATGATCAAGAACGTCCAATGACTGATTGAATGACTTCAACAGAGGACAGGAAGAACCTGCATATATCTGGGTGGGGGATTTCACATCTCAAAATCTCAGTCTCTTTGTCTGTGAAAGAAGGATGGACTGTAAAAATAATAACAACAATACTAAATTAAGTTATAATTGGATGAGTGACTACAAGGTCCTGGACTTTTAACAGAGAATATCATGCTTAAAAATGCTTCTTTTACTTCTCTTTTCCTCCTTTTCCTTCTAGAAAGTTATTTTTATATGTCAAATTGGCCCAGATACTTGGTCACATGTTATTCTGGATGTTTCTGTGAAGGGTTATTTTTCTGGATGAGTAACATTTAATTGGAGTAAAGCAGATTACTCTCTCTCCATAATTAGGTGGGCCTCAACCAATCAGTTGACGGTTTGAATAGACCAAAGGTCTGATCCCACTGAACAAGAAAAAAAATCCTACCAAGAAATAGCCTTGGAAATTGAATTCCAGCTCTTCCAAATCTCCAGCCTACTGTCCCACTGCATTAGATTTTGGACTTCCCAAGTCTCCACAGTAGCATAAGCCATTTCCTCTCTCTCCTTTTGGTCTATTTCTCTGGTGAACTCTGACTAATATCCTTTTCTTTATTCTTCATTTTCCAACCCATCTCCTCCCTTCCATACAGATGAGAAAACCGGTTCATGGAAATGATGTAAATTGAGAATTCTCCACTGGCTTGTGAGTAGCCATATGGGGACTGAACTTCAGTTCTGCATGTGTGCTAAGTCATTTCAGTCGTGTCTGACTCTTTGCAACCTTCTGGACTGTAGCCCTCCAGGCTCCTCTGTCCAGGAGATTCTTCAAGCAGAAATACTGGAGTGAATTGCCATGCCCTCCTCCAGGGAATCTTCCTGATCCAGGGACTGAGCCCAGGTCTCCTGCATTTCAGGAAGATTCTTGACTGTCTGAGCCACAGGGAAGCCCGGATTTCAGGTCTATCTCCCTGCAAAGCCTCTACATCTGGCACAACTCCAGTTAACGAGTTGAGATGTGCTACACAAACAAATGGGTCCTCTTTCAGTGGGTCCTGTGCGCTGAGCACATCTGGCTGTGGTTCTCATCTCTCGTCAAAGCTGCACCTGCAGGAGCCTCCATGAAGCCGTCAAAATCTCTCACAGATCTCAGAAACCACACAGAGCCTGACAGCAAGTATTTATGCAGATCCTCTGTTTCACTTTGCAAATAAAACAGACATTTTACTAGTATTCATGAATCATTTCATGGACAAAAGTGCATCCTATGAGTGGATTGAGTCCATATAAGGTGCAGCCAAAGCCTCCTGCCTCTTCAAGCTCTCATCTCTCTTTCCTCTCCATCCCCATCTAACTGCCTGAGCTCATCTTTCCATCAACTCTTCCTCTGCTCCTGCCAGCAGTGTGTTGCCTACAAACCATTTTCCACAACATAGACAGGATGCTGTGTTTAAACTGAAAATCTAACTATGTTATTTCCTTCTCCCCTAGGTGAAAACCTACCAACTGTATGATTTTTCATAGGGTTAAGGACAAGCTTCTTAGTAACCTAAAATCCCCATATCTGTTTTCTGTTTTCCCTCATATCATTTCTCACTGACCCCCCATCTTACCTCATGCTCAAGCCTTTACAGATGGCAGGCATTTCCTCTGTGGTAGTATGTATTATTATTTAAAATATTCAGTGCCGCTCCTTATTGGACACCTCTATGTGGGGCATTAAACAAAGCCAGCCCTTGCCCAGGTGATTTTCTTTGGCCAGTGAAATGAAACAGGAAGTGGCAAGTGGCACTTCTAACCTGTCAAGATGTCCTACAGGCCCTCTTTGTCTTCTGATTCACGTGTTCCAGGCAGGGGTGACTTCTTTAGCCTGGATTCCAGAATAAAGGTGTTGTGTGGAATCAACCCCAAATCAAACTGTGATCATTGTGTGAAGGGGTTTATTGTACACTGTTACAATTTTAGGGTTGCTGGTGATTATCACATAATAGTCTGTGCTGACTAAAGCCTCTCTCATTCCGAATTAGATGACCCTTGTTTTAGGACTCACTGTGCCATGTACTCTATTTTTATTACCGTGCTTATCACATTAAATGGCATTTGATTTTACATACTTGACTTCCCTGTTAGTTTGACAAGCCCTCCAGGGCAAGAGATTGTGTGCTTGTTTACCAGTTTACCTCCAGTGCCCAGAACACAGTGCCATTTGGAACATGTCTAAATGTTTTGAATCAATCTCTTGACCCACGAATCTTGCTTAATACTGATCAATTGAATTAATAGCCATCGAAGAGATTATTATCAATAACGAAGATCAGAAAGACATGTTGAGTGTGCAGTTAAGATCAGAAAGGTAGGCATTATAGAAATAAACAGAACTTGGCATTTTCCAGTGGTAATTATGGTGTATAATACTGAGGGAAGAATTCTGTACATGATATATCAGAGTCAATATGAGACCTTTGGCATTCAGAGGATTTTTCCACTGAACTCCTAAACCATGTGGATTCACTTTTTCTTTACGGTTTCCAAGAAGAAAAGTCACATTCACAACATCCTTGCATTTAAAGGAGGATGAGGTTTGATTGTAAGTAAAACATATCATAAAAAGGTATCAATTCTCCTTCAGTCGGGGATTCATAATAACCCCCTGGAAACTTGTCATTCGGCCTTAGCTGTGTCACTCTCTGATATCTGCTGCTAATTCTGTTCTCTTTTTGTACAACTACATGTTTTAATGTTATCCCAATGCTGGCAGTTTATGTTGCCCATACTGGTAAACAGGACATGTAAAATGTGTAAGGAGCATCCACAGGAAGACACGCTTTTTGAAACTCAACCCCTACTTAAAATGCAAGAATGGAAAATTGATTCATGAATTCATTAATTGACTTGAAATGAATATTGAGGGGTGCTGGGTGCTGACCAGCTGACCCCATCCCTGTCTCTGGATTCTTTCCATTCTAAGAATTGGCCATTGAAAAGATACCCTGAATTTTTTTTTTAACTTGAGTTTTGCCATCTGCTTTCCCATAACAGAAGCCAGTCAGAAACAGGTACATTTTTGAAATTAAGCTCACAAACTTTATTTCACTGGGATCAAGTCTGCTAAGTTGACTCACTCAAGGTCAACAGTGCATTTATCACCAAATCCAGGACTAAGACCAGAGTATCTTCGGTTCTAAGTTTTATTTTCCTCCTTTTCCCCTTCATTTAAAACTACTTTTTGAAGGATTTATTGAAAAGAGTTTCAAGAAGAGTCAAGGAGCTTCTATCAGATTTTTTAGTAGTGTTTGAAATGATTTCTTATTGCCGGCTGAAACAGAATGCACAGCGTGAGAGTTGGGGCAATATGAAGACTGCGGCCAGGGAAACAGCACCTCAGATATTTCTGAGAAACGGTTCCAAAGACGGAGGTAGGGAAGGACAGTACATATGCAGTTTTAGAGAAGGGGGAGATCACGAAATAAAGCACAGTTTTTAGAAAGTTTCTGCTGGTCTTATGAGCTTTCTGCTAGTCACAAGAAACAGTCATCGCTGCGAAGGATTCTAGTGCTTTTCTACATACGAGCAGATGCAAGAATTGGGCTTATAAAATTATTTCCTGAGAATATCCAACTGTCTGAAGACCTGTCCTGACAATTTTCCTGGAGCACAGGGTGCCTCATTTCTGCTCTCCATCTCGAACTTCTTCAGGGGGTGTTGGAGCTCACCAGCTACAGCAGCACATGGCAAGTCCTTGTAGAGGTAGAGGGCAAGTGTCCATGGCCAGTGCCAATTTGTGGCTGACAGTACTAACCTCTAAGTTTATTTATTTGGATTTCAATACATGGTATATGTACACAACACCAAGAGGTATGGCCCTGGAGCAGTGAGAATCAGACTTGGGCTGATGTCTTGGCTCTCTCTGCATCATTGCATGTTCTCAGATAAGTCGCCTAACAAATCAGAGCCTCAGTTTCCATACGTGCTAAGTGTGTAAAAGCTACCCACCCATTGCGGGGATGAGAAAGTGCCTCTGACACTAACAAGAGACACACGAATGCAAGCTGTTAACATGTAGAATGCATTTTTATCCACCGGGGCTTCAGATCATTACCATCTTTCTATTCAACTAGGTCAAGTATAAGCTTAGAATTTCCTGAGTACATTATTTTATTGTTAGGCAAACTGTTAGTATGTGAGCTTTGAAAAAAAAAAATTTTTTTCTCTCCTCATTAGTTACAGCATGTGATTTCTTAGTAAAAACATTTCCTTTGTGACTTTCATAAAATCACTGTGATTTCTTAATAAGGAAATCTGTTCAAGTCTACACAAGGCCCCAATTTCCTACCACTTAGGGCTTGCAGAATCTGGTCATAATCACTGGGGCTGTCATCCGAATTGCCCACTCAAGCTTCTGATGGGCAGCTCAAAGCCTCTGAAAAATAAAAGAAGACAAAAAGGAGGTTTTGTGAGTTTTAGGTTTCTGTTTATAAAGGATCTTCCTTCCAATCGACATCATGACAAATTTCAGCATAGGCCAGGAAAATATATGGTTGTTTAGCCAAAGGTCTAATGTTTTTGTGGAGAAGGAAATGGCAACCCTCTCCAGTATTCTTGCCTAGAGAATCCCCTGGACAGAGGAGCCTGGTGGGCTGCTGTCCATAGGGTCACACAGAGTTGGACACGACTTAAGCGACTTAGCATGCATGCATGCATTGGAGAAGGAAATGGCCACCCACTCCAGTATTCTTGCCTGGAGAATCTCAGGGACAGAGGAGCCTGGTGGGCTGCTGTTTATGGGGTCGCACAGAGTCAGACACTACTGAAGTGACGCAGCAGCAGCTAGTGCTTTTGACACTTTTGAACGGTGGTGCTGGAGAAGACTCTTGAGAATCCAAGGGACTCTTCAAGGAGAGCAAACCAGTTAGTCCTAAAGAAAATCAACCTTGAATATTCATTGGAAGAACTGATGCTGAAGCTCCAATACTTTGGCCACCTGATGAGCCAATTCATTGGAAAAGTTTCTGATGCTCAGAAAAAATGAAGGCAGGAGGAAAAGGGGACGACAGAGGTTCAGATGGTTGGATGACACCACCAGTTCAATGGACATGAGTTTGAGCAAGCTCTGGGAGATGGTGATGGACAGCAAGACCCGATGTGCTGCCGTCCACGTGGTCACAAAGAGTCGGACATGACTGAGCAACTGAACAACAACCACAAGCCAAAAGTCAATTGTGATTGACTGATCGATTCATTCATTCATTTCTTCATTCAGCACACACGTGCCAGATCCTGGGATGTACAGATGAATTGGAACGCTTCTGCAATCCAGGTGCTCACAGGATAGTAAGAGGAGGAGATGCACAAGCAAGCGGGTGCAAAGGTGATTCTCTCCTGGAATTCTGTACAAAGACTTGAATAAAATTCTCTCGAGGGGAGGGGAGAAGAAAATAGGTCAAGAAGGCTCCTAAGAAGGCTTTGCAAGCCAAATAGATGTCTGTGAGACAGGTATACCAGGACAGAAGCGGGAGTTAGCTGGTCCCCCAGAAAGTAGGACACCTGCCATCATGGCCATGAGTGTACAGAATAATTGAGGGGATAAGAAACAGATCCTAATGTCTGAGGGGATGTAGGGTCATAAGGAATGGAAAGGGAGATGAAGCTGGACAAGAAGAAAAGCTGAAGAAGCAGATAAAGGCCTTCTGGGGAAGTGAAGTGAGAAATCGGAACCCAGAAGGGAGAGTAAGTTGCTTAGGAAGTAAAGTCATGAGACATGTCCCAGGAGAAAGAAGTCCTGGACAACTCTGTAGATGTCCAATTTGACCTACTGTTAGCATAATGGTACTCAGCTGAGAAAGGAAATCCAAGAAGAGACTTTTTGATTTCTATTTTCTTTTGATTCCAAGAAATAAAATCAGTTTCTTATTCATTTATTGGTATGCAAAGACTTTTCTTGGCTGGTAGCTCAGAAGACCATAAAAGAACACTCGACCTTATATAAACTCATTAACAAAAAAAATTGTTGACAGCAGCAGGAAGAAGCATGGGTAAATAGGGGAGAGAGAGAAAAAAAAAAGACAAACATAATCTGTGGAGTTGGATAGACCCAGTTTCAAATCCTAGCTGGACCACAGATGACAATCTAACATCGAGGACAGTTATCTAACGTCTCTCAGTTGTGAGAGCACACCTGGGTTAATGCCATGATAACTCAATACGTTAATAGATATCAATGTGGGAAGTGTTCACGAAACTTTGTGCTTTCTTCCCGCCCTCCCACTCTCCCTTATTCCTGCTGTATATGACATATCCCAGATTCCCAAGCTGAAGCTGAAGGATCCTAACTTCCTCCTGCATCTGAGAGCTCTCTCTCCCAGCCTTCCATTAGCAATCCCTTGGGGACAATTGGCATTTACCACCTCCTACAAGATGGGATTTCCTATTGCCAGACCTTCCCCAGCTATGTTCTCCCAGGCTGTCTGCACACTCAGTCTCTCTCCAGTTCTCTAATACACTTAAACTCTGTATTTCCTCTGACTTTTTTTTCTTCTTCACCTTATTACACACTCATATTTCCTCCAATTTAGAAAACACAAATCAAAACAAACCAGCATTTCTAACAGAGGCTTCCGCCTCTGGGCTAGGTTTTTCTCTCTGGCCATTCTGTCTGGAGCAACACAGCCTTCTTACACGTCCTCCAAGGGTCATCTCACACTCATCCCTAAACTTCTGTAGTGGATTCTTCACTGCACTGAAGATAGACTGGTGTACATCTACCACCTTTCCAGCTCAGACCTGGAAGAAGCACCATCTGGAGTCTTTTAGCCCTGGAGATAGTAAGGAAAGCCACGATACAAAAGGCCAGAAGATAAATTTGAAGGAGCCAGAAGGGGAGGAAGCTGGAGACGCCTTCCATGCTAGGCTAAGAAGCCAGGGGAGAATGGACCCAGGAGGACAAAATGGCAACAACTTGGCTCCTACACTTACATGGGAAGTTGGCTAGGATAGTTAACATTTCTGCAACTGGGATGTTTCCTGTAGTATGTTCTGACCCCAGAAAAGATGAGGACCTGTACACTTGAAATAGATGAGGAATTAATCCTCAGTGTATTCATTTAGGTTGTCGACTAAATGATGGTGGCTTAAGAGGAAAGGAATGAAGATGAGACTCGCAGAAAAGCATCTCCGTGTGACTCCCCCGGGGGACACGAAGCACAGGAGAAAGAGGCCCTTCAAGTTTGATTCTAGCCACTCTATGACCCTCACCTATTTTATATCTGAGTAACTTTAGACTCAGAGAAGTTGAGGAACTTTCCCCAGGTCACCCAGCAAGTAAGTGGCAGAGACTGGTGCTTCACCCTCTTTGTCTCTAGAAGACATTTCTCCCCAGCCACGCATCTTCCTTAAAAACTGGGACCTGTTCGCACTACACAATCCATGGATTAAATCATCGCCTCTCTTTCTTTGCACCTAAACCATTTATCCTGATTCTGTGAACCATGTTCTTTGTACCATGCCTGAGTTCCCAGGGTAAAATTATAAGGAAACATGTCTTGCTCTCCCACCCCAACTCCACCCCATCTGCTGCCCCCAAAGGGCTTAGCAAAGTTACTTGCACACAGTAGGGCTGTAAAACTGAGGACCCACTTCGTTTTGTTCTTCTCTCATTTTGGCTGCAGGAACTCCTTTGTGCTGTGAAGTTGGAGGTCTGAGGATGGGTGGTCCAGTCTGTAATCATGGGCTGGGTTCACAGACCTGTGTCAGCTGCCTCCACAAGGCTCATGAGCCCCATAGTCAAAGCCTTTCCCCAACCTCCCCGGGGAGTGAGTTCCTGCCAGTCAGCTCATTTAGACTGTAATAAGAGTCTGTCTGTCTTTTTATCTTGAAAAAAAAAAAAAGAGTGTCTTTGACAGTCATTCTTCCCTGATGAGATGTCTGATAGGCTGCCTTTCCTAGACAAAAAGTTGCTGTATCACAGTGTTTTACAGATGAGAAGAAAACTGTCAAGATCCAAATAAAGGTGGTGCTCAGACAGTAAAGAATTTGCCTGCAATGTGGGGGAGTTCCGAGTTCAATTCCTGCGTCAGGAAGAGCCCCTAAAGAAGGGAATGGAAACCCACTCCAGCATTCTTGCCTGGAGAATTCCACGGACTGAGGAGCCTGGCGGGCTACCTCCATGGGGTCGCAAAGAGTTGGATAGGACTGAGCGACTAACAGTTCTTAGTTCTGCCTGTCTAGTCCTGACATTCCCCTGGAGAGTCCCGCAGAGCGGTATCTCTGGAAAGGAGAAGCAGAGCTGGCTGCAGCCCTCGTGGAGGATGAGAGAACATGCCCACAAGAGCCAGGTAAGGAGGGGCCTTGACTGGGGTAGACCTGCTCCCTAAGACAGAGAAACACAATGCAAAGAGACTACTTCAGTCTCAGACTTGGGTTCAAATCCCGATTCAACGTACTCATTTTGGGCACGTCTAAATTTTTCAAGTTTTCCAGGTGGAGCAGTGGTATGAGAGTCAGCCAAGGATACCATGGTTAGAAAGATGCTCTCCCTGCTCTCTGAGAGTTTATAGGTAAAGGGAGTTTAAAATACCTGAACTTAAAATCTTGACCCTTTCTTTGTAGAGTATGTTAAATAATGGATTTCCCAGGTTGCCCTGATGGTAAAGAATCTGCCTGCCAGAGCTGGAGACATAGGAGACATGGTTCAGTCCCTAGGTCAGGAAGATTCCCTGGAGGAGGTCATAGAAACTCACTCCAGCATTCTTGCCTGGAGAAGCCTATGGACAGAAGAGCCTGGAGGGCTACGGTCCACAGAAGTGACTTAGCATGCACGCACTGGGGAGGGTGGGGCTTGGAGGTTGGACTTAGTAGATGCAAGCTATTATATATGGGATGGCTAAACAACTAGGCTCTACTGTACAGCACAAGGAATGATACTCAATAGCCTGTGATAAACCATGAGAGAAAAGAATATAAAAAAGAAGCTGTATATGTGTATAACTGAGTCACTTTGCTGTATAGTAAAAATTAACATATCAACTATACTTCAATTTTTTTTAAAAAAAAATCTGGTTTTATAAATGGGAAAAGAAACAACCAATTATGAAGAGCTGACTGTGCCACGCACACTGGTAGTTCAGTTCAGTTCAGTCACTCAGTCGTGTCCGACTCTTTGCGACCCCATGAATCGCAGCATGCCAGGCCTCCCTGTCCATCACCAATTCCCGGAGTTCACTCAGACTCACATTCATCGAGTCAGTGATGCCATCCAGCCATCTCATCCTCAGTCATCCCCTTCTTCTCCTGCCCCCAATCCCTCCCAGCATCAGAGTCTTTTCCAATGAGTCAACTCTTCCTATGAGGTGGCCAATGTACTGGAGCTTCAGCTTTAGCATCATTCCTTCCAAAGAAATCCCAGGGCTGATCTCCTTCAGAATGGACTGGTTGGATCTCCTTGCAGTCCAAGGGACTCTCAAGAGTCTTCTCCAACACCACAGTTCAAAAGCATCAATTCTTCGGCACTCAGTTTTCTTCACAGTCCAACTCTCACAGCCATACATGACTACTGGAAAAACCATAGCCTTGACTAGACAGACCTTAGTCAGCAAAGTAATGTTTCTGCTTTTGAATATGCTATCTAGGATGGTCATAACTTTCTTTCCAAGGAGTAAGCGTCTTTTAATTTCATGGCTGCAGTCACCATCTGCAGTGATTTTAGAGTCCAAAAAAATAAAGTCTGACACTGTTTCCACTGTTTCCCCATCTATTTCCCATGGAGTGAAGGGACCAGATGCCATGATCTTCGTTTTCTGAATGTTGAGCTTTAAGACAACTTTTTCACTCTTCTCTTTCACTTTCACCAAGAGGCTTTTTAGTTCCTCTTCACTTTCTGCCATAAGGCTGGTGTCATCTGCATATCTGAGGTGACTGATATTTCTCCCGGCAATCTTGATTCCAGCTTGTGATTCTTCCAGTCCAGCCTTTCTCATGAGGTACTCTGAATATAAGTTAAATAAGCAGGGTGACAATATACAGCTTTGACGTACTCCTTTTCCTATTTGGAACCAGTCTGTTGTTCCATGTCCAGTTCTAACTGTTGCTTCCTAACCTGCATACAGATTTCTCAAGAGGCAGGTCAGGTGGTCTGGTATTCCCATCTCTCTCAGAATTCTCCACAGTTTATTGTGATTCACACAGTCAAAGGCTTTGGCATAGTCAATGAAGCAGAAATAGATGTTTTTCTGGAACTCTCTTGCTATTTCCATGATCCAGCGGATGTTGGCGATTTGATCTCTGGTTCCTCTGCCTTTTCTAAAACCAGCTTGAACATCAGGGAGTTCACAGTTCACGTATTGCTGAAGCCTGGCTTGGAGAATTTTGAGCATTACTTTACCAGCGTGTGAGATGAGTGCAATTGTGCAGTAGTGTGAGCATTCTTTGGCGTTGCCTTTCTTTGGGATTGGAATGAAAAGTGACCTTTTCCAGTCCTGTGGCCACTGATGAGTTTTCCAAATTTGCTGGCATCCCAATACCATCTTATCCTGTAAAGCATATTTGTTAGAGATCATTTCCCCTCCTTCTTAGATCATTTATTTTTTAACTACCTTCTACCTCTGTTCTTTTTTCTCCAAGTAACCTAGAGTTTCACATCCAATATATTTCTATGTTTAATGAATAGTATACATGAAGCCTAAATTTTTTGAGCTCTTCCTAGGGGTCATGTGCTATGTCAGGCATTTTATGTCCTTGAAAGTGGTGAAAAACTCAAAGTCGCTCAGTAGTGTCTGACTCTTTGCAACCCCATGGACTATACAGTTCTTGGAATTCTCCAGGCCAGAATACTGGAGTGGGTAGCCTTTCTCTTCTCCAAGGTTTCTTCCCAACCCAGGGATCAAACCCAGGTCTCCCGCATCACAGGTGGATTCTTTACCAGCTGAGCCACAAGGGAAGCCCTTAGCTTATTCTTTAAAAAAACCCAAACTGTTCTATTCTGCTAAGAACACAACATGAGATCAACCCTCTTAACCTGTTTTTAAATGCACAACACATTGTAGTTGACCGTAGGCTTGAAGTCGTACAGTAGACCTCCAGAGATTCATTTCCCTGAACTGAAACTTCATGCATGTAGGTCAATAACAGTCACCACACTTTCCCTCCTCCGCCTCTGACAACCACCATTCCATTCTTGCGTTGTATGTATTTCGCTATTTTAGACTATTGATATATGTGGAATGATGCCATATCTGTCTCTGTGCAGGTGCACATACTCAGTTGTTTAGTCGCATCTGACTCTTTGCAATCCTGTGGACTGTAGCCCATTAGGCTTCCGTGTCCTTGGGATTTTCCAGGCGAGAGTACTGGAGTGGGTTGCCATTTCTTCCTTCAGATCTCCCGACCCAGGGATTGAATCTGCATCTCCTGAGTCTCCTGCATTACAGGCAGATTCTTTACAGCTGAGCCACCAGGGAAGCCCATTTGTCTTCCTACGACTGGCTTATTTCATTAGTATAATGTCCTCAAGATCCATCCCTCTTGTTGCAAATGGCAGAATTTCCCTCCTTTTAATGGCTGAATCATATCCCGCTGTGTGTGTAAACCACACTTTCTTTATCCTGTCATCCTTTCTTGGGCACTTAGGTTGTTTCCATATCTTGGTTCTTGTGAATAGCGTTGCAATGAACATAGAAGCGCTAAAATCTCTCCAAGACCGATTTCTACATCAGGCCTTGAGGCAAATACAATCTCCACTGGCAGAGAACAAATGCCAGAAAGATTCCGTCTCCAAACTAGAGCTATCCAACCAGCAATGGCCAGGTCAGATTCACACTCAAGTCCGACTACCTCTGCAGACTTAGCCCTTTACACGAGATCAAGTTCTTCCCTTTTATTTTCTTATTATCTCTTCCGGGACATATAAAGTCTTTAATAATATTTCATCATTCTCGATTAAAGTTACAATTTTATAAATCACATCAGTCAATCTTTATTAAAATCTTCTGAAAAATTCCAGTTTGTGATACTGAATCAGTACTGAAATTTCCAGCAGTATTTTTTCTTTAATTATGCTAATTGCTATTTCTAAGCATAATTAGCATTTTGAATTATTTAGTGTAATTACATCAAACAACATGTTTAATTTGTCATGTCAAGTACAATAATTAGTAATAATTCTTGAAAGGATGTCATTACAAGTTTGAGGTATTTATAAGGTATAATTATGTCAAATGTGATAATACTCAAGAGTAATACTAAAATTTATAAAGAAATGTTGCTGCAACTATTTGGAAAGTTTAATATTGTGGTCATTTTATATATTTTTGTGCTTCAACAAAAGTCAAATCTGTCTTGAATTAGTGATCTGTTTATCAGTTAAGGAAATAAAATTAGATCCTGGATTATATCTGAACTCATAAGCAATCCAACAAGTGCCCTTTCTGTGCCCCCTCCACCTTTTTTATTTCCAGAGTGAATAGTAATAATTTTGCATATAAATAGTTATACTTAAAAAATGATTCTGGGAAAATAAGGACAATTCAGAAACAAATGAATTTGCTCCAAATATGGAAATTTCAGGCTCAAATAAGAGGTAAGTTAGATTAAATGACCCAACCATTTCATGGTTGTATGGCTTGCCAAATTACTGACAGATTTAATTTTCAATAACTTTACTATAAGAGGAGGATAATGCATATTATTGTGGAAGGGAAATGAGATGATGCTAAATTGCTTTGTGGTTATAGTTGGTCAACAAATGCATGCATTTTCATCATTATCTGGATATTCCAGACTCAATCTAGAAGAGCAGCAGGAAAATAAAAAAAAAACTATAAGTAGTTCAAATTCTGTCATCAGAGAGGTGAGCTGGGTGGTTCTGTACAAGTCATTTTATCTCTCTGGGTTTTTGTTTCTGTATCTAAAAAATAAGGAAAATAATATAAATTTCAGTAAGGGGAAATCAAAAGTATGGTTGGGTTAAGCCAGGGTTGACTGAATGAGTTAATAAATGAATAAGCTTTGGAATGGTATCCACAATAAGAGCTAGTGAATAGTAATAGAGAATATACAGGATTTGAACTCAATCAGAAATGATTAAGCTATTCATTCATTCATTAATTCTACCATAATTTATTGATCATTGGCTAAGTACCAGGCCCTTGACTAGGCTCTTGGCGTGTACAAGTGAGCTAATTTAACACAGATATATTTTCCTTGTGCTCTAGTTCAGTATTTCTCAAGATGTGATTGAAAATGCATCCAAATCAGATGGGAATGTTAAAAATGAATATTCACATCATGCATGTTGTAAATGGGTCACACCTCTGACTTGCTGAATTAGATTCTTTGAGTATGGACCTTAATTTTGCCTTTTTTTAAAAACAAATATTTGATTTTTGCAGTACTTAAAGTTTGAATATTAGTGGAGTCTGTTTAGACCAAGTTACAAGCCAAGTGTGTGAACTTGGAATAGTTACTCAACATCTCTGAACCTCAGTTTCCTCATCTGTTAAATGGGTCCAGTACTGCACATCACAGAACTTAATGATGAGAATTACAAATCGTCTCTTTAAGGTGCCTACTAGGTGCTCAGTTAATGCTCAGTGATTATTTCAAAGGAAATTATTTTACAAGTACCCGTGCTCCCAGAAAGGGCATGAATGTGTACATGTGATTTTCTTAAATCAAGTCATATTTTAACTACAGCAACAAATGTCTCCATTTAAAATGAACAGCAAGCGTTCCCTCGTGGCCTAATGGTTAGGATTTTGGGCTTTGACTACCTTGGCCCAGGTTCAATTCAAGCTGTGCGGTGCAGTCAAAAAAGGGAAAAAATGACATCTCTTGTCTGTCAGATTTGTCAGCTTAAACCTCATGTGACATAGTTTCAACTGGACAACAATTTATCACGTACCCACTCAAATGTAAGTGTACAGAGACATGGGGTGGGGTTTTGACTTCCAGCCGCTCATAATCATGTTGAGGGTACAGACCTGTAGGTATTAGTCACGATGCAACCAGGGAAACAAACCAGGCCAGCTGTTGCAGGAAATGGCTTATGGAGGATTGGAAGGCAGGGAGTGGAGGGCAATACAGAAATCGGGGAAAGCAGGGAAAAGCTCCTACTGCTCAGCAGGATGGACAAAGGAAGGAGGTGGAGTGACCAGAGCCAAGGGGCTGGGGTCCCCTGGAGCAAGCTGGAACCACAAGCTTTCCTGGGGAGCCGGAGACAGAGCAGACAGAGCCAGCAGCTGCCGGCCCCTTTGAGGTAAAGGGACAGAAGGGAAGTTCTGGCTTTGCCCTTTCGCTCCCTTTCTCATTGCTTGTCCTTCCCTCACCTTGAGAGAATCCAGGCTGAAGCATCTGCACAAGGACCTGGGAAATGCAGGCTGAATGAGATCAGCTCTCTTGCCAGAGAGAGCAGGGCAAGGCGAGGGCAAGATCCAACGTGAAGGCAAATGGCAGGACTGACACATGAGGGAGATTTAATGCAAGAGGCTGCACTAAGTGTTAAGACCAAGTTGTGCAGGGAGAGAGAGGACAGTGATGTCCTGTAGGAGTCCGGCTGGCTGCCCAGGCAGAGCCTTGAAGGGGGACAGAAATGTGATGAGATCACCATGGTTTGGCATCTTCCCCGAAGATTTTCCAGTTGAGAGTCTGTGTTTGGCCAAAACGCTCAGATTCAGGGGTTTTCAACCTGCCTGTCAAAGCTTCAGGCGATGGAAGTGAAAAATCAGACTTTATTACTGATGTACAAGAAGGAGTATCTTTCCTGGGATCCTCGTGTCTAATATGTGTCTAGCCTTTTAGTTTCAGATACTTGGGAAGCTAATGTATAATTAGAAGCAATTTTCATGAGTCTAGAACCAGGATAAGGAGGAAATCGAAGAATCTTAAAATTGAGTGTAATTCAGCAATGTCTTTTCTGTAGAATCACTGCATTTCATCTCACTTTAGAAGCCCTCAAATGCAAGAAGAACCACCAAGGAGCAGGAGGAAGAGGAGGAGGAAGACAAGAATGCTGTCATCACATGGTGATCCATTGCTTTGATACCACTTAAAATTTTTATTTTACACTCATTGAAAGAGCTGTTTTATAGTGTTTTAGACACAGAAATGAAAACGATATGAAAAGCCAAGTCCAAGTTCATGAATGCAGTCAGTGACAACTACAATATATTACTGCCAGTAATTCTAAGACTGTCCTACTTCAGATACATCTGATTTTAGAATTGATAAATGCTTTAAAATATGCATATTAGACCTGATGGAAAAGGGAAACGTCAAGAGATGGGAACAGCTTTTTCAGATTCCCAGCAACTAAGGAGAATTTGTGTTACACTAACTTCACCTTGTTCTTAGATTCTCTCTGAGTCTGACTTCCAGGAAGATCCTTCTCTGTTCTGCCTGTACAGAAGGGAACAATACAAACAGCTGAGTTTCTTTTGGTAAAATCACACTTGCTATCTATGATCAGGCTGGGCATCTCTAACTTTCCTTGCCCTTTACTTACAGAATTAAGTTTGGGCTACAACTAGAGGTGACTGGTATCAATCTTTACATTTTAAATCTTCTTTATTTCAGTCTTCTTTATTGTGACCAGGAATTTCTGGATGCTTTCCTGTCAACTACACGAAGTCAGATATAGTCAATATTTTTAACTTATAAGTATCTTAGAGCCAAATATAGTTTTTTCCCCCTGTATTTTCTTATTTTGACCCTCATGATAAATCTGTAAGGAAGACACACCTAATGAGTTGTTATTATTATTTTTTTAGGCAGATGAGGAAACAGAGCATCCCACTCTTTCTTCTGCCAGCTGCCATAACTGCATGACTCTACAACCTGGGTAGAATGCTGTCTCTAAACACAAACTAATTACTTTGTCTTATGGGCAACCAAAAAAGGTAATCTGTAACATTGCTAGGTTGGAAAAGAAAACTACTGCACTTTGTTCGAGTAAGAATATGTTGGTTTCTGCCATGGCACCTTTTTAAGTGATTTTCAAGGGCAGCTGGACTATATTTCATTTTCCACTTATATTAACTTCATAACCCCAGCTTTTATTATATGTCACCAGAGACACAGACGAGGCCTCCTGCAGTGGATATATTATCTTAGACTCACTTAGTGAGCGCTTAAAACCTCTCAGGCACCATGCCAAACCCTTCACAGGCATTAACTCCAATCCTTTCAGCAATCCTTTGCGCTAGATGTTATTACTCACACTTGACAAGGAAATGCAGAGAAAGCCACCATCCTGCTAAGCATTGTTCAACCAGGAAAGGGCAGAACTGCAATACAAGCTGGATCTGACCTGGTTGCATGATCCATGCCTTTTTTGTTTGTTTGTTTTAATCTCTTTCACATTGATTCCTAGAAGATGCTAGACTAAGGGGCTGCAGTTTGCCTCATGACTTGATCTGGAATTCATTTCGTAGGCCTCCTAAGAAAATTTCTGCTTGTAGTACGAGAGTTTGGAACGACTATGTACAATTCTACATTTCAGCAGGGCAGACAAGGAGCGTGGGATCACAAGATGGGTCAGCAGAAGTAGGAACAAACCAGACAGAATGTTCTTGTCCAGCATACAGTCCTTTGCAGGTCTTCTGCTGAATCTTCTATAATTTCTTGAGAACAAGGGTGATGGAGGACACAGAGTGAGTAGTTATCTATGCTATAAAAATGAGAGTCCCTTGGACTGCAAGGAGATCCAACCAGTCCATCCTAAAGAAAATCAGTCCTGAATATTCATTGGAAGAAATGATGCTGAAGCTGAAACTCCAATACTTTGGCCACCTGATGGGAAGAACGGACTCATTGGAAAAGACCTTGATTCTGGGAAAGATTGAAGGCAGGAGAAGAGGGAATGATAGAGGATGAGATGGTTGGATGGCATCATCAATTTAACGGACATGAGTTTGAGCAAGCTCCAGGAGTTTGTGATGGACAGGGAAGCCTGGTGTGCTGCAATCCCTAGGGTCATTAAGAATCGATCACGACTGAGCGACTGAACTGATGTGGCCATTGCTTTGTGAGTAGCATATATATATATAGGTGCTGGCAAACTTGTGCAGATGTCAAATCTATTACGTCCTTGCACTGCTTGTTGAAAATATTAACTTTTAGATCACCTTGCTTTGTCTGTGACTACATCTAAAGACCAGACTTTGGGCCAGAACCTGCTCTGACTTCAAAGGAGAGGTTTGCCTGTGGATTTCATTTATGTGAGATACTGTTCATCTTCCACACTCTGGAAGGTACCATGGATATGTCAGGCCAACACATGCACACACGTGCAGGGACAGACCAGAGGCTGTAATGCGAACACATGGGAGTGTCATGGGGTCACAAAATTAAAGCCACAGTTAGTGATAATTTAGTCAAACTCCCCATTTTCTGGAGAAAAAAATTAATGGTCCTGAGCTAGCAGCTTGCACAAGCCTAGCTCTAGGAAATATTTAACTGGCATCCACTTTAGCCATAAATTCATCTTCATTCTAACTCTACTGGATTTCTGCTTGGCAATCATAGAAATTTCCCGTTAGCACTATTTGCTTTTCTCACTTGGGTTGCTGCATGGAATGCCCACATTTTTCTGGCCACCCCCTTACTTGTTGGACTGACAAACACCTCTTCATATGCTCAATCACCTCTTCTGCTCTGACCTCTGCAGGGCAAGCCTGGCTGTCCTTTCCCCAGGCTCCCTCTGTCATTGATTACCTGTGCTCCGCACATGCATGGATCATTTGCGAAGCATCATTTTCCTTTGACTGCTTTGGTTTCACACTGAGCTGTTCATTCTTCCTTGGCTCACTCTGGTGCCCACCACAGTTTCTGGGACATCGATGCTCTTTAGTATGTATTTGCTGGAACAGTTTTTTTCACATACTTCATTGATGTATTTCCTGCTTTGTTCAGATATCATTTAAAGCAGATTGAAAGGAAGGAGGAGATTCAAGGGAAGAGAGAGAAGGAAACAGCAAAATAGAAGGAGAGTCAGGAAGCAGAACTGAGGAGTCACGAACGATGAAGACAAGGACCCAGTGTCATGGGGTCAGCCTCGGTCACCGCTCCACGAGGCTCTTGCTCCCTGTGCAAAGAGGAGAAGAGCTAGAACAGGACAGCAGCTAGTACCAGGCCTGGGTTTTTCTGCTGCCATGGGGTGGGGTCGATCTGGTGAGGATTCCAGGCCTCCCAGCCTTTCACGAACTAAATGTCCCTTCTCGCTGTCTGTCACACCTCGAAGCCCTTCTGCACATTCTACAGGGACCGCAGAATTGCGTAACTTTTCCATCTGCTTTTCTCTGTGTTGACTTTCTGGTTGGGTTTATGGGAGCTTTTCTGTTTTTGCAGCTTCCCGCCCTCTCCGTCTTCCTTCAGGCAAGTTCCTCCCGCGCTTTTATGGAAGCCAGTGGGGCCCAGGAATACACACCAAGCCACTAGAAAGAGCTGCGATTTCCTCCCACTGTAACATAGCCCTGAAGGACCCTGTTAGCTCTGGAGAGGCTTCTTGCCCTGCCGAGTTCTGTTCAGTGAAGCTGTCATTGTTTTTCCTTCAGGCTGTCTAGCCGTTATGCCAACCAGAACTAGCATAACTGTTTAACATTCATATCCTGTGGCTTATTTTGGACAATTTAATCAATATTTCATCAGAAAATTATTTTTTTCGAGTCTGCTGGAAATGTGATTTTTCAAAGGTGTCTTTTTTTTTTTAAGTAGAATTATTCTTAGAAACCATACTAATTATTTTTATTTACAAACAAATTAAACATAGTTAAGGGCTTCCCTGGTGGCTCAGATGGTAAATTGCCTGCAATGCAGGAGACCTGGATGTGATCCCTGCATTGGGAAGAGGGCATGGTAACCCACTCCAATATTCTTGCCTGGAGAATCCCCATGGACAGAGGAGCCTGGTGGGCTACAGTCCATGGGGTCGCAAAAAGTCGGACATGACTAAGTGACTAAGCACGCACAGTTAAAACAGGGAATTTGTTGTCATATGTATACATATACATATATATATATAATTTGTCATATTTATATGACAATTTTTTGTCATATGTATATATACATATATATACTTGTGAAATGATCACCACAATCAATGAAAATACCTATCCCCTTGAAATTCCCTCTGCCCCTTTGTAATCGCTCCTTCCTGCTGCTCTTTGTCCCCTCCCTCAACCCACACCAGTGTGCTTCCTCTCACTATATATGAATTCACATTTCCTAGGATTTTATCTAAATGCAATCATACAGTCAGAGAAGGCAATGGCACCCCACTCCAGTACTCTTGCCTGGAAAATCCCATGGACGGAGGAGCCTGGAAGGCTGCAGTTCACGGGGTCGCTGAGGGTTGGAGATGACTGAGAGACTTCACTTCACTTTTCACTTTCATGCATTGGAGAAGGAAATGGCAACCCACTCCAGTGTTCTTGTCTAGAGAATCCCAGGGACAGGGGAGCCTGGTGGGCTGCCGTCTATGGGGTCGGACATGACTGAAGCGACTTAGCAGCAGCAGCAGCAGCAGCAGCAATCATACAGTATGTTCTCTGTAGTCGGCCTTCTTTCACTCAGCATAATTATTTTCAGATTCATTCATAGTACAGCAATATTGTGGTCCTTCTTATTCCATTGTTTGGGTATACTATGGTCTGTTTCACCTGCTATTGGCCTTTGGGTTATTTCCAGGTCTGGTCTATTATATTTAAAACCACTGTGAGCATGTTTGAACAAATCTCTTTATGGGCACATGTTTTATTTTCTCTTGACTAGATGAATTAGGGGTAGGATGGGTCATATGGTAGATCCCTGTTCAACTTTTTAAGAACCCAGCTCGTAGAGTGGTTGCACCATTTTATATCACATCAGAAGGGATTTTGTGTTCCATATCCTCACCAGCCCTTGAAAAGGTCATTATTTTTAATTTTAGCAATTCTCTTAGAGTATGCAGTGGTGTCTCATTGTGGTTTTAATTTGCATTTCCTTATTGACTAGTCATAGAGATATTATTTTCATGTTCTTATTTCCCATGTACTTGAAACTTCATTAGTGATGTGCATTTTCAGGTAGCTTTCTGTTTTTATTTTGTTGTCATTTTTTGAGTTTTGTTTTCTTGTTACTGAGTTTTGAAGAGTTGTTTTGTATTCTGGATGCAAGTCTTTTGTCTGATACATGCTTGGTAAATATTTTTCCCTTTTCTTGGGTTTTTATTTTCATTCTTTTATGTCTTTCAAAAAGCAGAAGTTGTTAATTTGAATGACGTCCAACTTACCAATTTACTTTTTTGTGGATCCTATTTTTAGTGTGTTTTCTTTGCCTAACTCAAACTCGCAAAAGTATTCTACAAGAAGTTTCATAGTTTTAGTTTGTATATGTAAAGTTATCATCTATTGATATTTTGAGTTATTTTTGTATATGATGCAAAACATGGATTTAAGTTTATTTTTTGCATATGGATATCAAATTGTTGCAACATCATTTATTGAGAATGCTATCCCTTTTCCACTGAATTGCTTTTGCATCTTTGTTGAAAATCCGTTATCTAAATGCATATGGGTGGGTTTCTGGACTCTATTCTCTTCTACTGATCTCATTTCTTACATGAATACCACACTGCAGATTTATAGTAACTCAAAATCAGGGTGTGAGAGTCTACCAAGTTTGTTATTCTTTTTTAAATTTATTTTGGCTGTTTCAGGTCCTGTATGATTTCACATGGATTTTAGAATCAATGAGTTGATTACTAGTGAAATGCCTGTTGAAATTTTTATTGGTATTTCACTGAACTGATAGGCTAATTTGATTATAATTTATATCTTAACAATGTTGAGTTTTCTGATCCAGGAACAGAGTATATCTCTCTGATTTTTAGGACACCTTTAATTTTCTATACGCTGTATATGGTTTTCAATGTACAAGACTTACATGCATTTTATCATTATCATTATGAAATTATTTTCTTTATTCCAAGTAATAATCTTTCCTTTAAATATATATTTTTATATTAATATAGCCAATGTAGTTTTATTTTGAGTAGTGTTAGTATGTTGTATCTTCTTATATCCTTTTACAATTAACCTATTTGTATCTTTGTATTTAAAATCTGTTTCTGTAGTCAGCATATAATTGGACAGTTCTTTTTTGTAAATTATGACAACTTCTATCTTTTAATTGAAGTTTCTAGACTATTTAAATTTAAGGTGTTAGAGATAAGGTGTCCATATGTGTGTGGATTTATCTCTGGGCTTTCTATTTTGTTCCATTGATCTATATTTCTGTCTTTGTGCCAGTACCATACTGTCTTGATGACTGTGGCTTTGTAGTAGAGCCTGACGTCAGGCAAGTTGATTCCTCCAATTCCATTCTTCTTTCTCAAGATTGCTTTGGCTATTCAAGGTTTTTTGTATTTCCATGCAAATCTTGAAATTATTTGTTCTAGTTCTGTGAAAAATATCACTGGTAGCTTGATAGGGATTGCATTGAATTTGTAAATTGCTTTGGGTAGTATACTCATTTTCACTGTATTGATTCTTCCGATCCATGAACATGGTATATTTCTCCATCTATTAGTGTCCTCTTTGATTTCTTTCATCAGTGTTTTATAGTTTTCTATATATAGGTCTTTAGGAACCCTCCTACACTGTTGGTGAGAATGCAAACTAGTACAGCCACTATGGAGAACAGTGTGGAGATTCCTTTAAAAATTCCAAATAGAACTGCCTTATGACCCAGCAATTCCACTGCTGGGCATACACACCAAGGAAACCAGAATTGAAAGAGACACATGTACCCCAATGTTCATCACAGCACTGTTTATAATAGCCAGGACATGGAAACAACCTAGATGTCCATCAGCAGATGAATGGATAAGAAAGCTGTGGTACATATACACAATGGAGTATTACTCAGCCATTAAAAGGAATACATTTGAGTCAGTTCTGATGAGATGGATGAAACTGGAGCCGATTATACAGAGTGAAGTAAGCCAGAAAGAAAAACACCAATACAGTATACTAACACATATATATGGAATTTAGAAAGATGGCAATGATGACCCTGTATGCAAGACAGCAAAAAAGACACAGATGTGTATAGCGGACTTTTGGACTCAGAGGGAGAGGGAGAGGGTGGGATGATTTGGGAGAATGGCATTGAAACATGTATACTATCATGTAAGAATCGAATCGCCAGTCTATGTCCGATGCAGGATACAGCATGCTTGGGGCTGGTTCACGGGGATGACCCAGAGGGATGTTGTGGGGAGGGAGGTGGGAGGGGGGTTCATGTTTGGGAACACATGTACACCCGTGGTAGATTCATGTCAATGTATGGCAAAACCAATACAGTATTGTAAAGTAAAATAAAGTAAAAATAAAAATTAAAAAAAAATTAAGGTGTTAAATTTAATACCACTTAAATGTGGTTTAAGTCTATCATCTTGTTATTTAAAATTTAAAAGAAGAATTCCAACTGTTATTGTTCCCATTTTCTTCTCTTTTGTCTTCCCTTTGGGTTAATTGGACATTGTTTCATAACTTCATTTTGTCTTCTCTTTTGGTTTTTCCTAGGTATAGCTCTTTGTTTTCTTATTTTAGTGGTTTTATAGAATTTACAAGGCACATCTTTAACTTATCACAGTCTACGTATAAGTGATATGCCACTTTGCATATGGTGTTAGAATTTTAATACGATATGTTTACATGCCTCCTCTTACAGACTTCATGTTATTGCTGTTATATGTTTTACTTATACATGCTGTTATTTTCATTTACAATCAGTTATTATGGGAAATGATTTCCGTAATTTAAAAAAACATCTACTTCTTATGTAGTATCATTTTTATTGCTTTTTATTCCTTTGCCCAGATTCATATTTCCATGTGATATCTTTTTCCTGAAAGTTTCTTTTCCTGAAAGATCGAAAGGAAGCCTGAAAGACTTCTTTTAACATTTTCAGAGAGCTTATCTGTAGGTGATGAGGCTTTCAGCTTTTGTTATTCCAAAAATGTCTTAATTTCTTTTTGGTTTTTGAAGATATTTTTGTTGGGTATGGCTCAGATGGTAAAGAATCTGACTGCAATGCAAGAGACATAGGAGATGCGGGTTTGATTCCTGGGTTGGGAAGATGCTCTGGAGAAGGGAATGGCAACCCACTCCAGTATTGTTGCCTGGGAAATCCCATGGACAGAGGAGCCTGGTGGGCTATAGTTCATGGGGTTGCAAAGAATTGGACACAACTGAGTGATCAACACTAAAAAAAAACTAATAGAATTCAAGGTTTGCATTTTGTTTCTGTTAGAACTTTAAAGATGGTCTTGCCCTGTCTGCTTGCTTGCACTGTTTTTGATGTTCCTGTCATCCTTAACTTGTTCTTTTGCATAAAATGTATCTTCTTTGTTATGATTGTTTTTTAAGAACTTCTGTTTATTGTTAGTTTTGAGCAATTTGATTATTGTGCCATGGTGTAATTTTCTTTATACTTCTTAGATCTGTAGTTTAGAGCTTCATTTAATTAAAAAAGTTTGGGGCCATTTTTTTTCAAAAAAATGTTTTTTGCCCTTTTTTTCTTTAATTCAAGGATGACAAAGTACATACAGAGATGTTTAAGGTTTTCTACAGCTCACTCATGCTATGCTTCTTTTTCATTTTAAAATTATTATTCTATCAGTGATTTATTTCAGTTGTTTCTATTTCTATGCCTTTAGGTTCATTATCTTTTCTTCTGAAATGTCTAATAGGACATTAATCCTATCCAGTGTTGCAATTTTTCTCTCTAGGAATTCAATTCAGCCTTAAAAAAATTCTTTTATGTCTCTAAACTTCATAAATACTTGAAATGCATTTATAATAACTATTTTAATCTCTCTGTTTGCTGATTCTAACATATGTGTCAGTTCTGGGTCAAAACCTTTGATTGGATACAAGACAACATAGCTATTATCTTGTTAAATATATATATGTATAAAACATAAATATTCTTGATCTTTAAGGCTTCCCTGGTGGCTCAGTTGGTAAACAATCTGCTTGCAATGCAGGGAATACAAGTTCAATCCCTGGGTGGGGAAGATCCTTTCGAGAAGGAAATGGCAACTCACTCCAGTATTCTTGCCTGGGAAATCCCATGGACAGAGGAGCTGGCCAGACTTCAGTCCATGAGGTTGCAAGAGTCAGGCACAACTAAACCATCAGCACCACCACCACACACTCTGTAATGCAGTTATTTAGAAGAAGTTTGATCCTTCAGAGTCTTATTTTTAATCATTCATTAGGCAGATCAGAGAAATTTAGGGTTTCTCCTCCATCACTGAGCCAAGACTCCTGAGTATTCTACCCAAAGCAGAGGGTACATCGAGTTTTCCATTCTGGCTGGTGGAAACAGGTACTATTTCCAGCCATGTATGAGAGCTGAGCCCTGTTCCCTTTGGATGGTTCTTTTCTCCAGTCTTGGGCAATTTGTTCACATGCTTGTCTGGATCAGTATCTTGGTGGAAACCTAAGGAAGCTCCTTTGTGTTTCTCTGCATATTTACCTCTTTAATACTCTTCCTGCAAATGCTGGCTTCCGTGGTTTTCCTGAGATCTCATCTTTGTTTCTTTACCCAAGAAGTTCACCACGTTCTGCCTAGGATCCCTCTTCTTGCAGTGTGGTCGATAAACTGTCTCAAGGTGAAACTGGAACAATTGTAGGGCACACCTCAGTTGTTTTCTGTCTGTCACTGATCACCGTCTTTAGTTGCTCTATGTTCAGTGCCTTGAAAACCTCATATGTTTTATTAGTTTGACTTTTTTATTTTTAAGTGGGATGCTAAAGCTAGTCCTGTTGTTACAATCTGGCTCAATGTGGGAGATAAATTATATTATGTTTGATTCACAGAATTGTATCTCCAATAGTATAATGAAAGTCAAAGGGCAAATATCACTCAATATATATTTATTATGTATATTTACTTATGTGTATATATATATTTCTGTTCTAAACATCCCCTTTTTTTAGATGTATCTTTATTTTATTTTTTATTTTAAGGTTTAATTATTTTAGAGTAAATTTTTGTTTGTTTGTTTGCTCTTAATTAATTTATTTTAATTGGAGGCTACTTACTTTACAATATTGTGGTGGTTTTGCCACACATTGACATTAATCAGCCATGGGTGTACATGTGTGCCTCCATCCTGAACCCCCCTCCCACCTCCCTTCCTATCCCATCCCTCTGGGTTGTCCCAGTGCACCGGCTTTGAGTGCCCTGTTTCATGCACCAAACTTGGACTGGTCATCTATTTCACACATGGTAATATACATGTTTCAGTGCTCTTCTCCCAAATCATCCCACCCTCACCTTCTCCCAGAGTCCGAAAGCTGTTCTTTATATCTGTGTCTTTTTTTGCTGTCTCGCATATAGGGTCGTTGTTAGCATCTTTCTAAATTTCATATATATGTGTTAATATACTGTATTGGTGTTTTCTTTTTTTCTGACTTACTTCGCTCTGTATAATAGACTCCAGTTTCATCCACCTCATTAGAACTGATTCAAAAGTGCTCTTTTTAATAGCTGAGAAATATTTCATTGTGTATATGTAAATCTCCTTTTTATCTTACCTGAATCCAGCTAAATTATTCTTATGATTGTCCTGAGAACAAAGCATTATCGACTTGTGGTAGGGTATGTAAAGGATTAATTTTGTATCATATTCATTTCTAATAATTATTAAACATGATTCTATTGGGATACTTTGTGTCTCTGGGGAAATGGAATAGTTTAAACATACAGAGTCAGAAAAGTCTGAGTGTCTCATACACACTTGGATGTCTCACAGGTCCCCTTCAGGACCATATTAGCAAAAGGTGCTCAACAAATATGGTTGAATGAACAAATAAGGGGAGAAGGTGTGACTATATAATGATGAGGCTGGTTATTTGGTGTGCATGTCTTCATGGATAAAGAAGAAACCTGGTGTGGAGGTAAAAGAACCCAGACTCTGGTTTCCAAGAGAACTGAGGTCTAATTTAGCTTTCCTGTGTTTCAAAAATGTTTGACTCAGAACTGACATATATGTTGTTGCTGTTGCTAAGTCACTTCAGTCGTGTCCGACTCTGTGTGACCCCATAGACGGCAGCCCACCAGGCTCCCCCATCCCTGGGATTCTCCAGGCAAGAACACTGGAGTGGGTTGCCATTTCCTTCCCCAATGCATGAAAGTGAAAAGTGAAAGTGAAGTCGCTCAGTCGTGTCCGACTCTTCGTGACCCCATGGACTGCAGCCCACCAGGTCCATGGGATTTTCTAGGCAAGAGTACTGGAGTGGGTTGCGATTTCCTTCCTCAGACACATCTGTTAGAGTTAGCAAAACAGAGAGACTAAAACAAGTTAAAATAGCCGTGTTTCAGTCTTTATCTTTAGAGATAACATTATCTATCTTGCAATATTATTATGAAGAGAAAGTCAGATGTGCATGAGATACACCTAACACAGAGAGAGCATGGCACGCAGTAAGCATCCAATTAATGTAAGTTTCTCTCTTGTGAAGCAGCCAGCAGGGAAAGGTAGACCCTGTGCATGGTTGCTCACAATATGCAAAAGATTGATTTAATAAGTGAAGGAACACGGTACTCTGTGATGGGTGTGATGGGAGGGAAGGTGGGAAGTAGGTTCAAGAGGGAGGGGATATATATAAACCTGTGGCTTATTCATGTTGATGTATGGCAGAAACCAACACAACAATATAAAGCAATTATCCTCCAATTGAAAATAAATAAATTTTAAGGAAATGAAAAGAACAAAAGTGGAGGAACAAACAGAGATTTCTTCACTGATGTCAGATCTTTGAATTTTGAAAAAACGTTTGATTTTTATAAAGAGCCAAAAAGCACTCAGAGACAGGCAAGGAAATAAATGGAGTGACTTATCAATGGAGATAAAAGTAACTAAGTACAAAAGGATGTGATTAAAATCATGTCATACAAAGCCAAGTGTTTCATAAGCAAGCACTCTATCAACTTCCAGTTTGGGAGTCAAAAAGTGTTCCGAGGATTACTATACCATAAGAAGAAGCTCTCCACAAACTCTTGGAAGGAAATACATTCATGTAGATATATGCTTTCTGCTCTTTCAAAAAAAAAAAAAAAAAAACTAAAGAAATGAAAAAAGCCCAGCTTTGTTACTGTCTGATCACAGTTTTTATAATTCTTCACTTCAGTTGGTAATGTGCTTTTACGTATGCTCATTTGTACCTGGGGAAACAGAGATTCAGATTTTAGTTTTAAGTGATGTGCCCGAGATGACGGAATTGATAATTCATAGAGCCGAATCTGGAACCCAAATCATGCTCTTCCCATCAAGCTACCGATCTTTTTTTTGTACTCTGGTCTGCAAATGTCTTGTTTTCAGAACAAAGTTACTGTAGTCCATCAACTGATAGCAACAGGGAAACTTTTGGGGGAGGTAAGTAATGCTACAAATTATTACTATTTTTCTTATTATTAATTTTTATTCCCAGTGTCTCTAGCTGGAGATAAATTTAATCTGTAAACATTCTTAAAGAGTGACTTCAGTTTTGTGTAGCCGGGTCTTGGCAGTTGGGAAAACACATGCAGTGACTTGAATGAGACGCTGAGCCCTTATCTCAGGGGTCTCCAGTGGCCTGTGGGCTCAGAGCAGGGTGGGAACTGCTTTTCCCACTCCTCTTTCTCAAGCTTGCAAGCACAGAGCACTGGGATGGTCCAGCTGCATCCAATTAGACTCCTTCAGACAGGAAGGGAGAGGAGCCACAGAAAACACTGAAACGCACAGTCTCACTTGCATGAATGCTTCAGCCTCCTCACCCGGGCACGCTGAGCCCTGTGGTGGAGGAAGCCCGGGCTCTGGAATGCAGCGATCTTCACAAGGGGGACATTGTTCTCTGGAGCGGACAGTTCTCTGCGCGTTAAGAGTGCCCACACTGTGAGTCAGCGGGGACTGGGCTCCAAACCAACTTCGCTCTGCCTTGCCTGACACAGATGCAGAAAAGTCTGGCTTTAAAGGCCCTGCACCTTTTAAGATCAAATCAGGGCTGTCCCTATCCCTAAATATCCTTGCTTCTTACTTTGGGATTCCCTTGTGGCTCAGCAGTAAGGAATCCACTTGCAATGCAGGAGTCACAGTTGATGAGGGTTCTTTCCCTGGGTTGGGAAGATCCTCTGTTGGAGGAAATGGCAACCCACTCCAGTATTCTTACCTGGGAAATCCCATGGACAGAGGGGCTTGGTGGGCTACAGTCCTTAGAATAGCAAAGAGTCAGACACCGCTGAGCATGCACACAAAGACCAGACTGAGATGAAATATGGTGATCTCAGAAAAAACGATGTCATGAAGCAGCCAGACCCATGTGAGGATACCTGCAGTAAGTTAGAGCAGGGAACACCAGACCACTGGGCTTTTCCAGTTTTCAATAGACCTCAGCAGAAGAAGCAACTCTTAGTTGGAAATGGAATTATTGAATGCTTTTTCCTGCCGTGCCAGATCCTGTATGTCTCACCAATACACAGTATGGGTTCACTGTGTGGCATTTTTTGTTGATCTCAGCTCAAGGAGAAGATGTGCATGGAAAGACATGCCAGGTGAATTATTCTCAAGGCTCAGTTTTATTTTTTAATCTTTCTTTTATTCATTTTTTTAAATTATGAAAACATGATAATACATTTACAGGAGACTTGGAAAGTATGGGACAAAATTATATATAGTCTCACTATATGTTCCAATCATTTAAGTAGGTAAATTAAGATTTTTCATTGACGTTATAACATCTAACTTTCAAAGATGAATAGAATGAACGTAGAAGTCGAGAAGTAGAAGAATATAGCAGACCCGAAAAGCATTATGAACCAATTCGATATAATTAAGATTTATACAATTTCCACACAGCAGTAGGATATAAATTCTGTTCAAGTTCCCATAGACTACAAACTAGGAGACACAGGAACATATCCAGAGACATAAGACCAGGTGCAGAAATTCAAGGTCTAAATGTATTGAAATCATACACAGTCGGTTCTCTTATTCTTGCAAAATTATGTTAGGGATCAGTCAAAAGATATATGATTTTTTTTTTTTTTTACTTTATAATACTGTATTGGTTTTGCCATACCTCAACAACAAAAAAAAAAGGAAAAAAAAAAAGATATTTGAAAATAACCCACATATTTTCAAATGCAATGTAACATTTACCAAGGGAGATCTTTGACTTAGTCAAGGCTCAGTTTTAGAAGGATAATCTTATTTTTCCACTGGAGCAAAAGTTCTATTGAATTAGATTGTTCAAGCTTAGAGATATTCAAATATGATGATTCCAAGTGTATCTCATCAAAATCAACACAAAGGTAACATGTAGTTTTGGGCTAGAGCCCAATACTTGGGTGCTCTCTTCACTCCCTAGTTGACCTAGAAGGAAATGACAACCCACTCCGGTATTCTTGCCTGGAGAATCCTGTGGAGAGGAGCCTGGAGGGCTGCTGTCCATATGGTTGTACAGAGTCAGACATGACTGAAGTGACTTAGCATGCATGCATGCTTTGGAGAAGGAAATGGCAACCCACTCCAGTATTCTTGCCTGGAGAATCCCAGGGACAGAGAAGCCTAGTGGGCTGCCGTCTATGGGGTCGCACAGAGTCGGACACGACTGAAGTGACTTAGCAGCAGCAGCAGCAGTTGAGCTTAAAAATAGTGAGACCAAGCTAGCAAATGTAACCTATTGGGAAAAATTTCAATGTTTAATCTAAAAAATTCATAAGTTAGGTATTATTATCCCTATTACAATATGAGGAAACTACTATTCAAGGGTACCAGGCATGGTTTATAATTATAAGAACAGCTCAAGAACATTAAAGCTTAAACTTAAATTGGGAGTTCCTTGGAGAAGGCAATGGCACCCTACTCCAGTACTCTTGCCTGGAAAATCCCACAGATGGAGGAGCCTGGTAGGCTGCAGTCCATGGGGTCGCAAACAGTCAGACACGACTGAGGGACTTCACTTTCACCTTTCATTTTCATGCATTGGAGAAGGAAATGGCAACCCACCCCAGTGTTCTTGCCTAAAGAATCCCAGGAATGGGAGAGCCTGGTGGGCTACCATCTATGGGGTCACACAAAGTCAGACACAACTGAAGTGACTTAGCAGCAGCAGTAGCAGCAGCAGCAGCATTTAGTAAATCACTTTTTACATCCTTGGACAAACCAACAAATATCCCTTAATAAGGTCAAGGTCAACACTTGAATCAGAGCAGACTGCCCTCCCAGTCCTAGAAATGTATTAGTCTATAGATATATCCATGTATTTATACAAGCAGGGGATAGTGACCGGAAGTGATCTAGGCAGACCCTATTCACCATTGATTGGTTAGGCTAGCATAGTCAAAGTAGAAAACAAAACCTTGGCAAAATTTTTATGAGGATTGAGTAGGAAAGTGTATGTCAATTGCCTTGCATGTTGCTTATATGTGTTAAGATCTGAATTTTAGATCAAGAAAAGATTTCAGAAGGACTCTGATCTTGGGGAAGTCCTCATTCTTTGGGAACCTTTTTAAAATTGTGTTTCTTTATTTCGACTGTGCTGGGTCTTTGTTGCTTCCCAGGTTTTTCTTGAGTCGCCATGAGCAGGGGCTGCTCTCTAGTTGCAGTGCATGCGCTTTCACTGTGCTGGCTTCTCTTGCTGTGGAGCACAGGCTCTAGGGGGGCACGCTCCAGTATCTGTGGCATCTGGGATCAGAGCTGTGGCTCCCAGGTTTTAGAACACAGGCTCAGTCATTGTGGTGCACAGGCTTAGCTGCTCTGAGGCAAGTGGGGTCTTCCTGGATCAGGAATTGAACCGCCATCTCCTGCACCAGCAGGTGGATTCTTTACCACTGAACCCCCAAGGAGGCTTGTTTGGGAGCCTTTTTGTGAACTTTCATCTGAGATATGTGGAGATTAAGCTTCATCAGGGACCTGTGTCTCTTGCAGCCACACATGGGGAAACTGAATTGCAAAGACCTAGAGACTGTCAGAGTAAAGTAAGTCAGAAAGAGAAACACAAATATCATATCTTAGCGCAGATATATGGAATCTAGCAAAATGATACAGATGAACCTAAGAAACAGAGACACAGACATAGAGAACAAACATATGGATACCGACGTGGGATGAAATGGGAGATTGGGATCGAAACATGTAACACTACCATGTATAAAACAGATAACTAATGAGAACCTTCCTGATAGCACAGGGAACTCTACTCAGTGATCTGTGGTGACCTAAATGGAAAGGAAATCCCCAAAAGATGGGATATGTGTTTATGTAAGGGCTTCCCTGATGGCTCAGATGGTACAGGATCCACCTGCAGTGCACGAGACCTGGGTTTGACCCCTGGGTCAGGAAGATCCCCTGGAGAAGGACATAGCAACCCACTCCAGTATTCTTGCTGGGACAATTCTGTGGATAGAGGAGTGTGGCAGGCTATCATCGATGAGGTCAGAAAGAGTCAGCACAACTGAGCGACTAACACAATTACATTTATGCTCTGATGCTGGGAGGGATTGGGGGCAGGAGGAGAAGGGGACAACAGAGGATGAGATGGCTGGATGGCATCACTGACTCGATGGACGTGAACTCCGGGAGATGGTGATGGACAGGGAGGCCTGGTGTGCTGCGATTCATGGAGTCGCAAAGAGTCGGACACGACTGAGTGACTGAACTGAACGGAATTGATACATATGGCTGATTCTCTTTGCTGCACAGTAGAAATGAATTCAATGTAAAGCAACTATATTGCAATAAACATTTAAAAAAAAAGCAGCCTTGTGCCTTTCCTAGTAAGTGGCTATCTCTTCTACCGAAAGGACTCAGAAGACGTTGCCTGAGCTGGCTTCCCTGTTCTTGTCCAGAGCCACACATCCGGGACTAAACAGGACAGCTTCTCCACAGAGTGCAGGAGGGCAACCAACCAGAGCCTTGGGGAGCCCCCACTGCTGGTCTGACTTCTGTCATGTTTGGCCATATCTAGGCCATGACGTAAGACTGAATTGTTTGCTTGACCTTTTGGTGAGATCAGTATCTAAGTTCCTGCTTGTATCTTTCTCTGGCCCCTGATGTCTCTGCTGCCGGTCTATCTCTCCTCTCTCTAGAGTCAGCTACATGTTGTGGAATGCTCTTATATGCTCACCCCTGCCCACACATCTAGATTTGCAGGATAGGAAAAGCCCTCACTGATGAAAAGTGGCATGTTCCTAGCCAACTGACTTGTCCCACATCACAGCTAACTCTGAGGACAATGACCCTGGAATGGCAAGACGCTGGAGTGGGGTAGGTGTGTCTGAGAGTTGTCATCTGACAGAGAGCAAGATAGGTGTGACAGTGAGTACGCTCAGGTTTCCAGAGTTTTCAGTGACCTGGTTACTGCCTTTCTTCTAGAGAAAAGATTCATTTCTTGCCTTGAATAGAAGTGGTGTGCATAAGAATTAACATGCAGTGATCTCCAAGGCAGAACTAGCTGAGTTCCAGGCATTTTCATTGAATCAGCTGCTCTGAATTCTATCTGGATGCTTCATGGACATCTCAAAATCAACAAGTCTAAAGGTGAATTTATCACCATCCAATCAAACCAGCCTCAAATGTCATGCTCTCTACAGCCTGAGATTAGACCCATGATCTGCCCAGTCACCAAAGCCAAAACCTCCCCTTGCCTCACTGCTTACCCAACCTGTCCCTAATTTTCACTGAATTATATGTATCTTGCCTATCTCTTCCCTATAGTCATTTCCTCTGCATATCCTAACTGTCATCATGCCAGTACTTCCCTTCATCATTTCTTACTCAGACTACTAGAGCATGCCAATTCACAAGGAAAGTTTTATAATCATAACAACTTCTGGGCCCCATTTCTGATCAGCAAGAATTACTGGGAGAGGGGTGGAGTCTGGGCACTAGCATATATATATATACATATATATACATATATATACACATATATATACGTATATATATACACAAAGTTTATATATATACAAAGTTTTATGATGATCTCCATTAGTTAGCATTTCCCTCAGAGTTATCTATGTTCTTTGAACTTATTCCTTACCTGGAAGCATTTATTTTGCTCTGCCATTGAGCTACTTCCAGCTCAGATTTTATCACGACTAGTCACTTTTGTCTGTTTTCTAGAAGACAGAGTCTGGTACAAACCAGTTTAGTTTGATAAATGGGTTAAAGGCTTCATGGTGAGTGAGGGAAAAAGAGAGAGGGATAATAAAATTCTTAAACTTCCAGGAGGTACCCATGGGGCGGAGACGAAAGGTACAGGAGACTCAGAGTCTTCCACGTCCTTCAAACATGTGACCATCAGCACCACCTCTGGTCCTGATAATAAACACTTCAGCTCTTCTGGGGCTCCCAATCACAGAGGGCACATTTGGACACTGGCTGGACCCTTTGGGCTTTCTACTCTGATGCCTGCTGGACCCAGCCCATGCCACTTTGTTTCCAGTTTGAGCAACCAGGTCTTTGCAAATAGAGTCCTGAGCCATCAGCGTATTTTTACAAAATGGCATTCCAATGATGACTTGTGTCATTTAATTAGAAACAGATGGTTCACATTCTTTCATATATACATGTCTAAAAACTAAAGAAAGGGATATCTGACATAAGCTCATGAAGGATCTCAGTATTTTAAGGATTAGGGTACCAGTGTGTCATATTTAATTGAATCCAAAGACCCAAACACGTTTAACAGTCAGTCTTCTCACCTGTAGAGGTGAGATAAGCTCCTAGTATTCTAACAGATCTTCCCAGGTGGCACAGTGGTAAAGAATCTGCCCGCCAATGCAGGAGAGACACAAGAGACACAAGTTCAATTCCTGGGTCAGGAAGATTCCCTGGAATAGGAAATGGCAACACCCTGCAGTATTCTTGCTAGGAATATTCCTTGGATAGAGAAGCCTGGCAGACCACAGTTCAGAGGGTCTCAAAGAGTCCAACATGACTGTGCGATTGAGCAAGTGCACACATTCTGACAGATCAGCATTCTCAACCTTGGCTATACATTGGAATGACCTGGAAAGCTGTGAAAATGCAAGTAAGCCTTTGGTTCATCTCCCCAAAATTCTATGGAATTGGTCTGTGGTGGATCCTGGGCATCAGGTTTTATTTAACACCTTTCAGGAGATTCCAATGAGCGGCGAAAGTTGACCAATGGAGGACTCCAAGGAGCCCAGGATTTTCAAAAGGAAAAAGCATTTTTTTTCAAACTATCTAAATGAATCAGAAGGAAACTTAAGTTGATATGTGCTGTGTCTATGAGGGCTAGAATCATAGGGGAAAATGGGTGCTTCAAGATGTTCATGGACAGTTTTCCTGGCAAAGTAGTGAGCTTTCATTGCTTAGTGCAAAGGTAGGCACAGAGAGGTCATACATAGGATTCTAGCATCAGTTGGAAAATAAGTGTTAAGGGTTTATTGCATCCTCTGAAAACTCAAATACTGAAAATCTAGCTCGTGGTACCTCAGAATGTGATTTTATTTGCAGATAGGTGTTTTTTTGTTTTGTTTTGTTTTTTTTTTTTTGTCTGCAGAATAATAAATTAAGATGATGTCATTAGGGTGAGCCCCAATCCAATATGACTGGTTTCTTTATGGAAAAGGGAAAATTTGGACAAACAGGCATGTGCACAAAGAGAACACGATGTGAAGATGAAGCCTGAGATTTGGCCGATGCTTCTGCAAGCCAAAGAATAATAGAGATTTTGCAGCAAACAACCAGCAGCTAAGAGAAAGGCATTCTATTACCCAGGTTCTCTGGAGAAGCAGACCCAATAGGAACTGTGTATAAGTCCTCTACACACACACGTATATACACATTTATAGATATATGTTTAGTAAAGAAGATTTATTATAAGCAATTGGCTCATGCAATTATAGAGGCTGAGAAATCCCACCATCTGCAAGCTGGAGACCCAGGAAGAGCCTGAGGACTGTCATTTCAGTCTGAGTCTGGAGGGCTAAACACCAGGAGAGTCAACAATGTAAATCCACGTCGAAGGGCAGGAGAAAAAGAGATGAGATGGCCCAGCTCCACAGTGAGGCAGAAGAAAAACATGGGAAAGAATTCCTCCTTCCTCCGCCTGTAGTTCTATTCCGGCCACCCACATGGGGAGGACAATCTGTTTTCCTGAGTCCACTGACTCAAATGCTAATCTGGTCCCAAACACCCTCACAGACACACCCAGAAATCATGTTTAATTCGGGCACCTCCGGGACCAGGCAAGTGGACACCACATTGACCGTCACTTGCATGGAAAAGATTCTACCTTATGGACCTTAAAAGGAACCAATCCAACTGACACCTTGACCTGGAACTTCTGACCTCTAGACGGTGAGACAACACATTCTGTTGTTGAAGCCAGCCAGTCTGTGATGCTCTGTTATAGGAGTGCTACAAGCAACTATGATAAGCTTGATGGTACTTAAGATTCCCTTCCCACAGAGACTCTCAGAGGAGATGGGATTAAAATGGGAAAGAAATCAGCATTAGCTGAGCACATACTATGTGTCCAGGACTCTGTTAAGTGCTTTGTAAGTGGAAGTGAAAGTGAAATTGAAGTCGCTCAGTCATGTCTGACTCTTTGCAACCCTATGGACTATAGCCTACAAGGACCCTCTGTTCATGGGATTCTCCAGGCAAGAATCCTGGAGTGGGTAGCCATACCCTCCTTCAGGGGATCTCGACCCAGGGACCAAACTTGCATCTCTTATGTATCCTACATTGACAGTTGGGCTCTTTACCACTGGCAGCACCTGGGAAGCCCAATGACTGGTGCAATCATCTTTAATTACAGATGAGAAAACTTAAGTGAAGATCACTTAGCTAGAGGTATCGTCGTAAGCAAGGGGAAAGAAAGGAAGAGGGCATAAGCCCTGGAGTCGGGCAATCGAAGCCAACTGTTAGGATAGAGCTGCTGGCTTTCCATCTGTAAAGTGGGAATGATGTCATGATAACAGTAATAATAATGCTTAGACCATATGATGGGCGAGAGCATTCGCTTCCTCTGAAGGAACTGATGTATGCCCAGAGTCCGAGTCCCCAAAACTGAGAGAATAAGACGTCCACAGCAATGCAAAAGCATGAAGGGGTTTTATTTCTAGCTCGAGCTAGGGCTCCCGCCACATCCAACACAGTGGAGTGGAGCAAGAAGCCCCGAGCCCAGAGCAGATTTACAGCAGTATTTATAGGTTTTAGAACAGAGAGTTGGCAAGGGCTGATTGGCTGCAGGAGTTTCCTAGTATTTACTAATTGGCTAATCTTTATTGGCTGCAGGGGGATGTCTTTTACGTCCTGATAAACTCAAATCAGGTTACGGGGAGTATGCTGATTAGACAAGTGCTGGCATCCGCAGGGATGACCTCCCTGGGCAATGACTCAGCCTTTCCTGTGAGTCCTACCTTAGTCCCTGAAGCCTATCATGGTGTTTGTTAGGTCCCAACACTGACATAAGCAGGAAGATAGTAAAAGTCAGCCTTGGCCTTTCCCCTCAAAGCCAGGCAGTGAGTCAGGGAGCAGAGAACTGCAGCCTGGGAGACAGTGCTGACTGGCGGCTCCCTGATGCCTTAAGCAGGGACAGCCATACTGGAGTGGGCTTCATATAGTTAAAAATAAATAAATTCAGTAGAGTCTGCAGTGGAGAAGGCAATGGAACCCCACTCCTGTACTCTTGCCTGGAGAATCCCATGGACGGAGGAGCCTGGTGGGCTGCAGTCCATGGGGTAGCTAGGAGTCAGACACGACTGAGCGACTTCACTTTCACTTTTCACTTTCATGCGTTGGAGAAGGAAATGGCAACCCACCCAGTGTTCTTGCCTGGAGAATCCCAGGGATAGGGGAGCCTGGTGGGCTGCCGTCTATGGGGTCACACAGAGTCGGGCACGACTGAAGCGACTTAGCAGCAGAGTCTGCAGTGAAAGACAGGACAGCAAGGAGAGGGAGAGCTGCCCTGTACCAGCCACAAATAATGTTGCCTTTGAATTCTGAACACATTTTTATTTATTTATTTTTCCAGAAGAAAGAAGAGGCAGGAAATCAAAGAAAAACAGCTCTACAGACCCTTCAGCCTTCTCTTGGGGGACCATAAACCAAAGCCAGCCAACCCACAGTGAAGGGAATGGTTAGTTCATGCCTGGGACTGGGTCTGGAGGCAGTCCTGGAGCCTCCGCTTGGCTGCCATTTTCCAGCACAAATGCAACCAAGCACGTTGCCCAGGAGAGACCTGGCAAGGCCGGATGGAGGAGCCATACTGCATCCCGACCTGTAGACTCAGACACTCATGCTGTTTGAGTGTGTTGCACAATACTTACTTTCATTTCCTTTGGCCTCTTCTGCTGGCTGGTCAGTGGCGAGTGAAAGGAGGAGGTGTCGCCTGGCACTTACTAAAAGGAAAATTAAAATCACCCCAAGCAGATGGAAGGGTCTGCTTCGCACAGGATGGTGGCCTTGACCTGAGAACCATGGGAAACTGGGGCAAGAGAGGATTGCTCACTGCTTCATTTTATGGCTGGAAAGTGGGGCTCAGAGAAGGAAAATCCATCCACTTAGCTACACATAGAGAACTTCAAACTGTTGGAAGGGGGGTTATCCAAGGCTCTCAGTGCGGGGATTGTCCCAGTTCCTCCGAGTCATATGTTTACCTCCCAGACCTGTGTCCCCAGGGCCCTTTTATCTAGAATGCCTCTCCCCTGGTGCGGTGATGTGACTTAAAGCCTCAGCTCAATCCTTATCCCCTCCAAGGAGTCTTCCCTGACCCTCACACTAGTTCCAGGTTGAGCAATGGATCCATTCTCAGGATCCATTCCTGTAATCGTGGTCCCATATTCTCCTCCATCCTCTGAAAGGCAGGGTCCAGGGTGCTGCGAAGCACAGTACGGGGTCCATGTCTGACTGTGTGTGTTGAACTCTATGATGTGACCCCAAGAATCCTGGATCCGTTTACCCACCTGCCAGACAAATTCTCTGGAACTTTGGGAATGCCGTGGTCAACTAGGATTTACCTCTAAAGATAAATGAATCCTTCATTAATTCCAAAGAAAAATTAATTCAAAAGTTCAGGAGTGAGCTTCAGTTAATAATCAGATGATGCTTTTCTAAGGGATGCTTGTATTCTGGTTTCGATTGGCTTGAACTCGATGACAGCACAAAGATTCCCATGTAGTCTTCTTTGCATGTGTGTGTGCTAAGTTGCTTCAGTCATGTCCGACTCTGTACGACCCCATGGACTGTAGCCCACCAGGCTCCTCTTTCCATGGGATTCTCCAGGCAAGAATACTGGAGTGGGCTGCTACGCCCTTCTCCAGGGGATCTTCCCAACCCAGAGATCGAACCTGTGTCTCCTGTAGCTCCTGCATTACAGGCAGATTCTTTACCACTGAGCCACTGGGAAAGACCCCAAATTGTTCTAAATACTATTATTTAGAAGCCTTCAAAAGGCCCCTTAGATCTTCTGTGATTTCTGTTGTTGTTAAGTCAGCAATGCATGCTCACTCACTCGCGTCTGACGCTTTGCAACCCTATGGACTGTAGCCCACCTGGCTCCTCTGTCCATGGGATTTTCTAGGCAAGAACACTGGAGTGGGTTGCCAGTTCCTCCCCAGGGGTGTCTTTCTGACCTAGGGACAGAACCTGTATCTCCTGTGGCTCCTGCATTAGCAGACTGGTTCTTTTCTATTTGAACCACCAGGGAAGCCCAGAAGGCATCTAAGTCCCTTTTTAAATAGAAGTGCTCTCTGAGCTGGGGAATTCAAAGAGTTAGTGCCCTGGGCTGAATTAACATGCACCATTAGCAGGTATAAGAAGCTGAGGGAAGGGAACATTGAATGTCAAGTAGTAAAAGTCAATGAAACTGAGAGGGAAAGCTGACACCACATGATTCATCCTTGACATTGTGCAAATGGGTCTTATGGAAGATGAGAGAATTCTCCAAGTCATTGATTTCAAACTTGCCAGTCTGTTAGAGTCATTTGTGAAGATTTTAAAAAATGCAAATGCCTGGGATGCACCCTAGACATTGAAGTAGACTTTGGGGGTGAAACCAAAGCATCAAGTATTTGTTAAAATTGCTCCAAATTAATGTTCAGGCCAGGGAGAGAACCAATGATGGGAAACCTCAATTTGGTGAGAGTGGGAAGACCCACCTACTTTTCAGTGGAAGCTTAGGGCTTCCCTAGTGGTGCAGAGGTTAAAGTGTCTGCCTGCAATGTGGGAGACCTGGGTTCAATCCCTGGGTCAGGAAGATCCCATGGAGAAGGAAATGGCAACCCACTCCAATCTTCTTGCCTGGAGAATCCCATGAACAGAGGAGCCTGGTGGACTACAGTCCACAGGTTGCAAAGAGTAAGACACAACTGAGCGACTTCACCTTCACCTAGGATCATTTGGGCTTCCCTGGTGGCTCAGCTGGTAAAGAATCCGCCTGCAATGTGGGAGACCTGGGTTCGATCCCTGGGTTGGGAAGATCTCCTGGAGAAGGGAAAGGCTACCCACTCCAGTATTCTGGCCTGGAGAATTCCATGGACTATACAGTCCATGGGGTTGCAAAGAGTCAAACATGACTGACTTTCACTTTCAGTTTCTCTTTTAGGATCATTTACTGTTATTGTGGAGAAACAATATGAGATCTATCCTGTTACATTTTTTTCTTTCAGTTTTTTTGGCTTTATTGAGATAAAGTTTTACACAATAAAATTTGTTAATTTTAAAAGTGTTTATGATTGAAGAGTTTTGACAAATGCATGAAATCATGTAATAACCATAAAACTCCAGATACAGAATTTTATGTCACCCCCTTAAGTTCCCCCAAACCCATGTTCAGTGTGTCCTCTACCCTCCCTTGGCCCCTGGGAACAACTGATCTGCATTCTGTTACTTCATTTTGCTTTTTCTTGAATTTAACATGGAAGGAATTGCATGTATTATTTTTGCCTAGTACTTTACCTCTGCATATATTATAAACCACAAAATTCAATGCTATATTTTTTGCTTTTAAACTATGAGTTGTCTCCTACATAAAAGAAGAATATGAAATACAACCTTTTTATTTACATATATATCTCACTTTTTAAAAATTGGAATTGTGTCATTTGCAGAGATGTGAATGAACCTAGAGATTGACACACAGAGTGAAGCAAGCAAGAAAGAGAAAAACAAACGTTGTACACTAACACACACACATGGAATCCAGAAAAATGGCACCAGATGAACCCACTTACAAAGCAGAATCTGAGACAGATGCAGAGAACCCTCTTACATTTTTAAGTGCACAATGCAGCGTTGTTAACTGTGGACACAGTATTGCACAGCAGACCTCTACTTGTGCTCCTCTCTTATATCTGAAACTTTATACCCTATGAATAGCAATTTTCCATTTCTCCCTCCCCGAGCAGCTGGCAACCATCATTCTACTTTCCACTTCTATATATTTGATTATTTTAGAAACCTCATAAAAGTAGAATCATACAATATCTGTCCTTTTGTGACCAGCTTATTTATTTAGTATAATGTCCTCCAGGCTTATCCATATTAGTGTATATGGCAGAATTCCCTTCTTTTTCAAGGATAAATAGCATTCCTTTGTATGTTGGTGTATGTGTGATCATATGAATGCACAATATTTTATTTACCCATTCATTACTTCAATTGTTTCTGTATTTTGACTGTTGTAAACAGTCCTCCAGAGAACATGGGAATACAGATATTTCATTGAGATCCTGACTTTAATTCTTTTGAATGTATTCAGATTGCTGAATTGTACGATAGTTCTTTTTTTAATAGAATTTTTAATTGGAGGATAATTGCCTTACAATATTGTGTTGATTTCTGCCGCACATCAATATGAATCAGCCAGAGGTATACATATGTCCCCTCCCTCTTGAACCTCTCTCCCACCTCCCACTCCATCCCAACCCTCTATGTTGCCACAGAGTGCCAGGTTTGATCTCCTGAGTCGTGAATCATACGATAGTTCTAATTTAATTTTTTAAGGAACCTCCATACTATTTCCCATTGTGGTTGCACCATTTTACATTCCTGCTAACAGTATATAAGAATTCCAATTTCTCCACATCCTTGACAGTACTTGTTTTTTTTTCTGTTTGTTTGTTTCTATTTTGTAATAATGGTCATCCTGATAGGTGTGAAGCAATATTTCATTGTTGGCTTGCATTTTTATGATTAGTGATGCTGTACACCTTTTCATGTAGTTGTTGGCCATTTGTATGTTTTTGGAAATTTGACCCTTAATCTTACACAAATATTGACTCAAATGGGTTAAAGGTTTAAACATAAGACCCCAAACTATAAAACTCCCAGGTGAAACCAGGAGAAAAGCTTCACGACATTAGTCTAGGCAAAGTTCTTGGAAATTACACCAAAAGCACAAGCAAGAACAAAAGTGTGGATAAATTAGACTACATTATACACTTGGAAGCTTCTGCACAGCCAAGGGAAATATCAACATAGTGGATGGGAAAAATGAAACAGGGAGTATATTTGTAAACCACATAAGGGGTTCAGTTCAGTTCAGTCACTCAGTCATGTCTGACTGTTTCGACCCCATGAATCGCAGCATGCCAGGCCTCCCTGTCCATCACCAACTCCCGGAGTTCACTCAGACTCACGTCCATCAAGTCGGTGATGCCATCCAGCCATCTCATCCTCGGTCGTCCCCTTCTCCTCCTGCCCTCAATCCCTGCCAGCATCAAGTCTTTTCCAATGAATCAGCTCTTTGCCTGAGGTGGCCAAAGTACTGGAGTTTCAGCTTTAGCATCATTCCTTCCAAAGAAATCCCAGGGCTGATCTCCTTCAGAATGGACTGGTTGGATCTCCTTGCAGTCCAAGGGACTCTCAAGAGTCTTCTCCAACCACAGCTCAAAAGCATCAATTCTTGGGTGTTCAGCTTCCTTCTCAGTCCAACTCTCACATCCATACATGACCACTGGAAAAACCATAGCCTTGACTAGATGGACCTTTGTTGGCAAAGTAATGTTTCTGCTTTTCAACATGCTATCTAGGTTGGTCATAACTTTTCTTCCAAGGGGTAAGCGTCTTTTAATTTCATGGCTGCAGTCACCATCTGCAGTGATTTTGGAGCCCCAAAATGATAAGGGGTTAATAACATCAAAAATATATAAAGAGCTCTTACAACTCAGTTTTTCCAGTAGTCATGTGTGGATGTGAGAGTTGGACTGTGAAGAAGGCTGAGCACAGAAGAATTGATGCTTCTGAACTGTGGTATTGGAGAAGACTCTTGAGAGTCCCTTGGACTGCAAGGATATCCAACAAGTCCATCATAAAGGAAATCAGTCCTAAATATTCATTGGAAGGACTGATGCTGAAGCTGAAGAAACTCCAATACTTTGGCCACCTGATGCAAAGAGTTGACTCATTTAAAAAGACCCTGATGCTCGGAAAGATTGAAGGCAGGAGGAGAAGGGGATGCCAGAGGATGAGATGGTTGGGTGGCATCACCAACTCAATTGACATGAGTTTGAGTAAACTCCAGGAGTTAGTGAAGGACAGGGAGGCCTGGCGTGTTGTAGTTCATGGGGTCTCAAAGAGTCAGATACAACTGAGCGATTGAACTGAACTAAACAACTCAGTGGCAAAAAATAGTAATAGTAGCAACTCAATTTAAAAAATGGACAAAGGATTGAATAGAAGGGGATTATTTAAATTTATATTCCAGACTTTGACTTGACCTCTGGATTTGTACCCATTGTGAGTAGCTTGTTAATGGGTTTAGGTTGATTGAGGTTCTGAAAAGTACCTACCTCTCCATGCCAGCATCCTTCCTAGAGAGTGATTCTGTAGCCTCCCCTGACCACCCATGCCCTCGTTGCTCATTCTGATTGGCCATGCAGAGAATGGACCCATCCAGGAGTCCCAAGCCAGTGCCATCCATCCATCTTTAAGCATAAGGACTCAAATTGGAGGCAGCTCAGGCTGTTTATGACCTTGTTCAGATTCTCTTAAATTTAGTATAACTGCGGACAGGGTACATTTTCCACTCATCTTTGGAGACAGCATATAGGTGAGCTAAGACAGAGATTTTTAACCACATGTACCTGCTTTAGGTCTCAGTTCCAACATTTCCTGGCCAAGCAACCTGATGGATTCCATCTAGAAATCTGGGTGTCAGTTTCTTTTTCTATAAAGCTGAGGATCCCAACACTTGCCTCAAATCACAAGAGAGAGAATTGCAACATTAAGAACACTTGTCATTTGGTAAGCCTTCCACATAAGCGAGGTTGTCTCCCTCCCTGTCTTGTCCCCATGCCCAGCATAGTTCAGACACATTGCTGATGATGAGATGTGGGGCTGCAGTGAACACAAATAAATAAATTCATTGATTCCAAGCGTTTCGTGATCTACAAACAGAGCATGAACTTCTTAGGCTCCATTGTAGAATAATAAATGGATTTCAGAAGTACTGTACTAAGGGGTTTTCATTCATCGTTTACTGGAGGCTTCCCTATAAAATATGAAGTTATGTTAGGGAGCACATGCAGAATGAAAACACCAATTACCCTGATACACAGACCCAGCCCCCATTGAAAGGATAGTGTATCAAAGAAGCCCATCCATTCAACATTGTTAGATCTGGTCCTGTCAGGAAATGCCTGTCCACAGACTGAGCCCTGCCATTTCCTCCCCTGAGGCCTTTCCCTGCAGACTCCAGGTCTGGGGTTTCTTCACAACAGCTCCCTTGTACAGGTCAGCCCCTGAGTGCCAGGTCTGCCACGTCCTCATCCATCTTACATCAGGCCTTGCCACCTCCATTCACCCTCCTTCACCAGAGAGGAGACTGAGGCCCAGAGAGGTGAAGTAATGTCCCAAACCAAGTGTCAGGGGCAGCCCACAGTACCTGTGGACCTCACATCAAAGTCGTCGGCACCATCTCATCCTCCTTTAAGAGCCCAAGACAGAATCTTCTAAGACAGAGGAGGAGGTGAACCCTGAGCTTCTGTCCAGGCCAAGCCCGGATCTACAAGCTGCATGGATTCAAAGGTCCCTATCATGAGGAAATACAGAGAAATCCTTAATACATGTGCACCCATGGCTGATTCATGCCAATGTATGGCAAAAACATAATTGTAGAGTAATTAGCCTCCAATTAAAATAAGTTACTTAAAAAAAACACTGAGATTTCTGCAGACGAGTCAGACGCACATGTAGAGTAATCAAAGAATGTAGTATAAATATATTTTAGCACAACAGTTGTAGACAGCATCTTCTGATTTTCCTGGGATGGATAATGACGACAAGATTAAGGAAGCTCCTTAGAATCTTGGACCAAGTCTTGCTCCAGGGAGAGAAATCTTCCCAGCCTGTAAGTCAGAGGTGAGATGGACTGTTTGCTGCCTGCAACCTCATGTTTTAAAGTGAAGACATTTAAAGTGCGTCAGACCTTCCAAATGAAACTTCACAGAAAGTTTAAACAACGTGGGCAGTTCCATACACTATACCTCATATCATTTGTTCTTTTAGCCTTGGCCATAGTTATCTCATTTGTGTTCTGTGTCCCTACTATGTGCTGTGCTCTTATCCTGGTCCTAGTCATTCGCTGCTCCTCTCCCAACCAAATCCCCTTCATCTTATAATTTCTATCTCTCTTCTACTTTTTTTTTTGCATGTTCTTCCTTCCAACATCTTCTTGAAATTAGCTCAGGTTCATTTTTGTAATTGCTTTGTCTGATTCTACCTGCCTTGCTAGGCATTGCTCATCTTCTTTTCCCCCAGGACCTAGCATATGCTTGAAACAGTAGTAATTCAGCCATGTTGAATGAAAGGCTGAATGTTAAATTTTCAGAATGGGATATAAATGGTATGTGTATGCCTGAGTTACATAATCTTCTCTCAACAATACGTTTTAGGGACTCCCACACACAGGAAACACAGGTTATGATTATTTACCATTAGAGTCTGGAATTATAGACGTATTTTCTCTTATTATTTTTTGTCTGTATCACTTGTATTTTCCACAACAACCATATATGATTAGCATATATGATTTTTATAATCAGGTAATAAAAATCAAAATAATTGTCCTATGACTTAGTGAAGACTTAAAAGCAATACCTATATCACCATCTTTTCATAATGCTATTTATATAAAATGTGCATTTCTACTGCTGAAAAATAACAAGTCATTTATGTATTCAATGCAATGTCTCTTAGCTTTCGAGGTGATTTTAATGTCCCCTTATGGGACCTTCAGCCACCCTTGACATAACTAGCAGAGAGGTTTGCTTTTCACAGACGAGGGTGCAGAGGCCCCAGCCACATGCAGTATGAAAAGAGTTGGGGCCTGGGCGTCTTGGGTTAAGTGCCTACCTGGGAAGGGCAGCTGATGTCTTTTGGCCACAGTGTCCTTGTCAGCTAAATCAAGAGAGAAGCACTAATTAGAGAATCAAAGCACCATGCTAGAGTCATCACCTGCACACAGATGTGCAGAAACCTCCCTGACTTACATGGGGTTTGTCACACGTGGAGACGAGGAGCTCGTCTGGAACTTAGGCCTGGCTGATCTTTTCCATGCATGATGCTGTTCATTGAGAGTGAGTCATGGCCTCCACTACCACCTTAGGGTATAATGAAAAAGATCCTACTCATAGGGATGATGGATCGGGATATACCTGGAGAGGAATGGCCTTTGTCTCTAGGACAGCAGGGCTTCTGCCTGGAGTGGGCTGAGCAATGGGTCATGTCAGCAGATCTGAGCAGGCTGCCTCTTCCTTCCAGCATATTCCTGGGGCATTATTACTCATGCTTTCTTTGTGTCACTGTGTTGGTGTCCAAGCCAGAGCCTGGGAACTCTGCCTGTGGAATTAGCAGCTAGAGGAGAGTCAGGGTTGGGGTTGAGGCCATGTGGCCATCATGATGCTGTCAAGGGATGAGGATAACTTTTCTTCCACAGATGCCTAGACCAGAGCAGTTGTCACCCTAGATCATGTACGATCTACTCTGTAGCTGTCCAGAGTTCCTAAATCTGACCATTGTTGCTTAGTCTCTAAGTTGTATCCAGCTCTTTCAACCCCTCGGACTGTAGCCCACCAGGTTCCTCTGTCCACGGAATTTCCCAGGCAAGAACACTGGAGTGGGTTGCCATTTCCTTCTCCAGGGGATCTTCCCAACTGAGGAATCGAACCTGCATCTCCTGCATTGGTAGGCAGATTCTTTACCATCTGAGCCACCAGGGAAACCTACCATGCTGGGGATACAGAAATAAAAAGCAGGGTCTGTCTTACAGATCTTTGCACCCTCAGCCTCAAGCGGGGATGCATAGTACTCAGTAAACCCCCAGGAGACTGTGAGGACTGAATGGATGCACATACAGGAGGTTTCTCCCAACTGTTGACTCTGCTGCATTTAGAGATTCCCAATTAGTCAATTTTGAATTCATGTTTTACAGAATCTGAGGAAGATGCCCAGCCTGAAGGCCTTTAACACTTGCACTTAAGCTCTTTGAAATGTCTCTTTAGGGTGGTTTCCTGGGCCTGTGACCTGTGCAGTCTTATAAGATCCTGGCCTCAGAAAGGTCTCATACTTGGTTTAATACTCTTCTCTCCCCCTTGGAAATTCTTAGCAGCCTTTGAATAAGAGTTGCCCATTTGCACTGGGCCTGGTAAATCATGTTGCTAGTTCTGTGTCTTTTCCTCTTCCAAAAAAGACTCATGGTGCTGGAGGATTTTTTTCAAAATTAACTTCCTTAGACAAGACAGCATGCTGAGGAATGGAGTGGGGCTGAATCAGAAACATGTTTTAATATTGACTCTGTTTGAGCTTAAGAAAATAGAGGTGAAAGAGGCATCTGTGTAAAAGTGCTTAAAGTTCAGCTGATCAATAAGCACTCAAAAAAATTCGAAAATGTTGCTCCAGAGTTTTTCTGTTGCTCCTTTATCTCTCTAGCTTTAGATTCTGAATAACTTAGTCCAGCATTTCCTTTATGAAGTGAGTATGCTCCTTGCATCTCAAGCTGAGAATTTAGCTTGTTTGTTTATTTTTCAGCTTTGCAAATTTTATCGAAAAGTATAGTTGATTTACAATGTTGTGTGACTTTCTGTTGTACAACAAAGTGATTCACTTATGTGCACACACACACAGACACACAAGAAAAAAATATTATTTTTCATATTCTCTTCCATTATGATATATCACAGAATATTGAAGATAGTTCCCGGTGCCATACAGTAGGAACTTGTTGTTTATCCACACTATATTTTATTTTATAGTTTGTAAAAGTTGCATTCCATTTACAGTTATTACAAAACGTCGGCTATCTTCCCCATGTTGTACAAATACATCCCTGAGCCCATCTTACACCTAATAGCTTTGGCCTCCTCCTCTCCCACCCTCACGTAGCCCCTCCCACCTCCACCCTGGAACCCACTAGCTCATTCTCTATATATGTGTCTGCTTCCTTTTTGTTACATTCACTCATTTGTTGTGTTCTTTAGATACCACACGTAAGTGATATCACACGCTATCTGTCTTTCTCTCTCTGGCTTATTTCAGACAGAAACTGACTTCTTCAGCTGGAAATGTTTGCTTCAAAATAAATTGGTATCTTCAACCACAGTAGCTTTATAGTGAGTCCAGGGAACATTATTAACCAGGGTAGGTATTCTGCTCAGAGAATGAGGAAATAAAAAGAGTTAAAGCTGGGAACTGGGGCCCCCTCAGTGCAGAGGAAGTTTCTGGATATCTAAGTCCAAGTTTGCATTTGAATGTGGAAGAATAGAAATGTGGCCTTGGGACCCTTGTCATTAATCTCGTCGACTGTTTTGCTTAGAGAGACTTAGAGCAACAACCAGTGAGTATTTTGGTGTCTGAGGTCCTACTCTCAGATAAGTGAGGCTGTGCCTGGGACAGCAGAGCTGAAAGTTGCAGAGAAGCTGACATCTGTCAAGAAGGACTCATCCCACACCTAGGGCGACTGGGCTGCAAACTCCAAATTGTTTAGTCCTCCCTGCCATGAAACCCCTTTGATGATGTGATGATGTTGACCTCTTATTTTAATCTATTTTTCTTTTGCATGTCTTTCTGTAGCCCTGACACTCAGGCTTTCTTCTCAAGCTGAGAATTTTGCTTGTTTGTTTATTTTACAGTTGACCATTATCTCCACTACTGTGGGCAAGAACCCCTGAGAAGAAATGGAGTAGTCATCATGGTCAACAGAAGAGTCCAAAATGCAGTACTTGGGTGCAATCTCAAAAATGACAGATTAATCTCTGTTCATTTCCAAGGCAAACCATTCAATATCACAGTAATCCAAGTCTATGCCCTGAAGAGTAATGCTGAAGAAGCTGAAGTTGAATGGTTCTATGAAGATCTACAAGACCTTCTAGAACTAACACCCAAAAAAGATGTCCTTTCCATTATAGGGGACTGGAATGTAAAAGTAGGAAGTCAAGAAACACCTGGAGTAACAGGCAAATTTGGCCTTGGAGTACAGAATGAAGCAGGACAAAGGCTAATAGAGTTTTGCCAAGAGAACGCACTGGACATAGCAAACACCCTCTTCCAACAACACAAGAGAAGACTCTACACATGGACATCACCAGATGGTCAACACTGAAATCAGACTGATTATATTCTTTGCAGCCAAAGATGGAGAAGCTCTATACAGTCAAAAAAATAAGACCAAGAGTTGACTGTGGCTCAGATCATGAACTCCTTATTGGCAAATTCAGACTTAAATTGAAGAAAGTAGGGAAAACCACTAGACTATTCAGGCATGGCTGAAATCAAATCCTTTATGATTATACAGTGGAAGTGACAAGTAGATTCAAGGGATTAGATCTGTTTGACAGAGTGCCTAAAGAACTATGGATGGAGATTCATGACATTGTACAGGAGGCAGTGATCAAGACAATTACCAAGAAAAAAAAATGCAAAAATGCAAAATGCTTGTCTGAGGAGGTCTTACAAATAGCTGAGGAAAGAAGAGAAGTGAAAAGCAAAAGAGAAAAGGAAAGATATACCTATTTGAAAGTAGAGTTCCAAAGAAGAGTAGGAGAGATAAGAAAGCCCTCCTCAGTGTTCAGTGCAAAGAAAAAGAGGAAAACAATAAAATGGGGAAGACTAGAGATCTCTTCAAGAAAATTAGAGACACCAAGGGACCATTTCATGCAAAAATGGGCTCGATAAAGGACAGAAATGGTATGGACCTGACAGAAGCAGAAGATATTAAGAAGAGGTGGCAAAAATACACAGAAGAACTGTACAAAAAAAATCTTCATGACCCAGATAATCATGATGGTGTGATCACTCACCTAGAGCCAGACATCCTGGAATGAGAAATCAAGTTGGCCTTAGGAAGCATCACTACGAACAAAGCTAGAGGAGGTGATGGAATTTCAGTTGAACTATTTCAAATCTTAAAAGATGATGCTCTGTAAGTGCTGCACTCAATATGCTAGCAAATTTGGAAAACTGAGCAGTGGCCACAGGACTGGAAAAGGTCACTTTTCATTCCAATCCCAAAGAAAGGCATTGCCAAAGAATGCTCAAACTTCTGCACAATTGTACTCATCTCACACGCTAATAAAGTAATGCTCAAAATTCTCCAAGCCAGGCTTCAGCAATACATGAACTGTGAACTTCCAGATGTTCAAGCAGAATTTAGAAAAGGCAGAGGAACCAGAGATCAAATTGCCAACATCCGTTGAATCGTCAAAAAAGCAAGAGAGCTCCAGAAAAAAATATCTACTTCTGCTTTATTGACTATGCCAAAGCCTTTGACTGTGTGGATCACAATAAACTGTGGAAAATTCTGAAAGAGATGGGGATATCAGACCACTTGACCTGCCTCCTGAAGAATCTGTACACAGGTCAAGAAGCAACAGTTAGAACTGAACATGGAACAACAGATTGGTTCCAAATAGGGAAATGAGTATGTCAAGGATGTATATTGTCACCCTGCTTATTTAATTCATATGCAGAGAAAGTACATCATGAGAAATGCTGAGCTGGATGAAGCACAAGCTGGTATCAAGATTACCAGGAGAAATATAAAAAACCTCAGATATGCAGATGATATCACCCTTATGGCAGAAAGGGAAGAAGAACTAAAGAGCCTCTTGATGAAAGTGAAAGAGGAGAGTGAAAAAGTTGGCTTAAAACCCAGCATTCAGAAGACTAAGATCATGGCATCTGGTCCCATATCTTCATGTCAAATGGGTGGGGAAACAGTAGAAACAATGGCAGATTTTATTTTGGGGGGCTTCCAAATCACTGCAGATGGTGACTGCAGCCATGAAGTTAAAGGATGCTTGCTCCTTGGAAGAAAAGTTATCACCAATCTAGACATCATATTAAAAAGCAGAGACATTACTTTGCCAACAAAAATCCATCTAGTCAAAGCTGTGGCTTTTCTGGTAGTCATGTATGGATGTGAAGGTTAGACGATAAAGAAAGCTGAGCGCTGGAGAATCGATGTTTTTGAACTGTGGTGTTGGAGAAGACTCTTGAGAGTCCCTTGGACAGCAAGGAGATCCAACCAGTCCATCCTAAAGAAAATCAGTCCTGAATATTCATTGGAACTGATGCTGAAGGTGAAACTCCATACTTTGGCCACCTGATGTGAAGAACCTACTCACTGGAAAAGACCTTGATGCTGGGAAAGATTGAAGGTAGGAGGAGATGGGGCAACAGAGGATGAGATGGTTGGATGGCATCACCGATTCAGTGGACATGAGTTTGAGTAAACTCCGGAAGTTGGTGATGGACAGGCAGGCCTCGCATGCTGCAGTCCACGGGGTCACAAAGAGTCGAACACGACTGAACTGACTGAACTGACTTCAAGTAAAATTCCTGATGATGAAAGGATGTATCTTTAAAGAACAGGAGAGAGGAACTCAGATTTGTTGGGAACTTAAGTATCATACTTATATTCGGACATCTTTATCCTCCAGAAATCCCATGAGATGATTACCATTTTATAAATAAAATTAATTCGTTTTTCTTGTTTCCTCTCTGATTCATTTATTTCTACCATTCTATCTTCTATTTCACTAATCCTATCTTCTGCCTCCGTTATTCTGCTATTTGTTGCCTCCAGAGTGTTTCTGATCTCATTTATTGTGTTATTCATTATATTTTGACTCTTATTTCTTCTAGGTCCTTGATAAACCTTTCTTGCATCTTCTCAATCCTTGTCTCTAGGCTATTTATATGTGATTCCATTTTGATTTCAAGATTTTGGATCATTTTCACTATCAATATTCGGAATTCTTTCTCAGGTAGATTCCCTACCTCTTCCTCTTTTGTTTGGTTTGGTGGGCAACTCTCCTGTTCCTTTACCTGCTGAGTATTCCTCTGTCTCTTCATCTTGGTTATATTGCTGCGTTTGTTAAATGACACATAGCTCTTGAATAACACAGTAAACTACAGAACCCGGGTGTGCAGACAGCATGAACTCAGTCTGAATACCTTACTCTCTTTCCGAGGCCACACACAGCAGCTCTGCAGTCGTGGAAGAAAGATCCATTCTGGAGTGACCCTTGCGTGAAGCGGTTTTCTGAAGGCACTCTTCCTGCTGAGAGTCTGAGGGCCAGGACCTGGGTGAAGGGGGCCTGAGGTACTTTGTCATCCTGGGAAAGCTAACTGCTTCACCTCTGTGTGTCCTCCTGCTCCTGACTGGCCAGTGAAAACAGGAATCCCTTCCCTGCCCATCTCCCTGGACTGTTTGGAATTAGAGGGAACATGTCTCAGGTAGAAATCCTCCCCAAAAGGTCAGTGGCACGTGATAGCTAGGTTACTGTTGATGATGTCATTTCTTTTTGCAGGGGCCTGAATAGGTTTATTCTGGAGGTGATAATTGGGAAGGGCTGTCCCCAAGCCTCCAGGCACCATAGGTAGGTGGGTTGAGCTCTTAAAACTGAGAATTTAATGAACAAGGCAGAATAAGACATTTAACTCCTGTGCAGGCAGGGTGCGACAACAGCGTTCACTGATGTGGCAGAGGCAAGATGGGCTCCTCGGGTCTTAATTAATGGACCCTGTGAACACTCTTCTCCAGCATCTTTTGAGCATGGGCAGCAGCATTGTCCACAGAGGGAATGGTCCCCAGCTCCCTCCCCCATGTCAGCCAGCTGACTCCCAACCCTGGGATCTGGGGTTCAGGAAGATCAGGTTTACATCCTAATCCTTAGGAAACTTTGCCTCAGCTCACCAGGTACTTTCCAACCGAAAGGTGAAAGGAAACGAAGAGTTAGCTGAGCCAAGAAAGGCAATCGCACCCACACAGCCCAGAACCGAGTTATGTCACTCTGCGCGCTCTGCACCGTGGCCACCATTAACACCTGGAAAGCCTTTGATTCTCACATTAGCAAAACATGCCATAAAGCACACGCTTCCCTCTTCCCACAGACTGGGCCCCATGGCAGGGGAGCGGGGCACTGTCACAAAGGCGCCATTCAGCCCTGGCAAGGCCGTCTTGATCGGGCCTCCCAGGGGAGACATAACAGAGTCTCTGCGCAGAAACGAAGGCAGTTACAGCATCCGATCCCTGCGGCCACTGCAGGAGGGACTCTTGGAGCATCCTAGCCCAGAAGGACAGCAGAAATGCGTGAGTCAAACCACCTTATTTTATAGAGAAGGAATCTGACACCTCAGGTGAGGCTTTTCGCTTGCAAAATGAATTTTTATGTCTGCCATGTGTCAGACAATATGCCAAACTCTGAGGATGCAGCTGAATACCTAACTTCAGCTCATTCAGAAGAGACTGTCAGTCATGGACTTGGTACCCAAAATGTTCCATTTATGAATGTACCATTTATGACCAATTGCAAAATAGCTGTGAATGCAGTGAAAGCCCCATTTTCAAAATTAGAAATTCCAAAATAGAGCTGTACACACACAAAAAAAAATCATGCCCAATATGTATGTAAGTTGGCCAAAGGCTTCATAAAATATTTAAATTTTAAATTGGTGGTACATTTCAAATTACAAAATTTATAAGCAATGCTAAGTCATTCTATTCTCATTTTTATGATGTAAGTATATTCAAGCTCTCCACATACCCCTCAGTGTCGGTATCCCCTCATCAGAAGAATTGTTTTTTGAATAATCTGACACTTGGCATCTTTACTTCCTTCTGTGTGAGAGGTTGCTCTGCTCGAATTGATGTTGTCACAGGAAATTTTCTCTAAAGCTGCAAGTTCCATTCACTCTTTATGAGCTTCTCAGCATGAATCTCTTTCTCTAGTGCTTTTGGAAAGTGATATTTTTTAAAGTCTTGTTGGTGACCACATGCCAGGAAAGAACTTAAGAGGTCATAACCTCCCCCCACCCAGAGGAATAATTACACCTAAATTAAATTTCTTTGCCCCATTTGTTAATAATTCCATTAGATGACTACTATGGGGATCCAATACCAACATTCGCTGAGGTTGCTTCATGCTAATGTCTCTTCTCTAAATACTATTCTGACTTGAAAAACAAAATATTGGGGGGTGGGAGGCCCCTGTAATAGACTTTATATGGAATCAGATAGCATAGAACTTCCTGTTTTCAGAAGGATATTATTTGAGGAAGATATTTGGCCTTTAAATCTGGCATTTGTGGTAATAAGTATAAATTAAAAGGTGACAAAGAGGAAAGTGTGATTGACTTGTTCTAGGGGAGAGAGTGGATGAGTTACAAAATTTCCAAGGAAGAAGTGATGCCTGAGGGTGATGTGGAGGAACCAGAGGATAAGATGCTAAGGAAATTCAGTTGGGGAAAAATCACTCATACAGAGGCATGACTGTGAGACGCAGCATGGTTAAGAACCATGAAAGGTTGAAGGGTTTATCCTTGGATCTTATTGTTTCTAACCCAGTAAGCAGCATGAACTTCATAGTCACATGGGTTCTCCTTGTCCCTCAGTTTTCCTGGAGCCAACACGGAACCCGACCCAGGAGTCACTGTACACACAGTGGGTCTGCATCACAGATGAAGAATCTCAAGCTCAGAGCAATGGAAAGCTTACAGTTGGATGGCAAGCCTACATGTGCAACTTTTGCCCTGGAGAGAGATGTAATCTTTATTTTACTGGACAATAAACAAATCTGTTCTTCATTCCAAAGGGTGACACTATCTCCAAGGCTGTTGATAAGATAGATTGAAACAAAATTGTTCATGCTTCTGCTTGCAATACGTGCTAAAATCAGAGAACCCAGTGAAGAATAGTCTCCCAACAGGAAAAGCAAACATACTTGAAGTGATTTGCTTGCACTCACAAAGCTGACAAGGTCTGCTCCTGTCCTGGGAGGGTCATGTACACTGCCCTGCCCCCACTACGTGAGGCTTTTCTGTGGGATCAGTGGCTCCCTTGACAGCATGTGAACCCAAGGGGCCACACAATGAGGGATGAGCCCATGTGGTAGTTAGAACTTTAACATGACCCCAATGACCCATACCCTTATAAAATCCCTTCCCTTCAAATGCAGGGAGTGCATATGGGGATATCATTTCTATAATTAGTTTATGATCAAACCTACGTCTCCCACATTGCAGGCAGATTCTTCACCATCTGAGCCACCAGGGAAGCCCAATTAGGTTGGGTAAAAGTAAAGAGATATTGAAGATGTAATTAAGGCCCCTAATCAGTTGACTGTGAAAGTAAAAGTTGCTCAGTCGTGTCCAACTCTTTGTGACCCCGTGGGCTATACAGTTCATGGAATTCTTCAGGCAAGAATACTGGAGTGGGTAGCCTTTCCCTTCTTCAGGGGATCTTCCCAACCCAGGGATCAAACCCAGGTCTCCTGCATTATAGGCAGATTCTTTACCAGCTGAGCCGCAAGAGAAGCCCAAATCAGTTGACTGTGAGGCAATCTAAACAGTGATATTCTGGGTGGGTCTGACCTAATCCAGTGAACCTTTTACGAGGGGTTAGAGCAGTGCTCTGAGCACCAGGGACCAGTTTCTTAGAAGACAATTTTTCTGCAGATGAGGGAGTAGGAGGGTTTGGGGATGACTCAAGGGCATTGCATTTAATGCACAATTTATTTCTATTATTTTTACATCAGCTCCACCTTGGATCAGCATTAGACCCTGAAGGTTGGAGAGAGCAGCAGGCACTCTCTTCCATTCGTTTCAAGAAACAAACTGTCTTGTTGTAGAAGTAGCCATGTGGCAGAGGATGATGAATAGCCTCCAGGGGCTGAGAGTTTCAGTCTCACAACCCCAAGGAGCTGAATTCTTTGAATAACCAGTGAGCATGAAGGAGAATTTTGAGCCACAGATGAGGCCCCAGCCCTGGTCAACACTTTTAACTGCCTGAACAGTTCAATTCAGTAGCTCATTCATGTCTGACTCTTTGCGACCCCATGGACTGCAGTACACCAGGCCTCCCTGCCCATCACCAACTCCCAGAGTCTACTCAAACTCATGTTCATTGAATTGGTGATGCCATCCAACTATCTCATCCTCTCTTGTCTTTGCCTGAGCAGAGAGCCAATTAAACTATCTCTGGACTTCTGATCCACAGAAATTGTGAGGCAAAGATGGCCATGTTGTGTTCAGCCACTAAATGAGTGGCAACTGGTTACACAGCAACACATTCAGCCCAAAAGTAGCTCCAGCAGTTACATACTCTTATCTCTGCTTCCATGACAGAGCAGGAAGAAGACCCATGTCTAGCGAGCACTAAAAACACACAAGACACTAGATAGACACCATGAAGTTTAACAAAGATGCTCTCTGCAAAACCTTCCTGCAGTCTCTTTCGGCTATTTTCAGAGAAGGCAACACTGTGAAAAAATCAGCTCCTAGACACAATTCATTTATTTATTTGTTCTTCATTCAGTAGACATGAACTGAACACTTTAGTATATACGAGTGTGCACTGATCCTGCTGGAAAATCCTGACTTCACTTTCAGTATATCAGTATAATTCCAGCTTCTATATTTTTGCCTCTCTGCCACCAGTAGAGCCAATTATATTCACCTACAAGCTTCCTTATACTCTAGCCCAGTAGTTCCTATGTGGCTGTTCATATAATCACCTGAGGAGCTTTGAAACAATACTCAGCTCATTCCCTTAACCAATTAAGTCAGAATATTTGCTGGTGGATCCCAAGGGTCAAAACATATTTTTAAGCCTCCTCTTTATTTTGGGGGGCACCAAAATCACTGCAGATGGTGACTGCAGCCATGAAATTAAAAGACACTTACTCCTTGGAAGGAAAGTTATGACCAACTGAGACTGCATATTAAAAAGCAGAGACATTACTTGCCCAACAAATGTCCGTCTCATCAAGGCTATGGTTTTTCCAGTAGTCATGTATGGATGTGAGAGTTGGATTATAAAGAAACCTGAGCACCAAAGAATTGATGCTTTTGAACTGTGATGTTGGAGAAGACTCTTGAGAGTCCCTTGGGCTGCAAGGAGATCCAACCAGTCCATTCTAAAGATCAGTCCTGAGTATTCATTGGAAGGACTGATGTTGAAGCTGAAACTCCAATACTTTGGCCACCTGATGGGAAGAAGTGACTTGTTGGAAAAGACCTTGATGCTGGGAAAGATTGAAGGCAGGAGGAGAAGGGGAAGTCAGAGGATGAGGTGGTTGGATGACATCACTGACTCAATGGACATGAGTTTGGGTAAACTTCGGGAGTTGGTGATATACAAGCAGGCCTGGTGTGCCGCGGTTCATGGGGTCGCAGAGTCAGACACGACTTAGCCACTGAACTGAATTGAACTGAATTGTGATGTCAGTAAACAACTTGGACTTTTTTTTTTTTCTTTTTGTAAGCCACGTCAGTCAAGTCTGATTCTTTGTGACCCATAGGCTGTAGCCCACCAGGCTCCTCTGTCCATGGGGATTCTCCAGGCAAGAATACTGGAATGAGTTGATATTTCCTTCTTCAGGAGATTTTCCTGACCCAGGGATTGAACCCGCACCTCTTATGTCTCCTGCATTGGAAGGCAGGTTCTTTATCACTAGCACCACCTGGGAAGCCCCACAACTAAGGCTATGAGCCATTGATCTAAATTATGTTCAGGAAAGAGTCTAGATCCTGAGACTGGTTGCTCAGGGAACAAGACTCTTTCAGAGCTTTCCCCTTCTGCGTAGAGAACAATTTCATCTTTCAACTAATCAGGTCAAAATTCTTGCTCAGTTTTCTCTTCTCTCCCATAATTTTAATGGTTTTTCCTTTTCCTCTAGAGACACAGGTTTCTCTTATTAACTAGTCCTTTACATCAGATGCTGGCAAATTTTCTCTAGAAAGGACAAGATAGTAAGTATTTTAGGGTCTATGGGCTATTGGATTTCTACCCAAATACTGCCTCTGTATCAGCTGTAGATCATATATAAATAAATATATGCTAATAAAACTGTATATATGACATTGAAATTAGAATTTTAAATGTTTTATAGATCAAAGCATTTTATTCTTCTTGGATTTTTTTTCCTTAACCATTTAAAAACATAAAAATCATTCTTAGCTCAAGGGAAATACAAAAGCAGAGGTGGCCAAATTTAGCTTTTGGACCATTACCTGGCAAACCTTGTACTACATCATTGATTCCACGAGTATTGATCCAGCCTTTTACTGCCTCCATTGTATATTTTAATATTCTATATTGTATTTTGATTTAATTGCAGTTTTTCTCTAACTCTGCCAGCTCCTTCAAAATCTTATCTACCAGCACAAATTCCATGGCACTACCATATTCTTACAAGCTAAGAGCAGAAAGCAGAGTAGTCTAATTATTTTTCTGCCATTTGTATTGAATTATTTTCATAAATGTGCCTTTACTCTGAATCTTTATGGCTAAGACTTACTTTTCTATAAGTCAGAATCTTTTCCTACAGCCCATACTGTCATTTCCGTTGCTGTCTTTTAGTTTCTGCTCTATGAAGTGAGATCTGTATGTGTCTGCATGCTTGCTTTCATCTTTTTTATTGTCCACTTGGGTCCACTGATATTTCTCTCACATCTTAAACTGTGTTTTAAGCACCATCCCTAACCTCATGTCTAGTATCTGGCAGAACTGTATCTAATGCTGCTTTATTAAAGGCGGGATTTTTTTTTTTTTTCTGCTTGATCCCCTTGCTATGGTGTTCTGACTATCAGAAATATTTCCCCTCAAAGGAATGCTCCTATGCTGTAGGTAGGAATGTAAATTGATGCAACCATTATGAAAAACAGTATGGAGTGTCCTCAAAAAATTAAAAATTGAATTTCTATATGATCCACTATCCCACTCCTGGGCACATATCCAGACAAAACTATAATTCAAAAAGATACATGCACCCCTATGCATAGCAGCAGTATTTACAATAGCCGAGACATGGAGACAACCTAAGTGTCCATTGACAGTTGAATGGATGAAGAAGATATCATATATATGTATACACACACACACACACACACACACACACACACACACCCAGTAGAATATTACTCAGCAATAAAAAGAATGAGATAAATCCATTTACAGCAACATGGGTGGGCTCAGAGATCGTCATACTAAGTTTTAAGTAAATCAGACAGAGAAAGACAAATACCATGTGGTATTACTTATATGTGGAATTTAAAATATGACATGAATGAACTTATCTATGGAACAGACTCAGAAACACAGAAAATAGGTTCATGGTCGTGATGGCAGAAGAGAAGGATGTGAGCTCACCCCTTTCTTACAGAGCCAAGAAGGGGGATGGGAGAGAGAAGGATTGGGAGTTTGGGTTGGCAGATGCAAGCTATTATGCACAGGATGAATAAACAAGTCCTACTGTATAGCACAGGGAACTGTAGCCAGTGGGATAAACCATAATGGAAAAGAACAGAATCAAGAATATAAATGTAAGTTGAATCACTTTGCTGTACCATAGAAATTAACACAATATTGTACATCAACTTGTAACTGCAAGTTTACTGTAACTGCAATAAAATTCTTTCAAAAATGTTTCCTCTTCCCATCCTCTGTTCTGTAGTTTGAAATGATCTGTACTTCTTGCTGTTTCTATAAGTATGTGAAAATGCACTCCTCAGAGCCCTGTGCTTCTCATTCACTGCTGCACTAGTGGACTCGCTACTGACAATGTTCTACTGTGGGATGGCCTTCCCACAGTTTGGCTGGCTGAGATCAGGGCTGGGTGAGTGTCAGTGGGCAGTGGGGTGGGAGGAAGGGAAGCAGGACTAGTCTCCCCTGCATAGATGACAGGCATGTACCTAGGGGCTGCAAGAAGCCTTTTTGTCAGTATGGAGATGAGGGACTTGCAGGAAAAGACAAGCAGTGAAGGTGGCAGCGTCCTCCAGTCTCCCCACTTTCAAGTTCCAAGGTCCAGGTAGGAGTCATTCACTGGTCTTTCCTCAGTTAGCTCATTCCTGCTATAGTTAGAAATAGTTCCTTCAAACACCAGCATGCCATTCAGCAAAATGCTCACTTCTAGCAATACTGGGTCTTCCCACAGGGTCTTCCCTGGTGGCTCAGATAGTAAAGAATCTGCCTGCAATGCAGGAGACCTGGATTCAATTCCTGGGTCAGGAAAACCCCCAGAAAAGGAAATGGCAACACACTCTAGCATTCTTGCCCAGGAAATCCCGTGGACTTAGGAGCCTGGCGGGCTACAGTCCTCGGCATCTCCAAGAGTCAGACACAACAGAGCAACTAACGCTTACACCTTTGCTATTAAAAAAAAAAAAAAATTGTTCATAGGTATGAATTCAGAATCACTAAGTGACTTGCCTCAGATTGTGCAACATGTAAAGACTGGAAAGAAGATTTAAGCCCACTTCTCTCTTCTACCATATCTCCTGTCTCCAGAGGTTAGATGATCAAGAAGCTAGCTGATAAGTCAAAAAGTAACATCAAAATGCATAGTACGTTGCTGTAAAAAGAAATGATAGATTCCTTCATCAACAGGCTAGAAGATGAATTGCTCTCAACATGTTTTATGGGGGGTTTCGTCCAGTCCTGTCTGACAATTCAGTGGACACAGGCGTGAAGATGTAACTTAGAAGGGAAGCCCAAGTTGCCATAATTCCAAGTCCTCTAGCAATAGATTTACAGTCTGAGGCAGTTTGGGGAATGCTGGCGCCCAGGATGCAGATTGTGGTCCATAAATTAATGGGTGATTAAAACTGTACTAAGGCAAACACATAGCCACCAGTCTGAATGATGCACGATTATTACCAGCCATAGCCAGCAGATGTATAGAAATAATCGGCTTTTAATGCTCATTAGTCAGTTTTATTACAAATAATGCATTTGCATGATGTTTGTAAATTTATGCTCTAGTGGGAAGACATGGTGACAGCACATAGAAACAAGCAGAGCGATTATGAAAAGTGCATCCAAGATGTATGAATATGCCCCAAATTACATTTATTTGTATATTTACTTGTTTTTAACCTTGCTTCCTTCCAAAACAAAATAATTTAAGGCAATCTGAAGAAACAGAACCATTATGAGAATTTTTCAATGAAGGCATTATGAAGAAAAGGAAAATGAAGGTCAGGAAATACAATGAACCAAGCAGCGAGTTAGTATGCCAGATGAATATCATAATATTCTGTGCACAAGATAAAAGTGTAATTCAAAGTAACCCTTGCATTTATTAGCATTCAAAGCAAAGGAGTCAAAACTGATTAGTGTAAGATTCATGTGTTCAGAGGGGAAAATGTAAAACAAAAAATATGTTTTTCTCAAGGGAAATATAACATGTCTCAGTTAAATGACCAGAGGTAAATTTACCTTATAGTTGTTCAGAAAGGTAACATGAATATAAAAGGAGGTGATCTTCAAATACTCTCTAAAGTAAATGCAATAGAGAATTTTTTTTTTTCTGATAAGCTCCAGCAAGTGAGCTGATAACATTTTACCAAATCACACATTAGTAAAAATCAGGCCCTTGAAGATGAGAATTTACCTCTCTTTCCAACCCCCTTCCCTGCTCTATCCATACATATTTCTTGGCCCATCATTGTTCCCATCGCATGCATGCTTAGTCACTTCACTCGTGTCTGACTCTGCGACCCCACGGACTGTAGCCCACCAGGGTTCTCTGTCCATGGGATTTCCCAGGCAAGAATGCCAGAGTGGTTTGCCATTATCTTTTCCACACTCATCTATAATTTTAACTTGATAAAAATTTAGTATTTACCTTATGGTGACTGGGAAAACTGTTCACGGTGGAGTGATATATGACCCTTTGATGAATTTCCTTGCATAGCTTTGTTTTTCCTAAATTGTCCTATCTCTATTTATTATTGCTAATTCAACCCTCAAGTCTTTACCAGAAAGAAAAATCTCCCCATAATGTAGTTGGGCACAAGCTTCTATTCAGAGTGGCAGCTTGTTGGGCCTGGGATTGCTTCTCACCATCACCTGGAGACACCCCCCATCCCACCTCCCAGCCCCACTCCTACTCAGCCATCTCTCTTGTACTGAATTCTTATCTTAATGAATCCAAACTTTGTTGATGCTTTCTCCCTTTTAAAGTAGAATACCTCCTTGAATAGTTATCTAGAAAGGAGTATTGGGTGGGGAGTGTAATTTTTGAGACTGCAAACATCTCAAAATGACTATTTTATTATCATGCATAATTGATGATAATGATGGCAGAGAGTAATGGCTGGAGGTATTTCTCCCGGAATTCTTAAGGCCACTTTGGCTTCTACCATGTTGCTCCTGGAACCACATGTTTTCCTGTTAGGAGCATAGCACCATCTAGACTTCAATTCAGTAAGTTTAATGTTGGATGATCAAAAAAGCAAGAGAGTTTCAGAAAAACATATATGTCTGCTTTATTGACTATGCCAAAGCCTTTGACTTTGTGGATCACAAGAAACTGTGGAAAATTCTGAAAGAGATGGGAACACCAGACCACCAGACCTGCCTCTTAAGAAACCCGTATGCAGGTCAGGAAGCAACAGTTAGAACTGGACATGGAACAACAAACTGGTTCCAAATAGGAAAAGGAGTATGTCAAAGCTGTATATTGTCACCCTGCTTATTTAACTTCTATGCAGAGTACATCATGAGAAACACTGGGCTGAAGAAGCACAAGCTGGAATCAAGATTGCCGGGAGAAATATCAATAATCTCAGATATGCAGATGACACCACCCTTATGGCAGAAACTGAAGAGGAGCTAAAAACCCTCTTGATGAAAGTGAAAGAGGAGAGTGAAAAAGTTGGCTTAAAGCTCAACATTCAGAGAATGAAGATCATGGCATCTGGTCCCATCACTTCATGGGAAATAGATGGGGAAACAGTGGAAACAGTGTCAGACTTTATTTTTATGGGCTCCAAAATCATTGCAGATGGTGACTGCAGCCACAAAATTAAAAGACGCTTACTCCTTGAAAGGAAAGTTATGACCAACCTAGATAACATATTAAAAAGCAGAGATGTTACTTTGTCAACAAAGGTCTGTCTAGTCAAGGCTATGGTTTTTTCTGTGGTCATGTATGGATGTGAGAGTTGGACTATAAAGAAAGCTGAGCACTGAAGAATGACACTTTTGAACTGTGGTACTGGAGAAAATTCTTGAGAGTCCCTTAGACTGCAAGAAGATCCAACCAGCCCATCCCACAGGAGATCAGTCCTGGGTGTTCATTGGAAGGACTGATGTTGAAGCTGAAACTCCAATACTTTGGCCACCTGATGCAAAGAGCTGACTCATTTGAGAAGATTGTGGTGCTGGGAAAGATTGAGGGCCGGAGGAGAAGGGGATGACAGAGGATGAGATGGTTGGATGGCATCGCCAAATCAATGGACATGGGTTGGGTGGACTCTGGGAGTTGGTGATGGATAGGGAGGCCTGGCATGCTGCGGTTCATGAGGTCACCAAGAGTCAGACATGACTGAATGACTGAACTGAATGCTTCCTGAAGGATGGCATTCTGTCCTCCTTCAGTCTTTGAGCTGGAGCTTCAGCTGTGCTCTTGCTCTTCCAATGCTCTCTCAGGCCAGCAGCTTCTGGGTGGTACTAAATATACGATCAGTTCTATGGTCATTGGCCAGGACTTCACCACAATGGCTCATCAGTGGGTCAACTGGTTTTCTGCAACTTTATGTGGAATCCTATGCCAGGGCAAGCAACATCCCATAAGTTTTGAGACAATGGTGATGCCCAAGAACCTGGGTGCAACAGAAATGTGGACATGTCCAATGTGGGAGGGGCCGCCAGGTGATTAGCTGGCCTGCTGAAGGGCTAGTGTTGGACCAGAGTCTCAGTGTTACCCTCGATGGTCAAGGTGTGCCCTCAACCCACTGTCAAACATTCCTACAAGAAATATAATCCATGGAGATCTGGCAGACACAAGGGCAGGAGGCAACGTGACCATGGAGGCTGAGACTGGAGTAAAGAAGTCACAATCCAAGGAACATCTAGAGCCACCAGAAAAGGAAGAAGAAAGGGATGAAAATTCCCCTAGAGCCTTTGAAGGAAATTTTCCCTTTTAAGTATTTTCACTTTGTACTGCTAACCTCCAGAATTGCAAGAAAATAAATTTCTGATATTTTAATGGGACTTTTTTGGGAAGCCACAGGAAACTAATATATAGATGGAATTCTGTTTTGCTCCTGAACACTGAAGACCTAAATACTCTATTGACATGAATCTTTGTAGGCGTTATCTCCCACTTTGTTTGTGTGTCTCACTAAGGCTTCATGAAATTGAACAAACTCCTGGAGATAGTGAAGGACAGGAGGCCTGGTATGCTGCAGTCCATGGGGTCGCAAAGAAGTCAGAAACAGCTTAGCAACAAGGCTTCAAGAAGGTAGCCATTTTTGGCTCCTCTCTTCTGATAATAGTGTGGGATATCAGATAGTCCAGCATCTTCAGACTATATTATTGACAAGGTGAGGGAAGGAAGGAATTAATAAGACCCTGGGGCACAACCATTAACCTACTGCTTTGTCTGCTCAGTGTAATACAAACTATTTTTGATCTTCTTTTCTGATAGGGGTGGAAAAGAAGGGTCACAATCAATGGCCACAAATCGTGCACTGAAACCATGTTAACATGCGGTATCGACAATGCTCCGTCTGGAACAGAGACTGAAACTGCAGATGGGATTACTACTTGATGGGGTTCATGGTAGCTCATTATCTTCCTCTAAGACTCATCTGGTTTCTGCAGGAGATTGATGAGTTAAATGGGGAGTTGACAAGGACTACTTCCTATGTATCATTTACATACTTGTGAATGAAACTAATGTTCACCAAATGCCTGGATGCTATACTGTTTTTGATTTACTATCTTGGCTTGGTGGGAGGGGCAGCTGTGGAAAGAGCTGGTGAATGGAGCTGACATTGTGAACCCACAGTAGGCTGGATGTTGGCTAGAATTTGGTCTTTTTAGTTGGCCCCACTCCAACACTGGGGCCATGATGCCTTTAGAGTCTGATATCAATGTCAGTTTGGGTTTTCCTATTCCCTCCTTATAAAGTTACCAGAGTAACTGTCTATTGAGCCCTTTGGGAAAGTAGGAGGGGAGGTTATGAGTCCAAGTCAACTTGCCATGGCATTGCAAGGTCCTTCATTCTGTCCTTTTCTTTATTTAATGGATTCTCAGTATGAAAACTATATCAGGTCCAGAAGTTATATGGGAAATCATAAATTTTTTTTGAGTGGATTCAACTGTTTGTAGCCTCCTGATCATTTGTCCCTGATTTTTCCTGGATCCTTGATGAAACAATTTGATTATTACCCTAATTGACTTGCCATCTACTTTGACGCTAGGGACACTGCATCCTACTGATTTTCTCTACAATCTCCTCCTCCGCTGCTACAATCTTGTCATGTATTACAATAATTGTGTTTACCTGTATTTCAACAGTTAATGCCACCACCTGGCTTAAATAGGGATTCTATCATTCTCAGGGCCAGTAGGGACTCTAATTCTGTAATGTTCTCCCTATTGTCAATCCTGCCCAAAAAAGAGGACCACCAATGAACTTCTTAATGCTGGTGTCCCCCTAGCCTGCATATTCCTTGTTTCCTCTGCTGCTGCAGCTAAGTCGCTTCAGTCTTGTCCGACTCTGTGCGAGCCCATAGACGGCAGCCCACCAGGCTCCGCCGTTCCCTGGGATTCTCTAGGCAAGAACACTGGAGTGGGTTGCCATTTCCTTCTCCAATGCATGAAAGTGAAAAGTCAAAGTGAAGTCGCTCAGTCGTGTCCTACTCTTAGCGACCCCAGGGACTGCAGCCTACCAGGCTCCTCTGTCCACGGGATTTTCCAGGCAAGAGTACTGGAGTGGGGTGCCATTGCCTTCTCCTAGGAAAATTTATAAAGTGGGTTTTTCATACACTGTTTACACTTCCAGCATGCCCATTTCCTAAGCCTTTGAGTCTCATCAAACAGACATTCTGGCATAGTCCTCACTTACCCTGGGTATCACTTTGTCCATGCTATTAGGAGCCCTATTTGCATTGTATGCAAGGGTTTTTGCTAAGTATTAACTCCTGTATCATCGGAAAGTGGTCCCAAATCACTAAATTTTCCTTTATCCATTTTTATTCTCTAGCTTCTTGAATCAAGCACCTTAACAATCCAGTCCCACCCTTGCTCCCCTGGCCCCTGCTGGTCTTGTGGATACTTTAGAGTCTAATCTCTTTGCTTCCAGGTATGACATATTCTTAGCTGGTATATGGCAACTTACCCTAGTTCTTGAGCTTTCCCAGTGGCTCAGGGGTAAAGAATTTATCTTCAGTGCAAGAGACACAGGTTCAATCCTTGGGTCAGGAAGATCCCCCGCAGAAGGAAATAGCAACCTATTCCAATATTCCTGCCTGGGAAATCTCATGGACAGAGGAGCTTGGCAGGCTACAGTCCAGGGGGGTCTCAAAGAGTCAGACATGACTTAGCAACTAAACAACAACAGCAATCCTAATTATTGGATTAATTATCAGGAAGGAAGATGGGAACAGATTCTGAGGGGGATACCTGCTGTTGTATAGGGGAGAAATCTCTGAGTAGGTTAACAGCCCTTGAGCAGGCTCAGAGATGAAGGGAAATTTAGGGATTCAAAATTTTGGGAAGCATCAACCCATACATCTTCATTCCATGTGCCTTGGACCCATTCTTTGCAATAAGACTCTTTCCTTAGGCACAGACAGATGTTGGCAATGATATCACTCTTCTTGGTAGCTCAGCTATGATGATAACTAAGTTGTGACCCCTCAGCTCTCTCTGTCTTTCTACTACAAGGAATGGGAAGCTTTTCATATGTTGCTCAAGAGGCACTGACTTTGATACCTGGTGTCTTAATCATTCTCAGCCTTAGCTTTATGTTTCACTAGATACTGAATAGAGCCTAACAATAGTCATATTGTCTCACTCTCATTATCATTCTTATTTCCTCCATACTTCTAAGATGTCTGATGGACTACCCGAGCTACTGCATTTTCTTCCACTGGCCAAACAGCCCAGCTCACCTCCAGTGAGAGTTTTGACAAAGGGATACCACTTTGTTCCAGAACCATATATGCAACACTGACCTCAAGTGCCTGCATCCTAACAACCAGCTGGGTAATGGATAATCCAGCTCAAAAATCTTAGTTCTGCTTGTTTCAATCAACTTATAGAATCATCAGGATGCTGACTTTAATGTGAAATCCAGTGTCCAGAGGTTTTACAAGAGTATTCTCATAAACAATCTCCATGGAAGGGAAGCAGACAAAGTAGGACTGGCCAAAAGGAAAAGTTGAACTACATCACAAGGACAGCCTCAGCCAATCCCATGAAAAGCATGGAAAGTGTGGAAACTGGGGGTGAGTCACTCTTGGAAGGCCATGATCTTGGGCAAGGTGGTTCTCTGAAACTGAGGGAATTCCTGAAAAAGATGACAGTTAAAGCTTATCTCTTAATAGCTCTACCAGTGGCTAGGGGGCCAAGTCCTTCATTCATGGGAGATATGGGGAAATCTCTCTATGGCTACTGTGCTTTGATGGCTGTGTGGGTAAAGAATCTGCCTGTAATGCAGGACACACAGGAGGCTTGGGTTTGACCCCTGGGCCGGAAAGATCCCCTGGAGGAGGAAATGGCAACCCACTCCAGTATCCTTGCCTGGAAAATTCCATGGACAGAGGAGCCTGGCGGGCTGCAGTCCATGGGGTCACAGAGAGTCATACACAACTGAGCACACATACACATAAGTAGGAAGATGTGGGCAGGAAGTTAGGAGCCCTTCCATCTTCTGAGAACCAGTTTTATTCTTGCTATTGCAACGGGAAATTATAATCTCATTCTGAGTTGATGTCCCTCCCGGATCCCAATAAATCCCAGAATGATTATCAACGCACCATAAAAATAACTATCTTAGGTATAAGTAAGGAGTGTGGAAGCTAAAGTCTTAATTCTCTAGAGCACAGAGGAAGAGTTTCAAAGTGATCTAGTAAATACAATGTGAGTGTCCATGATGTGTGAGATACTACGCCCAGAGGCAGTGATTCCAAGACAGATGCTCCAGATTGAGTAGAAGAGACAGACAAAAACTCATTGGGCATTAACACTGTTCAATACGTGTTACCATTAAGTAATGTCCTAATTATACTGAGAGCTCAGAAAGAGAGCACCCCAGGAGCACTTTACAAAGGAAGCTCAGATACCTCTGAGCAGGAATATCTGACACACAGCATCCATTCAACCAATGCTTGTTGAATAAGTTATGTGTGGGATATTAACAGGCGGCAGAAATTAGGGTGGATGGGAGAATTCCAAGAAGACCTTGAAGGCCTACTTGTTTTCCGTGTATAGAAAGCAGTAGGTAGTCCAGTGTATTTATTAGGTGAGGCTCGAAATATGGGGTGATGTCATGTTGCCTTGAATTCTCATCTGAGGAGTACTGTCAATGTTCTCCACAGAGTGGTGGAGGGCATGGGTTTCTTGAGGGTTTGAGCTGGTGAGTTAGCAACACATCCGTGGTTTATGGTGGTCCCCTTGTAGAAGTGAGAGAAATGGCTTGGTTGAGGGAAGAATTACGACAGGCTGGCCAGGAGGAGGCTGATGCAACAGGCTGGTGAGTGACTAGGAGGTTTAAAGTAGGATACAGAAGTTAAGGTGGGCCAAAGAGGAAAGCAGGGTGGGGCAAATTAGGAGTTTGAGATTAACATGTACAAACTACTGTATACAAGATTGATAACCAACAAGGACCTATTGTATAGCACAGGGAACTATTCCCAGTGGTTTATTATAACCTATAAGGGAAAAGAATCTGAAAAAGATATATATATATATATATGAAATGAAGAGAAGTGAAGTAGCTCAGTCATGTCCGACTCTTTGCAACCTTGTGGACTGTGGCCCACTAGGCTCCTCCGTCCATGGGATTCTCCAGGCAAGAATACTGGAGTGGGTTGCCATTTCCTTCTCCAATATATAATACATGTATGTGTATGTGTATATATATATATGTATGAATGGACTTCCCCAGTGGCTCAGCAGTAACAAATTCGCCTGCAATTCAGTGATGCAGGTTTGATCCCTGGGTCAGAAACATCCCCTGGAGTAGGGCATGACAACCCACTCCAGTATTTCTCCCTGGAAAGTCCTATGGACAGAGGAGCCTGGTGGGCTACAGTTCATGGGGTCTCAAAGAGTCGGAAATGACTGAAGTGACTAAGCACACACACACACACACATATCACACATACACACACACATATATATATATATATCACAATATACATACACACACACACACATCACTTGTACAGCAAGTGGTTTTTGTTGTTTAGTTGCTAATTCATGTCCGGCTCTTTTCTGACCCCATAGACCATAGCCTCCCAGGCTCTTCTGTCCATGTGATTTCACAGGCAAGAATACTGGAGTGAGTTGCCATTTCCTCCTTCAGGAGATCTTCCCAACCCAGGGACTGAACCCACATCTTCCACATTGCAGGCAGATTCTTTACTACTAAGCCACTGGGGAAACATATATATATATATATGCATGAATCACTTGCTATACACCTGAAAATAACACAATGTTAAAAAATTAAGTATACTTCAATAAAAACAAGTTTATTTTAAAGTAAAGGCAGAGAGAAAATGTTCCAGAGTGATGTTGAGACATTTCAGAAAGATGCCCTGTGAGCTTCAGTGTCACATGTCCACCGACCCTGAAAAAACTCAGTAGCTCCTCTGCCTTATCTTGTTTATCCTTCCCAACAACCAGATGCCTCAATATCGTGCCCCCCTCCCACACATGCAGAGAGGAGAACTGAGCACAGAGGTCATAGGTGACTAGCGGAGATAGGATGTGAGCTCAGTCCTGTCTCCAAAATCTAGCCACTTCCACTGCAGAGGTCAAGATTGCATCACTTCCACTCCATCCATTTCTTTCATAATAACTAGATGGCAGGAACTACATTTTTCATCTCCATTGTTTTGGGGGGAGTACTATTACAAGATATTTAGAAAGCGAAGACACTCAGTGAACTGTGCGTCCATTTGTTACGGACGACCTTTAGGTCTGAGCTTCCTAGAGGCAATGAACTCCAGAACTCCACGGGGAGCTAACCTAAGGAATCAGGTTAGCCCAAGGAATGAGCCAGCGCACAGCAGGGCCTTTCAGCCCTATGTCAAAACAGACCAGTTTACCGATTTGTTGGTTTCTGAGCCCAAATTAGCTCCCGCTGGTGAGCCAGGTCACTGGATCTGTCGCCCTCTTCACATCCCCCAAGAACACTTTTTCCAGACACGACTGTCCTCTGAAACCAAATGTGGTCTCAGTTACCTGCTCACGGTCTGTCTCTGGGCTTTGGAAAAGTTTTTTTAGCAGGAGGATAGTCACCCTGCTTGTGTCCCCCACGCGCTGATCATGGAGCCTCAGGTCTGCAGCTGGGGTCAAGGCTTCTCCCTAATTGACTGACTGCCTGAATGGATATGTGCAAAAAATTCTCTAGCAGAGTCCGCTGAGCTGTTGCTCAAGATAAAATCACTTAGTGACTTAAGCCCAAAAGGACTTTTTTATATTACCATTATTATTATTGCTGTCGTCACTATTATTTTAAAGAAATACCAAAGATTGGCTCATAGTGTTGCTATAAGTCCATCCGTGACCCATGCCCCAGTTTTACAAGGTCACCTTGTAAAAGCACCACTCATCACTCAACTGGCCACCAGCAGATTTGAACTGAGTGATGCCTACTGGAGGAAAAGATCCATCCACATCTGCTTCTGAGAATCAGGTGAAACCCTTGTTTTACAGTCAGGTGGCCTTGCATTTGGCTCACAGCACCATCGCCTTCTAGCTCTCCAAATTCCTCGATATTCTTCTGTCTTCTTGTACGTGGGAGGCAGGGTCTAGCTGTGCTAGCTGTGCTACCTGAAATCGAGTGCAACATTTCTCAGCCCAAACCACTATATGGAGGGTGCAAAGAGACTTAGACACAGAACTGGGAAATTTCTCAGATAAACAGACCAGGGGTGAAAAAGAACAGGCAAGCTGAGCATGAATGGGGAGGGAGCAGGTCCCAACAAGCATCCATCCTCCCCTTCTGGCTTTGCTCTATGTCCAGGGGAGTCTGCGGTGTTCACTGGGTAATGTTAGCCTGTCCATGTTCCCTTTGAATCTGCTGCTCATCTCCAGTAAGAAATAGCAGTCTAAACTTTTCATGGTCATGATAAAAATTAAGAGAAATAATATCTTTAAATATATATATTATATATATAATATATATTTAAAGCCTGGCATGTGAGAGGAATTCCCCAATGGAGGTCTCCCTGTTACAGGGACTTTAGAATCACCAGGTGCTTTCATAGGCATCATTTAAATATTTGAAAACTTGGTGAAGAAATTAGGATCAATCTGTTTGTCTACCTGTTTAGCAGATGAGGAAAACAGGCTCAGAAAATCAGTCAAAACCCTGAAACTGATGTGCACCAAAGTACTCCCTCCCCTGCCTGTATCTTGAATCCTGGTGAATTTCCCCTTATTTTAAGAATTTCCATTGGGGCTAGGGTCATTGTGGAACTTTAAAATATCGATAAGCTGTGAATTGTTGCTTTTCATCGGCACTCTGGAGATGAGAAATGCCCCATTGCATTCTGCCACCATATTTGAACTTCTCACAGAGCTTATAGTTTTCAATATTATCTACCTGGGACTCTTTTAATCTCCTCTGTTGAGAAGTCACACTTAATTTATTTCATAAAATTGGACATATATTAAATGACTCAACAAATCTAACTTCCCTTCATTCCATTCACCCATTTCCATTTTGAGAGAAACACCACATGTTGAATGCTCCCAATAAAAGGTAATTTGAGAAAATGGACATTTGAAAAGCAGACACTTGTGTCAGTTGCTTTCTAGGTGCACAGAAGGGAAATGGAATGGGCTGTCTCACCCAGCTGTCTGCGCTTTCTTTGCTGCAGAGAGGTGAAAGAGGGATTACTTTAACACTGTTCCTATCAGCCCCAGAGGTGGGAGGCAGAACTTTCTGGAAGACAAGGTGCTTCCTGAAGTCAACCAGTGAGCCATCGAGTCATGTCCGCAGAACTGCAACACAGTGCCCCGTGTGGGGCTGTGTTGTGAATCACATCCTCAGGTGTCAGTGGGAAAGGACTTGAGGGCCCAGGTTTCAAGAAAGATTGAAGCAAACGCTGCCTTGGAATAAAAATGATGGCTGTGTTAGAGTGGTTAGAGTAGTATGCTTTCATTTTTAGAAAGCTTGCTGAATGTTTTCTCAAATTAATATTTCTATAAAAATGAAGTGAGACTAAAACTGGCTCACTGGAACCCACATGAGTTTTAGAGTGATCATCGTATGTCTACTTTGAGTCAATGCCTTTGCTCGTGTAGACACAGAACTCCATAGGTCACTTTCTGTCTTCTGAAGCACTCACCTTAGCCATCTTGACCGTGTTCATGGTCAGAACTGGCTACTTAATTTGCTGGGCCTATTATAAAATAAAAAATATGGGATTTCTGGTTCAAAAAGCATGCTCCAGTTTTGCATCTGACTTCGCTTATGAAATACAGATTCAAATATAAAATTATCAAGAATTTCAAGCTGGCAACAGCAAAGCATTAAACAGAGTCTGGAGTCCTTTCAAGCTTGGACCCCTGCACATACACTGGTCACATGTCTGTTCTTGACCTTCATGGTCCATCAAGACTTGCTTTCACTCTTGCTTATGGCTCTGACCTGGACTATATATTATGATCCTAAGTCTTCCTTGACCATGTTTTGTAGCAATATGTTGACTGCTTTTTACCTAGATTCTTTGGGTGGCCATTCAGGCATTAGCAGGCATTTGGTCACGTCCAAAAAGTCCCTAAGAACATTTGGTAGATGCCAATGTGGCTTCCCCAGTGGCTTGGTGGGTAAAGAATCTGCCCGCAGTGCAGGAAACACAGGAGATGAGAATTCGATTCCCAGGTTGGGAAGATCCCCTGGAGGATGAAATGGCAACCCAGTTCAGTATCCTTGCCTAAAGAATCGCATGGACAGAGTAGCCTGGCCGAGCTACAGTCCAAACAGTTGCACATAGTTGGACATGACTGAGAGGCTAAACACACAACATACAAAAGGTCCTCGATATTTGATCATATATGATCCTGCCTGAAACATCCACAAAGCATTCAATCTGTGCCAAAAGGTCCTTGATATTTGATTATATTTCTTCCTGTCCAAAATGTTCATGAAGACACTTGGTCCATGCCAAAAAGTCTGTGACATTTTGTCTTGACCAAGACCATTTCACATGAACCAAATATGCCCATGGACATTTTAAATAGGATCAAATTTCAAGGACCTTTTGGCATGGACCAAATGTCTTATGGATATTTGGACAGGCCAAATGTCCTGCAAGGCCACTGAAGGGTTTTAGACAGTCTCATGGGGCTCCAAACCTAGCCAAGACATGCAAGGCATGTCCACTGGCCTTTTGCTCAAGTGGAACCAAGCCTTCATGGTTAACTGTAAATCCAGGCATGGTATTTCAGCATTTGAGATTGACTTTTTCTTTTCCTTCCCAGCCTCTGATGCAACTGTTTTCTATCTCTACTTTACCGTACTAGTTCTAACAAATAGCCACAAGATGAATGAGCATCTGTGTTTCTCTTTGTGCTTCTCATCCTCTGGGGAGGATGCTAACAGGCAGTGGAATGCAGAGACAAGGGTAGCAGGGGAGAGGATGAGTAGAAGCCTGCATCCTGAATTATCACCAGTTGTCAAAAAATCAGTAAACTGCTGAAGAACTGGGGCTCATAGCATCTCTCTATCCAGAACAGGGTTTGTTGCATGAGAGTTAAGTCTCCCAATTAATTACCATTTTTTTCTAAATCTTTTTGGGGAAATAGAAACATGTTTTAAATTTTATTTATGTTTCTTTTCTAATGTGGGGGAAAATGTGAAGATTTCAGGGAGTCCCAGGTGGCTCAGTGGTAAAGAATCTGCCTGCCGGTGCTAGAGATGCAGGAGACACAGGTTTGATATCTCAGTCAGGAAGATCCCCTAAATCAGGAAATGGCTACCCACTCCAGTATTCCTGCCTGGAAAATTCCATGGACAGATGAGCCTGAAAGGCTACAGTCCATGGAGTCGCAAAGAGTCAGACACAACTGAATGACTGAGTACCTACGCACCATGCACATAATCATTTAAATATGGGTTTGTTGTCACCTCTTAGGAAAGTCCTTCAAACTCTTGTCAAAATACCCATTACCCAAGAGCAAGTACATTTTCCTCTCTGTCATCCTTGTGTTGTCAAACTTTGATCTATCCTTTTCTTACATGGTGCTTTTACAACTTTCAGAATACCTTGTAAATAATCCAAATAGATGTGCAGAAAGCAGGTCAGCCGTTCCTGTCAGTGTGGCACCAGGCAGCCCCCAAGAGGAAAATGCTCATTAGCGGTTATTACTCTGATGACATCACCAGAAATTTGCCTCATTCACTTGCTCACATGTTGTAATTTTGCTTGGAAAATGCTGCACAGAAAGAGTTATGGGCAAGGGCTTTGAACTGCCACATCTCAAGTCATCTTACAAGTTAACCCTTCCAAAACTGATCACTTCCTGCCAGCCTACCCCTTGAGGGAATGCCTGCATACATTTCTTCAGAGTATAAATTGCTAAAAGTGAAATTGCCCAATCAAAGGTTATGTATATGTTAAGTTTTAGGTGATTGTGCCTGAAAATTTTCTAAACTAATTGCACAGATTCATACTTCTACAAGCAATGTTGAGAGCTGTTATACTCCCTCACGGCCAGTAAGCCTTGATGGGTTTGTTTGGTTTTGTTTTCTCTTTCTTTTCTTCAGTCTTTCAGTTAATGGTGGCTAATTGTGGCCTTCAGGAGCAGTTTTTGATTATTGTGATACTGAACAATTTTTGTCCATTTAAAAAAAATGTATTTTCTGTATTGGTGTGAAGGAAGGAATAGACAAACCTTTTTCAATTCTTGTCATGAAGTACAACTAATATCAACATAAGTGGAAGGGAAAGTTATGAAAATAAAATCAGAATTCAATGAAATAGAAAGCAGATCAAAATATGAGAACAAAGTTGCCATTTTTGTGAAGATTTATAAAATTAATAAATTCTCAGAAAGAAATCGTTGAAGACACACATGCAAAACACCATAAATTTCCAAATAACAGTCCCCATGGGACTGCACAGGTCACATGCCTGCTCTTGACTTTCACAGTCAATTGCGACTTGCTTTCTCTCCCGTTTATGGCTCTGCCCTTACATCTCCAACCCAAGGTTACCTATTATGTGTCTTTGATCTTCCTTGACTATGTTTTGCAGCAGCATGTGGACCACATTTTATCCATTTTCTCTGGCTAACCCCAAGAAGCTGAACAGTCCTTAACAAGATCATAAGAAAATACAGAGCCTACAGATGTTAAAATAAATAAAAATATTTTTTGTGGCATTAACATGTTTGGGTTTATCATATCTTTTTTGTAATGGATTTTGGTCATATATATGTTCTTAGAAATTCATCTTATGAGGGGATCACAATTTATGTACAGAGTTTAATGACACACTTTGGCACCAAGGAGCAATACTGAATATGTGGTTTCCCTTTAACTGAGCAATTTCATCTGATTCAGAATGGTCTACTGGTGAAGGTGAACAAAGAGGGCATTTGGCAAGAAATGCGTCTTGCATGATTTTGTTTCTACAAATGTTAAAAGACCTCATGATTTCAAATATACTTCCCAAATATGCATGTATATGTTGTTCATGGGAAAACATGCTGTTTTAGAAGTTGGCTCAAAAGGTAGTTATTGATTTCATGATAGTGACTGCCTCAGAGAAGAGGGCAAGGAAAGAAAACGAACAAAGAGCTAATAAGAACTTATATCTGTGATGCTTTATTTCATTCTTTAAACACACCTAGAAATACATACAAATAATGTGGAAAACTCATCAATTCAGAATAATAGATGCATAGTAGATGCTTAACTTATTCCAAATATCAGTCTGTAGTTCCAATTTTTTTTCCTCAAAAAAGCAAACAAGATAAAAAAGAAAGAAGAATATTACTCCCTCTGCATCTCACAACCTCCACACTTGCCTGCTGTTCACAGCTTGTCACACACACCTTCCTCCCTTTCTCCATACATGTACAAATGTACATTTCAGCTCTTCCAGAAATGATGAATTATAAGAAACAGTAGATTTGTCTTCAATTTGCATTTTAAAATATTGTGCCTTTTGTTAGTTCTCCTCCTGTTTACCTTCATACAATTTTTTTTTCTCATAAACCTTCCCTCTCTTGACTTTTCACTATGATAAAGGAAAATAGGAAACTTACAAATTCTCCTCTCCCTCCCTGCTTCCTGATATTTGTTATAAAACACTTTCCATGCTCCATCATAGTTATAGTTATTTTTCTTCATGAAAAAAAAACCCTTACTTTCTCCTAAATTTTATAATCTCATGTATATTTTAGGTAGCCATAATTGCCTCAATTATTTCACCAGAGTTTTATATTTGAATAGTTTAGTATTCATTGCCAGTCTTTTCATATCAGGCCTTTCTATTTTGTGATTTTGATTTTTTTTAAAACTCTGTAAATTGCTTTTTTTTTTTCAGGGTGCTTTCTCAAGAAGGTTTTAGTTTCTGTTTCCTATGATTTTTCAGAATGCCTGTTGATTTTCTTTGTACCTGAATGACTCTTAGGTTGTCGATAACATTTCTGAATCATACAGTTTCTTACTCTTCCTGCCTCTGTTGACATTCCCTCATCATCTTCTAATAATGATATGTAGATGTCTGAATGCAATGTGATTCTTCTCTTATTTCTTATCCTCAAATGTTCAGGGACTTTGCCAAGATCCAAACAAAAGCAAGTAATTATAAAGAATATCCTCCATTCCTAAGTACATTATATGTTAACTCATATAATTCTCTGCTACTGCTAAGTCGCTTCAGTCGTGTCCATCTCTGTGTGACCCCACAGACGGCAGCCCACTAGGCTCCCCCGTCCCTGGGATTCTCCAGGCAGGAACATTGGAGTGGGTTGCCATTTCCTTCTCCAATGCATGAAAGTGAAAAGTGAAAGGGAAGTTGCTCAGTTTGACTGTAAATGACCCCATGGACTGAAGACCACCAGGGTCCTCCATTCATGGGATTTGCCAGGCAAGAGTACTGGAGTGGGGTGCCATTGCCTTCTCCACATATAATTCTCACTCAGAGCAAATTATGAAGCTGGTGTTTTTCATATTCCCATTTTACAGATTAGACATCAATTTGAGAAACCTTCCCAGAATCATGTAGCTGCTCATGGATAGAGCTAGGATTCAGGTCAGTCAGTCACTTAACCTTGGTATAGATAGTTCTCATATTTGAAGATTAAGTGACTTTTTCTTTTCAGGAGTATTTCTATCTCTGAGGGTTCCTATTTTGTTCTTTTATTTCAAGGACACAGATGTCCACAGATGGCTTCTTCGATGTATAACTCCCACATCTATCATTACTATCATCGCTATAATACTGTCCTGCTATGCTGTCCAATGTCCATCTTTGTGATGATCTCAGTTCTCTCCTCAATCACAGACATGATTTCCAGTTAGAACTCACTCTTATCCCCATCCCCTGAAGTATGTTTATTAAAGCTATAGTGATGTTTTTTGATATTCAACTTCATTTCTCAGTTTTTACAAATTAACTTGACAGTCTTAATATTTTAGACTTTAATTTTTCTTGGTATCAACTGGTTCATCTTCATATTAGCATCCTCTTTTAATAAGTTCCTCTGAAGTGTTTTATACAAATATGTATTCTGTTACTTAGGCGTCCCTGGTGGCTCAGATGGTAAAAGAGTTTGCCTGTAATGCAGGAGACCCGGGTTCGATCCCTGGGTTGGGAAGATTCCCTTGGAGAAGGAAATGGCAACCCACTCTAGTACCCTTGCTTGGAAAATCTCATGGACAAAGGAGCCTGGTAGGCTACAGTCCATGGGGCTGCAAAGAGTCAGACATGACTGAGCGACTTCACTTTCTGTTCTATTACTTGGAGTATACTTTCTTCCAGAAGATACTCTTCTACTTTTCTTATTTCTTCTCTGTTTTATTTTTGTTTGTGATTTTTAATGGCATCATGACATATATTTTTCATTTTAGTCAACTTTCACATTGGTTACACTCTCTGGACACTTTCTTTGTTCAAATATAGACTATGCCGATTCTTCTTGATATCTTTCCTGACTTAGTGGAAGTGTATTAGTGTCTTCTCCTGGAGGTTCCCTCTGGCAACTGGTTATTACTGGTGTTTGTTTTCTTAAGGAGCTTCAGATGCAATTGTGACTGTTTTGATTGATGGCTGTTTCCTTACAATTTCATATAACTGCATTATTATAGTAAAGTTTCTGCTGACTAGTCCAGGGTGTATCCTTCTTATGTGGGCAGAGAAGTTGATGTTTATGTTGGATGGTTCTCCGCATACAGACACAGGCTGACATATATCACAGCTTCATCTCACTGTTCTCTTTTCCTCCCAACCAGAGTATAGGAACATAGGACTTTTACTGTTTGGACAAGAATGATGGTATCATGTGTGCATGCTCAGTCATGTCGACCCTTTGTGGCCCCATGAACTATAGTCTGCCAGGCTCCTCTGTCCATGGAATTATTCAGGCAAGAATACTGGAGCGGGCTGCCATGCCCTCCTCCAGGGGATCTTCCCAACCCTGGGATCGAACCCTCATCTCTTGCATCTCCTGCATTAGCTGGTGGGTTCTTTACCACTAGCACAACCCGGGAAACTGTTGGAAAAAAGACCAGGCAGAACTCCTTTTTCTACCTCCTTCTGCACGCTTTCCTTTCCCAAAGGACAGCCAAATCCTAACAGGGTTTGTCGTATTTTATTGTTGTTTGTAGCAGAAATAGTTATGATCAGTCTGTTTCCATGCCTGCCTCCTCTAAGTTTAAGAAAAAATTGATTGGAAATAAGTTGTTGCCTTCTTTGGAAACTTTCCCACCTGTGGTGCTGAGAAAAGGCTTTTAATTTGGAGAAGATATTCACAAAATTACTCCAGATGGCCTTCCATATTGGAAGAAATAAAGACAATATTGCAGGATTTTGACTGTGTGTGTCCTCTAACATCTTATAGATTCTTGAGGAATAGAAAACTATTTGCATATTATTTTCAAAATCACTCTGTCATTCTGTTTCAAGATTATCGTCTTCAAAATGAGTAACAATAAACTATGTGCCGCCTATTTTTGTATACTTGTGAAGAACTATTTATTTGTTTGAACCTTTGTTTTGTACTGGGATATAGCCAATTAACAATATTGTGATGGTTTCAGGTGAATAGCTGGTGTCCAGCTGAGCTGGGAAGAGGTGAATATCCGGGACTTGTGACAGCTAGAGCTCCCTAGACATCTTTCTCTCTATTACTAAGTGGTCCTGTCATGGAGTTTCTCCAGCATTGTGACTTTGAGGGCCACGCTGTCCTTCCCAGTTTCAGTTCAGTTCAGTTCAGTTCAGTCGCTCAGTCGTGTCCAACTCTTTGAGACCCCATGAAGCACAGCACGCCAGGCCTCCCTGTCCATCACCATCTCCCAGAGTTCACTCAAACTCACGTCCATCAAGTTGGCGATGCCATCCAGCCATCTCATCCTCTGTCGTCCCCTTCTCCTCCTGCCCCCAATCCCTCCCAGCATCAGAGTCTTTTCCAATGAGTCAACTCTTTGCATGAGGTGACCAAAATACTAGAGTTTCAGCTTTAGCATCATTCTTTCCAAAGAAATCCCAGGGTTGATCTCCTTCAGAATGGACTGATTGGATCTCCTTGTAGTCCAAGGGACTCTCAAGAGTCTTCTCCAACACCACAGTTCAAAAGCATCAATTCTTCGGTGCTCAGCCTTCGTCACAGTCCAACTCTCACATCCATACATGACCACAGGAAAAACCATAGCCTTGACTAGACGAACCTTTGTTGGCAAAGTAGTGTATCTGCTTTTCAATGCAATATGTCCCAGTTTCAAGGGAACAGTAAATAGACTCCACTTCTTAACTGGGGCATTGCAAAGTTCTTGAAGAGTGTATTGGACTGTACCTAATAGTGTGATCTGTCCACCTGGCCCTTTTAGCATGCAGGCTTCAGGAGAGCTGAAATTCTTATACAGTGGATCCAAAGTGAGTTTGCCAAGAGAAGTAGAGACAGAAAGAGAGGCAGAATCTCTACTCCTCTTCTAATCTAACTTCCAGACTCCCACATGTCACTTCCACCATCTTCCATTGTTGGGCCAGCCTTAAACACCTGCCAAGACCCAAGGTGATGTGGCTCTATTTCTTGATATGAGGAAGAACATGCAAGACCAGAATCATGCAAGGCCAAATCATGTGGCCATTTCTGGAGAATATAGGGCAGTGCAAGTCATTCAGTCATATCCAACTCTTTGCGACCCCATGGACTATAGAGTCCATGGAATTCGCCAAGCCAGAATACTGGAGGGGGTAGCCTTTCCCTTCTCTGGGGGATCTTCCCAACTCAGGGATCAAACCCAGGTCTCCTGCACTGCAGGCGGATTCTTTATCAACTGAGCTATCAGGGAAGCCCTTGGAGGGTATTCAGTTCAGTTACTTGCTCAGTCATGTCCGACTGTTTGTGACTCCATGAATCTCAGCATGCCAGGCCTCCCTGTTCATCACCATCTCCCAGAGTTCACTCAAACTCACGTCCATCGAGTCAGTGATGCCATCCAGCCATCTCATCCTCTGTCATCCCCTTCTCCTCCTGCCCCAAATCCCTCCCAGCATCAGAGTCTTTTCCAATGAGTCAACTCTTCACATGAGGTGGCCAAAGTACTGGAGTTTCAGCTTTAGCATCATTCCTTCCAAAGAATACCCAGGACTGATCAAGGCAAATTGGAAGTGGTCAAACAAGAGATGGCAAGAGTGAACATTGACATTCTACGAATCAGCAAACTAAAATGGACTGGAATGACTGAATTTAACTCAGATAACCATTATATCTACTACTGTGGGCAGGAATCCCTCAGAAGAAATGGAGTAGCCATCATGGTCAACAAAAGAGTCTGAAATGCAGTACTTGGATGCAATCTCAAAAATGACAGAATGATCTCTGTTCATTTCCAAGGCAAACCATTTAATATCACAGTAATTCAAGTCTATGCCCCAACCAGTAATGCTGAAGAAGCTGAAGTTGAACGGTTCTATGAAGACCTACAAGACCTTTTAGAACTAACACCCAAAAAAGATGTCCTTTTCATTATAGGGGACTGGAATGCAAAAGTAGGAAGTCAAGAAACACCTGGAGTAACAGGCAAATTTGGCCTTGGAGTACGGAATGAAGCAGGGCAAAGAATAACAGAGTTTTGCCAAGAAAATGCACTGGTCATAGCAAACACCCTCTTCCAACAACACAAGAGAAGACTCTACACATGGACATGACCAGATGGTCAACACCAAAATCAGATTGATTCTATTCTTTGCAGCCAAAGATGGAGAACCTCTATACAGTCAGCAAAAACAAGACCGGGAGCTGACTGTGGCTCAGATCATGAACTCCTTATTGGAGAGTATCAATTCAGTTCAGTTCAGTTCAGTCACTCAGTCGTGTCTGACTCTATGTGACCCCATGAATTGCAGCACGCCAGGCCTCCCTGTCCATCACCATCTCCTGGAGTTCACTCAAACTCACGTCTATTGAGTCAGTGATGCCATCCAGCCATCTCATCCTCTGTCGTCCCCTTCTCCTCCTGCCCCCAATCTCTCCCAGCATCAGGGTCTTTTCCAATAAGTCAACTCTTCACATGAGGTGGCCAGAGTATTGGAGTTTCAGCTTTAGCATCATTCCTTCAAAGGTTGATCTCCTTCAGAATGGACTGGTTGGATCTCCTTGCAGTCCAAGGGACTCTCAAGAGTCTTCTCCAATACCACAGTTCAAAAGCATCAATTCTTCGGCGCTCAGCTTTCTTCACAGTCCAACTCTCACATCCATACATGATCACTGGAAAAACCATAGCCTTGACTAGACGGACCTTTGTTGGCAAAGTAATGTCTCTGCTTTTCAATATGCTATCTAGGTTGGTCATAACTTTCCTTCCAAGGAGTAAGCGTCTTTTAATTTCATGGCTGAAGTCACCATCTGCAGTGATTTTGGAGGGTATAATCCACCACAAATTTCAGGAATTCGATTGCTTTTTTTTTTCCAGAAGTAAAACACCGGGGCAGAAGTAGATTGAAAGTGAGAATGGGGACGGTATGTCAACCCCATCCAGAAAGATAAAGATAAGCTTGAGACCTCTCAGAAGGGAGTCAGAAACTCCAGGCCAGGTATTACAGCTGTAAAGATTTCAAAAGTTTCCAAATCTCAGACGCTTCCTCTGTGTGTTGCTGTTGCTGACAACCCTCAGACGTGACTTCAGGAGAGACGAGGAAGAGCTGTCCGCTGTTGACCGATTTCATACTACCGCGATTTATAGAGCTAGATCCTCGAAGGAGAGCCCAAGGGATGTCTGGTCTCCAAGGCAGTGCAAGGAGCAAACTCCTTGATCATGCAGCAAAGAATCACAGTGCAGGACTGCAGACAGTCAGGACAGACATGCAACCACGAAGTGGCAATTGATGGTGCAGGCTTTGCCTTTGGACTGTTTAATCTTCACAGCAACCCCAGGAGAAACTTTTTGTGGCATAGATGAGAAAACTGAGGCTCCTGTGTTTGAACAACTTCACATAACTACAAAGCAGAAAACCAGAACACAACACCACACAAGTCTGTCCCAGAAGGCTGCAATCTTTCACAGCGGTGCTGGCACAGGGGTCCAGGAGACCACAGCCTCTCCACTCTTCAAGGGAAGATTCTTCCTCCCTCCCTGGGCACAAGAAAAAGGACACCAATAAAGATGCAGAGAGGCTGGTCTGAGGGCAGGGACATTGCTCCTTTCTTCACAAAGCACTTACAAATAGAGCCAAATCCTTTCCAATTCTTTTTCTGTAATCCGGGAAAAGGTGGTTTCTGCTGTTGGTTAGTTTATTTCTGGTTAGTAAAATCCTGTTATTGATTACTCTAAAGGAATGGAAATAGTCCATCCCTCCTGTTGGGTCAAAGAAGGTTGTGTTTAGGTTTTGGTCTGTTAGTAATATGTGACTCTTGCGCCTCTAACCTCTGCTAGGCTCTTCAACTTCTATATTTATTAATAACATTTTACAGCATCTATTTAAGGTAGTGTGCATCCCAGCTGGCTCAGTGGTAAAGAATCTGCCTATTAATGAAGGAGATGCAAGAGATGAGGGTTCGATCCCTGGGTTGGAAAGATTCCCTGGAGGAGGAAATGGCAACCCACTCCAGTATTCTTGCCTGCAGAATTCCATGGACAGAGGAGGCTGGTCGGCTACAGTCCATGGAGTTGGTATCACCTTGCCAATTTCACATAAATAGCTAGTGGAAGAGTCAAGACTTTAGCCCAGGTTGTCTGGTTGAAAACTTATTTGGGGATTTCCAAATGTGCATTGAAAGACTGTCCAGGCTGGAAGGGGAGAGACTAAAAGATCTCTTGTCATCTGAGAAACTGCTGGATAGACCTGGGCCTCTTAAGCTCTCTGGCTGTACTAAATGTTTGAGGGTGTCATTAACAAGAGTCAGTTCAGCGTTCAACCATCCTTAGGAAGCTGGGATTATGTAACGTGCCAGTTAGAGTTATTAATCAGGGATTTAGAAATCTCTGTCTAGGTTGGTTTTCATCCAAATCTTTTAAGGCAAATAATTTCAAATAACTCTTTACTGTTACATCTATAAGTTCATACATCAAGTTAAGTGCTTAACACACTCAATATCCATCCTTCTTCACAATAGCTCCACAACATGGTAAACTATCCTCAAACTCCAGGTGTGAAAACTAAGGACCAGAGAAGTTAAGTAACTCTCCACCTTCTAGGGTTGCACAGCTAATTCTGGGGGAGCCAGAATGAAGTTGCAAGTTTGCTCACCTCTGATGCCTCTGCTCCTTCTGCCGTTCCCCAGTTCCATTGGGAAGAGTCCTTCTTGCATCCCCCTCACATTTAATGAAAAACGTGTGCCTCCTTGTCTTTTCCTGCAGGATTTTTTTTTTTTTTTCAGAAATCCATGTGTCTTTGCTTCCTGGGTGTCACTTCCTCCTGACTTATGACTCAAGTTTTCATATCATTTGCCCTCCCAAGACCTTTATTAGGGAATGCAGGGCAGGGAGAGTTCTAGGTACAGTTAAAAATGATTTTTCCCCTCTTCCTTTTTTTGCTTTTATTTTTAACTGTGCTTCTCTCTGACAGCAACTCTGTTTGTCCTGACTTGCATCTGATATCATGAGTCACTGGGGAGATATAATATGCTGATTGCCAAACCAGGTTATTGGTTTGTTTTTTTTTTCTTTTTCTATGACTCATTCTCTTCAAAATCCCTAATTTATGATAAAAGTCAGTAAGGTGGAAGCACAGAAAATGTTTTGAGTGGGTTGTCTTATTATGTTTGAGCCACTTTGTCTCTTTTAACTCTCTGGTGAACAGCATAAATCAGCATGTAGGCGTGAGAACCAGTGGTCAGTCGCAGCCCTGCACCAGGAACAGACAGGGTGATCTCTGAGGAGCAGTAGAGCTGGATTCAGAGGATGAGTTCAACCCACAGCCCTGGAAGAAAGAAGACAAGAAAGTCTTTAATGAGATATTACTAATATTCCCATATATAGGCATCCAAAGGGCAAAGAGCAATTAAAAAAAAATTGAGGTACCACATTTCTAGTGAAGAAAAACTAAGCTGTCATCCTCTTAAAATACCACTGGAAAATGAAGCAAACTTAGATGCAAAATAGGAGCAGCGTTCAATAAGATTGCAGGGTAAACTAAGAAAATGTACTTGGCGATGGAGAGCGATGGGAAGCTTTTCCTTGTCCACTTTACTACATAAAGAATCAGAATGTTAGGTCAGGACAGGAACTAGCAGATGTCACCCAATGCACGGCCACCTCCCACAGCCCCTTGGACCTGGGCAGCTTCTGCATGGTGGTCTCCAGTCTAGGGGAGCTTACTACATGCTTAGGTAAACATCATCAGAAATTCGCCAACAATGCACCAACTGTGTTCCCCAATCTCTCCCAGGAATAAAATACACAAGTGACATCCTTGTCTCTGAACTGATTAGGTTGTAAGAAGACAAACTCCTCACCCAGCCCCATGCACTATTTCCCTGGTGCCCCAGCCTTGCTCTAAGCATCTTCCCTTAGTCTGGGCAGTAGCCCAAGCACAAAAATCAGGCAGTTTCTAAGTAGCTACAGACACAGCCTTTTGTCCCTGGGTTGTGTGTAGGAGTCAGCCTTTACCAGGAGCTAGGTCAGTGGCTCGACTGGGGGTTTTCCCAGAGTCCCAGGAAAAGCATCTCTTCCTGAATTGCCATAGCTGGTTAACCTGCACCCTTCTTCTGATTTAAGTGGTCTCCTCCTGTTATAGGCTGATTGTATCACCCACCCCAAAATCTATATGTTGAAGCCTTAAATCCCAATGTGACTGTGTTTGAACACCTGGTAGCTCAGTGTTAAGGAATCTGCCTGCCAGTGCAGGAAATACAGACCTTGCCCTGGGTCGAGAACATCCCCTGGAGGAAGAAATGGCAGCCCACTCCAGTATTCTTGCCTGGGAAATCCCATGGCCAGAGGAGCCTGGTGGGCTACAGTCCATGGGGTTGCAAAGAGTTGGACACGACTGAGGGATCAACAACAACAAGTTTAAGGAAGTAATTAAGATTAGTAAGGTCATGAGAGTGGGGCCCTAACCAGATCAGGCTGATGTTTCTGCAAGAAGAGGAAGAGACACCAGAGCTGCGCATGTCTTGAGGAAAGGCCACGTGTAGATCTTGAAGGGTAAGTAAGAGTTCCCAGATGGGGAAGAGAGAGACCAGTGTCCCAGGGAGAGGAGCCATGTGTGAGGCCGAGGGGAGATGTGGGAATGTGAGGCGTGTCTGAGGAGGGCAAGTGCGCTGGCCTGGAGACAGCTCATGGTTCTGGTTTAGAAGGAGCTCTGGTCACCGGCACCACAGAGGCCATGGTTTCTGCCGGTTTACTTTCAGCAAATTTCTCTCCAGATGGGGAAGGAGCAGTTCCTGGGCTCTTTGAGCCCACATTTCTGCTGAGACAAATCTTAATACCTGATAAATGAAAGGTATAATCATTTTTTAAGCAGCAATTTACCTGGAGTAGGAGAGGGAGGCCTGGGAAAAATACGGTTCTCTCCCTCCCTCCCCTAAGTGTAGGCTTCATTGAAACAGCACCAAAAATAAAGAAATTAAACTTTGACTTTCGTTGATAGGCTCTCACTGACAATTCTACCATCAGATCAAAGACTCAGGGAGGAGAGCTATGCCATGTTTTAAGATCCTTTATCTGATAAACAACAGAACACAGGTTCAGTCTCAGATCTTTAATTCTAAAACTGTCCTCCTCAAGCATGTTCCCTCTCTCAGATGTTGATTTTTTATACAGAAATAAGAGTAATTCAATGTATTACAATAACTTATTTTTCTGACCTTAGGAAAATGTCCAACAATTGCCTACATTACCTATGGAATAAGCAGTTGACCTTGGAACCGTGGACTGTCACCTCCCTGAGAAAGTTAAGTGATTACTTTCAGGGGAAAAGTGCACATTACATTTTGAGAAACAATGTATTCAAGGTGGCTAACCCAGCGCCTTATATACAATAACTTCTCAGTAAATGTTAAGTATTATTAATATGAATAAAAACATATTCTCCTAATTGTGTGTTTATATATATAATATATACACAATTGGGAAAATGTTGTTTTTCCTAATATATGTATGTGTGTGTACATATTAGGAAAAGCAACATTTTCCCAATTGTGTATATATTATATGTATAAACACACAATTAGGAGAATCATTTTTTAACCATTTTATATATATATATATATACATATAAAATATGGGCTTCCCCAGTGGCTCAGAGGTAAAGAATCCACCAGCAATGCAGTAGATACAGGAGACACAGGTTCAGTCCCTCGGTTGGGAAGATCCCCTGGACAAGGGCATGGAAAACTACTCCAGTATTCTTGCCTGGAAAATCCTCAGAGACAGAAGAGCCTGGTGGGCTACAGTCCATGGGATCACAAAGAGTTAGACACAACTGGAGTAACTATGCCAAAGCCTTTGACGTGTGGCTCACAATAAACTGTGGAAAAGTCTGAAAGAGATGGGAATACTAGACTACCTGATCTGCCTCTTGAGAAACCTGTATGCAGGTCAGGAAGCAACAGTTAGAACTGGACATGGAACAACAGACTGGTTCCAAATAGGAAAAGGAATACATCAAGACTGTATATTGTCACCCTGCTTATTTAATTTCTATGCAGAGTACATCATGAGAAATGCTGGACTAGGAGAAGCACAAGTTGGAATCAAGATTGCCAGAAGAAATATCAATCACCTCAGATATGCAGATGACACCACCCTTATGGCAGAAAGTAAAGAGGAGCTAAAAAGCCTCTTGATGAAAGTGAAAGAGGAGAGTGAAAAAGTTGGCTTAAAGCTCAACATTCAGAAAACGAAGATCATGGCATCCGGTCCCATCACTTCATGGGAAGTAGATGGGGAAACAGTGGAAACAGTATCAAACTTTAATTTTTGGGGTTCCAAAATCACTGCAGATGGTGACTGCAGCCATGAAATTAAAAGACGCTTACTCCTTGGAAGGAAAGTTATGACCAACCTAGATAGCATATTCAAAAGCAGAGACGTTACTTTGCCAACAAAGGTCCGTCTAGTCAAGGCTATGGTTTTTCCTGTGGTCATGTATTGATGTGAGAGTTGGACTGTGAAGAAGGCTGAGTGCTGAAGAATAGACTCTTTTGAACTGTGGTGTTGAAGAAGACTCTTGAGAGTCCCTTGGACCGCAAGGAGATCCAACCAGTCCATCCTAAAGGAGACCAGTCCTGGGTGTTCATTGGAAGGATTGATGCTGAGGCTGAAACTCCAATACTTTGGCCACCTCATGCAGAGAGTTGACTCATTGGAAAAGACCCCGATACTGGGAGGGATTGGGGGCAGGAAGAGAAGGGGATGACAGAGGATGAGATGGTTGGATGGTATCACCGACTCAATGGACAAGAGTTTGGGTGAACTCTGGGATTTGCTGATGGACAGGGAGGCCTGGCGTGCTGCAATTCATGGGATCGCAAAGAGTCAGACACGACTAAGTGACTGAACTGAAGCGACTGAGTATGCATACATGTTATGTATACAGTATAGAAGGTAAATGGGAATTTAAAGCAAAGTATTGTTTATATCAGTCAGTCCTGAAAGAAATCAACCCTGAGTGTTCATTGGAAGGATTAATGCTGAAGTTGAAGCTCCAATACTTTGATCACCTGATGCAAAGAGCCAACTCACTGGAAAAGACCCTGACGTTGGGAAAGATTGAAGGCAAGATGAGAAGTGGGTGGCAGAGGATGAGATGGGTAGATGGCATCATTGACTCAGTGGACATGAATCTGAGCAGACTCTGGGTGATAGTGAAGGACGGGGAAGCTTGACATGCTGCAACCTATGAATCCTCAAAGAGTCAGACATGATTTAGCGAACGAACAACAATTGTTCATAAATGCACTGATTTAATTTACTCATTTCTTTATTCAGCCAATATTCCCTGAACATCAACATTCTCTAGATCTTTCAGATCAAAGCTTAAATGGTTTACATCTGTAAGCTCCAGAAGGAGCTAAGAATCAATCAGCCTTTGTTAGCAGAAGAGTCTGGCAAATGGTATAAACTTTGATAATGTCTTCATATAGCAATGATTTTGTAAGATTTTCTATAAAGAGAAGGAAGAGATAATCCCATCTTTCCTCTCTTATAGTTGATTGATTCCTTTTAGTTATTAATAGATCAGAAAATCTCTTAGCATTGAAACTCCTTGTCAGTCATGCCACGAAAATGTTTGCTTCTGTCAAATTTGGAAAAGCCACCATCACATTTCTCTTATTTAAAAGATATATATTAATAATTTGAGGTCATTTCAAGGTTTCCTGGCAGTTAGAATTCATACACACTTTGACTGGACATCATTCATTAACCAGTTTGTGACAGCATCTTTGTTATAATGATGTATTATGGGTTTGTTATTTTTGTGAATGTCAGTATTTTCATTCAGATCAGGAAGAATTTAAACAGTTATTATAGTAATTCTATGTAATCTAATTTTCTGCTAAAAATGTAGGGTATTTTAATTGTATCTGCTGCATTATCAAGTATATTCTTGGAAGGGTAGAACTTATGTTTCAAATTATCTGCTCATAATTTTGTATATTTGATGATTGAGAGGGTTTTCCACAGATTTGCTTCTGGCTTCATATATTTTGAGATCTGCTTTTCTGATACTCACCACATGTTTCTGGTGCTGTGGGGTAAGTTTGAACTAACCTCTGACCCTGCACTTTGGGTCATAGCATTGGGTGAGTTGAAACCAGGGTAGTAGGAATATTTCTAGACTCCTTTCCTACTCAAAATTGGTTAGCAGTAACTCAGTTTTCCTGGAAATGAGTGTGAGACGTAAATTCATTTCAGTAAGCCCAAACTGATCCCAACTCAGATTCTTCCCAGTTAGACCCTCAAAATTCCCACAGTCACGTAACATCACTCAACACAAGGCAAAACTTGACAGAGAAGGCGAAATGGACAGAGACAGTGGCCTTAACTGATTGTGGTTAAAGAATCTTAATTTTTTCAAATTTTATAAAACCATATGACTATCTAAGCAAGTGGCCAGGGCCTTTGAAAGCCTCAGTAGGAGCCGAAGCACAAGAGGATGCTGAAGCTTAAATTCCATTAAATGCATGGGAAACATTCTTGAATCCATATTTAGAGGCTTTGCAGAGTGAAAGACAAGTTTACATCATTCTGAAGAGCACTGACTAGGATAATGAGATCACAGGCTAAGCTTCAGACCATGACCCAAGACCTACATCTCTCTGTAAAAACAAGCACATCTCTTGTCATCAGGAAGCCTGTTAGGGCCTGGACATAAAATTCACTTCTCTTTCCATGTGCTTTTTGGTACCCCAACTGTCGACATAGAGTTGTGATCATTTAAAAAGTTCTGGGTAAAGAATTACAGCTTTGTGCCCTGAATCAGCCTGCCAACATGTAGCTAAATCCTCACCTATAGTTCCTCAATGTTGCAATCTGATCAAAAGCAAAGACTTGAAAAAACTCATGCCCTGAAGTGGCCCAAACTGACTGTGAAACAATCAGATGTCAGTAGGAACATGAGTTGGTCTCTAACTACAGGAGGGTCTGAACGGCTGGCAAAGGGGTAAGACGTGCCTGGTGGATGTGCAGAATCACAGCTGATGCTCCAAGGAGTTGCTCCCTTGAGGGCTGTGCTCTCTGAGTTTCCCTGGAGATCTGTCCTCCACACTCCTTCCATCTGCGTGGTTTTCAAGAAAAGAAAATAAGACCATCTCATCCCTCTCCTTTAAAACTGATAGTGGTTCCAATGCACGTTAGAATAAAGTCCCAAGAATTCAGTTGACAGGCAGAGTCTTCTTTGACTGGCCTTTGCCTGACAGCAGTATTCTCTCACGTTGCAGGTGCCAGCACTCCTATACGTGTAGTGATCAGAAGTAAAGTTGCTTAGTCGTGTCCGACTGTTTGCAACCCCATGGACCTACCAGGCTCCTCAGTCCATGGAATTTTCCAGGCAAGAGTACTGAAGTAGGTTGCCTCTCCAGGGGATCTTCCTGACCCAGGGATTGAACCTGGTCTCCCGATTGCAGGCAGACGCTTTACCATCTGAGCCATCAGGGGTCTCCTGAAAAAGACTATCATTTATGTTCTATCTATCTATATAGATTTAAATGAATCATGGCAATATTCTTCCTAGTTTGATTGCTAATACCTAAGTTTCTTTAAGATTCTATTAGTCAGTGTCTGGTAACCATCCACTTTAGGTATTTCAAATAGAGAGAATTTAATACAGGAGAAGTGTTATAAGGACAGAGAGAACAGAAGAGAAAATAAAGGAGGGGAGGTGACCAAGCAAAAGGGAAAAAAGTGCTGTTACACAGACCTCAAAGCATGCTGACACTCTTAAGCAGCAGTCTATAAAACTATACTTGCTACAGAACTCTTGAGGACACTATCTCAGCCAGTGTTAATTCTGTCCAAGACGGGGCAACTGCTTGGGCCAGGGCTGGAGCTACAAAGAGGTGCTACTTCTGCTTAGCCACTGAAGCCTGCAACCCCTTCATTCTCCCAGCCAACTACACCCACCAATGTCTACACTGTCACAGGTACAAGCCTCAGCTTCTCCCCTCGTCTAGTGATCCCCAGCCAGCACTTGCTATCAGCAAGGGAGCTTGGTAATGTCGTTTGCAAGCTCTTGGCTTTAGCATACAGGCAAGTGTGTCTTCTTCTACATCAGAGAGTCTCCAGGAGCCTCTGATCCAGAGGATTTTACTGTTGTCTTCACTTGTCTCTTCTCAGCCTCTTTGTCAAAGCAGCAGTAAAAGTTTAAATAAGTTAATCTGTTGCCAAGCGACTCACTTTTGTCTCAGCATACTTCTCATTGCCTGTGGTGGCATTTTTCTATTTCTTCAGTGACAAGGCACTGGCAGGTTTTAAATAATTATATATACACCTACGATATCCAGAGGTTTTTTTTTTTTTTTAAGTGCTGATTTTTATTACTTTAGATAGATGTCTCTCTGAAGCCTCAGAGTGAAGTATATCACTTTTCAAAATCTCATGTACTTTCTTTTTTTTTTTGCCTTCAGTATTTTTATTTTTTTTTATTTTTATTTTTACTTTATTTTACTTTACAATACTGTATTGGTTTTGCCATACATTGACATGAATCCACCACGGGTGTACATGCGCTCCCAAACATGAACCCCCCTCCCACCTCCCACCCCATATCATCTCTCTGGATCATCCCCATGCACCAGCCCCAAGCATCCTGTATCCTGCATCAAACATAGACTTTCAAGAGACCTTGGCTGTGCCATATATATTTGCAGTTCTTCACTTCCTTGTTTTGAAAACGACGTAGATTTAGTGCTTTAGATGAAGCTATGGACCCCTCCATCTTATCTTCTTCTTCTTTTTTTTTTTTTTTTTCTGGTGGTTTTTCTCTTGAGCATTAAAAATTATTCCAGATTGTCTTTGTTTCTTTAGGAAAAGAATGCACAAAAACTAGCTGATGAAGCAGAGATTTTAGACACTACCATTCAGTGGCTATTTGGTCTTTCAATTTTAAAAGTTTCAGTTTATTCTTCATTAGGAGAAATTTATACATATGCACACATATACATATAAATGTGCATTTTTTCAATTCTACCTTCTACCTGTATTCATGGGATGGCAGGGAAAGACATGTGTTAAGCACGCTGTTGCTGATAGGTGTTGTCCTCAGTTTCAGCCCTGTGTGGGTAGTTCATGGATTCTCCTTAGGTCTTATTGTGCCCATTTTGTAGATGAAGAAGAAGTGAGGATCAGAGATGCTGAGCAAATTGTCCCAGTCAAATCAGTCATTGTTGGAGAAGGAATGAAGCCCAAGTATGTTAATGTTAAGGTGAGATTTTGTCCCTGTCCTGTGATGGTGTCCTGGGGCATCCAGGTGCTTGTTTCATACTTATGATCTTGGTAAAGTTGGTAAACCCAAAGGTCCTTTTAAAATCTGAGTTTTAAAGTTTCTATTTCAGTTTCATTTAAAGTTATGATCCTAACCAGAATACTCACTGGGATCCTATCCAGAATACATTTCACATACCCAGAGAGGATGGTGCTCTGAACAATCACTCGAGAATTCTTGTCCTTGCTACAGACTCTATTACACTGGCAGTTTCAGACTGGGTCTGTTTTATGAGTACATATTTCAGACATGGTATCAAGCTACGGCTGTAGCAGGTCAGCCCCATGGTTGTCCTACCAATGAGATATTTGGACAAAACATTCTCGAAGGTAAAAGAGACTGCATTGTCCCATTGTCTTCCATATTCACAGACTCACCTAACAATTACGGTATCTTTGACTCTAGTCTATCTCCTGTTTGTAATTTTTTCCTCTGCTGCCACAACTGCATGTTTTGAGAGCAATTTTTAAACTAGGAGTAAGTCGTTCCTTGTTTTTTTTTTTTTTTACTTAACAGGCTAATCAAGACTTAGGAATGTGAGATCATCTTTTGGTCAAGAGTATTAGACTTTTTCTCTTGACCAAAAAATGGTCTCACGTTCCCTAGGTCTTGGTCAGCCCATTAAGTAAAGCATGCATTGTGGTCAAGTGTATTAGAATTCTGCACAATTTGAGTGCGCACTTTGAGTCCCTCCTCTTAGACTTGATGCCATCTTCATCTCTAATTCATACCCTTTGAAATGCAAAAATGTGAAATATGTTCTGCAGAAACAAAAGGCATCAGATGAGTGCCCCTTGGAGCGAAAAGCTGTTGTGAAGAAGGCAAGGTTCACATAGTTACAGAGAACACCTTCTCTTCTGCCCTGCTTCTGGGATTTGAGGAAGTTAAGTTGGAGAGTTTTCTCCCATTCTAAATTACCTTAAATGTTTCTCATAAAACATTTCTCATTCACAGTGTCTCTTGTGAAACATGTGAAGGAGAATTATTAAAGCATATTGGCACCTTTCATGATGATTATCCACTTGATTCTCATAACAGCTTCTCTCCTTCCAGGCTGCAAAATTTGTTAAGGGAAGGAGGAAGTCTCATTGTTTCTTCCTCATCTAGCCCCATACTCTCCCAAAAACACCCAGCACAAGCAGGCATCTTATTGGCAGTTTTAGAAGATGCTAAGAATGCCCTCTCCCTCCCTCCTGCCTCTTCAGATATGCCTACCTGTGGAGAGAAGGGACTTTTAGGGCTTTGCTGGCACAAAGAGGCCAGTCACAGATAGTAACTGGGTAAGTAAGTCTTTCGAATTCTAGGAGTTATTACAGAAAGTTCAATGTTGCAAAACACCCAAGTCATATCCTCCAACATGGTCTTTCTCACTGTATTTTGATTTCTATTTCCCTGGGTTCTGTGGCTAGCTTCCAGTTGCTTCACAGCTTTGTCAAAGAGACAGTTAACTATTGACTTCTTCAACTCAAAAGTGCCAACTACAAGCCCATAATATACTAATTACATACATTCACTCATTTAATGCTTATAAAAATTCTGGAAGTTACAAATGGGGAGACGATGCTTCAAGAATTTAAGAAAAGCAAGTTTGCTACAGTTAAATGACTAATTAGTGGCTGATCCAAGAGTTCAGGGCTGTTTGACTCCAAATTTCCCACTGTTTGTACCACCATACAGGACTTTGGTAATTATTTCATTTGTCCCACTTCCATCTCTTCAAATGTAATTCTTGGTAAACGTAGTCGCTTCCCCAGGTGTGATAAAAGAAAGTCTCCTCTGAGGTCAATTCTAGATACTTACCTTCAACACTATTTTCTTTCCCCTGGGCAGAGTCTGCAAAGAATCAAGAGGTCTTCAACTTCTCCTGCAACTCATTCATTCTGTGAATCAGCTAAGATCTCCTCTTTACTTCTCCTCATGATAAAGGACCTGTTTACATCATAGTGTTTCTCCTGTGAAAGGAAGCAGATTCTGGGGAAAAAAAAGAAAGAAAAGAAAAGGAAACCCTTGCCAGGACTGATGTCTTCTAGTCCATTGCTATGACTGAGGTTACACATTTCCATCCATTCATTTATTAACTCCTTTTTGTTTATTTTTCAATTGGAGGATAATTGTTTTACAATATTGTGTTGGTTTCTGCTGTACAACAGCATGAATCAGCCATACATATACCTACATCCCTTCACTCCTGAACCTCCACTGCAACCCCCCATCTCACCCCTCCCAGTTGCCACACATATTGAGTCTATTTAATAGAAATATTCTGTAAATGCCAAACTAAAACCATAATATGTTATGGACTCAATGTTTGTGCCCCCACCCCTGAATTTAAATGTTGAAATCCCGCCCCATACCACTGTGATAGTATTAAGAGCTGGGACCTTCAGGAGAAAATTAAGTCATAAAGGTGGGATCCTTGTGAGTGAGGTAAGTGTTCTTATAAGTGGAACCCCAGAGAATTCTTTTGCCCCTTTTCTTCTGCCATGTGAGGGCACAAGGGGTTAATTGGCTGTGTGCAACCAGGAAGAGGGCACCTCTTGCCAGATCCCAACCCTGCTGGCACTCTGATCTGGCCTCCAGAACTGTAAGGAAACAAATGTTGTTCATAAGCCAATCTGTCTATGGTACTTTGTTACAGCAGCAAGAACTGACTAATATCAGGACAAGCAACTTTCCCAATTATTTCTATTCATTGTCTTTAAATTCAAATAGAATCTGAGCATAATTTCAAAATCTTTGACAAATAACTGGTCAAAGACAGGTAAGATTCTTGACAATTTCTTCATGAAAATGGTTAGGGGCAGAGTCAGGTTTCAGGATCACTGTCCCTTGCTTGGTTCCAAAGGCAAGTCATTGCACTTGAAGTGATGTCTGTTACTGCACTTCCTCCCTTTGATGGACAAGATCCTGGAGCTAACTAACACTGTAGTAGCAAAAGCAATCTACCGATTTTGAGAATCTAGAGCAGGAGGAATTGTCCCAGTCTCTGTTGATGAGACATTCGCCAGCCATGTGGAAACACTTTTGCTTGCTCAACCACCATACCTCTGAAATATTTTAAAATTCCAAGCTATGTCTTGCCACATACTAAACACGGATTCAGCAAACCATCCTCTGTAGCGTCCTCATATCACAGTTGAAAGGGCATCAGGGTTTCTGAATTTGCAAACCAGGAGGAGCAGCACTTCATCAGGGCTTTGGGAAGGTCCCTGAGGAAGAGGAGATATTTCTGCTTTTCTTTCTTCCCTTCTGTGTAAGCTCCCCAAACACTTATTTCACACACCTGGATAATCTACTTCCACATTGCATTTAATGCAGATCACATTAAATTTTCTTGTTGGAAGAACTTGAGAGGAGGGAGAGGTCCAAAGCAAATCAGACCTGTGGGGGTGGCCAGTTCCTGGAGATGATAACCATTCAGACTGAGGGTGAGTATTACGTGTTGATGAAAGGAAGTAGCCATGCATGCTAAGGAGTGTTTCCTTATGCTGCTGTGTTTAAATGTGCCGCTTTCCACCAGCAGTCCCTCTTCCTATAATAGCTTTCCCGCCTATACCTGCACAGCTAATTTCTTCTCATGCCTGCATTTCAGCTCAAATGTCATCTCAGGAAGCCTCACTCATTCCATACCCCAGGTCCCCACCTTGGGTACACCTTATGTATACCTCTATCGAGTGGAACTATAACTGTCCTACTAGATACCAACTACTTCAGGGAATGGCTTTGACTTATTTCTGTGACCCCCAGGAGCCAGTATGGCACCTGGAAGAGAGTATTCACCCAGAAATTATTAAATTAATGAATGAATGAATGGATGAATAGTGTGTTAGTTGCTCAGTCTTGTCTGACTCTTTGTGACCCAACACACTATAGCTCACCAGACACCTTTGTCCATGGGATTCTCCAGGCAAGAATACTGGAGTGGGTTGCCATTCCCTTCTCCAGGGGATCTTTCTGACCCAGGGATCGGACCCCATCTCCTGCATTGCAGGCAGATTCTTTACCATCTGAGCCACCAGAGAAGCCTGAGTGGATGAATAAAGGATCACAACTGAAAAGTTATTACTAAGTACATTTTTCTGGTGAATAGAATGAATCCATACTAGTTTTGTACAACTTATTCAAAATTTTTGGTATCACAATGTCTAGGATTTTCTAAATCCTCATGAGAAGAAGAGTCAAGAGCCTGAACTGCATTAGAAATAGTAGATCAAATCATCAGCTCCCTAATAGAATTAAGAATTAAGATGTGAATAAATTCCTTCTCAGTCTGACACTATGTACTTGGAATTTTAAAATTATTTTGAAATATAGTATATATAAAAGAGTATGTGTTGTGTTTATGTATGATTTAAAGTGCAATACTTGTATAAAGAATAATAATAAAAAACCTCATGAACCTCCTACCTAGCTTAAGAAATAATGAACTATGGTCTTTACCAACCTGGAGATGAAATGTGAACATATGGTTATGTTTTCATTATAAGCACAGCTTGTGAAAATTTTACATTGTGTTTAGAGAACATGACTAACATTAGCAAAATAAATAATCATTTAAGATTAGGACTTGAAGAGCCAATTTAAGGCTCTGGTAATCTCCATGATACCTATTGCATCTCATGCTTTATCTCCTTGCTTTCCTGGTGTTGGATTCCTCTCAGTTGTGTGCATGTGTGTGTGTTTAAATCACTAGTCCAGCATTTTCCCTGAACTGTATACCTGCACATATCTAATTATCTGGTAGACATCTGTATTTCCTTCTCCAGGTGATCTTCTTGATCCAGGAATTGAAGCCAGATCTCCCACCTTGCAGGCAGATTCCTTACTGTCTGAATCACCAGGAAAGCCTCTATGTATGGTTCAGTTGAGTTCAGTTCAATCACTCAGTCGTGTGTGACTCTTTGCAACCCCATGAATCGCAGCACGCCAGGCCTCCCTGTCCATCACCAACTCTCGGAGTTCATGCAGACTCACGTCCATCGAGTCAGTGATGCCATCCAGCCATCTCATCCTCTGTCGTCCCCTTCTCCTCCTGCCCCCAATCCCTCCCAGCATCAGAGTCTTTTCCAATGAGACAACTCTTTGCATGAGGTGGCCAAAGTACTGGAGTTTCAGCTTTAGCATCATTCCTTCCAAAGAAATCCAGGGTTGATCTCCTTCAGAATGGACTGGTTGGATCTCCTTTCAATCCAAGGGACTCTCAAGTGTCTTCTCCAACACCACAGTTCAAAAGCATCAATTATTTGGTGCTCAGCTTTCTTCACAGTCCAACTCTCACATCCATACATGACCACAGGAAAAACCATAGCCTTGACTAGATGAACCTTTGTTGGCAAAGTAATGTCTCTGCTTTTGAATATGCTATCTAGGTTGGTCATAACTTTCCTTCCAAGCAGTAAGTGTCTTTAACTTCATGGCTGCAATCACCATCTGCAGTGATTTTGGAGCCCCCCAAAATAAAGTCTGACACTGTTTCCACTGTCTCCCCATCTATTTCCCATGAAGTGATGGGACTGGATGCCATGATCTTTGTTTTCTGAATGTTGAGCTTTAAGCCAACTTTTCACTCTCCTCTTTCACTTTTATCAAGAGGCTTTTTAGCTCCTCTTCACTTTCTGCCATAAGGGTGGTGTCATCTGCATATCTGAGATTATTGATATTTCTCCCAGCAATCTTGATTTCAGCTTGTGCTTCTTCAGCCCAGTGTTTCTCATGATGTACTCTGCATAGAAGTTAAATAAGCAGGGTGACAATATACAGCTTTGACATACTCCTTTTCCTATTTGGAACCAGTCTGTTTTTCTATGTTCAGTTCTAACTGTTGCTTCCTGACCTGCATACAGGTTTCTCAAGAGGCAGGTCAGGTGGTCTGGTATTCTCATCTCTTTCAGACTTTTCCACAGTTTATTGTGATCCACACAGTCAAAGGCTTTGGCATAGTCAATAGAGCAGAAATAGATGTTTTTCTGGAACTCTCTTGCTTTTTTGATGATCCAGTGGATGTTGGCAATTTGATCTCTGGTTCCTCTGCCTTTTCGAAAAGCAACTTGAACATCTGGAAGTTCACGGTTCATATATTGCTGAAGCCTGGCTTGGAGAATTTTGAGCATTACTTTACCAGCGTGTGAGATGAGTGCAATTGTGCAGTAGTTTGAGCATTCTTTGGCATTGCCTTTCTTTGGGATTGGAATGAAAACTGACAGGTTCTCAAACTCAATGAAACTAAAAACTACAATGCGCAAATTCTCTCCTATACATCTTATAACCTAATCTTTCCCTTTCCTAGTCCAGTCATTAACTCTCCCACACTATACATTTGGTGTTATCATGACTTTTTTTTTCTCTTTTAACACTGCACTGTAACATGACACTCTCATAACTAGCTTTTCTATTCATTGTTTCTTTCATTCTAAGATATTGTACACAAAATTTCCAAGATTTTTTCAAAAAACAAATCTTTATTCAGCCACTTCTTTATTTAAACAATAAACAGACAAATACATTGATGCTCCTCTGCAACCTGTGATCTGAAGAGACCAGGGTCCTATGGTGTTAACTCAGGAACCATCAGAACAGAAATCCCAAGAGCAAAGGTACAGTTTCCTAACCTCAGACTCCACAGTCACCCAAGAATTTACCTGGAAAGCAGTGAGGAAGAGATGCTCTTCTGCTTGGGAAGGAAGGACCATGGTTGGTGAGCACCATGGACTTATCACTGATTTGCCCCCATCACATTCCAATGGGTATATATTTGCCAATATACTACTTTTCTTTATTCTAGAAAATCTAGCCTCAGTCTTATATGAAATGTCCAGAACCTTCTCCATGCTCAAATTTAGCAGATGTCTATTCACTTTGCATGCTTGAAACAATTTAGAGGTACCAAACAGACACTGCAAAGAAGTCAAAGTATTTTTGAGGGGCTTTGTGTGAATGAATTTTTTATTTATAATTATATGATTGAACTGTGACTGCCATAACCAATTTGACCACCCTCCAGTTACAGGTAAAACACCTGTAGTGGCCCCTTGGACTTTTAGAAGTTTCCTCGGGTTCCTGGAAATTTTCACATGCCCCAGCTACATATATGCCTCTAAGGGAAGAAGGACCCCGATGACTATCTCTGTTTGGTAGAGTTTCCAAAAGAAAATGTGAGACTCCCATCAGGTAAGCTTTTTGGCCAGTGCTGCTCTGCTGGCATGCCAGACAGACCAGGTGGGAAGCCAGACATCTTGAAGTTTTGTGGCTCTTGACTGGATCTGCTCTTCACCACCCGGTATCACGCTATGGTTTTTGTTTCTCTTTTCTAACACAGTGGATCCTGTTGTCTCCCAGTCTTGCATTTTATTCAATACACACTTGTATTAGGAAGTGTGAGGGTTGGTAAAAACCTGGGTTAAAGTCATACTCCTTTTTTTTTTTTCCCCAAGTCATAAGTGTAATTCAATAGCTAAAGCAAAAATAATCAAGTTTTTTTTTTCTTCTTTAAAATTTATTTTTGGCTGCACCAGGTCTTTGCTGCTGTGTGTGGGCTTTCTCTGGTTGCAGTGAGTGGGGTCTCTTCAGTTGTGGTGTACAGGCTTCTAACTGTGGTGGGTCATCTGGTTACAAAGCACATGCTCTTGGGCACATGGGCTTCAGTAGTTGTGACATATGGGCTGACTTGCCCTAAGACATGTAGAATCTTCTTGGATGAGGGATCAAACCCATGTTTCCTGCATTGGCAGGCAGATCCTTAATCACCGGACCATTGGGAAAGTCCAATAGTCAACTTTAGATTCAGAATACATGCCAGGTCATCATCAGCTCTAAAGGCACCCTGCTACATATTTGCTATCTGGCACCAGATGATCTATTTAATATCCCTGAACTTCAGTGTTCTCATCTCTAAAAGAGACATGATACAATCTGCATCTGGGGCTGCGGTGAGCATCACACAGGACACTATGATAGCAGGTGTAAACACTGTGTGTATTATACATGCCAGTTACTATCACTGTGATGGCAACTCCCCAAAAATGGACCCAAAGTGAGCATCACTCAGCTTGTGCCTGATTGCCAGGCTCCTGCTTTCTGTCCTGGCCATATTCAGTGGAAGTCAATGCCTTGAAAGAGGACTCCGTGTGATACCACCTCTGGGTCTGCCATGTTTAGGTGGCACACAATTAAACTTAAACTGAAGCCTCATTGAGGGATTATTTTGCTCAGTAAATGTAATTAAAAGCCAACTCTGAATGGTTATCTAATTACAAATATAACTTTGTTTGATTCAACAACTATTTGTTGAACATCAGATATTATGTGTATCAAAATTTTAAAAGGGCAAAGTTTCTGAGGTCAAGAAGATGAACACATAAATAATATCTTAACAGTGTGATAAATACTAAGTGTACAAGCAAAGAGTTATAAGGACCCAGAAGAGAACAGTATAAGCACCTGTGCTTGGTCAGTGGATGAATTTAGTGGAAGCCACATGGAAGAGATGGCATTGGGTTAGGACCCTGGAAGAAGAGATCGTGTTTCCCAGGTAGAAAAGCGGTGGGGGGGAAGGGTTGGGGGGGGTTGGGGGGGGTGGAGGGGGTGTGGGGGAACTTATAGGCAGAGATAACAGCAGCTAAAGTGTCAACCAAGATGCTTTGATTGGTTCTGGATGGCACTCCTTACTACCCATTTCACTTTGGGTAAATTACTAGACCTATCATTTAGTTTCCTTATGTGGAAATCGATTCTAATAATATCTACCAAAAAGGTCTTGATAGAGACAAAATGATATTATCGAATTTCACTAATGGCATGCTGGGTATACAGAAGATACTCTGTACATTTCAGACTCATTCATGGAACACAAAGAACTTGACGAGGGCAGCACAGTTCAGCATCTTAATGAAGGTCCCCAAAGTTCACACCCCTGGGAGACAGTGTGGGTGCTGGGCTACCTGTGGAGACTGTGAGAGTGTGGCCGTGGCCGTGCTTTGCTGTTGTGTGTTTGTTTCTCACTAAGGCCATCAGTGGACTGCAAGGAGATCCAACCAGTCCATTCTGAAGGAGGTCAGCCCTGGGTGTTCTTTGGAAGGAATGATGCTAATGCTGAAACTCCAGTACTTTGGCCACCTCATGTGAAGAGTTGTCTCATTGGAAAAGACTCTGATGCTGGGAGGGATTGAGGGCAGGAGGAGAAGGGGACGACAGAGGATGAGATGGCTGGATGGCATCACTGACTCGATGGACGTGAGTCTGCATGAACTCCGGGAGTTGGTGATGGACAGGGAGGCCTGGCGTGCTGCGATTCATGGGGTCGCAAAGAGTCAGACACGACTGAGCGACTGAACTGAACTGAACTGAACTGAAGGCCATCAAACTGAATTACTGGGTCCTCTCCCCAGAAGACTATTCCCTGTTCTTGCCACTAAGAACTGTCACGTTTCCCAGAGCCAAGATTATGGATTCAACCACTGGATTGGTCATAACTTTCTCAGCAAACATATCAGCTGTGACAGTGTTGGTGTCTCTGGCTGCACAGTTGGGAAAGCTCTCCAGTGAACAATCATCCTCCTGGGTGAAGGTTTCGCATGACTGTGGTTATACTGGGCTTTCCTGGTGGTTCAGATGGTAAAGAATCCACCTGTAATGCAGGAGACCTGGCTTCAGTCCCTGAGTAGGGAAGATCCCCTGGAGAAGGGGATGGGTACCCACTCCTATATTCTGGCCTGGAGAATTCCATGGACAGAGGAGCCTGAAAGGCTACAGTCCATGTAGTTGCAAAGAATCGGACATGGCTGAGTGACTTTCACTTAATGGTTATGTTAGTGAAGTCAAAGTCCCAGAGGAATGAATTATGCATAACTGTTTCCAAATAGTTCGTCCAAACTTCTATCCTAGACTCACCCTTCCCCTCAACTGACCTTTGTCCTGTGTACTCAGTTCATGACTGTACCCCGGACCCCACAAATAACCATCCAGGAGAAAACAGATGAAATAAACACCTCCCATCAGGTACCTGATGGAAAACAGCAAACTGCTCATGTTCCCTGCACAGTTAGCTTTATTTTTAAGTTCTCCTGAGCAGTAAGAGAGCCACAGCATAAACTTCCCAAACTCACAGTATTAAGTTACTGTTAATAGTGCTGCCTTCAGACAACTGTGCTGTGGACTGACCCTTGGGTTTGTGGTTTTGTTTTTCAACTCCAAGCTCAGGTCGGGAGCAATAAGGTTAGCCACCTGAAACAACAACATTGGCCTAATCTAGAATGATCTATTTCCCCTGCAAAGATTGGTTTCTGTGTTATTTTTATTTTTCGAGGGAGTTAACATTTAACTGGCACATTAGCCCTATCCATCTCCCTGAATAGGTCTGTCTGTTTCAGCATGTTCTCCCACCCCGCCACGGAGCCCCGCTTTCCTCGAGATTCAGGAAGCTCTAAATATTCATGAGGGCCAAAGACCCATGCGCTTGGTGAGTCCTTCTCCACCACCCACTCCATTAAACACGATTTCCGAAGGTATTTCACAACTTGGAAAAGCTGATCGGAAAAAGTGTGGCACCGTTACAATTGGGCAGGATGCTATTTTTGAAAATGTCACTTACGCAGAAGGAACCGGTGGCCTGATGGGTGTCCTGCTGGGAGTTAATATGAAGCACCTCAGAAGATTTGTAAAGAAAAGTGGTGTTCACAGTGTGGACCTCTGGTCAGCACCATTCCCCTGCATGAGAAATGTGTTAGAAATGCAAAGGTAACAGATTTGCCGAGTCAGAAACTCATCAGAAATTATAGGAAAGGCCAGCTATCCATGTCTTGATGACCAAACACTGGGGTGGATCTTGTCTGCCTATCTTGTTAGAACCATCATAATAAGCGTTAGACACACACAAGGGTCCCTTCAGGGACTTTGAGATTGGGGCTTTACACAGTCCTGGATTCTATACCAGTTCTGCCATTGATTAGATATTTATCTTAGGCATGTTTTGTCATGTATCTCAGCCTCACTGTCTTCATTTGTCAAAAGGTGAGAGTAATATAATCTGCTCTGTTTAATTCCTTGAGTTAATTATTACTTATGGTGTTCATCATACATTGAATAAATATTGGTTAAGGGGCTTTAAAACCTTGAGAGTGCCTCACATGGTGTCAAAGCCTTACTGCAAAGATTTCCTAGTTATGAGTCTCACGTGCTATGTTGGGACATCCGAAACACAGGACAATCTGAGCACAGTGCAATATCCTTATGTCTTGTCAGTGACACAACAAAAAGCGTGCATCTCCAGTCCTTCTTAGATGCACACATGAAGGCAGTGTTTCAGTGGAACCTAAGGAGACTTGGAAGATGATATAAATAAGCATGTGCTTCCTGGAGGCACAAGAGAGTGAGGTGAGCTCACTAACGGCAGAGCTGAAAGCGTCTAGAGCAAGAAGCATGCATGAGTGTGTATAAAGGCCCGCATGTGTGTGTGCGAGCCTGTGTGTTCACATGTAAAAGAGAGAAAGAGAGAGATAGAAAAAACAGGAGATAAAGGGAGGGTTAGAGGAGGGAAAGAGATACACAGAGAGATGAACACAGATAAAGCCTGAAACTGAGAGACAGAGAGACTGAGCGAGAGAGAAATAGGTCAGGCAAAGGAGGAGGAAGGAGAGGAGGCACGGAGGATAAAGTAAGAAGGCAGAAACATTTTTATGGCATTTTACAGTTTTCACAGGATTTTCCGCAGTGGCGCCACCCTGTTCCTACCTGCAGGATATTTTACCAAATGCTTCACCCCACCCAGCCATGCTACAAAGCCCTGCTGAATTGACACAGGAGGAATCTGAGGCCCAGGGGACAGAGTTACCTCTCTCACGAGTTCTGGCATGAGAAGAGGCTAAAGCAGGGACCCGAGGGCTGGCCACAGGGCTGAGGACAAGCACAGGGCCCTTGGTGCCCAGGCCTCCCTCTAAGGACTGCCCGCCAGGCTCCAGGCCACCTGAACCAGGACAGGTCAGGGCCACATGCAAGAAATCAAGGAGAGTTTTTATTTCTTCCCTTCCATCTGCATGTATTCTTATTGAAACAATAATATAGCAGTGAAGCTACCTAAATGAAAAATCCTCCTTATTGCCATCACCTTCAATAGATAACATTTTTGCACAACTTCCTTTTGCCTCTTTCCCACAACTGTTTTTCACACAGTGGTAATCATAGCACAGACACCCTTTTGCCCCACTGCTTTTTCCTTTATTGCAGTGTGCTAAACAAAGCGACTTGTTGCTATGGTGTTTCCACAATGTTCATTTTAATAGCTACATAATATTTTATTCAAGGAACACACCATAAATTATTGAGCCGTTTCTCTGTTGTTTTCTCAGTGAAGTTCCCACTTTGCGATAAAATATTCATGTAAATATATATAATAATTCACTCCATTTGTACTATGCCTTTCAGTACTTGGCTCATGCTTATGTCGTCTTGCAGTTTGATAGAATTTGGAAGGTAAGTCCACTGTTTTTAATAGGATGCTTGTGGTTATCTTAAGACATTCCAGCAAACATTCCGAATACTGTGATCTTCTATTTATACCCCTCTAGTCAAACACGCCAACACTGGGCTCCCTTTTATGGATTTTTGTGCACTTGGGCTCTTGCCCCCACTCTTTCTCTGTTCCCATTCTTCACTGATTTAGTATGGGATGGGGAGGAGAGAGAGAGCACTGGTCTAACTTCATTCCCCCCTCTAAAAAAAAAGAGGCGGGGGAAGAAACTTACTGCTTGTGATTTGTTTCTAATCCAACCATTTAATGAGTTATATTGCCAGAGCTTTCTTTCTCTCTTCCTCACTAAGCCTTCTTCTCTTCTTGCTGTAATAATTGTCCAGCTCATCCCTTCCTCTTTAAATTTAGTACTTGATTTCATCCCTCAGATAAGTATGCGCCTCAGCAATGTTCCCTTCTGTTCTCATTATTAATGGGTTTGGGGACACTTGGGAGCTTCTGGCAGAAAAGATCACAGCAGACCAGCACGGAAGGTAATTATGCAGCCAGCGAGGGGAGCCTCCTTCCTTATTTTGGTCACCATTAAATGAGCTTGTTGACAGCCCACTGTTTAACCCTTTCTTTTGAAAATATACATGCATACATGAAGTGCAGTGTGCTCACCTCTAGCTTCATTTAATTTTACTGTCAATAAAATTACCTTTTCAAGGCTTGGATCTAATATCTTCTTACTGGACGTTATTTATTGTATTTAGAGTATGCTTCAACTTGCTTTTTGAAAGAAATGGAAAATATGTGAATGAATTTCTACATGATTGAATATGCATAGATTTGAAAGCAAAAAAAAAATCACAAAAAGACATTCTCCAATGTGCCACATCCGTTCTAAAGCCATTGAACAGAGGGTCATAGCAATTATTACTCATGTTACCCAAACCCTAGCCCACGGTATACTGGTTGGAAGTCTCATTTCTGATACTCACTCCCTGGAAATGGAATTCCCTAAGGGAGGATCAGCTAGCCCAGTCCTTGAAATCACTACTAAAAAATCTACCTTAAATGTCAACTTCATGTTAAATACAAAGGGACCGATAATTTTTATGCCTCCTAACTAGAGGAGGGATGGCAGAATTGAGGATTTTATTTTCTCATTTAGGCAGTAGAGACTGGCTAATTATTTACCAATTTTACTTCCTTTTCCCCCTGGACACACAGCAAGGAGGCATTTCCAGGGGAGCTCTGGCTGGTACTTTGTGTGCAGAAATGATGCCACCTTCATCCTAGTCCCCAGATCACTGCTATACTACGTATCATTTTCTATGCTCTTTCTGTCTTTTCCAGCTTCATACAGATGGCTCTTATAACTGTTTTGGGAAGCATGTACTGAAGACAGCAGACCAGGTTTCAGAAAGTCCTCTCTATTAATGAAGAACATAAATGTGGAGATTTATGTGAACCAAAAACTAGATTTCTATCACGTTGCTCCATTCGTTCTTTTTCTGTTTGTTACAAGTCGTGCTACTCTAAACAGACACACACACACACACACCATCAATACAATAGCTTAAATGAGTCTCTTCATGAATCCTAGATAATTTATTATCATTTTTATTCAAATTCAGGCCCAAGTGTTGGTGTAAGAAGCTGCAAAATGCTTTTTAGGACCTGAAGTGCAGAATTTGAGTTACTTATTTCAGGTTCTGCTACTAATTGCTCACGGTAATTTTTTTTTCTTTTGAATGATTGTATAAGCACCATTATATACAGTAAAGGGAAGAGGTCTGTAGGCTTTTCAATGCCTTTCCATCTTCCCACGGGCCCTTTAAAATGATCATTTAAAATACAACACAATTCAATGAAATGATGTGATGCTTTCCATGAACTCAGGGAACCAATGAGAATAGAGTTTTATATAAGATTTGCAAGCAAATGAATGCTTCCCAGAGTCAGAAAGACGCATTTTAATTGAATTATTGCATTGACCATGCATCCTATTTTCTTACAGTTTTTCACTATGTCTCCCAGGCAAATTCAGCCAAAGCATTCTTCTTCTTCTTCTTCTTCTTCTTCTTCTTCTTCTTCTTTTTTTTTTGAGTTACAAGTCTGGCTTTTAAAAATGTGTATTTCTAGTTTGACATAGCATGACCTTTTCTTTCATTTGTCATGCATAAATGTAGCAGCTTATTTTCTTTGGAATCACTATATAAATCCTCATTTTTTGCTTGTGCTGGTGGTGTGCATGCACACACATGCTCACCCGTGTGTCTGTGGTGAGGAATTCTGTGAGTGTGACGCTTTCCCCATGAGTGCAGAGAGTGGCTGATGGGAGCTGATGAGGTGTGTATTTTCCTCAGGGTTACCGACCACCAAAAGATGCTCCACCTCTCCCTGGGAGAGGGGAGCCAGTGAATTTGTGGGTGTTGAGCTGTTGGATATTCTGGTGCAAATTTTTTTAAAATTTACAGTTTAATAAAACCCAGCTGACACTGAGTCTTTTTTGTAAATCATGTTTATGAGATATGAGTCAGTGATGACATGTCCTTAAGCTATTCCAGTGAAAGGAAAGCCTCTCAGAAAAGCAACCGTTGGTTTTGTGGGAAACTTGGCCAAGCATGTTGCTCTAGGCTTCTTTCTTCATTTCAGTGAAACCAGGACATCTTCAGAGTAAGTTCCAAGGTGGATTTTTTTTTTCTGTTAGAAAGTGAAGTCACCAGTTTTGTTTTTCCATCATCATTTTGACCGTCTGAACTGTCAAAGCAAGGACTTGACGATGAACCATCATCTTGAGGATGAACCCGAGTGCTGTAGTCAGTGGGTCTTTATGTAGGTGTCTTTTTTGTTTGTTTGTTTGTTAGTTTAGAAGCATTTGAAAGTCTTTCCTGAAAGTGGTTCTGTGTCATAAAAGAAGGTGCCTTTGCCAAAATGCAAAGACTCTTGCCTTGTACTACCATCTAATTCCTGCCGTCAAAGGTGATGCCATGGTCCTTTAATGGTTTTATTGTGGTGGAAATATCTATGCAATTATGAGGAAAAGGAAGTGGTAAACTATCCCCATATTCTTCAAATAAGCTGAGCATTTCACTGGAAGAAGAGTACTGTAGGTATTTCACCTTGAGGAAGAGAATACACCCTCTATACATTGAAACCCTTCTTTTTAGTTTTTAAAAATCTCTTAATTTCCTTAGGAATTGGAAACAAAGTTAGTTTTCTCTTTGCATCTGAAAATATAGAATGACAAACACAACATAGGCATATGACAATCAGTGATGTTCAAATAGGGTCTCTTTAAAAAAAAAAGTGACCTGTGTATTGTAGGGTCAAACTCGATTCATTTGCAACTTAACTTTTGTCATGATTAACTTCCCTGGTGGCTCAGTGGTAAAGAATCTACTTGCCAGTGCAGGAAATGCAGATTCAATTCCTGATCTGGGAAGACACCCTGGAGAAGGAAATGGCAACGCCTCCAGTGTTCTTGCCTGGGGAAATCCTACGCGCAGAAGAGCCTGATGGGCTGCAGTCCATGAGGTCGCAAAGAGTCAAACACAGCTTAGTAACTGGACAACAACATCAAAAGATTGCACATGGCATCACACTAACAGGCTAACCAGCACTAGAACAATAGGATTCAAGGGATCAGACATATCATCAATAATCGTGCCTAGAATCAAGGTTTTAAAAAGGAGGAGCTACTTTCAAGAAGTAGATTGAAGCCCTTTAACCAACTAAGCCAGGTACAATTCCTGGGTGGGTAAGATCCTCTGGAGAAGAGAATGGCAACCCACTCCAATATTCTTGCCTGGACAACTCCAAGGACAGTGGAGTCTGGGGAGCTACAGTCCATGGGGTTGCAAAAGAGTAGGACACAACTGAGCGATTAACACTTTGCTCTAACAGATTAAATTGATTCATATTTTCTTTTTCATATTTGTGTAAGTGTTATAATCTTAAAAACAATGTCTCACATGTCTAAAAAACCCTTGTGATAAATATAAAATACAAATTTTCTGTGACAAAAAACATTGTGCCACAGTTAAATCACCAGAAAATAACTAAATGCTTTTTCTTTTCTAGGTGTACTTAAAATCGGAACATTGGATGTTTCAAGGTATGGTAGTAAGCAAAGAAAAAACAGGGTGAGTAATCATTTAAAAAGTGGGAAAGGTGTTTTTAAACAAAGTTTACAAAGTTCATACTATGCATAGGTCACAGTGATTTGATTAAAATACACAGAGCTTGTGTGAAAAACAATAGAAAGAACTTTACATAGAAGTGAGACTGTGGATAAATAGTTTTAATAGCATGACAATGTACTTTGCAAAAGGCCCTTTTTATTGAACTATAGTTGATTCACAATGTTGTGTTAGTTTCAGGTATACAGCAAAATGATTCATATACATATGAATATATATATGTATATATAAGTGTGTATATATTTTGTAAAGGGCCTTCTAAGATGTACTAGGTGAGTACAAAGTTGAGTTCAGTTCAATCACTCAGTCATGTCCAACTCTTTGCAACCCCACGGACTGCAGCACACCAGGCTATCCTGTACATCACCAACAGCCCAGAGCCTACTCAGACTCATGTCCATTGATTCAGTGATGCCATCCAAACATCACATCCTCTGTCATCTCCTCCTCCTCCTACTTTCAATCTTTCCCAGCATCAGGGTCTTTCCCAATGAGTCAGGTCTTCACATCAGGTAGCCAAAGTATTGGAGATTCAGCTTCAGCATCAGTCCTTCCAATGAATATTCAGAACTGATTTCCTTTAGGACTGACTAGTTGGATCTCCTTGCAGCCCAAGAGACTCTAAAGAGACTTCTCCAACACCACAGTTCAAAAACATCAATTCTTTGGCTCTCACCTTTCTTTATAGTCCAACTCTCACATCTGTACACGACTACCAGGAAAACCATAGCTTTGAGTAGATGGACCTTTGTTGCCAAAGTAATGTCTCTGCTTTTCAATATGCTGTCTAGGTTGATCATAACTTTTCTTCCAAGGAGCAAGTGTCTTAATTTCATGACGGTAGTTAGCATCTGCAGTGATTTTGGAGCCCCCCAAAATAAAGTCTCTCACTGATTCCACTGTTTCCCCATCTATTTGCTGTGAAGTGATGGGACCACATGCCATGATCTTCGTTTTCTGAATGTTGAGCTTTAAGCCAACTTTTTCACTCTCCTCTTTCACTTTCATCAAGAGACTCTTTAATTCTTCTTCACTTTCTGCCATAAGGGTGGTGTCATCTGCATATCTGAGGTGACTGATATTTCTCCCATCAATCTGGACTCCAGCTTGTGCTTCACCCAGTCCTGTGTTTCTCATGATGTACTCTTCATAGAAGTTAAATAAACAGGGTGACAATATACAGCCTTGGTGTACTCCTTTCTCAAATTGGAACTAGTCTGTTGTTCCATGTCCAGTTCTCACTGTTGCTTCTTGACCTGTGTACAGATTCCTCAGGAGGTAGGTCAGATGGTTTGGTGTTCCCATCTCTTGACGAATTTCCAGTTTGTTGTGATCCATACAGTCAAAGCCTTGGACATAGTCAATAAAGAAGAAGTAGATGATTTTCTGGAACTCCCTTGCTTTTTTGATGATACAACAGATGTTGGCAATTTGATTTCTGGTTCCTCTGCCTTTTCTAAATCCAGCTTGAACACGTGGAAGTTCATGGTTCATGTACTGTTGAAGCCTGGCTTGGAGAATTTTGAGCATTACTTTGCTAGTGTGTGAGAGGAGTGCAATTGTGTGGTAGTTAGAGCATTCTTTGGCATTGCCTTTCTTTGGGATTGGAATGAAAACTGACCTTTTCCAGTCCTGCAGCCACTGCTGAGTTTTCCAAATTTGCTGACATATTTAGTGAAGCACTTTCACGGCATCATGTTTTAGTGTTTGAAATAAATCAACTGAAATTCTACCACCTCCACTAGCTTTGTTCTTGGTGATGCTTCCTAAGGCCAGCTTGACTTCTTAGTCCAGGATATCTGGCTCTAGGTGAGTGATCATATTATCGTGGTTATCTGGGTCATGAAGATCTTTCTTGTACAGTTCTTCTGTGTGTTCTTGCCAGCTCTTCTTAATATCTTCTGCTTCTGTTAGGTCCATGCCATTTCTATCCTTTATTGTTCCCATTTTTACATGAAATATTCCCTTGGTATCTCTAATTTTCTTGAAGAGATCTCTAGTCTTTCCCATTCTATTGTTTTCCTCTATTTCTTTGCATTGATCATTGAGGAAGGATTTCTTATCTCTCCTTGCTATCCTTTGGAATTCTGCATTCAAATGGGTATATCTTTCCTTTTCTCCTTTGCCTTTAACTTCTCTTATTTTCTTAGCTATTTGTAAGGCCTCCCGAGACAACCATTTTGTCTTTTTGCATTTCTTTTTCTTAGAGATGGTCTTGATCCCTGCTTCCTGTACAAGGTCACAAACCTCCATCCATAGTTCTTCAGGTATTCTATCATTTCTAATCCCTTGAATCTATTTGTCACTTCCATTGTATAATCATAAGGGATTTGATTAAAGTCATGCCTGAATGATCTAGTGGTTTTCCTTACTTTCTTCAATTTAAGACTGAATTTGGCAATAAGGAGTTTGTAATCTGAGCCACAGTCAGCTCCCAGTCTTGTTTTTGCTGACTTTATAGAGCTTCTCCATCTTTGGCTGCAAAGAATATAATATAACAAACTGTGGAAAATTATTAAAGAGATGGGAATACCAGACTACCTGGCCTGCCTCTTGAGAAATCTCTATGCAGTTCAGGAAGGAACAGTTAGAACTGGACATGGAACAACAAACTGGTTCCAAATCAGGAAAGGAGTACATCAAGGCTATATATTGTCACCCTGCTTATTTAACTTCTATGCTGCTGCTGCTGCTGAGTCGCTTCAGTCGTGTCCAATGCTGTGCAACCCCAGAGACGGCAGCCCACGAGGCTCCCCCGTCCCTCGGATTCTCCAGGCAAGAACACTGGAGTGGGTTGCCATTTCCTTCTCCAATGCATGAAAGTGAAAAGTCAAAGTGAAGTCACTCAGTCGTGTCCGACTCTCAGTGACCCCATGAGATTGGATTTGCCAGGCAAGAATACTGGAGTGGGTTGCCATTGCTTTCTCTGTGAGGAGTACATAATAAGAAACGTCAGGCTGGATGAAGCACAAGCTGAAATCAATATTGCTGGGAGAAATATCAGTCACCTCAGATATGCAGATGACACCACCCTTATGGCAGAAAGTGAAGAAGAATTAAAGAGTCGCTTGATGAAAGTGAAAGAGGAGAGTGAAAAAGTTGGCTTAAAGCTCAACATTCAGAAAACGAAGATCATGGCATCTGGTCCCATCACTTCACGGCAAATAGATGGGGAAACATGGAATCAGTGAGAGACTTTATTTTGGGGGGCTCCAAAATCACTGCAGATGCTAACTACCATCATGAAATTAAGACACTTGCTTCTTGGAAGAAAAGTTATGATCAACCTAGACAGCATATTGAAAAGCAGAGACATTACTTTGGCAACAAAGGTCCATCTACTCAAAGCTATGGTTTTCCTGGTAGTCATGTACAGATGTGAGAGTTGGACTATAAAGAAAGGTGAGAGCCAAAGAATTGATGTTTTTGAACTGTGGTGTTGGAGAAGTCTCTTTAGAGTCTCTTGGGCTGCAAGGAGATCCAACTAGTCAGTCCTAAAGGAAATCAGTTCTGAATATTCATTGGAAGGACTGATGCTGAAGCTGAATCTCCAATACTTTGGCTACCTGATGTGAAGACCTGACTCATTGGGAAAGACCCTGATGCTGGGAAAGATTGAAAGTAGGAGGAGGAGAAGGGGACACCAGAGGATGAGATGGTTGGATGGCATCATTGACTTAATGGACACAAGTTTGTGCAAACTCCGGGAGTTGGTGATGTACAAGAAAGCCTGGTGTGCTGCAGTCCATGGGGTTGTAGAGAGTCGGACATGACTAAGTGACTGAATTGAACAGAACTGTGGTCCGTGTGGTCAGTTTGATTAGTTTTCTGTGATTGTGGTTTTTGTTCTGTCTGCCCTCTGAAAGATGTGGATAAGAGGCTTATGGAAGATTTCTGATGGGAGAAACTGACTGAGGGTGAAACTGATGGGTGGGACCATGCCCAGTAAATCTATAATCCAATTTTCTGTTGATGAGCAAGGCTGTGTTCCCTCCCTGTTTTTTGACCTGAGACCAAACTATAGTGGTGGTAACGAAGATAACGGTGACCTCCTTCAAAAAGTGCCATGCATGCACTGCTGCACTCAGTGCCCCCAGCCCTGCAGCAGGCCACCGCTGACCCTCTTCTCTGCCAGAGACTCCTGGGCACTCATGGGTGAGTCTGGGTCAGTATCTTGTGGGGTCACTGCTCCTTTCTCCTGGGTCCTGATGTGCACACGGTTTTGTTTGTGCCCTCCAAGAGTCTGTTTCCCCAGTCCTGTGAACATACTGTCAGCTCTACAGTGGGGTTAATGGTGACCTTCTTCAAGAGGGCTTATTCCATACCCAGCTCTGCTGCACCCAGTGACCCTGCCCCTTCTGCAGGCCACTGCTGACCTGTACCTTCGCAGAAGACACTCAAGCACAGTTCTGGCTCAGTCTCTGGGTCCTGGTGTGCACAAGGACCATCTCTAGCCAGTACGGGGTTTGATTCTAAAAGCAATTTTGCCCCTCCTACCATCTTTTTGGGGCTTCTCCTTTGCCCTTGGATGTGGGGTATCTTTTTTTGGTGGGATCCAATATTCTTCAGTCAATGGTCATTCTGCAGCAAGTTGTAGTTTTGGAGTTCTCTGGCTTGATAAATGATTGTCATTTGAACTCAGTAGAGCCTTCAGGTAGAATTTTGACAGACACAGATGGTAGAAGAGGTATGAAGGAGAAAGGACTATCTTTCTCCATGATCAGTCAGTGATAAATGAGGTGAAGTGAGAGTGTTAGTCTCTCAGTCATGTCCAACTTTTTGCAATCCCGTGGACTGTGGCTCACCAGGTCCCTCTGTCCATGGAAATCTCCAGGCAAGAATACTGGAGTGGGTTGCCATTCCCTTCTCTAGGGGAACTTCCTGACCCATGGAAGGAATGAAGATATAAAGGAGTCAAGTCAGAACCTTCTCTGGGAGATCTTTGTCTACTTTGAAATGGTTTGCAGACAGCTTTGCAACAATAGCTACAAGTGCTAATCAGTAGTGAAATAGTATCCTGTGTGACTGGAATAAACATAATTATAAGTACCATGCACACACACACAGAGGCTTATGATCGAAAAATTACAAAAATTCAGGAAAACTTATTCTATGTCTTTTAAAAGCAAAAAGTGGTGGAAAAAGAACAGAATTGTTTCTCAGCTACAGTTGAGTTCAGTCCTGATGGTGTGACACTAAGCAAGTGGCTTAATGAGCCTCTCTGAGCCTTGTGGCTTCCCTGGTGGCTCAAACTGTAAAGAATCTGCCTGTAATGTGGAAGACCAGGGTTTGATCCCTGGGTGGGGAAGATCCCCTGGAGAAAGAAATGGCAAATAACTCCAGTATTCTTGCCTGAAGAATTCCATGGAGAGAGGACCCTGGCGGACTACAGTCCATAGCGCTGCAAGAATTGGACATGACTGAGCGACTAACACTTTCACTTTCTGAGCCTTAGTTCATTTATCAATCTATTATGTCTGTTGTGCTATTTTTTGGAAAGGAAAGTGCCTCTAAGCAAAAGCGTGGGGTTGTTCCAGGTGCGTTATGATGTGCAAGGCACTTTGCTCATCACAGCCTTCCAGCAAACACCTTGAAGCTCACACATCACAGAAGAGTGGGGTCAGCCAGGGGTCAGTGAGCACTTAGAGTTTTGGCAAAAGGAAAAGGAGGCTTCTTGGATGGATAAACCTGACTTCAGCTTGAGAAGTGTACGTTTGACCTGAGGCCAGTCACTTGCTTTCTCTGATCCTCTCAGATCTTTCATCTGCAAAAGAATGGTAATAGGATGATTATCTGGATTAAATCAATGTATGGTATCTGCAACTATTAGGTCTCAATATTACTGTCTCTCTGGCCAGATATTCCCGCAACCTCCCGCAACTGCTGGGAGGTTTCTCTGTCGGTCTCCATGATAAGCTGGGGCTCACCCTTGCCTGCAGTGCTGAGGGTGTTCTGAGGTTATCTCCTTCATCAGAGATAGCTGCTGGGAGCTGACCTTCATCTTTAACTGTCAGTTTCCTCTGAACAGTTATCCCTCGGAACATCACAGTTCATGTAAGCCACCACCAAACTGGAGGGACACTGCCCACCCAGCCACATGGAGTGTGACGCTTGATTGTATCTCTCAATTCAGAAGCTCTTTGTTGGCAATTAATGAAGTTTAACTGGTCGGAGCATGAAGAAGACAGGAAAAGAAACACACAGTCACACACGCTGCATTCCTCCTGTGCTCTGCTCCAAGGGTACATCTTCCAGAGAAGGAACTGAATGTTCTGTCTCAGCATCAGTTAAAGTCATCAAGCACTCCTGAAGGATATTCTATGTTTTGATCCTTGAACACATTCTAGTAAAAGTGATGGATTCCATTAAACCTCCCGCCAGATTTTGGTACCATGTCCTCATGCTGACTGGCCCTGGACAGCTCAGCTCTGGTGACAAAGCCCTTCCATCATATAGCCCCCAAGAAGAAACAGCATTTCAAGCCTGTCCACTTGCATGTGTCTGACTGAAGTCAGATTTCAAGTCTTATCTCTGATTTTCTTCTTTCAGGAAGCTGTCCTGGACCTCCCATCTCTCTCCACTGATTCATTTCAGCATCCCCAGCTGACTCTGTGGATTAGCGGTTCACTCTCCATTTGAATCAAGGCTCTTGAAGTTGAAAATTATCTGTGCCAAATGCAGATGCCTTGGACAGAGGTTTGTTTTTTGTGGATCTGGACCATTTGCATGCTCTCTGGCATTTAATGTGATGCCATATTTCAGTGGTTCAAACAACAACAGCAACTAATGTTTCCATTTATTTCATTCAGCAAACTGTGATGACAGTTTACTGCGTATGATTCTGTGCTAGGCTGTGTAGTAGGTCAGGACAACAGGGACAATGCTAACTATATATATCCTTTACCCTAGAAGAGATGATATTTTAAGCCCTGTGTCTAGTGATGGAGCTCCAATAGAGTCTCTGTCCTACCCTGAACTTACAGCACAATGAGGACATAACGAGAGGCAACTAAATAAGCATATGGGATAAGTGCCACAGCAGGGGATGTGTTTTAAGACCATGTAGCAACTTGTGGATTTAATCTATAGAGTCCACAGAATGAAAACTGGGAGGGTTGACATTTAAGCTGAGACTTCAGATGATAAGTCAGCACACCAAAGGAAGTGGTCAAATATATTTCAAGAACAGGGAACAATGTGTGAAGGACGGAAGGTAAGAAAGAGCTTGAGATGATTATGAAGCTGAGCTGGATAAGCTGGATGGTAGGTAGGGAAGAAATGATGGTAATATCTGAGGTTAAAGGACTAGCAAGGGGCCAAATCATGAAGATCCTTACAAATGATGAAGATCCTTTGAAAGGCTTTAATCAAGACATTATCTCATTTATGCTTTAGAAAAATTTATCTAGTTAGTATGTGGAGAATGGGTTGAAGGGAGGGAAACAGTGGTATGTGTATGTGGTAGCCTGTGCAAGAGGAAAAAGCGGCTAGATAGGTTGGTGCTTTCCAGGACACAAGAGAGAAAGGAGAGATGGGGAATAGTTAGGAGGCAGAGACAATCAGATTTTGTGATTCAGTATAGGTAGTGACTGAGATCAAAGTAAAATATGTAGGCATGATGTCACTGATAGATGTCAACTTGAATTAGATAGAATGGACACTAAGTCTTCTGGTATCACCACGTATTCTGCGGATAGCCTCAAACCAAGCTGTCTAGTGCAAGAATACCATGCTATCTTGGAACACATGGTTCTTTCTCCTGGTTGCACTTTCAATCCCTGGTTGGGGAACTAAGATCCCACATGCCATGTGGCACAGCCAAAAAAAAATTTTAAAAATCTGTAAGAACAGATGACACATGAATAATTTGGACAAGCAGTTTAAACTCTCTGAATTACAATTTTCTTATGTTTAAAGTAGGACCAATAATGATATAAATGTACAAACATTGATATTTATTCTCATCAAGGTGTTAGTTGGACTGTGTTTATATGAAAAAAATAAGATTCTCATCCACTAGTGTTATGGCTGCCCAAAATACAAAGGTAAAAATGTGTATTTGATAAGATGTATGAAAACAGCTCAGACGGTAAAGCGTCTGTCTACAATGCGGGAGACCAGGGTTCAATCCCTGGGTTGGGAAGATCCCTTGGAGAAGGAAATGGCAATCCACTCCAATACTATTGCCTGGAAAATCCCATGGACAGAGGAGCCTGATAGGCTACAGTCCATGGGGTCGCAAAGAGTCAGACATGACTGAGCAACTTCACTTTCACTTTTCATGAAAACAGCTGATAGGAAGTGTTAATACATTAAAGTCCAAGACATTGGACTACTTCATGTCCAGAGATAGTCTATCCTATGCAAGAATTGATGCGTTTGAACTGTGGTGTTGGAGAAGACTCTTGAGAGTCCCTTGGACTGCAAGGAGATCCAACCAGTCCATTCTGAAGGAGATCAGCCCTGGGATTTCTTTGGAGGGAATGATGCTGAAGCTGAAACTCCAGTACTCTGGCCACCTCATGTGAAGGGTTGACTCATTGGAAAAGACTCTGATGCTGGGAGGGATTGGGGGCAGGAGGAGAAGGGGATGACAGAGGATGAGATGACTGGATGGCATCACTGACTCGATGGACGTGAGTCTGGGTGAACTCTGGGAGTTGGTGATGGACAGGGAGGCCTGGCGTGCTGCGATTCATGGGGTCACAGAGTCAGACACGACTGAGCAACTGAACTGAACTGATGCATGTTCTCTTTAATTCAAAGGTAGAATCTGTGTATTTCCTCTTTTATTCAGCCCTGGCCTCTAGGTTCTAAGGATTTGCTGTAGACATACTTCCTCTTGGCTTTCATAATGTGTATCTGGTACATAAATCTCTCTACATAGTATAAGGCTGACTGAAATCAGGTCCTTAAACATAGAGATCTAAGATTTCCTGACCCTTCAGTCGATAAACTATTTTAAAGTAATGAGAAGACAATCTGTGTTTTGAGAAAAATCAGACTCCCAGTGAGGAGTTTTTGTTTTGTTTTGGGGTATTTTTTTAGCATAAAAAAAATATTGTTTGTCCACTGACTGATACCAGATCTTGTCACTGATATAAACAAAGTGACGTTCACCTAAGAGTTTAAACATGTGCTATCCAATAGGGTCACCACTAGCTACCCAGTTACTTAATGTAATGTTAAATAAAATGAGAAATTCATTCCTTCAATAACATTAGACCCAATTCAAGTGTTCAACAGACACATGTGACAAATTGTTGCCTTACTGTATTGTGCCAATGGAGGACAAGTTCAGAGGCTTGCCCAGTCGGCTCAGTGGTAAAGAATCCACCTACAGTGTGGGAGCTGCAGGAGACGTTAGTTCAATCCCTGTGTCAGGAAGATCCCTTGAAAGAGGGCATGACAACCCACTCCAGTATTCTTGCCTGGGAAATTGCATGGACAGAGGAGACTGGCAGGTTGCAGTCCGTAGAGTCACAAAAGAGCCAGACACAACTAAAGCTACTTAGCATGGCATGGCATAGGGCATTTTCATCACAGCAGAGAGTCCTTTTGAAAGCACAGATATACACTAAAACATGAAGCCATAAGAAATCATGGAGAGAGCAATTGTTATTTTTATTTATTTTTGTATTTTTGTATTTAAGGTGACATGACATTCTTTATTTTTTTAATATAAATTTATTTATTTTAACTGGAGGTTAATTACTTTACAATATTGTATTGGTTTTGCCATACATCAACATGTATCCACCACAGGCATACACATGTTCCCCATCTTGAACCCCCCTCCCTCTTCCCTCCCTGTACCATCTCTCTGGGTCATCCCAGTGCACCAGCCCCAAGCATCCAGTATCATGCATTGAACCTGGGCTGGCGACTCATTTCATATATGATATTATACATGTTTCAATGCCATTAAAGTAGTGATATCATTTCTATAACAGGCATTCCCCTTTTAATCCACTTTATTTAGGCTCAAATATAAAATAATGCCACTGAAACTGGACTCTGGTCCATAACTTACCAAAAAGTCTTGGGGAAATTTCCTAACCCTTTTGTAATTCTTGTGTTTGATTTCTAAATAACAGAAAAGAAAATATATGCTTACTGAATGCAATAGTGAAAATGAGAGTCATTTATTAAAACTGTTTCTTCACTTGACAGTATATGAAAGATAACAGTTGTTTTCTTTCAATTGCCCCAAACCCAAGCACATAGAAAATATTCAGTAATAAAGCACTGAATCCATAAATTTAATGAATGAATAAGTAATGCATAAGTACATGAATATATTCATTAAGTTAATAAGAGCATATTCTGTGTCAGGTATAAAGCTTTACAGTGGAACTATAGAATAAAAATAAAAGTTTCAGCTTCAAGCAGCTTATAATATGCCTAGAAACAAACAAACAAAAACAGATCATCAAAATAGTTGAGATGAGTCATGATAGAGGTGCCAAAGTGAAGTTGCTCAGTCGTGCCCGACTCTTTGCGACCCCATGGACTGTAGCCCACCAGGCTCCTCTGTCCATGGGATTCTCCAGGCAAGAGTACTGGAATGGGTTACTATTTCCTTCTCCAGGGGATCTTCTGGACCCAGGGATCGAACCCAGGTCTCCTCCATTGCAGGCAGACACTTTAACCTCTGAGCCACCAGGGCAGGTGCCAGAGGGGTATCTTAACGCAGCTTTGGAAAATATGTTGGAGGGTAGACAGGGTATCACAGAGAAATGATGTTTACTTTTGATCTGAAGTGTGAATAGATATTTGAAAGTTGCAAATGTGAGGAGGGCAAGGCATAAGAGGACCAATCATCCTAGTTTGTACAAGACTGTACCAGTTTTAACACTGAAGGTTCTGCAACCCAGCTAATCCTTTAAATCCAGTCATTCTGAGCTGATTGATCAACATGAGGCATAAGCACAAAAACTACCTTTCAGATTTCCAGGCAGAGGTTAGAGAAGAAGCAAAGACAGCAAGGAAGCAGCTCCATGAACTCACACAGGAAACAGTGATGTGTAAGTGGTGTAAGTCACCTAACTGATGTTCCCTCTGGAAATGATGACAAAAACACAAGCAAGTTCCAAAATCCCACATATTTTAGGTGTCAAAAAGCTGCAGAAAAGGTAGGAACTAAAAGAGCTAAAATTCCAGAAAACAGAGGGTCATTTAGAACAGAGCTGCTGATGACAGTTGTCCTTCCCTCCTGGCTGTGCCGGAGTGTTGCAGGCTCTGGGGGTGAGTGAAGGAGCTACACTTGGCTCTTGTGTAGGACGTAAGCCTACAACTGAACTCAGACATTTAGAGCTATCAGAGAAAAGCTTTCAAATATCTATGATTAGTATTTAAAGAAGAGAGTAAAAAAGGTAATGAAATAAAATAATAGAGAATTTCACCCAAAGAAAGTGGGATTTATAGTAGAGAACCAAGGGGTCATTTAGAAATGAAAACATGCAGTGTTAGAACTTCAGTGGATGGGCTTGACAGCAGATTAGGCACAACAAAATATATAATTGAGTACCGGAGGGCCAGGTCAACAGAAAATACCCACCTCGAGTGGAGAGGAGAGAGAGAGAAAGAAAAATAAGTAAAAATAAAATAGAATAAGAGTGTAAGAGATGGTAGGGTATGATTAGAATCTTTCACATCTGTGTAATCGAAGTCGGAGAAGCATAAGTGGAAACAAGCCAGAGAAATAGTTGAAGAGGTAATGACTGGAAATTTTCCAAAACTGATGGAAGACATGAATCCAAACATTCAGGTAGCTCAATGAACCTCATGCAGGATAACTGCAAAGATAATGTATAGTCACCTAGAGTTTCATACCAATAAAAGTATCCCTCCAACACAAGGATGAAATAAAGTTTTTCTGATACACAAAACTGGAGGAGATTTATCACCTGAAAGAAGGAAAATTGTTCTCAATAGAAATATGAAAATGTTTGAAGGAATGATGAGGATTGTTGAGGGTAAATGTGGAGGTAGATGAGTCAATATTGACTGTAAGAGATAGAGTAGCTGGGCTGCCCTGGGAATTTAAATGCAAAGGCCTAATAGTCATTAATGTACAAGGCAGGAGTAGAGAGGAAGTGAGAGAGTTGTTAAGTTTCCAGCAGTACTTTGGGAGTAGGAAGAGTCATCTTTTGCATGAGATTGCAATATGGCAAGATGCATAGAGAAATATTAGAATAAGAAAGAGAAAGTGAAATTGAAGTCACTCATTCACGTCTGACTCTTTGTGACCCCATGGTCTGTAGCCCACCAAGCTCCTCCGTCCATGGGATTCTCCAGGCAAGAATTCTGGAGTGGGTTGCCATAGCCCACCAAGCTCCTCCGTCCATGGGATTCTCCAGGCAAGAATTCTGGAGTGGGTTGCCATTTCCTTCTCCAGGGGATCTTCCTGACCCAGGGATCGAACCCAGGTCTCCCACATTGCAGGCAGACACTTTAACCTCTGCACCACCAGGGAAGCCCATACTAGGATAGTCACTAAAAGACTATTAGAGAGTACATAATTAACAAGGTGACAAGATAAAGAATAAACCAATTTCTATTAGGTAGATGTGGTAAACTGTAGATTCACAAATATTTCTGCTACAAATGAGAATGAGAATCGGGGGACTTCCCTTTTAGTCCAACGGTTGAGACTTCACCTTCTGTATTCAGGGGATATAGGTTCGATCCCTGATTAGGGAACTAAGATTCCACATGCCTTGCGGCCAAAAAACAAAACAATATAAAAACATAAAACAGAAGCAATATTGTAGCAAATTCAGTAAAAATTTAAAAAAGGGTTTGCCTCACAAAAAAAATCTAAAAAAATAAAAAGAAATGAGATTAGGGAAGCTGCACTCTACAAAGACATATAGCACACATGAAGAAATTCACATAGTTGTATAAACACATTAATGAATGCTATAGGCACAGAAAATCAACTGGCTCCCACTGATAGTCCATTAAGCAAAGTGTTTCTTGCTTCAGCAACACAGGATAACCTTACAGTTCAAGTTAAAGTTGCCAATCACTCTTAAGTCAAAGATTTTTATTTCGGCTATAATTAGAAGGGTCAGATCACAGCCAGAATAAAATCCAAATTCTGTCAGGATAAGCTGAAAATTGTAACAGGGAATATAGAATCTGTGAAAAATTCACAAGGTAAAAAATTAGAGATGGGAATATGGGAGAATGTTTCCAGATCTGATGACTGGTCATTCTAACTTTTTTCTTCCCCCCTTTCCCCAAAGTCACGTTTTGAGGAATCATCGCATGACATTTCCTCTCTGGAAATTCCTCACCTGGCTCATAAATTCACTGATGACTCAGTGAGGTTGAGAACATGAAATCCTCTAAGGTTAGACTCATGGTTTCCTTTCAGGCTCATTTAGTCTTTCATTGCAAAACCAATGCATCTGCTAACCACAGGGACATGGCTGGCGCACACTGCAGACAAAAAGGCTCAGTGTCATTGCTGCTGAGACACGCCTGGGGACCAGGAGGCACCGTTAACGTGGGAGGCTGAACGATGATGAAGCATCACTTCTGTGGCTTCGGAGGAGTGTTCCTCCTGCAGAAAGCATCGAGTCCTCCCACCAGACCATTCCTCTGTATCTATTTGGCCAGCAGTCAAGGGCAGACTTTCTTGAAATTAGTACAATGTGTACTTATCAATGATTTAAAAGGCAGCATAAGGACCCCCTAACAAAAAAAAAAGGCACCCTCACTGCCATACTAAGTGTAGTCGCTCAGTTGTGTCCAACTCTTTGAGACCCCATGGACTGTAGGCCACCAGGCTCCTCTGTCCGTGGGATTCTCCAGGCAAGAATACTGGAGTGGGTTGCCATTTCCTTCTTCAGGGGATCTTCCCAACCCAGGGATAGAACCTGGGTCTTCCGCATCACAGGCAGATGCTGTACCCTCTGAGCCACCAGGGAAGTCCAAACTAGAATGTCCCAAACCCTTTCATTTGCCATTCTAACTTAAATTGCCTGAAGGTCTTAGATTAACGTAACCTGCAAATGTAATCTGGCAGTGTAAATAGGACCTCTCAAAATAAAAGCAGCCCACTGGGGAATTCAATGAAGTAAGGCTCCTTTGGGATTAAGTTGCTCAAGTATCACATCCTCATGTCTTCCAGTCTTGCAGACTCTGGTCAGGGCCCCATCTCAAGCTGTTCCCCTAGGGTCTTGGAGTAATATTCCAGTCTATGTGCTGCCCTGTTGTTGTCTACTTATTTGCCTCCCTTAGCAGATTATCAGAGAAGGCAATGGCACCCCACTCCAGTACTCTTGCCTGGAAAATCCCATGGACGGAGGAGCCTGGTAGGCTGCAGTCCATGGGGTCGCTAAGAGTTGGGCACGACTGAGCGACTTCACTTTCACTTTTCACTTTCATGCATTGGAGAAGGAATTGGCAACCCACTCCAGTATTCTTGCCTGGAGAATACCAGGGACAGAGGAGCCTAGTGGGCTCACAGAGTCGGACACGATTGAAGTGACTTAGCAGCAGATTATTAACTCCTTGAAGGATATGACTTTATACAAATCTCTGAATATGTGGGTTCAGGACCTGGCATTCCAGCAGTACTTTGAAGATTGCTTAGGGAAAAAGAGAAAGAGAGAAGGGATGAGGGAGAGAACGGAAACTTTGGATGAATCAGTATGTTCCCTTAGCTAATGTCCCAACATAGAATTTTTCACTTATTTTTAAGTCAAGAGGAAAGCAAGAACCAATGAGTACAGTGATCAGAAAGTGAGTTTGGAAAACCAATGTTTGGATTGTCACTCAGCTTCTCCTCCTCTAATGCTATAAGGCAAGAATCTGAAATTATTTATTTGCCATTCAAATTTTTGCAGTCTGAGTTCAAATTAGGAATTCAAAGTCAATCCAAAATATGAATCTCCTGCCATTCCCCACCATCAAACCCCTAAAACAACACCAAATTAAAAATTCTTGTTATTTTCTGGTCCCTGTGATGGACATAACATTTTGCTTCTGCCTATGAAATATTTCCCAAATGGCACATTGGTAAAGAATCTGCCCACCAGTGCAGGAGACATAGGAGATTCAAGTTTGATTCCTGGGTTGGGAAGATCTCCTGGAGGAGGAAATGGCAACCCACTTCAGTATTCTTGCCTGGAAAATTCCATGGACAGAGGAGCCTGGTGGGCTGCAACCTATGGGGTCACAAAGAGTTGGACATGACTGAACATGTACAGGCATACTCACAGTGTGTTCTCATTGGGAATCATTACTTATCCTTCAAATTTCACCTTAAAAAATGCTTCCAGCTTGAAAGCTTCCCCAGGCACAATTACTTTCATTCCCACCGTATTTACATTACTCTTTGTGTCCAAATTTATTACAATACTTGTCAACCTCATTTTTAATGCTATAGCTTCCCAGCTTCTTTCCTAGGCACTGTGTAAGCTCTTACAGCACCAATCCTGTGTTTCATTTATTTCGAGATCTCCAGTGTCCAGGACGTTAGTGGCCCCTAATGCAAAGCAGGCACTTGGTAAAATGTTGACTCGAGAAATATTTAACAAAGATGATCTCAGACAGATTCCCCCAAATGCTAGAGAAATCTGACTGAGGACACTGAATAGAAAGAAAGGTGCTGGGCCCTCACTGCCCTGGGATGAACCCACCACCTCTGTGGGACAGGAAGTGTCTGTAGAACTTGCAAGCCACCAAAGGTGGTAATAAGCAAGGCTCTGTGTGTGTGCGTGCACGCATGCTCAGTTGTGTCCGACTCGTTGCAGCCTTATGGACTGTAGCCTACCAGGCTCCTCTGTTCATGGGATCTCCCAGGTAAGCATCCTGGAGTGGATTGCCATTTCCTCCTCTAGGGGATTTTCCCAACCCAGGGGTCGAACCTGCATCTCCTGTGTCTCCTGCATTGGCAGGTGGATTCTTCACCAATTAGCAAGATTAGCAGGAGAAAAAAAAAAATCATAGGAATCTGATTCATTACCTTGAAGTTGTTACTTAATGTTGCTTCAGCACTGAGTCCTGAAAAGGACCTTGTAATAATCATTAGAATAATTGTGTTGAAATCCTAGCTCAGATCCCTACCTGATATACTGGGAAATCAAGATGACTATGACAGAAACTATCCAATGTTTATTAAAATCACCCAAAGAAACGTGTCCTTCCTCCTGAGCCCATTGTTAGTTTACTTGTCCCAATGCCCTTCCACCAGATATGACTGTAAGCCTGGGTTCTGACTGATGTACTCCTGAGCAGAAGTTTTATTTTCTGCTTCCGCGCCTGAACCATTCAAATCTTTCATGGGATCCTCCACATACTGTTTCTTCTGTCATCTGCTAGACAGGGATGAGTGAAGACTCCAAGGTCTAGGGGGTTACAGACCATTACAGAGGAGGAGCCAGGATCTCTGAACACATGGAGAAGAACCCACTCTACCTTCCTACTGCCAGCCCCCATCAGAGTAGGGTAAGAATGATAAAGAGCTCACACCTCAGTAGCTTCATGTATTCAAGGTTCTACTTATATTTGCCTGCCACACTGACCAATACAATGGTCCAGCTTGTCTCTTATCTGATGAATAAATTCTAATTCCTGTACTGCCTGCTTCCCAGGGTTAAGGTTTTGTCAACCGTAACATTCTTAACCCATCTGAGTTTATTGTTGCCTTTTCTGATAGGAACTTGGGCAAGGAAAGGAAATCATTTCAGAGGAATTACATTTCACAGTGGGAGACCACTCTGGAAAGCATAGATCTTGTCCAGGATGAGTTGGAAGAATCTTTTATTTTAACGAATACTTGAGCTGAATAGTCTATGATGGAGTAGAGTAGTCTCTCACATTTATTCAGTTTGGCTTTGAGGTCTGGTAAAGTTGTTCTAGAAAATGACCCTCAGTCATCTGAGGATTTGCTACTTTATGTGTGATCCTGGGTGATGTATACTTTCTTTGAGCCTTAATGTCATTATCCAGCTAATGAAGGGTTGAGCCAGAGACCTTCTGTGCCTCTTGGTCTTGCTAACCCTCCATGGAAGTGGCCGCCTGTCTGTCGCGGACGTGTTTGAGGGCAGTGAAGTTGATTTGGAAGATGTCATGAAGGAGATTCCAACCTCGGGGAGGATTGCCTGACCTGTTGTCCTGAAAGTCTTTTTCAAGCCAGAGATTTTTGAGATGGCTTTGTGACAAGAAGGATTATGAGTCAGACTCTTTTTCTGGTTCTATTTCAGGAAACTCGTGGGAGGCAGTGTGCTGTTGTGGAAGAGAAAAAGGGCACTGGAGTCACCCAGACCTAGGTATGAAATTTCACCCACAGTGTAAGATGGAAACATTTGGCTGACTCCCTGAGCCTCAGTTCCCTTCTCTGTCAAATAGGTGCAAGAGTACCCACTCCCAGGTCGTGCTGGGTGCCTACAAGGGTGGCATGAGAAAGCACTAGAACAGTGTCTGGCACCAAGAGCACACAACACATTCATTCTGGAACACACTTCTCAGGAAAATGCAACAATTTTCCTAAAACTTTCACAGATTCTGAAGGTGGGGTGAGCACCATCGTTTCTCTACCTTAGTAAATTGACCTTTGTTGGTTTTTCTGTAGTACATGGACATGTTTGTTTTCATGGTTTAAAGTGATCAAGTGTATTATTTAGAGAAATATATTTCAAGTATTCCAACACAGCCTTGGCTTCCTCAAGGACGTAAGAGAAATAATATCCACCATCAGTGTTTTGGGAAAATTAAATAAACTATGACATAAAATATCAAGTTCTTGTAATGTCTGTAGGATTCAAATTCATTTCTTCTTTTAGAGATCGAATAGTTATTATTCAGTTACAGTATGCCACACTGTGTGTGCAATGACAGGATTCAGCAATAGATGAATCAGAGCTATAATGACTACAACTAGCATTTATCAGTTATTTACCATGGACCAGGCACTGGGCTAAGTGTAACTACTTAATATAGACCAGGCACAAGACTAAGTTATATATTGTATACATATATAGCTGTATATATATATATATATATATATATAAAACTATGTACATATGTATATATGCTATATATGTATAATATGCACACATATATGCATTGTTATATATATAGTTATATATTGTGTATATGTATATATAAAACAATGCATATATGTAAAACTGATTCACTTTGCTGTGCACTTGGAACTAACACAACATTGTAAATCAACTATATTCCAATTAAAAAAAAGAAATTTGGATTCAGCAGATCTTAACTTGTGTGGGGTCCCCTCAATATGCTCTAATTTTATATATAATTTTACTAACTGAGGGCTGCATAGATTTGATCTGTAATAGAGACTCCACATTTTTCTTCAATCATGTTGACTACTTTTAGTCCTTAATAGAAACTATATATTTAGAATCTGCTTCAAAGAAGTAATTTCTCATTCTTTTCAAGAACTCCCTCTTACCGGTAGAGTTCATAGTAGCTGTGAAAAAAGATCTAAATATTGATGAAAGCCATACTTTCACCTCCATATAGGCAACAGCATCAAGTGGAGGAACAAACGTGGGGATTGAACCCCAGGCTCTGCTTCTGCCATTCATTTGCTGTGTGGCCTCAGGAAAATCAACCCTCTGTTTCCTTGTCCCCGTTTTCCTGTTCAACTCAAAGTGAGGAACCCCGGAGGCAAGTTTATGGAGCTCTGCGTAAACAAGAAGGAGCTGCACAAATGCACAGCAGCTTTGATAACCAGAGAGGTGATATTACAGCCCCTGCACATGGTGCAACAGTTGTCTATGTGCATGTGGGGAGGAGGATGTTGCATTTTTTTTGGGGGGGAGGGTAGCAGCTTTACTAAGATATAATTCATATACCATATAATTACTCTATTTACAGTGTATTTTTAACAACTGGATGCACCCTTCTGCCTCATTGACCTGGTTCTAAATCTTCTCTGTGTTTACTTTGTTGACTTTTTGTACCGTTGGTTTGACCTAGGCTTAGAAAAGAAGCAGTCATGCTGGGTGACCTTGATTTGCAGAGCTCTGGGTCCCTTGGTTTTCGGTATGAGTTGTCCTGACCTCCTGTTGCTGGTTCAGCCAGTGGAGGAGCAGGAAGGGGAAGGGCGGAGGGGAGTTCCCACCCTTTCCTGCACAACAACAGAGACCTCAAACCTGCCCCAGCTACTAGGCCTGAGAACAACAGGGGCAAGCTTTCGTGCATCTTATGTGCCTCGACTCTGATACCCAACTTGAAAACATCTTTTCTCCTTCTTAAATTGTCTTCCTGTCTAATTTTTTTCTTTTCCTTTTAACAACTCAAAAGTACCTGATTACATGCAAGTGTCCATCAGGAATACAAAAACCTCACCAGAGGAAAAAAATCACATCAATAAATATTTGCATCCTACTCAGCTTTAGACAGGCTTCCCTGGTGGCTCAAAAGTAAAGAACCCACCTGCCAATTCAGGAGTCACAGGAGACATGGGTTCAATCCCTGGGTCGGGAAGATCCCCTGGAGGAGGGCCTGGCCACCCACTCCAGTATTCTTGCCTTTAGAATTCCCATGGACAGAGGAGTTTGGTAGGCTACAGTCCATAGGGTAGCAAAGAGTCAGACATGACTGAAGCAACTGAGAATGCACGCATGCATGCCGCTTTAGACAATGATCATTAAAATGACCTGTTTTCACTTATTTAATGTATCATCTCTGACATGAAGTACCTGTTCTCCCTCCTGAGACAGAGATGTGCTCCAATTAGTCTGGACAGGACAGGAGATGTCTTTCTCTGGATATGACATGATTTTTTTCTTTAATAACTGTTGATCACATTTAATGTGGCTCCAGACCAAAAAATGAGAGAGCTGCCCATGGATATATCAGACAATGCTGACTGGGAGGCAGCTAAGGATGCCTGGAGATGAGGGCACAGCTCGGGCAGAGAGAAGAGGCCCTGGGTTATGAGTTGGCAGCCTAACCTTCTGGTCTTTTTCTTCCTTTCATTTTTCCAGCTCAGATTATTCAGTGCCTTCTTCGGGCTTTGGTTTCATCACCTGCACATCGAAAGACAGTCTTTCTAGTGCCCCTAGAACTATGCGGATATGCAGGTCTATAAATCTAAGATCCAGCTTAAAAAGGAAATAAATAAATAACATAAACCCCCCCATTTCTACAGAAGAATTAGCTGCCTGTAGGCATGAGGTATCAGACACATCAGAATGTCTCTCCTTCTTTCTCTTTCAGCTTGTTTTTGAAGCCCAAGGAAAATCTCCAGGTTGTCTCCCTTTAAATAAGGAAAGCAACACAGTCTGTCCTTTGGCCTGATTGCATCTCATTTCAGTGCCTCATGCCCCCCTCTTTCCCACCCTGACCCCCTCAGATTTTATTGACCATTCATGGAGTGACCAAATCTGTATCAGAAACAGCTACTGCAAGTCTGCTATTATATATGGATGTGAAGCTGACTTGTGCTCTCTGGCGTTGGGCAGTAGGTAAGAGAAAGAACTGTGTTTTCCCTAGTGATGAAGGCATGCTTAAATCAATTATTTTGCATGCCAAGTTGCTTCAGTCATGTCCGATTCTTTGCAGCTCTATGGACTGTAGCCCACCAGGCTCCTCTGTCTATGGGATCCTCCAGGCAAGAATACTGGAGTGGGTTGCCATCGATTCCTCCAGGGGAATCTTCCTGACCCAGGGATAGATCTTTACTACAATGTTGTGAGGTTATCTTCAGTTCAGTTCAGTTCAGTCGCTCAGTCGTGTCCAACTCTGCGACCCCATGAATCGCAGCACGCCGGGCCTCCCTGTCCATCACCAACTCCTGGAGTTCACTCAGACTCACGTCCATCGAGTCAGTGATGTCATCCAGCCATCTCATCCTCTGTCGTCCCCTTCTCCTCCTGCCCCCAGTCCCTCCCAGCATCAGAGTCTTTTCCAATGAGTCAACTCTTCGCATGAGGTGGCCAGAGTACTGGAGTTTCAGCTGGAGGGAAGCAGGAATCGGAGCTGGGGGAGCAGACTCCTGGGCTCCTGAATCCAATGTTTCTTCTAGAACACTCTTCTCCTTCCTTTAGATGCTCAGAAAGCAACGGAACTGATGGAAGATAGAAAGTAAGGGCTCTAGGGCACCAACAGGGAGGCTCAACCCAGAAGTCTGCTCTCAAGGACCATGACTGTCCTTGCAGTTATATCTTTATTTACGGAGCTTGGACAGGGCCTGAAACTTGGGAGACTCACAAATGTGTGTTGGGAAGATGAGGAGCACAGGCTGGAGAACGGAGACCTTGGGACGGAGCAGTGCTGAGCTGGGCTCTGGACACTGGGTCCTCAGGGGCAGGGAATGGACCCTCCATGGGCGGAAAGTGATTCTGTGTGGCTAGAACATTGGGTTAAAGAAGGGGAAATGAGGAAGGGCTATAGATTATAATCATGGAGAAACGGAAGTTAAAAGGAGACATTCGAACACTGTGCTCTAAGCAATGGAGACCCTAAAACTATTGTTTCAAATGAAATAATAACACACCCATGTGAACAAATAAAGACTAATTACAGTAGCCAGGCATTTAAATGGCCACAGAGCCAGAGAGCTTTCAGAAATCTGGGAGATCTTGCCCCACTGGGACTACTACTCTCTTGACAGTAAGTAAATGCACTCTCTCCCCCACTTTTTTGTGTGCTGTCTCATTTTTGAGACCAGCTAGAGAAGCCCTTTCTCCTGGAATCCTTTGTGTCTCATTCTCTAGCACATTTGCTTATGAATAGGATGAACAACTCATCTTGGTTTGCCTGAAATATTCCCGGTTTGAGCATGAAGAGTCCTGCTTCCCCGGAAACCATTCATCCCTGGATATGTTTGTTATGTATATGTGGACATCTCTCTGGTGTTGGGTTCTGGCCCAGTCTTTTCTCCTGAAATCCATACCCATATATCCAATCATGTTAAGGCAACTTTTTTGGGATGACTCAGAGTTAATTAAAACCCCGTGTCTCTGCTACTGATCTCATAATTTCCTGCTGTCCAAAACAGCAACTCAGCCATCGTGCCAGCACCATCCACCCAGTTGCTCAATCTAGAAACATAGACAATCACAGGACTCCTCTCTCTGACTCATTCTAGACACTTCTCAAAGACCTCTCACACCCACCCCTTCCCCTCTTCCCTCGTCCCACCACCACTGTCTCAGACCAAATCGTGGTCAACCCGTCCCTAAATTTTTGTAACAGAATCTTGATTTTCCCTCTTACTCCTCTAACGAGTATTTTAAAATCATAATCAGAGTGATGACTTAAAAAAGCAAAACTGATCCTATAACTATGCTGTTTAGTAACTGCCAGCGATTTGCATCTAAACTCCCTGACCCAGCTCACAAGGTCTGTTGTATCTGAGGCATGATCCCATGGGCAGGGTATCCACAGATGTTCTCCCATTGATTCGGATCAGGGAGGGAGGTCAGAATGACTTTAGATTCAGAAGCGTTAGTTGCTCAGTTGTGTCCGACTCTTGGTGACCCCCATGTACTGTAACCCACCAGGCTTCTCTGTCTATGGATTCTCCAGGTAAGCACACTGGAGTGGGTGTCCTTCTCCAAGGAGTCTTCCAGAGCTTCAACCTGCGTCTCTTGCATTGCAGGTGGATTCTTTCCCATCTGAACCACCAGGAAAGCCCTTAGATTCAGAGACAAAGTCTAAAATGAACCTCAAGCCTAAACCACAATTTCTAATCCAGGCTTTAGAAAGCCTGGTAAAGGAGATTAGGCTGATGACAAGTATAGACAGTATTCTTCCCATGTATACACTTTACTTCTTAGAGAGCTTTTATATGGGAAGGGCTGGTCCTGGGGCATGTTTCCTTTAAGCACACACACACACACACACACACACACACACACACCACACATATATAGCTATTCGGAAGTATCACTCATATAATATGTCACTGTATGTGTGCTCAGTTGCTCAGTTGTGTCTAACTCTTTGTGACCCCAGGGACTGTAGCCCACCAGGCTCCTCTGTCCATTAGATTTTTCTAGGCAATAATACTAGAGTGGATTTCCATTTCCTCCTCCAGGTGGTCTTTCTGACCCAGGGATCAAACCCACATCTCTTGCATCTCCTGCATTTTTAACCACTGAGCTACCTGGGAAGTAAACTCTCTCAAGGAGCCAATTTTGCTGTCAATGTCAATGAAAAAAATTCCAGTGGGTCACATACATACCTACCACACTCTGCTATAATCATATCCGTGCATACACATATACACACAGTAGAACATTATATATGAAGACAATATTCTAAAATTATGCATATGCAGCAAAAAACACAAATATTCAAAATGACACTGGGTCATCCTTTTTTGATTGGACCTTTAATTAAGCAGTTACATTGTTTTGAAGCCTGTGTGTGAAAACATTATGGGCTCAGAGGGACTCACAACAGATGAGGGCCTCAACTGAGACCCTGGGACCTCAGACCCATGGCAACATCTTAGGAGGTGTTTGTTCCCTCATACTCACCCTGGGACATCCGCTGCCTGAGTACAACAGTGGGCAAGCCTCTCTCTCTCTCTGTCTCTCTGTTTTCAGTCTCAGTTCTCCAGATAAAATGAACCAGCAAGATCTATCTCACATCATGAGAGCTAATTCCTTAGGAAGGCTGACAATCCCAAGATCTGCCGTCCACAAGCTGGAGACCAGGACAGTTGAGGGTGTGCTTCAAACCAAGTCCATGTCTAAAGGCAGGAGAAGACCTATGTCCTAGCACTAAGACAGTCAGGCAGAGACAAAATTTTTTCTGACTCTACGCTTTTGTTATTCCAGCTTTCAATGGATTGGATGAGGTCCAGCCACATTCAAAGGGGCCATGGGCTTTATTCATACACTGATTCAAATGTTCATCTCATGGAGAAACACTCTCCTAGACACATTCTGTAAAACGTTTAACCCAATATCTGGAAACCCCATGTCCCAGTCAAGTTGACGTATAAAGTTAACTCTGTCTCTATCTGTCTATCTGTCTCTCTCTTTCATTTTTAGTTGACAGCACATAATAGAACAGTTAGAGTGCAAAATGCATACAACCCATTTAGAGGGCCAAGAAGAGGAAGTCATTTATTTTGCCTCCTGTTGAGCAGTGTCAGGGAAAACATCTCAGAGAGTTCACTTTCAAGCACCTCTTGAAGGAGGAGTTGCTAAGTGGAAATTGCGGTGTAGGGGCTGCAGCATAGACGGGGCTATGAGAGATGCCCCTTAAGTATGATTTCAATGATACGATAGGCGACTGCCACACTGACTTTTGGAGTGGTTTCTCTTTCCTATGATATTCTTTCTCTTTTTCTTATCTGTCTCAGCCTCCCTCCAGGAAAGACCAAAGTACCTAGGAATAAAAGATTTCCCTAAAAAAAGAAAACCTGTTGGCTTAGGAGTCAGAGAATCTGGTTCTAAGTGGATGCTTTAGGCAAATTATTTCCTCTGCAAGCCTCTGCAGAGCCTTATTTGTCCAAAAGGACTAAAACTTTCTAGTGGATAGTACTGATGTCATTTAAATAAACCACACAGGAAAAAGAATATAGCTAGAGACCAGCCCAAAGAGGACTTGGTAAATCTGGCTTTATGTCCCTCCCCTGTACACCTGGGGTGCTGTCCCCACAGGATGCCAGCCAAGGGCTGAGCCATCAGCCAGGGCCAGAGAGGAGGCCACCGCTTGCACAAGAGATGAGAAAGATGTGGAATGTGTTTTCTGAAAGCCTCTGTGGTATGACAGGGGGTGGAGGCCAAGAGTCAGATGCAGCAGCCTGTCGCCAAACGCCTGGGAGAGGAATGTCCCACAGGCACCGGGGAGGATCAGCAGAGAGACACCCTCCCAGTGACACTGGGTCACTGTGGTCCTGATGTTCATTAAGGGTCCCGAAGGGGAACCTTCCCACACTGTTGGCGGGAATGTAAATCGGTCTGGAAATAGAAAATGGGATGGAGATTCCTTTAAAAAGTAAAAATAGAGCTGCCATATGATCTTGCAATCCCACTTTTGGGTATATATTTACAGAAAACTCTAATTTGAAAACATACATGCACCCCAATATTTATAACAGCACTACTTAAATAGCCTAGGCATGGAAGTTACATAAACGTCTATGATGGATGAATGGAAAAGAAGAGGTGGTACATGTGTATAATGAGATATTACTCAGCCATGCTGCTGCCGCTGCTGCTAAGTCGCTTCAGTTCTGTCTGACTCTGTGCGGCTCCGTGGACTGCAGCCCACCAGGCACCTCCATCCATGGGATTTTCCAGGCAAGAGTACTGGAGTGGGGTGCCATCGCCTTCTCCATACTCAGCCATCAGTTCAGTTCAGTTCAGTCACTCAGTCGTATCTGACTCTTTGCGACCCCATGAATCGCGGCACGACAGGCCTCCCTGTCCATCACCAACTCCTGGAGTTCACTTAGACTCATGTCCATTGAGTCAGTGATGCCATCCAGCCATCTCATCCTCTGTCGTCCCCTTCTCCTCCTGCCCCCAATCCCTCCCAGCATCAGAGTCTTTTCCAATGAGTCAACTCTTCTCATGAGGTGGCCAAAGTACTGGAGTTTCAGCTTTAGCATCATTTCCTCCAAAGAAATCCCAGGGCTGATCTCCTTCAGAATGGACTGGTTGGATCTCCTTGTAGTCCAAGGGACTCTCAGGAGTCTTCTCCAACACCACAGTTCAAAAGCATCAATTCTTCAGCGCTCAGCTTTCTTCACAGTCCAACTCTCACATCCATACATGACCACAGGAAAAACCATAGCCTTGACTAGATGGACCTTTGTTGGCAAAGTAATGTCTCTGCTTTTGAATATGCTATCTAGGTTGGTCATAACTTTCCTTCCAAGGAGTAAGTGTCTTTTAATTTCATGGCTGCAGTCATCATCTGCAGTGATTTTGGAGCCCCCAAAAATAAAGTCTGACACTGTTTCCACTGTTTCCCCATCTATTTCCCATGAACTGATGGGACCAGATACCATGATCTTCGTTTTCTGAATGTTGAGCTTTAAGCCAACTATTTCACTCCTTCTTTCACTTTCATCAAGAGGCTTTTTAGTTCCTCTTCACTTTCTGCCATAAGGGTGGTGTCACCTGCATATCTGAGGTGATTGATATTTCTCCCGGCAATCTTGATTCCAGCTTGTGCTTCTACTCAGCCATAGAAGAATGAAATAATGCCATTTGCAGCAACATGGATGGACCTAGAGGTTCTACTAAGTGAATAAGCCAGATATAGAAACACAAATATTTTATAAAATCACTTATATGTGAAATCTAAAAAAAAAAAAAAAAAATCATTCCTTCCTAGCTCTGTTGGTAAAGAATCTGCCTGCCATGTGGAGACCTGGGTTCGATCCCTGGGTTGGGAAAATCCCCTGGAGAAGGGAAAGGCCACCCACTCCAGTATTCTGGCCTGGAGAACTCCATGGACTATATAGCCCATGGGGTTGCAAGGAGTTAGACACTACTGAGAGACTTTAAAAAAAAAAAAAAGATACAAATGAACTTATTTACAAAATAAAGACAGACTCACTTAGGAAGGGTTATGAAAGGGAAAAGGGGGTGTCAGAAGGAAAAATTAGGAATCTGGGATTAACAGATATTGAACACAAAATAAATGACACAAGGTACTACCGTATAGCACGGGGAGCTATAGTCAAGATCCTGTAATAGGCCATGATGGAAAAGAATACGAAAAAGAATCTTTCTATCCATACATGTATGTATAACTGAGTTATTTTGAGGTATGCTGCTGCTGCTGCTGTGAAGTCGCTTCAGTCATGTCCGACTCTGTGTGACCCCATAGACGGCAGCCCACAAGGCTCCCCCATCCCTGGGATTCTCCAGGCAAGAACACTGGAGTGGGCTGCCATTTCCTTCTCCAATGCATGAAAGTGAAAAGTCAAAGTGAAGTTGCTCGGTCATGTCTGACTCTTAGCGACCCCATGGACTGCAGCCTATTAGGCTCCTCCATCCATGGGATTTTCCAGGCAAGAGTACTGGAGTGGGGTGCCATTGCTTTCTCCGAGGTATAGCATAAACTAAAACAATATTGTAAATAAACTGCAATTAAAAAAAAAAAAAGTTCTGAAGGGGAGAAGATTCAGCTCCTGGTTAGAGCATGACTCTGGGTGAGTGAGAACACAGAGGTCTTGAAGCGCAGAGCGGGCACCCCCGTCCTGGGGTCCTGCATGCCGCCTTGACATGCAGATGTCACGGTGCAGTGGGTGGTGCAGCTGGATGTTCTCTGCTTGTTATAGCGAAATACTCTGTGCATTGCAGGTTTCTTCTCAATCCACAAAAGGTCCATTCTTCAGGCAGCCCCATTCCTGTTAGCATCGTCCTGAGAAGCAGAACCTTCTCTTCCTTCCCCACCTTGCTGCCTGAGGTATAGTGGTAGCTCCTGACTGGGACAGCGAGGGACCTGGAGCCCAAAGAAAGAAGCCCGGTGTGGCTGAGAGTGTCAACCCTTGGCGCCTTCCAGGGGGAGCTGGCCTTGTCAGCAGTGAAGTGCCCCTTCTTTTCTGGAGGAGCTCACCACCAGGAGAACCAGTGCTAACCTGTGAAGTCTATTCTAGAAACATGGAATCTTCTCTGTCTGGAGCCTATCAATCAAGCCAAGCACCTTCCTCCTACACAGCTCTCCGCATCTATGTACGGGAGCTTTCCACACTGCCTGCCCACATAGGAGTTTCCTGAACAGCGTTTCTGTTCATGTTATTCCTTCTAACTGGAATGCCCTTTTCTCCATCTTGGTTTATCAAAGATCTGTTTTTCTTTCAATGCCAGTATTGCCTTCTGTCTCCAGTCTTCCCTGAAACCCACCATTGTGCTAAGTTATGCCATTTCAGATGAGCTTCAGTTATGTTTGTTTTTGTCCCATTTGTTCATTCTGCCTTGCAAAAAATTCTCAACAACTGTACCTTCCCCATTGAATTAAATGCTCCTTGAGGAAAAGGAGCTCAAAGGAGGAAGGGGACCTGGACCGACGTCTTTGAAGGTAATGGGCAGAAGTGCGATACATGGAGGCCAGGGCAACATTTAAGTATGCACCCCCCCCCCAAAAAAAAATCAAAAGTCAAGAGAAACATTTGCATGCAATATTTTCATCATTTATTTCTTTGGTTGTGTCTTAGTTGCAGCAGGTCTTAGTTGCTTCATGGCACTATTGTTGTTATTATTGTTGTTGCCGTTCAGTCGCTCAGTCGTGTCTGATTCTTTGCAACCTCATGGACTGCAGCACCTCAGGCTTCCCTGTCCTCCACTGTCTCCTGGAGTTTGCTCAAACTCATGTCCATTGAGTTGATGATGCCACCAACCGTCTAATCCTCTGTCCCCTCTTTCTCTTCTCTTCCTCAATCTTCACCAGGATCAGGGTCTTTTCCAGTGAGCTGACTCTTCACATCAAGTGGCCAAAATATTGGAGTTCAGCTTCACCATCAGTCCTTTCAATGAATATTCAGGGTTGATTTCCTTTAGTTCCCCAATTAGAGATCAAACCTACAATTCCTGCGTTGCAAGTCAGATTCTTAACCACTGGACCACCCGGGAAGTTCCTGAATGCAATATCTTTAAAAAATCAAAATTATTTCAAACATCCTTAATGAACAAAACATTAAAATTTCTTTTTTTTCTTTTTTTTTAATGCTTCCCTGGTGGCTCACGTGGTAAAGAATCTGCCTGCAATGTGGAAGAGTCAGGTTCCATTCCTGGTTCAGGAAAAGTCCCTGGAGAAGGGAATAGTAACCCACTCCAGTATTCTGGCCTGGAGAATTCCATGGACAGAGGAGTCTGGCAGGCTACAGTCCATGGGATCACAAAGAGTCGGATGTGACTGAGCGACTAACACTTGCACTTTCACTTTTTAAAAAAAGGGAGAAACTGGTGTCTGTGTTCTTGTTTTACAGCCCCGTGTTATTGCACATTGCACAATGATGGAGATGGTCATTTTCAACCAGCTGTGCAGCTCCACTGGGGAGACTTAAGAAGGTTAACCAGGAAGTGGAAACAGATGAGGCGACCCAGGGTTTTATGTGTAGTCGTATATTTGGAATAGGTAGTCAGTTTTCATTCTATTTTTCTACTTGGATCGGGATGCAGGAGATTGTTTTGATAGGGATGTACAAAAGTGAGCATCTGCAGATTCTCCTTTGGTCTTGGGCTCCACCGCAACCTCCCCAGGCTCTGGTTCCAGGAAGAAGCAGCACTGGCACCAAGATCACAGTATTGGGACAACTTAACTCAGGTGGAAAGGACCCTAAGGACACTTCCCCACCTCCTGCCCATGAGAGGCTCTCTATCCAAGAAGTCTGTCCATCCCAAGACCTGTGTAATCCTTTCTCAGATCTCAAATCACAGTTCCCACCCTAGTTGGTTCAGAACCCCGAGGAAATATCAATTCCTCCTCTTTTTAAGTTAGAAATAAATTAGTCTTAATAATTGCTTCATAACCGCCTCTTTTTATCATCTTTTGTTCATCTCTGTTCATAAGTAAAATATGATTTTTTTTGATTTGGTCTACATTTTTCAGTTATTTCAAAGAGTACTTAGTCTGAACAGACACTGGGCTACATCCTGATAATTCAGAAATAGGTCATCAAAGGTCCTGCTCTCAATTCCTTGACAGTTTATTGTGCCTGACTGTGCATTACTGGGAGGAGAACAGGGGGGAGATAAGGAGACAGAAAGTGGAAAGACAATCTTAGTTGCTGTCAAAAGTATAACAACAGCGTTAAGCTCAGCAACTACTGGGACACAGAAAGTGTAAGTGAAACTGTTAGTTGCTCGGTTGTGTCTAATTCTTTGTGACCCCATGGACTGTAGCCTGCCAAGATCCTCTGTCAATGGGATTTTCTAGGCAGGAATACTGGAGTGGGTTGCCATTTCCTATTTCCAGGGATCTTCCTGACCCAGGGATCAAACTCTGTGTCTCCTGCATTGGCAGGCAGGTTCTTCATCATCTGAGCCACTGGACACAGAGGAAACCAAGAATTCAGCCTTCCTGTGCAGAGGGTCATTGTGGCCAGAATGAGGCAGGGAGTGGCCTTGTCAGGAGAGCAGGTAAACAGGGAGAAGAATGTAGGCTGGAGGCGGTCTTCCTGACGTGCTCAAGAGGAAAGGCATTTCTGGAAAAGGCAGCAGCCTATGGATAGCTCAGAGAAGGAAGTGATCAAGGACATTCATGGGAATAAACCAGCTCAGTGTGGCCAGCCCTTAAAATGAAAGAGTAAAGCCCTGAACCATCACAACCCCACCAAGGACTTGTGCAGATGGCTTTCAAACCAGCAGGGTGACATGGTGGATGTTGTGTTCCTGAGTGTGCCTGCAGGCTGCTGTGAGTGTGAGAGAGTGGATTCAGCCTGGGGAGAGAGAAAGAGGGAGAGGCTGGTGGATCTGGCCTGCTAGAGACGCGCTCCATGGTAATGAGAGGAAATAGAGAATGTCATTAATGTGTCTGCCACCAGAAACAAGGGCTAAATCTATGACGCCCCTCCTCCCTTTTCTATTATGAATGATTGCGTTTCAATTATGATTTGGAAAGTATTTCCTTGAGGAAATATGTCAGGGTTCCACAATGGGAAAGAAGGAAATGGAGCCATGAAAGTTTAATTTATTGCAGGGACTGCATTTTTTCAAAAAAAAAAAAAGAAGAAGAAGGAAATGAAAAAGAAGAGAGAGGCAGAAAAATGGAGAGGGGGGCTCCCTGGGTCGCCTGCTGTGAAAAGGGAGGGTTGGGGGGAAGCCGCCTCAGAGGGGTGTGAATGTGGATGGAGTCATTTTAAGGCTGGTGATGAAGGAAGCGGGGCAGGGAGGCACCATACTTGATGAGCAAGCTCATCATTTCATACACGGGTCTCCTATGAGTTAGTTCTGTTGTTCCCTGAGGATGCTTGAAGGCAGGAAATAGCCTTTTTTTTTGGTGCGGAAGAAGGATAACCTGGCTCCAGTCCCTCCCTGGACAAAGGGGAGGTCGGGGGTGCAGGAAAGAATAAGATGGAGCCCCACTCTCACAAGGCTTACAGTCTAGTGGTGAAGGGGTGGGAGGAAAGGAAGTGTGAACAAAAGAGCTTCTCCCAGGTTGAAAGAGCAAAGCAACATGAATCAGAAAGTGGGGTGCCAAGGCCATGAAATAAACGAGCTACCAGACCTTTATTCACACATCAGCTAATGATCCTCTCCGGAGAGCACGCCCCTCAGAGTCTTGGGAAAGGACAAATGCCTTCAAAGTGCATTCGTGTATTCATTCACTCATGTAGCATGTAACTAGGAACTCAACCAAGACTGGGTCCCAGACCTTTTCCTTGCAGGGGCTACTGGAAGAGACAGAGGCATCAGGAAATATTAGGAATCAAGGTGGTCTGAGCTCAGATGGTGATGGGGTTACAGGATCTCAGATACAGAGCCATGAATTCCGTCTAAGAAGAAAGCGGAGGAGAGCTCTGAAGTGAGTCTCAAAGGAGAAGGGGAGCTTGCTGGTGGATGGGTGGGAACATGGGGAAAGGGGGGCAGAGAAGGTGTCCCAGTGAAAGGCACAGCCCAGCCCGGGGAGAGCAAGGCAGGGAGGGAGGAAGGCGCATGGTGATTTCAGGAAGCTCAGGAGGGGTGTGGGAGGGAGAGGACCCCCATCACACAGAGACCGGAGATGACCTTGCACGATCCCTGAGTGGATTTGGGTTCTCGGGAGACCGCTCGGCATGCCTGGTGGAGGATGCCCAGGACAGCAGGGACTGGAGTTCTAGCGCTCTGGGGGAGCCCCTAGCAGTCATGGGAGAGAGATGGCAGGGTCTGAGCAAGGGTGACCACCATAGTCTGCTGAGAGGACATTCTGGGGGCCGGACCAAAAGCACTGGGAAGATAAGTCCACAGATGCTGAACACAGGTGGGCGGACACTGAAGTCTAGAGATGTTCTGTCTCAACCAAAGGCTATCGAACAATAGAATTCTGGAAGATAGAACACAGTACTTCTTCAGTGGAATCCGCATCCTAAGTACCTCAATCCCATCTCCTTTCATTTTGACGGGTAGATCTTATTTGATCAAGAATCCTGCAAGACAAGGAGCATGCCCCCAGCCCCGACTCCTCTCTCTCAACCTCTCCCAATTCGGAAAGCTGAATCCTTGAGAAGGTCAATGATTTTGCTTCTGGTTTTACCTGAAGTACGTAGCGGAGATGGAAGAGAATGCACGTCTTTCTTCAGAACCAGGACAGGTTTCCTCCCCACTTCCGTGCCCCCTAGCCCTCCCTCCTTCTCTGCCTGGTCTCTCTCATCACCGTCCAGTGGATTCTCGGCTTTGAAGGTGAGGAATTTCAGGGGCACAGGGTCTGGTTCTAAAAGAGGAGAGACATGGAATCAGCTGCTATGAGAGGTGGCGGGGATGGGAGTTTATTTTCACTTCAATCTACAGAGGAAGAAACATCTCCCTTTATCTGAGGAGTCAGGTAAGGCCTCTGGAAGGAGAGGACATCAGCTCTGAGGGCTACTGGGAATCTCTAGGGGCGAAGGACTCGCCTAAGCTCTGAACTTGGCTGCAGAATTTCCAAGCAGAAGAATCCACCCTGACCTGTGATGAGTCAGACGGAAATTCCCTTTTATGTGTGGCTAGTCCCTCAGTTTGCTTGCTAACACTCTTCCTGCGGACCCTTTGGCTTCTTTCTCTAACATACTTCCCTCAGACTGCTCAGCCTTGCCCGAAATCGCCTGCGTGGAGCCCACTCAGGTCCCTGCACGAGGGCCCTGGGAGTAGGCAGGTGTGCTGAGTGGGGGGACCTGGAACCCGTGGGCCCTTCTGCCCTCCTCCACGGGGTGCTAAAGGTAGTGCCCTTTAAGACAGCGATCACACGTTCACTCCAGTCCCCAGAGAAGCAGCGGCAGGAGGCGTAAGGCCCCGTTCCTGAAGCAGCCCAGCGCTGGAAAAGGATGTAGATGAATAACTAAGTCACTATTTACAAGAAATTCTAATCTTGGGGCAGTTCAAGGTAAAGACAGACACCAGCCAGGAACAGCTAAAAACAACACTACCAGAACACACGGAGACAGAGGCCTCCAGCCAGACAGTGTTTTCTCTCTAAATATTGTTGCCAAAAAAAACTCAGTCAGAAAATCTCTCTCTGTTCCCCGGGTACCCTCAGCGTATCAGTAATAAGAATAGCAAAAATAGTTCCCCGTGATATGAGACTGCCTACTATGTGCTAGACATCTGTTTAGATTATTTTACTTCAAACCTCACTCTCCTCCCTCCCCCTCAAAAATCTAAGTAGGTGCGATTACAAGACAGGAAACAGAGAGGTTGAGTAACTGGCTGAAGTCACACAGTTAATAAGTAACTGAGTTCGCTTCAGCCTAGGATGTGAAATTAAGAAATTGCTTTTCAGATTTACACGTGGTTTTGCCAAGTTGGGAAAGTGGTTCTACAGACTAAGATTTCATTTATTTCCAAGTCTCCTACATCTCTTCCTATGCATCTCAAGTACTTGAGGTTATGGCGATCTTTTTAAAATGTGGAAAACAAATCCCCTCTTCCCCCTAAAATGGCACAAGGAAAGTTTTGCATAAAATTTAGGAGTATTCATAGATGTCTTTTGAGAACCATCTGGGAACTGCCGGCTAAGAAACTTTGAGGACACTGCTTTGTGAGAGTTGATTCAGGATTACACCTTCAAGCCTTAGTCATTCACAGCAGGGCTCCCTCACCATCCGCCCACTCCTCTCCCCCGCCACCGCCCCCTCTGAACAGGAACCCCTGCTCTGCACAGGGCAGGGGAGATTCCGAGAAGGGACAACTGTCCTGGTAGTTCTCTGTGAGGTTGATGGAGGTTAACATCTCATTGTATTTGAGACTTCTTAGTTCTGACCTCACCTGTGTCTAGTTCAACTGTCCAGAGGTCAGGGGGAACCCTGTAACATACAAACCTCCATTAACCTCACTGATGGCAGAGATAAAATGACAATGACCTTGTTCCTTCTCACTCTTTCCCAAGCACAACTTTGATACTGCACTAAAACTTGACACTTGGTAGTTTCTTAAGTCATTGTTGCAGTGTAGAATCTGAAACCACAAGGAACACAAAGCGATCTCTCATTCTGCTACCTTACCTTGGGTGGTGCAGTCAAAACAATTCATCACATCCACTGAAGGCAAAAGCAGAGAACGGAATCCAGCCAACTTATATTAAAGCAGACGTTAAGACATTTACCAAAATGTAAAAGAGTATCTTTCCACTCATGACTTTTATTTTAAAAAATAGTTATTTTATTAAATACATCAATATGCAAATGACATTATAGTTACATTTGCATGAATGAATATATATTTTTACTTAGTTTTAATTTCTAAAATGATAAATATCAATAGATATAACTCATATAAGCAGAAAGTCTTTGAGATTCAATTTAATGAATCTAAAGAGGGCAAAAGCATTCTGACATCAAAAAATTTGAAATCCACTGCACTCCAGCAATCTGTGAGCTTGCAAATATCTCTCCAAAAGCCATTTTATTATGGAATGAAGGGGTGAGAGGGCCCTGTTTCTATTACCTAACATTTTTCAGTCCCCTTGGTGCTAACTGAGAGATGTACGCCTGGTAGGCAGAGGGCTGAAGTCCTCTAGGGAGCCAATGGTCTTATGTTGAAGGCTGATAAATGCACACTTGCCCTCTATGCCCAGGGGCCCATTAAGGGAATTGGCACATCTCTTTTCACAGCATCAACCCAGACTCTCAGTGCAGTAGCATGACATCTTCTAGAAAGGCATTTGGAGCCCTGGGCTTGGAGATGAGAACATTGACCAGATGTGTGACCAGGGCAGTCCCTCCTCCTCTCTGGATCTCCGTTTCCTTATCCATAAAATGTTTGATAAGTGGACCAGACTCTCTCAAAGGTATTTTCCTACTTTGACATTCTACAAATCTATTTGGAGGCATAGACAATGAAAATAACAATTGGCTTCTGTATGGTACTTTTTATAGTTGATGGGCTGCTTCCCCATCCAAACGTTTGCTTGGTGCTATTTTCATTATACATGCAGTATGGCAACTGTGGTTGAAAGCTTCCAGAGGAAGGTTTCTGGTATTGAGTCTTGTGTCGTTAACTAGCTGTGTCAGCCCTGGATCAATTATGCCTCATATTAATAGAACTATTGAGTAGATTAAATAAATGAAGGCAGGCCATTTAGAATTAATTCTAGTTATGCTACATGATCAGTAAACTATTATTAGCACTGAATTCATCATATTGCAGTTGTATGTTCACGTGATGACTGCTTTTCTAGGCTGAACTCCTAGCAGACCAGGACCACATCTGGTTCATCCTTGTGTGCTCAGCCTCTAAAACTGCCTAGGACCAAATCAGAATTCAATAAACGTTTTTTCAGTGGATGACTGACGGACTGATGTGATTAGTCTAGATCATCACTCAGCAGATTACCAGCCTCAGATATCACCTACTTGAGGCAGAGTATAATTTTCCCTGTGATTTGGGTTGACCCATTGGATTTCAGAGGTTGTAGATGGGCTTATATGATTTGGCTTGTGTGGTGTGCTCTGATGATGTTGACAATGGTACAGTAACCCATGAGAGGAACAGATGCCTCCAGGTGGCCACTGCTTCTTTAGTCTGGGATCAGAATAAACCAACCTTAGCAGACCTCGATCCCACAGCCTGGAGACAAACCCAGCACCCATGTTCTGAAGCAGAGCTGTCCACAGGTTCTGCCCTTAAACACAGGCAAGCTCTCAGAGAGTTGCCATTATTTTGTTTTGTGGGGTGTGTGGCTGGGTTGCCAGAAAGGTGCTGACGGACTGACTTAGAATAACTCAAATTGGTTATCTAGTCAGGGCTTTGAACAAGACATCTGTCTATTGTCCATACATCTCAGGGCAGCCTTACACCCTACCAAGCCCATCCAATATCTTCTGAGCTGATGATGACCTGCAGGTGTAAGAGCACAAGAACAGACCTTTACTGATAAATGACTGTGATTTAAGGGTGGTTTTTAAACCATTAATGGGGCAAAGCAGACTGAGACCAATGAACATATAATCTACAGTGTAATAATTATCTTTCTTACCATTTTAAAAGGTGAGAAAATTCCAGGTCCATGGGGATATCATCTAGGGTGTATTTTAGCTGGACATGACAGAAAACCTGACTCCAGCTGTTATAAAGAATGTGCATGCCTTCTTAGTCACTCAGTCATGTCTTGCGACCCCACAAACTGTAGCCCGCCAGGTTCCTCTGTCCAGGGAACTCTCCAGGCAAGAATACTGGAGCGGGTTGCCATTTCCTTCTCCAAGGGATCTTCCTGACCCAGGGACCTAACCAAGGTCTTCTGCATTGCAGGCAGATTCTTTGCCCGCTGAGCCACCGGGGAAGCCTGTTATAAAGGACAGGACAGGGATCTAAAAAAGACAGACGCATGTAGGGCTTCTGGAGAAGGCTGAGCCAGCAGCTCCAGGGGGTCTTCAAGCACCTCATTATTTCTGTCTATTCATATTCCTTTTTTATCATGTCAGCTTCACTACACATGACTCCCTTCATGCTTTGGAAGGCAGGTGGCTGCCACAAAGCCATGGGCTACTGGCACCTTCTTCCCCAAGGTCCCCACTGGGTCGGTGCGAATCTCTGTGTAAATCTCCATGGAAGGACATCTCGCCCTGGACTAATCAGTACTCCAATTCTCCATTCCTCCTTGTGTGCTTTAGTCACTGAGGGGCTCCGCTGTCAGACGCTGTACAATGGGAATACAGTGTTGAATGAAGCCAACGCAATCTCTGCCCAAGCCGAATTTATACACTCTGTATTGTGTGTAAAAATAATACTAATAGACTAGGTAGCTTGGCAGACAGATAACCATTTACACAGAAACACAACCATGGCTATCATCTACAGAGACCAGCACCAGGCACTACACAAGATGCTTTTAACTTGCATTTTAGTTCAATCCTCAAAATACGCTTATAAGTATTACTGTTCACATTTTATTGTTCAGAAAAAAGGGACAGCAAGGGCAAATGATTTAGCAAGCTCACATAGCAAGTCAGTGTGCAAGGATGAATTTGCAATCTTTTCATTTCTATTATCTCCTTTTCACTCTGTGTCCTGCCTCCCACACATGGAGTTACAGTTGGTCCTCCATACTTGCTAGTTGCTCATCCGTGGATTCAATCAACAAAGATGGAAACTTTTTTTTTTTACTTCCAGAAAATTCTCAAAAACCAAGCTTCAATATTCCATGTGCTAATAACTATTTACATAGCATTTATATTGTATTTACAATGATTTACATAGTATTGACATTGTATTATGTATTATTAAGTAATCTAGAGATGACTGAAAGTATACTGTAGGTTATATGCAAATACTATGCAATTGTATACTAAAAGAAACTTGAGCATCCATGGATTTTGGTATCAGTGAGGGTCTTGGAGCCAATCCCACTCAAATACCAAGGTAAGACTATAATCTGCTCTTCTTCAGAGGAACTGTGGTTCACGAACCAAATGTGTGCCAACATAGAATAAATTCACCTATTAATTTCATTGTGAGGATTTAGTTAAACCCTTTAGTATACTTTGATTAATTACAAAGTGTTTACACTCCCACGTACTAATCAATTTTCCAAAACTAAGCAGCTGTCTGTGTCCAGGGATACCACCCATGTACTCTTGTTGATGTTGTTGTCTGGCTGACTTTAAACTCTTCCCATTAAATGTTATAGTCATCCTTACCCCTTTTGACTTATTAGAAAATTAGCAATTTTTTATTATAGAATATGAGAAACACCATTATAAATGTTTAGGAAAAACAGTCATCCAAAGTCCAACAATCCATAAGCAACAGCTATGGGCTTAGTTTTTCCTAGTTTTTTTGTCCTCGTTATCTTGTATTTTCACAAAAATAAAATTATGTTCTGTGTATATCATCTTGTACTATACACTTGCTTCACGTTTCATATGTTATCACACCAACTTTGTTTACCTTATTTTATATATCATAATTCTAGCGTGCAAAATATGCCATCATTTTATTAGTCATTTTTTTAAACTGTTGGAAATTTAGATGGAACAATTAATAAATGTATTTTAGCTTCTTCTTATGAAGACATGACATACTTGTATTTATTTCTTCACTTACAATTTAGTTTTGCAATGACACATTATGTTGAGACATGCCTCAATTTTTCAGTCTACAGGTCTAAATCTGAACTCATTAGCTTCTTCTGGGGGTGGGGGTGGGGGGGTGGGATATCACTGTTTCTCCTACAACTCCTCATTTGCAAGGTTAAGGTCTTCTTATTTTCCAGATTGGCCTAACTCAGAAATGCCCAGTCAGCCTGACTCCCTGCTCCTTGAGAATTCATATCTAATCAGCATACAAGGCTTCTCAGCCCTTCTCTCAGAATAGAGTGACACGGCATTCAAATCTTTACCCCCATTTTCAGAGTAAATATCCAAAGCTAAGCATCTTTATCTCATGTTTTCTTTGCTTAAAAGCCAAGGTTATAACTCAATTCTATACGTGTATGTAGTTCTTGATGAAAATTGGATAATAATGAATAATCACTTTCACCTTTTTAAAACCGATTTTAAACATGAATACTATCCCATTCCTCCACTAAAGTTTGAGAAATACAAAAATCACAAATTAATAGTAAAAAAGCAATCAATTAAGAAGACCCAGAGAGATGATGTGAGGAGGGAGGTGGGAGGGGGTTTCAGGATTGGGAACTCATGTACACCTGTGGCAGACTCATGTCAATGTATGGCAAAACCAATACAGTATTATAAAGTAAAATAAAAAAAAAAAAGTAAAAGGTAAGGAAAATACTGGCAAAGAAAACCCAGTTCTACATAGATCAGTCTATAGATGGATGTGTTGGGTTGGAATGTAAAAGCACATTTTATTTAGAGTCAGTATGAAGTGGTAGTATTAATTTTTCAACTAATTGTAACTTGTATAACTTAAAAAATTAAGAATCATTCTTATGTATGATGAGAGTCAAAGACAACACATTATTTTTTGCTATATTTTTTGTATTTCACAAACATAAAGCAGAGTCATGAGATATACATAAGTAGTATAATAAAATTTTGAGTTGAATTCAAATTCAAAAAAAAAGAAGAGCTCCTACGTGCCAGCTACTTTCCTAAGTATTGCACTGTTTTCCTTTATTGCCTTAACTGCCCATCCACAAGATCAACCTTTCACTTCATCGATGTAGATAGAGAAAAACAGTAGGATTTTGCTGGATCCCACAGACCATGGTGGAGCCTGGATTTTTAACCCAGGTTGAATGCCTAGAAATAGCTTCTGTCACAGAGTCTGGACTGGCACATGGTTGTTAAATTAAGTCACAAAGGATGAAGCCTACAAGATAACCTCCATTTATATCATGATCATTGCTGCTGTTCCCATTTGAGACCCAAGCAATGTTTATTGACAGTAAAGTTTGGGAAGCTAAGAGATACAAGGAAAGAAATATATATATTCTAATGATCTATAAAATATTTCCCTGTAGTGTGCCTTCATTGTTTTATCCCCTGGCATTGTCCTGAAAGCCTCAGCTCCTGGGAACAGGTTTGCTTGGGTCATAGTAGAGTGAGGCTCTCCAGTCTCTGGAATGGGGCTGAGAAGGGCAGCCTCATAGCTGAGAGGTACAGGCGTTGGTTTCAAGACAGGCAGCCTCAGTTCTCCTCACTGTTACTCTGGAGCACTGGGCAAGTTATTGAGCATCTTGAACATTTCATTTCCTGTGAAACAATGGTAACTGTGTCTACCTAATGGATTTTATTTTAAGAAGAATTAAAGAGAAAACCTGAAATCACAACTTCCATGTCTGGCACAGATCACACACTATTATTTTGATAGTGATGACCCCAGTGATTTCTTGCTTATTCAGCAGTATTCCTGGTGGTACAAGCTTTCAGTTGCTGAGTGGTACACACTAGATAGCCATTGCTTAATTCGATAGGTAATAGCAAAGGAAGAGATTATAAACCAAAGGAAAAGATGTACAGGAACACGAGGCTATAAAGCAGTGGTGAATTGCAAGTAATGTGTTATCTTTCAACCCAATATCATGAGCATAAAGCAAGTACATTAAGTGGTTTTTGGATTAAGAGTTAATTTTTTATTAATATGCCTTGAAATATATTGCAAGCATAGGTGTTTACACACCCAACACCATAAACTTCACCATTTCTACCCCAATAAATGACTATGGTACTTCTTTTGCTGTTAAAAATATGTTTTGAAAGTGAAAGTGAAGTCACTCAGTTGTGTCCGACTCTTTGCGACCCCATGGACTGTAGCCTACCAGGCTCCTCCATCCATGGGATTTTCCAGGCAAGAATACTGGAGTGGGTTGCCACTCCTTCTCCAGGAGATCTTCCCAACCCAGAGATTGAAGCCAGGTCTCCAGCATTGTAGGCAGATGCTTTACCACCTGAACCACCAGGGGAAAATGTGTTTTGCTGCTGCTAAGTCACTTCAGTCGTGTCTGACTCTGTGTGACCCCATAGATGGCAGCCCACCAGGATCCCCTGTCCCTGGGATTCTCCAGGCAAGAGTACTGGAGTGGGTTGCCATTTCCTTCTCCAAAATGTGTTTTAGAGGACATTAATTACCTTCTGCAGATTGTAAATAGGCAAAAAAAAAAAAAAGAGAGAGAGATTTTTGATGTCTGCTTCATACTGAGCAATAGAGTAGTTGGTATCTGTTGTTGTTTGTTGTTTTGTCATGTCCAACCCCATGTACTGTATGTAGCCCACCAGATTTCTCTGTCCGTGGGATTTCCCAGGTAAGAATACTGGAGTAGGTTGCTATTTTCTTTCCCAGGGGATCTTCCCAACCCAGGGATCAAACCTAAGGCTCCTGCATTGGTAGGCAGATTCTTTACCACTGAGCTCCCTGGGAAGTCAAGTTGATATCCTGAGAAGACTCCTTTTTGTATAATATAAACTCCTAGAACTATTAAGTCGGTTAGATAAGCTCATACAATGTATGATCATCACATTGGAAGAGTATTTCTCCACCCTAGCAGTAAACTTTGGGGAATCAAAATTAAAATATCAACACTATTCACCATAGCATTACCAAATACTTACATATAAATTTAGAGAAACTTACAAAGATCTGTATTCTTCTACATACTAAAAAATGCTGATTATAAATTCAAAGAAAAGGCAAACAATTGGAAAGACATACAAAGCTCACAGATAGCAATTCTCAACATAGTAAAAATGCCAGTTTTCCTCAAACTGATAATGCAGACTGAATGCAATACCAATCATTTAAGAATCCTAACAAATTTCTAAATGCATATGGAAATGCAAATAAACGAACCAAAACCATTCTGAAAAGGAATGAAATTAAAGATTGCATTAGCTTGCTCCAGCTACCATAATGAAATAGCACAGATGAGATGACAGAAGAAAAATGTATTTCTCACAGTTCAAGATGCTGGGAAGTTCAAGACCAAGGTACTGACCAACGCACTTCTGGGTGAGAGCTCTGTTCCTGGCCTGCAGATGGTTGCCTTCTGGACGTGTCTTCACAAAGACTTTACTTGGAGCATAGGCACTCCGTGTGTCCCTGTCTAATCTTACAAGCTTACAGACCCTGAAGACCCCATCCTGATAAGCTCATTTAACTTGTATTGCCTCCTTACTGTCTCTATCTCCAAGTAGAGTCACATTGAGGGTTGGGGCTTCTATACCTGATTTTGCGGAGGGACACACATATTCAGAACATACCAGGGTGATTATAGCAATTAAGAAGGAGCACATTATTGATACAGACAGCTTGGATGAATCTCTTGGATGAATAATGAATTTCATTATATTAAATGAAAGAAGCTAATCTCCAAAGGTCATGTATTGTATGATTCCAGTTATATAACATTCTCAAAAAGACAAATCTGAAATGACAGAGAGATCAGTGGTCACCACGTTAAGGGTAGGGGAAGGAGTGACCTCAAAGGAATAGCAATGAAGGATCTGGTCGAGGTGATAGAAATGTTCCATATTCTGATTGTGGTGGCGCTTACATGAGTCACAGAAACATCTCATAGACTACTAAACCAAATTTTTAAAATTAATTTTACTCTAAGTTAAAAAAAAATAATAAAGAAGCATACAGCTGGTAAGAGATGAATCTCCATCACCCTCCGAGTTTCAACCTGTGCATTTTTAACATATCTCTACAAAAGGACGAAGCAGTACAGGAGTCTGTAGACACCCCACATTTACCTGCTAAAACATTTTGAGAGCAGTCATGTGGTTTTCCCACTTTTTACACTCCTCTACCCACATGTCAGTAGGAAAACATTCTAGATGCCCAGAACTTTCAGAAGCCTGGAGGGAGAAGATTCGTGGGTACTAAAGCTGGTCTTCAGCTTGGCACCAATGACTGAGAAATCCCCCTGCCTCAATGCTTTCAAACTTTTTTATTTAGTGATTTTTAAACATATTTATATCTTTGGCTGTGTTTAACATTTTTCACTGAATTCCCCTTTCCTTTCAAGAAGCAGAAGCCAAAGAAAACAAAGAATGAGTTACGGGAGCCTTAGCGAGGTCTCCTGAGACACCACCGTCTGCTGGAAAACTCTCCTCAAGAGTTTACGAGACAAATATAAATATATACTGGATGAAGTTTTCAGTGACCTTTAAACTGTTTGCATTTCAGGAAGATTCCAAAAAGAGTTTCTGTCCTTGGCAGGTTCTCGCGTTTCTGGGCTTAAATTTAAAAAATCTAAACCAGATCACACTTGAAGTGAAACGTCCCAGAAAGAACATCACTGAGGGATCTGGGCAGCAAAGAACCTACTGAGTTTTAGAAAATGTGTTCAATATTTTTTTTTTACACGTGCTGCATGCTAAGTTGTTTCAGTCATGTCCGACTCTTTGCAATCCCATGGACTGTAGCCCTCCAGGCTCCTCTCTCCATGGGATTCTCCAGGCACATTTATTAGAATGGATTGTCATGCTCTCCTCCAAGGCATCTTCCCAACACAAGGATCGAATCTACGTCTCTTAAGCCTCCTTCATTGGCAGGCAAGTTCTTTACCACTAACACCACCTGGGAAGCTATTTTTTTTTTTTTTATGTGGTTCATTTAATCCCAACAGCTTTGGGGCACGGGGATTTTTATTCTCATCATACAGAGGAGGAAATGGGATCTCAGATGACAGAATTCAAGGTCGCATGCCCTGTAAGAGTCTCATAGTCCTTGCGGATAAAATGGATTTTTGTTGCCTATTGTGCAACATAATCACAGATTTGACATTGAAGTCAAGAACATAGTAGGTGCTCAATAAATGACAAACATTGTTATATGTGGGTAAAAAAGATCCAAGTCTTTCAAAAGAGCAGGTGCTTCCTGTTCACCCCTCAGTCTCCTCTGGGGTCCAGCCAAACAAACCTCGCTCACTATCTTTTTTTTCCATGACCACAAGCACAGAGCCTGCCCTCCTAGCCTCTTTACACCGAAGGTCCTCTCTCCCAAGCAATAGATGGAGTGGGCCCCTGTCACTGGAACTCTTCTTCCTTCCTGCCTGCAAAGACAAGACCCTCTTCTTTTTCAGGACCCCACTGTCATTCACTTTGGTGACAAGCTAGTGGTGACAAAGGTAGCTGAGAAGAAGAGCCAGCCAAGAGTACATTTCCCAGAAAGCACTTGATCAGGGACATCTGTCTTCTGTCTCTAGAACCTTCGAAACAGAAGATGACAGCAGTAAATATGCTTCTCAGTCTTTATCCTGCCAGGTCAATGTAGTGTCCCCCTCAAAATTTCCCAGGGGGGCTGGATATACAGAAGGGGATGTCCTTTCCTCCTTCCAGAAGATCAGTTCAGGTGGATTCCCTCTGCATTCATCTCATCTGGGGAGCTTTTACATTTTTGACACTCCAGATGATGAGATTCACTTCACTGTACTTCTGAACCACTCATATTTGGGTACTTTTGTTCGTACTGTGATGAAGGATAGTTCAGTCAGATTAAATGGGAGGACAAACCCTTTGAGATGGTAAAATTCTTCCCCTTAGGGTTTTTGTTTTATGTTCTGAGTTGTTTTGTTTTTTTTTTTCCCCCTCCCTTTCCGGTTTTAAATAGTGGGTGATCATGTTTGAATAGAGGACGCCAAAGTAGAGGGTACTAAGGGCCTATAAGCCCTCACTCAGAGATAAACTAAGAACTGTTAATATTTCGAGTATCTCTTCCTAATATGTTTTCAGTCTTATCTCTCTTTGTGTGGGTGGGATCTCATGGTGTGTGTGTCTGTGTGTGTACCCTTCTGTGTCCTCTTTCCTCAGCCAACCTAGGCCATGAATATTTTCCCTTATCATGAAAGACAAGGAAAGACTGAGAAACTTCTACTTGGAAGAGATTAAGGAAAAATAACAGCTTTATGCAAAATGGGATTCTGGATGGAGTCCTGGAACAGAATAGGCTCATTCATGGAAAAACAAGCAGAATTCAATCAAACGCCAGTTTGGAAACACTAACTTCCTGGATTTGATCATTGTTAATTGTACCATCATTACGTAAGATGTGCGTATCAGGGACACTGGTTGACAGGTATGTAAAAACTCTCTGTACTTTGTTTGAAACATTTCTGTAAGACTAAAGTTAGTTCAAAGTAGCAAGTTTAATGTATTTTTTTTCCTCATTGTATGAGAACATATATCTCATAGAGAGAATTTGTATCTATTTTTTCAAGTGCTGCATGGAAATATGCTGTACCATTCATGTAACGAGGACAAGTATTCCTATAACTCACAATTTTGAGAACATTCTCCAAATAAAGCCCCAGAGGGATATTACCAAGTCGAAGGAATAAATGAAAAAGTACCCAACACCAAATAATTATGTTAGCATCATCAGAATTATCCTTTCTATAACAACTGCTCCTGAAATTCTCAGGTTCAGTCTTCAAAGTCCAATAGCAGCCTTCTTGTACTGTTTCTGGAAATACAATTACTAAACTAACTTTAGGTTTAAAGTTCCATTCAGTCCTCAGAGTACCACCCTTGTTGGACTGGTGCCAAAGATTCTCAGTTTCTAGGTGGTGTTAGGTTTACTTTAAGCTTCCTCCCAGTTTTATTTGTGCTACAACAATTTTTTTTTTGAAGTGTTCCTGTCTCCGAACTCACTTCAGGAATGAAAGACTCCACTCTGCTGAAACGTTCCAGTTTGGGTATAGCCTGAGCCCTCGGGCTTATCCTGGCCACAGCAGATCCCACATCTTGTGGGAAATGTGTCATTTGCATGGCATTTGCCCTTTGAGGGTACGTGTGTGTGTTTCTTATGCCAAGACATTTGAGAGTGTAATAGAGGGTGTTTTGTGTGGGGAAACTGGATGGTGGCTGAGTGATATGTTCCTGCTGCTTGTGGAAATTCCAGGCTAGGGACTGCCTCAGTTTCTCCCCATGAGCCCAGTAAAAAAAAAAAAGAAAAAGGGCACCGATTTTATTCAAAGTGCCAGTGCTGAATCTGCACAAAACACTGGGTCCTTTATATAACTGAAAACTCCAATATTTTTGCAACAAGTGCATAATTATGGGTTCCCCAGGTGGCGCTAGTTGTAAACAACCCACCTACCAACACAGGAGACGTGAGAAGAGGATTTGATCCCTGAGAATATCCTCCAGAGGAGGAAATGGCAACCCACTCCATTATTCTTGCCTGGAGAATCCCATGGACAGAGGAGCCTGGCGGATTGAAAAGGGTTGGACTGAGTGAAGCAAATTAGGTCTTCCCTAGTGGCTTAGAGGGTAAAGTGTCTGCCTGAAATGCAGGAGACCCGGGTTCGATCCTGGGTTTGGAAGATTCCTCTGGAAAAGGAAATGGCACTCCAATATTCTTGCTTGGAAGATCCCATGCATGGAGGAGCCTGGGAGGCTACAGTCCACCGGGTTGCAAAGAGTTGGAAGCAACTTAGCTCGCACGTGCATAATTACTCACCATAACAATCTCTCACATTCCTGTAAGATTTCAAGTTGGACAAACCCACATACCAGTTATGTCATTAAGCCTTAATCTCCACCTCTCCGTTCCATCCCTTTCCACCGCTCAATTTTCGCCCAGAACGCATCATCAAGAAGCATGGAGTATGTATATGTCTGTGCTCAGTCAAGTACAACTGTTTGTGACTCCATGGACTGTAGCCTGCCAGGCTCCGCTGTCCATGGGGTTTCTCAAGCAAGAATACTGGAGTGGCTTGTCATTTCCTCCTCCAGGAGATCTTTTTGATCCAGGGATTAAACCCTAGTCTACTGCGTCTCCAGCATTGGCAAGTGGATTCTCTATCACTGAGCCACCTGGGAAGCCTGAGAAGCATGGAGTCTTTGCCTTATTTTAGGGACTGTGGAAATGCAAGCTTACAGAGGGTAAATGACACTCTACATTTAGAGAAATACCCAGTAGAGGAACGCTTGTGCAAAATCATGGGCTGAGTTGTTTTATTTTAGAAACACAGCTCGGATTCCCTTGAATGGTATCTCAGAGTACACAGCAGATGCAAGCCCAGATCTTGCTTGCATTTCTGGGATCACTCAGTTCAGAAGAATTTCTCCTCTCCCCTCTCTCTTGGTGCTTCCTACTCTCAAAGAGACCTGGTTCCACGAACTTCTGGCTCGATGTTTACTGCCATCTGCCTTCATCAGACGCATTTTGAAGATAGACCTGGCTCCCTTGTAAACCAAGAGCACCACAAAGGCAGTGCCCAAGTCTGACTCCTCTCTGGAGCCTGTGGCCCATGTCCCAGGCCAGTGTCTACCCTGGGATGGAATGATGTCCACTGTGGGTGTGGAAATGCACTGATTATGGTGAGAAATTTAAGGATGGAAAATATTGTGATTTGGAAGGGAAACCAATAGGTGTTGATCCCCATTGCTTGCCAGGTTGTGGCTCCAGCACTTTACTACTCTCATTAATTTCTGACTTAAATATCATCATCCCCATCTTCAAGATGAAGTCAGTTGCACTCAGAGATTGGGCCATATCTCCAAGGGCATCTAACTAGTAAGTGGCGGCACCAAGATTTGAACCTAAAGTAGGCAATTCCTTAAGCAGTTCTCTTCGTACTAAAAGACAACCCTGAGTGAACTGGCAGGGTTAGGAGGAATTTCCTTTCTTAAGATGAAGGACTAATCTCATTTATCACATGAATGTAATACAGCAAGTACCTGAGAGAAAAACAGGATAGGAAATTTTCTATGTGTATTTGATATGTTGAAGGAACATTGGGGTCTATTTCCATTGCCTTTCTACACACTTTTTCTTTTTCAAACTGAGAACAACTGGCTATTTTCCACGTTGGTACAAATGAATGTCTAAATTGCAAAGGTGCCCAGAGCTCAGACTTACTTAACTTTCAGCTTAGGTATCCACCCTGTGTTGCACAATCGTCAAATGGGATATGATGCAACTTTTTTAAAACAGACTTTGCAAAACAAGTATTGAGTAACTCAAGTTGCTCTTTATCCTTGTATGCGCTTAGCAACCTTGCAGGTCTGTTGGACAGGAAAAAAATAAAAATGTGCCCTTGGATGGCAGTTCAGCAAGATCCTCAAAGGCTCAGCAAAGCAAGAGGTTTCAGAGTGTTGTAATCAGTCAAGCTGGCTGAGATTAACTAGGAAGCAAGTGAGAGAAGTGTTCTGTTCTACTGCCCCCGCCCAACCCCAGCCCTCCTCCTCCCACACACCTCACCCTGTGGACGTAGCAGGGACAGAGGCAGAAGCTGAATGCAGGGACAGACAGACACACTTTAGTGTTTGCATTGTGGACTGCAGGGCCTGATACGGAGGTTGAACATTTTCTAACATGTTCTTTTCTATTGAAAAGATGATGTAACATTACAGAAAATTTTGAAAAAAAGATTAATCATGTCTCCTTTTATCACCCCTAAAGAAGTGTTTTCATTCATAGTTTATGCTGTGGAGCAGAATAAAAGAAGCATACCACCTATGGAGCATTATGGGGTTACAAACTGGACTCAGTAATATATGTTGATAATCGAATTTATCTCTGAAAAAATCCTCCAAGGTCTGTCAACAGATTTTCTCCCATTTTACAGATATGGATACGAATATAGCAGATGTTAATATCTGAATAAAGTTCCCTGAGCAAAGCATGAGTCTGGGATTCAACCCCAGTTCTGCATGACTACAAAGTTAATTCCACATCATTGTCAAGCAGCCTTATATCTTTCTCAGTTATCATTATATCTAAGCATGTCATTATACTATCCATGTTTAAATTAATACTCTAAAATATGTAATCAAAATATCAATAAATGCAAGATTATACGCATATACTTACACACCCATATATATGTAGAGGAGAGTTTTTTTGGTTGTTGTTGTTTAATAGCTTACAAGATAGATTATGGAGATTTGGTGAGTTCAATTTCTGATAGGAGAGGCCAGCAGGTTGGAAACAGGAAAGAGCTGCACCCCAAGTCCAAAAGCAGTATACTGTAGGACAAAAAAAAAAAGTCCATCGTTGCAAATGAGGACTAAAGGCAGTCTGCTGGAGAATCTCTGCTTGTTCTAGGAGGCCAGCCTCTTGATCTATCAGACCCTCCACTGATTAGATGTGACCCACCTACATGTGATTTTGGTGTTGACCATGTGGTGATATCCATCTGTAGAGTCTTCTCTTGTGTTGTTGGAAGAGGGTATTTGCTATGACCAGTGGGTTTTCTTGGCAAAACTCTATTAGCCTTTGCCCTGCTTCATTCCGTACTCCAAGGCCAAATTTGCCTGTTACTCCAGGTGTTTCTTGACTTCCTATTTTAGCATTCCAGTCCCCTATAATGAAAAGGACATCTTTTCTTGGGTGTTAGTTCTAAAAGGTCTTATAGGTCTTCATAGAACCCTTCAACTTCAGCTCCTTCAGCATTACTGGTTGGGGCATAGGCTTGGATTACTGTGATATTGAATGATTTGCCTTGGAAATGAACAGAGATCATTCTTTCATTTTTGAGATTGCATCCAAGTACTGCATTTTGGACTCTTTTTTTGACCATGATGGCTACTCCATTTCTTCTAAGGGATTCCTGCCCTCAGTAGTAGATATAATGGTCATCTGAGTTAAATTCATCCATTCCAGTCCATTTTAGTTCACTGATTCCTAGAACATCGATGTTCATCTTGCCATCTCCTGTTTGACCACTTCCAATTTGCCTTGATTCATGGACCTAACATTCCAGGTTCCTATGCAATATTGCTGTTTACAGCATTGAACCTTGCTTCTATCACCAGTCACATCCACAGCTGGGTATTGATTTTGCTTTGCTTGATTCTTTCTGGAGTTATTTCTCCACTGATCTCCAGAGGTATATTGGGCACCTACCAGCCCGGGGAGTTCCTCTTTTAGTATCCTATCATTTTGCCTTTTCATACTGTTAATGGGGTTCTCAAGGCAAGAATACTGAATTGGTTTGCCATTCCCTTCTCCAGTGGACCACATACTATCAGATCTCTCCACCATGACCTGTCCATCTTGGCTGGCCCCACATGGCATGGTTTAATTTCATTGAGTTAGAAAAGGCTGTGGTCCATGTGATTAGACTGACTAGTTTTCTGTGATTATAGTTTGTGTGTCTGCCCTCTGATGCCTCTCACAACATTTCCCATCTTACTTGGATTTCTCTTACCTTGGACGTGGGGAATGTCTTCACGGCTGCTCCAGCAAAGCCCAGCCACTACTCCTTACCTTGGACGAGGGGTATCTCCTCACGGCCGCCCCTCCTACCTTGAACAGGGAGTAGCTCCTCTCGACCCTCCTGTGCCCATACAGCTGCTGCTCCTTGGACCAGGAGCTGACTATGGCTCATTTCATGAACTTCTTATTGCCAAATTCAGACTTAAATTGAAGAAAGTAGGGAAAACCACTAGACCATTCAGGTATGACCTAAATCAAATCCCTTATGATTGTACAGTCGAAGTGAGAAATAGATTTAAGGGACAAGATCTGATAAGATAGAGTGCTTGATGAACTATGGACTGAGGTTCGTGACATTGTACAGGAGACAGGGATCAAGACCATTCCCATGGAAAAGAAATGCAAAAAAGCAAAATGGCTGTCTGAGGAGGCCTTACAAATAGCTGTGAAAAGAAGAGAGGTGAAAAGCAAAGGAGAAAAGGTAAGATATAAGCATCTGAATGCAGAGTTCCAAAGAATAGCAAGAAGAGATAAGAAAGCCTTTCTCAGCGATCAATGCAAAGAAATAGAGGAAAACAACAGAATGGGAAAGACTAGAGATCTCTTCAAGAAAATTAAAGATGCCAAGGAAACATTTCATGCAAAGATGGGCTCAATAAAGGACAGAAATGGTACGGACCTAACAGAAGCAGAAGATATTAAGAAGAGGTGGCAAGAATACACAGAAGAATTGTACAAAAAAAGATCTTCACAACCCAGATAATCATGATGGTTGATCACTCACCTAGAGTCAGACATCCTAGAATGTGAAGTCAAGTGGGCCTTAGAAAGTATCACTATGAACAAAGCTAGTGGAGGTGATGGAATTTCAAATCCTGGAAGTTGAGCTATTTCAAATCCTGGAAGATAATGCTATGAAAGTGCTGCACTCAATATGCCAGCAAATTTGGAAAACTCAGCAGTGGCCACAGGACTGGAAAAGGTCAGTTTTCATTCCAATCCCATAGGAAGGCAATGCCAAAGAAAGCTCAAACTACCACACAATTGCACTCATCTCACACACTAGCAAAGTAATGCTCAAAATTCTCCAAGCCAGGCTTCAACAGTACATGAACCATTAACTTCCAAGTGTTCAAGCTGGTTCTAGAAAAGGCAGAGGAACCAGAGATCAAATTGCTAACATCTGCTGGATCATCAAAAAAGCAAGAGAGTTCCAGAAAAACATCTATTTCTGCTTTATTGACTATGCAAAGCCTTTGATTTTGTGGATCATAATAAACTATGGAAAATTCTTCAAGAGATGGGAACACCAGACCACCTGACCTGCCTCTTGAGAAACCTATATGCAGGTCAGGAAGCAACAGTTAGAACTGGACATGGAACAACAGACTGGTTCTAAATAGAAAAAGGAGTACGTCAAGGCCATATATTGTCACCCTGCTTATTTAGCTTATATGCAGAGTACACCATGAGAAATGCTGGGCTGGATGAAGCACAAGCTGGAATCAAGATTGCCGGGAGAAATATCAATCACCTTAGATATGCAGGTGACACCACCCTTATGTCAGAAAGTGAAGAGGAGCTAAAGAGCCTCTTGATGAAAGTGAAAGAGGAGAGTGAGAAGCTGGTTTAAAGCTCAACATTCAGAAAACGAACATCATGGCATCTGGTCTCATCACTTCATGGAAAGTTGATGGGGAAACAGTGGAAACAGTGTCAGACTTTTTTGGGGGGCTCCAAAATCACTGCAGATTGTGACTGTAGCCATGAAATTAAAAGACGCTTACTCCTTCGAAGGAAAGTTATGACCAACCTAGATAGCATATTGAAAAGCAGAGACATTACTTTGCCAACAAAGGTCCATCTAGTCAAGGCTATGGTTTTTTCCAGTGGTCATGTATGGATGTGAGAGTTGGACTGAAGAAAGCTGAGCACCGAAGAATTGATGCTTTTGAACTGTGGTGTTGGAGAAGACTCTTGAGAGTCCCTTGGCCTGCAAGGAGATCCAACCAGTCCATCCTAAAAGAGATCAATCCTGGGTGTTCATTGGAAGGACTAATGCTAAAGCTGAAACTCCAATATTTTGGCCACCTCATGAGAAGAATTGACTCATTGGAAAAGACTCTGATCCTGGGAGCTATTGGGGGCAGGAGGAGAAGGGGACGACAGAGAATGAGATGGCTGGATGGCATCGCTGACTCGACGGACCTGAGTCTGGGTGAACTCCGGGAGTTGGTGATGAACAGGGAGGCCTGGCGTGCTGTGATTCATGGGATCACAAAGATTCAGACACGACTGAGCGACTGAACTGAACTTAACCTACATGTGCAGGACTATCTATCTGCTTTACTTAAAGAACATTGATACACATTTAAATCTCATCTGAAAAAACTCTTCATAGAAGCATCCAGAGGAAAGTTTGACCACATTGTAAACTGAGGCAAGGTGACACAAAATTAACCATCACAATGTTCTTTGCATGAGCATGCTCTGTACTTCTCCAGTCCTCTCTGCTGATTCATTTAAAATATGTTCTCAGTTTCTTTTATGGTTGCTCTGATAAAGGGCTGTTTCTGAAAACAAACAAACAAAAAACAACATATATATACAACATATAAATTAATTCATTCAGAAATATTCATTGTTCCAAACACTGTGCTAATCTCTGCCGATTCACAGGAAAATAAAATACTGTTCTTTGTCCCAAGGAATAGAGTTTTGTGGATAACTAAACTGGAAGTTGTAAAACACTACAATAATTGCTAGAACTACAATCCAGGGTGCTGAGGGACCCTGTCATTTTGGCCTGCCATCAATTTTCATATTCGTGCTATGCCACTGGCTGCACCAAGGGACATTAGAAGAAGCAGTCGTAAGAAATATGCCACCATGTTGATGGAGCAGAGGACCTTGTGAGGCTGTCACCTACAGCACCCTGTTGTACCTAGCATACAGAACCTATGAAGACCTAGAGTGAGAAGCATCTTGAACTCAGAAAACAAAATAACTGTAGTTTGCCATTAGCAACTGGTTAGCTTTAGCCAGAAGAACACTATTAATTCTTAAGTGATTATGTATGTAGTTGTACTTCACTTTGGCTATGAAGGAAGAAAAATCCAAAGGTGGGGACCACCTCTGGCACTCCTTCTGAACCATGCCGTATCCGTTTTGTATACTGACTATGCTCCAAAATGCTCTCTTTCTTTCTCCCTCTCTCTCTGTTTTCTCTCTTCCTACCCCCATTTTTCCTGCAGTAGATTTTTAACAATCTTACTGTATGTAATGCTTTGCCCCAAGGAATTGAGTTTTATGGATAACTAAACTGGAAGTTGTAAAACACTACAATACTTGCTAGTTCGTACAATACTTGAGTTGCTTATCAGCCAACTCAAACCCTTTTGGGGATGACATAGGAAATTAGGCTGATGGGAAGGCAGATACATAGATGGATGGATGAATGTCAAGATGGATTTCCCTTTGAGGGAATAATGGGAAGTGCCACAGAACCCACGGCACAGCCAAGCTGGATAGAAGATATGGGTGTCTGTTTTTTGGGAGAGAGGGGGGACAGTTTCCACTTAGGGGTACATAGGGCAGAGAGATGGAGGAGCCTGTATTGTGCTCATCTTTGGTGAAAAAAGCTAATTAAATAAGAGACTTAGTAATCACATCATCTGGTTAATGCACTTCAGCATGTGTCCCAGATACTATGGTCATTATGCTGATGGAAAGCTTTTTGAAAAGAAAAAAACAAAAGGCCATCTCCCTAAGCTCATCCTGCAATTATCCATTTCTTGCCTACCTCTTGCTGTTTTTGATAAGAACCATTAGGATAATAATGACAGACTCGACTCATGTATTAATAACTCTATCGATGTACACTTCTTTCTGCCTCTGTGAAAGACTGAAATGTGTTAACCTTTTAAACATCCTCCATTGCAGGCAGTGTCAGACCTTTATTAATGGTCGGCTTCAGCTGCCCAAACTCCCGCTCGCTGCAAATGCATGTGATGTGTAGAAACAAAGCCTTTTCATTTTGCTCATGGCCATTTTCCTTTTTAGGAACTTGAAATGAAATACTGTGTTTATCCTGTATAGCCTAAGAATGTACGTCAGCTGCACAGCCTGAAATAGACATGGTTTTGCTGCCCTAAATATTTGATTCTTGAGTCAAGTTATTATAATTGCTAGACATCCTTCGTTAAATATAGAAGGACAGTCCATGGACCTGCACATTTGAAATAAACATCGCATTCAGAGGCAGCACTCTTCCTATTTAATTTTTTCAAAACATCCTCGGTCTTGGTGAGTGTAGTGAAACATGTAGTATTTAATTCATCTAAAGCCTTGCAGCTTTAGGAAGACAAGGTCGAGAGGCGTTGGGCTATGAGAAGGTGTTTCTTGTAGTAAACGGATGTAGTTAGGACAGGACAGAAATGTCAACATGCCATTTTGTAAAACCATTGTTCATCAGCTATTGCTCCAACTCCATGCCTGCTGTTTCACTGATAAGTAGTTTCAGATTAAGGGTTGAAGGCAAATACATTTACTGCAGACAAAAGAACATAGGAGGGGACCTAACTGCCTTTGAACTGTTTGATAACTTATCTTCTACAGCCAGGGCATTAAGCTTAAGTTGCAAGGCTGCCCTGACATCTGCAGAAATAACCTTGGGATAAAAATATTTTCAAGTGGTCCTGTTTGGCGCAGTCTCAAGTTAGAGAAAAAAAAAGATAAACAAGAGACTCCAAGTTCATGTGTACAGTTGGAGTGTGCTTATGTATGTGAAATATTTTCACTGTTCACTCTTCTGACCTTGTAACACCAGGTTCAACCTGCCTTTAGACAGTGTGCGTTTGAATTCCATTATTAATTTGGAAAGGAATTGATATAGTTTGATTTCTTGAAATTGAACTTCAGGAAGAGATCTTAGTATGATTTGTTTATTTGAAGAAGTTCAAGTGAAGGGAGTTTTCTAAAGGCTGTCTTGAAGATAATTGTGAAAATTTTTAGAATACATAAAATTTATCTCTATCTAGAGACCAAAACAAGCAAAAGTGGCCCAGCTTGACTATGATTGAGGAGTTATATCAACTTATGTCCAATACACCTAGTTTTATTTTTCTATCAGTAATTAATGTAGTTAGTGATTATTTATTGAACATTTACTATATATCTAATGCTTGGCAGTTTGCTGGACCTTGGTAAGATCTTGATGCTGGGAAAGATTGAAGGCAAAACGAGAAGGGGGCAACAGAGGATGAGATGGTCAGATAGCATCACTGAATCAATGGACATGAATTTGAGCAAACTTCAGGAGATAACAGAGACGTTACTTTGCCACAAAGGTCCATCTAGTCAAAGCTATGGTATTTCCAGTAGTCACGTATAAATGTGAGAGTTGGACCATAAATAAAGCAGAGCACCGAAGAATTGATGCTTTTGAACTGTGGTGTTGGAGAAGACTCTTTAGAGTCCCCTGGACTGCAGGAAGATCCAACCAGTCAATCCTAAATGAAATCAGCCTTGAATATTCATTGGAAGGACTGATGCCGAAGTTGAAGCTCCAATACTTTGGCCACCTGATGCAAAGAATTGACTCACTGGAAAAGACCCTGACGCTGGGATAGATTGAAGGTAGGAGGAGAAGGGAACAACAAAGGATGAGATGGTTGGATGGCATCACCGACTTGATAGACAGGAGTTGATGATGGACAAGGAAGCCTGGCGTGCTGCAGTCCGTGTGGTCTCAAAGAGTCAGAGAGAACTTAGTGGCTAAATAACAAGTTGCTGGAAAAATAAAACAGATTAAAACAGTCATTTTCTGCCCAAGTTTGCACAAACAGGTACAGAGAAGATTGACATTTCGTGAGATAAGGTCTGTCATGAAAGTGAACAGCGGGACTCTAAATGCTCAGAGAATAGGCACCCCACCCCCAGCCCAGACAGAGCTGGAAAGAATAAGGAGGATGTTTCCTAGAGAGGCTAGCTTTGTTTGCTCCTTTGTTTTGACCGTCCCTTTGTGCTTGGGGATTACAAAGGCAGAGGCAGGAATTAATCAGACTTCTCAGCTCCCGACTTAAGATCCATGCGTGTATAAATGCACAGATCCATCCTTACCTTCATTCGCGTATCTATTTTTCTATTTCCTTAATTCTTTTCCTTTCTCACCGTTGTTCCTCACTCTCATTTCTCCTACCCGCCTCCACTATCAGCACTAATTCTCTTCTGGGTTCTGTCTTTGTGTGTCTTTACACATATGCTGGGTGTATTGTTGTTTTGTAGCATGAATTTTAATGTCTGCAAGTGGCTTTGTTTTTACATCTCATTCTATTTCTACCTTCTGTCACCTTGCACTGTATTGTTCACAACCCTCCTTCTTCCTGACGTGTGTCTGTGACATCTAATTGCCGCCTAACCACCCTCCTCCATCTACCCTCCTGGGCAATGAGGGACCCGCAGGAACACCCTTTCACCACGTGTGAGGGCCCTGGGAGGTGGACTGCTGAAAAGCATCTAAGATGCTGACATTTTTCACTTAAAAACAAATGAGTCAGTGTTTTCTAACACACGTATTGTGGGTAATACAAAGATGTAAAACGTCACCCTTTTCCTCTATGAATTGACTGTAACTCTGGGGAGGAGGAGGAAGTGTGATTAAAATACTTTAAGAAAATAAACATGCTGCTAAAAGCGGACAAAATAAAATAAATAACTTTGATAAAAGTCAAAGTGCCTAATCGAAGTTTCCAAGATATAAAAGAACGTAATTGGCCCTTGTCAGGAACCTGTTATAAGCTAGATTTTTTGCCATGAATTTTCCAAGCACTGAACAATCTTCCTGGTAATAATGGGAGAAGGAGGAGACTTCTGAGGGCACAAGCTAAAAAATTTATTTGGAAAATGCAAGATTTATTCAAGGAAGATAGGACTTCTTCAAGCACAGCTAGAAGGCAGAAAGAACATTACATGGGACAGATTTTGTTATTTTTTGGTAACTTTTTATTTTATATTGGAGTGTAGTTGATTAACGATGTTGTGATAGTTTCAGGTATACAGCAAAGTGATTCAGTTAAGCATATACATGTACCTATTATTTTTGAAATTCTTTTCCCATGAAGGTTGTTACATAATATTGAATAGAGTTCCCTGTGTATACCGTAAGTCCTTGTTGGTTATCCAATTTAAACATAGCAGTGGGTACATGTCAATCCAAAACTCCCTAACTATCCCTTCTCCCACCCTTGTAGGTGACACTAAAATGCATAAAATCAAACACATAGACTTATGAAGAAAACCAATTTCCATTTTAAAATATTATATTGAAATGGAACTTTAAAACACTTCAAAATTTGTAATGTATTACCTCTTTCTTAATGAATTAACGGATCTTGTTAAACATAAAACTCTAGCAGTGGTATAATAACTACTATACTTTCAAACTAGCGGTTAGCATAAACCATATTTCAAGATATCCACAATTTGCAATATAATAGGGGAAAAAACCTATGCTCTCTGTTAGTGGCAAAAATTACAAGCTATTGCTAACATATAATTGCTGTGCTGTGTGGCTAAATTTCTAGTAGAAGGAAACAAAATATATAACTAAAGTGAAAAGTTAAAGCTTTGGTGGCTCAGTCGTGTCTGATTCTTTGCGACCCCTTGCACTGTAACCTGCCAATCTCCTCTGTCCATGGAATTCTCCAGGCAAGAATACTACAGTGGGTAGCCATTTCTACTCCAGGAGATCTTCCTGACCTAGGGCTTGAACCCTGGTCTCCTGCATTGCAAGCAGATTCTTTACCATAGGAGCCACCAGGGAAATAGGTCTGAGTGAAAAATTCATCAAAGTTCACAAGCTCTCTGTCTGCAGATCTATTGGAAATATGTGAATGCCAGATCAAGAACCCTTGTGCTAGAAAGATTCACATGTACAAATATAAGGCAGCACATAAGAAAATGGCAGAACTAAAGGGAGGATAAGAGTTTAGTCTGATTAAAGATATATGTGCAAACAAATGAAAATGAATCCAGATTATGAAGTCTTACATGAAGTTTAGGTATTCTGGCTTGACCTGGTTGACATGGAAAGATTTATTGAAAAAAATTTGAGCATGAGAGTGGCAATGTCATACACGGGTTCTTGAAGTTAAATCTGATAATCAAAGTAGAAGATACATTATACAGTTTTTTGGATTTGTTATTTTTAAATCTTTGCTTAAGGTTACATAGCACAAAAGAAAATTTATTTCATTTCTAAATATTTTGAAGTCCATTATATTTCTATGAGTAATAAACAAGTCATAAAGATGAAGATAAGATGACCATCTAGTGGGGTCCATTTTGACATTTAGGTAACCCAAATCTTAGCAATTCTTGGAGAAACTCAAATAATTTAAAAATATCTGAGGAATGCTTCTACCTGTCTGCCAACAGTTTCTTTAAACTCCCATCTCCTCCCCCCTTTCAGAAAATACACAGTCATAAATGCTAAGGGGGTCAGGACTGAAAGGAGCACAGCAGACATTTCAAGTTCACTGGACAGAGTCACATCCCTTAACATTTGTTAGGCTTTGGAAATATCCAAAAAGGAGGCCCTACATACCCTCTGCTTAGATTTAAGAGTTGTAAACCAAGCTAAAAATCAGTTCAATAAAAGGAACATTTTTTTGCCAGCAAGCTTACTACCTTGACAGAACCTCAGAATGACCTGGAAAGCTGTGGAGAACCACCAACACCACAGTCCAGCCTCCTCCTTCCCCCCCACCCCACATGTCCCCCTCACGGACATGTCCTGGGTACACTCTCCCCTAGGTTGACTCTTGACCATCCCTTGTGTCAAAGAACGTGCACACTAGTGGCACAAGCAACATGCACCCACATGGATCATGAGAAGAAGTCTATGCTAGTTCCAGAAGGGAGCTCTGGACAACTTGGGGGAGGAATTGCATGATCCTTGGCTCTTCAAAACTGAGTAGAGGGTACAGTGATGACTCCTCACCCACTGGGGAAGGTTGCAGGTAGAGGAAGAGTGTGGAGCTTCAGACAAGGACTTTCTTGTCTGGGATGACATTCAGGACTGGTTGTATGCAGGTGTGAGCTTTTCATTTGGGGCTCATTTTACTGACAGATGGGGAAAATTGATAAAAATACCATAACTATGTTGGTGTAGAAACTGCTTAATTACCAAGAGCTAATCACTGATTTGTTCTTCTTATAAACCTATCCGTCTATTATTACATATTTAATACATATATGACCCAATAGGCCTAGAAATTGGAAATGACTTACTACAAATAAACAGCTATACAATCCTAGATCCAAGATCCCACCAAAATGTTTTTAAAAGTCAAGGCTTTTACTCCTTATCCTAAGCTGTTAAGACTCAAATGGGATACAATATTTAAAATTTGATTATTAATTTACTGTCAAAATCTAGACAGGCTGTTCTGAATGTTCTTAAAGAACAGTAACTCTTTATAACTTTAAAATAATTTGTGGATTGGATTTCTGGAAAGAGTAAAAGTCATTCAGTTCCTAACAGGCTTTATTAATATGGAAGGTCAAAGTCACTCATGCCATTGTATTATCTGCCTATTATGTGGCCAGTATCTTATTTTATAATATTATCTTTCTTCCCATTTCACAAATGGGCAGCTGAATCTCAGGTAACTGCCCACTCAAATTGGCTTTCCAGGTGGCGCAAGTGATAAAGAACCCACCCGCTAATGCAGGAGACATAAGAGACACAGGTTCGATCCCTGGGTCAGGAAGATCCCCTGAAAGAGGAAATGATGACCCACTCCAGTATTCTTGCCCAGAAAATCCCATGGACAAAGGAGCCTGGTGGGCTACAGTCCATGGGGTCACACAGAGTCGGACATAACTGAAGTGACTTAATACGCACACATGCCCATGGAAACATAATTAGGAAAAGGTAGAGATCCGAGTGTTTCAAACATCAAGGCTGTTTCTCTTTCCTTTGAACTACAATGTCTCTTATGTTGAATCATGAAGCTGGAAGACAAATGGGAAATTCACACTCTGTGGGGTTACAGGGAAGCTCTCCTTGTCCACTGATATTATGTCTAGGAGAATATTTAATTGGATAAAGAGTGTGAAATCAGAAAATGTCAGTGAATATTGTTTGTTTAATGAATCAATTATATTGAATCAAGTGTTACATATCAGATATATTCTCTAGCATAATTTCTCCACATCCCCAGGGAAATTCATTTATTGAGAGATATTTTATTCATTACAAATACAATCTATGCATATTATGTCACAAACCAATCTAAATATGTGTGTGTGTGTGCTGATATTTTCCATTGAGCACAAACTCATCCTTCAAAGTTCACACTACGTATATTCTCTTCCCCAGCTTTCCCGGTCTACCATGCTCAAATTGATGGCTCCCTTTGTACCTCGATTGTTTCCTCCAGAAAAGTCAATGACAGCAGTGTTCTAACAAGTGTCTGAATTATTTGTTTTGAGGATTGTCTCTCACTAGACTCAGAGGTACTTGAAGACAGCGACTCTGTCTTTTAATCTCTGCATTTTCACTCTCCAGCACAGCAACAGCACAGGGAAAACACACAAGTATTTTTTTTTAAACATAACATTCAATCCAATTTATTTTAAAACAACCTTGTTTTGCTGGCTTGATTATTATAGGGAATTAAAATCAAGTCCAATATATACAACACTATTTGCTGAGTCTATATTACGTGCCAGCACAATTCTTTCTCAACCTCTGCTGGTTTGAATATGGCAATTTTTGATTAATTCATTTCACCTCTGTCATGTTAATCTTCCGATCTGTAAGAAGTGTGTATGTGTGTGCATATGTGTGCCCTCATATGTACATGTGTGCCCATACATATGTGTGTGCCCAGGCATGTGTGGGAGTATGGTATGTATTTGCATACTATCAGGATGAAATGGAGGAAGTCTGTGGGCTGGAGGAACCACCTGCTTGCCAATGTAATCCTCATTCTCCTCCCTTATTCCTCTTCACCATCACACAATCACCTGGAAAGCATGTCAGGCTGCCTGCTGAGCTGAAGACATGGCAGTGTCTGTGCACTGGAGGGCAGGCTCATCTTCTTGTCCATGACACTTGTCCATGACCTTAACACATAGCCCCAGCCATGGATATTGATTTCTTCTTTTATGTTTATGGATCCACTCCCTGCTCTTCCTATGACAGTGATGAACACAGCCAGTCTTTCTCCATCCATGTGGAACTGAGCCCTTGAGAGTCCAACAAGTCCCTGAATGGACTGGATCCACCTGGGCAAAGATTTCGGGGATGGGAATGTCGGTGGCATGGAGATGTCTCATCTTTCAGCCACCCTTATGTGCCACCCTTTAAGCAGATACTGTGGAGGGTGGTGACATAGACAAGATCCCTGCCCTCTGAGGTCTACCTGGGGAGAGAGATACAGAGTCAGGGTCTTTCGTTTGCTCTTGGTGGAGGCAAGGATGGAGCTGTGCTCAGCAGAGGAGGTGCTCAGCTGCATGCTTCATCCACAGCCTCAGGGAAGATCAACTCGAGGAACTGACACCTGAGCTGCATATTGAAAATCAAGAAAAAAGCCCCTCTGGTGAAGGAGGAGAGAAGGAGGGGCTGTGCGGAGAAGCCTATAGACTGGAAGACAAAGAAAGTAATGTGACGTTGTATTGATATAACGTGTATTGTTGGGACCACCAACTGTTTGGTGCTCATAGTAAGAGGTGGGAGGGTTCGCGGTGTTCTCTCTGCCGTGTTGTAATAACTTCGGCAGCAACAAAGGCTCATGTTTCTCCCACCTTGTATATTGGCTGCAGTCGCTGTGTAGTCCACAGCAGCTGTGACTGGGGTCCACGTTTTCCTCTTTATTTGGGGGTATGGGTTAAAGAAAAAGACCCCGTGTGGAACATGCTCTTCTTAATGCAGAGGGAGAAGAGCGATGTTAGAACCACGCACGACTCCAAACATGTCTGCTCCTTGTGACCTGGATCTGAATCTCTAGTGCTAGTCGTGCAAAAAAAAAAGAAAAAGAATGCATGAATGAATGATGTAATTGAGAGCATGTATCCCATCCTCCACTGACAGAATGTGGTCCACTGGAGAAGGGAATGGCAAACCACTTCAGTATTCTTGCCTTGAGAGCCCCATGAACAATATGAAAAGGCAAAATGATAGGATACTAAAAGAGAAACTCCCCAGGTCAGTAGGTGCCCAATATGCTACTGGAGATCAGTGGAGAAATAACTCCAGAAAGAATCAAGGCAAAGCAAAATCAATACCCAGTTGTGGATGTGACTGGTGATAGAAGAAAGGTCTGATGCTATAAAGAGCAATACTGCATAGGAACCTGGAATGTTAGGTCCATGAATCAAGGCAAATTGGAAGTCGTCAAACAGGAGATGGCAAGAGTGAACGTTGACATTCTAGGAATCAGCAAAACTAAAATGGACTGGAATGGGTGAATTTAACTCAGATAACGATTATATCTACTACTGTGGGCAGGAATCCCTTAGAAGAAATGGAGTAGCCATGATGGTCAACAAAAGAGTCTGAAATGCAGTACTTGGACGCAATCTCAAAAATGACAGAATGATCTCTGTTCATTTCCAAGGCAAACCATTCAATATCACAGTAATCCAAGCCTATGCCCCAACCAGTAATGCTGAAGAAGCTGAAGTTGAACGGTTCTATGAAGACCTACAAGACCTTTTAGAACTAACACCCAAGAAAAGATGTCCTTTTCATTATAGGGGACTGGAATGCTAAAATAGGAAGTCAAGAAACACCTGGAGTAACAGGCAAATTTGGCCTTGGAGTACGGAATGAAGCAGGGCAAAGGCTAATAGAGTTTTTCAACAACACAAGAGAAGACTCTACATGTGGCCATCACCAGATGGTCAACATCAAAATGATTCTATTCTTTGCAGCCAAAGATGGAGAAGCTCTATACAGTCAACAAAAACAAGACCAGGAGCTGACTGTGGCTCAGATCATGAACTCCTTATTACTAAATTCAGACTTAAATTGAAGAAAGTAAGGAAAACCACTAGACCATTCAGGTATGACCTAAATCAAATCCCTTATGATTATACAGTGGAAGTGAGAAATAGATTGAAGGGCCTACATCTGATAGATAGAGTGCCTGATAAACTATGGAATGAGGTTCATGACATTGTACAGGAAACAGGGATCAAGACCATTCCCATGGAAAAGAATGCAAAAAAGCAAAATGGCTGTCTGGGGAGGCCTTACAAATAGCTGTGAAAAGAAGAGAGGCGAAAAGCAAAGGAGAAAAGGTAAGATATAAGCATCTGAATGCAGAGTTCCAAAGAATAGCAAGAAGAGATAAGAAAGCCTTTCTCAGTGACCAATGCAAAGAAATAGAGGAAAACAACAGAATGGGAAAGACTAGAGATCTCTTCAAGAAAATTAGAGATACCAAGGGAACATTTCATGCAAAGATGGGCTCAATAAAGGACAGAAATGGTATGGACCTAACAAAAGCAGAAGATATTAAGAAGAGGTGGCAAAAATACACAGAAGAACTGTACAAAAAAGATCTTCATGACCAAGATAATCACAATGGTGTGATCACTCACCTACAGCCAGACATCCTGGAATGGGAAGTCAAATGGGCCTTAGAAAGTGTCACTACGAATAAAGCTAGTGGAGGTGATGGAATTCCAGTTGAGCTGTTTCAAATCCTGAAAGATGATGCTGTGAAAGTGCTGCACTCAATATGCCAGCAAATTTGGAAAACTCAGCAGTGGTCACAGTACTGGAAAAGGTCAGTTTTCATTCCAATTCCAAAGAAAGGCAATGCCAAAGAATGCTCAAACTGCTGCACAATTGCACTCATCTCACACGCTAGCAAAGTAATGCTCAAAATTCTCCAAGCCAGGCTCCAGCAATACGTGAACCATGAACTTCCAGATGTTCAAGCTGGTTTTAGAAAAGGCAGAGGAACCAGAGATCAAATTGCCAGCATCCACTGGATCATCGAAAAAGCAAGAGAGTTCCAGGAAAACATCTATTTCTGCTTTATTGACTATGCCAAAGCCTTTGACTGTGTGAATCACAATAAACTGAGGAAAATTCTGAAAGAGATGGGAATACCAGACCACCTGACCTCCCTCTTGAGAAGCCTGTATGCAGATCAGGAAGCAACAGTTAGAACTGGACATGGAACAGACTGGTTCCAAATAGGAAAAGGAGTGTGTCAAAGCTGCATATTGTAACCCTGCTTATTTAACTTCTATGCAGAGTACATCATGAGAAACGCTGGGCTGGAAGAAGCTCAAGCTGGAATCAAGATTGCTGGGACAAATATAATCACCTCAGATATGCAGATGACACCACCCTTATGACAGAAAGTGAAGAGGAGCTAAAGAGCCTCTTGATGAAAGTGAAAGAGGAGAGTGAAAAAGTTGGCTTAAAGCTCAACATTCAGAAAATGGAGATCATGGCATCTCGTCCCATCACTTCATGGCAAATAGATGGGGAAACAGTGGAAACAGTGTCTGACTTTATCTTTTTGGGCTCCAAAATCACTGCAGCTGGTGATTGCAGCCATGAAATTAAAAGATGCTTACTCCTTGGAAGGAAAGTTATGACCAACCTAGATAGCATATTGAAAAGCAGAGACATTACTTTGCCAACAAAGGTCTGTCTAGTCAAAGCTATGGTTTTTCCAGTGGTCATGTATGGATGTGAGTGTTGGACTGTGAAGAAAGCTGAGTGCCGAAGAGTTGATGCTTTTGAATTGTGGTTCTGGAGAAGACTCTTGAGAGTCCCTTGGACTTCAAGGAGATCCAACCAGTCCATTCTGAAGGAGGTCTGCCCTGGGTGTTCTTTTGAAGGAATGATGCTAAAGCTGAAACTCCAGTACTTTGGCCACCTCATGTGAAGAGTTGACTCATTGGAAAAAACTCTGACGCTGGGAGGGATTGGGGGCAGAAGGAAAAGGGGATGACAGAGAATGAGATGGCTGGATGGCATCACCCACTCGATGGACGTGAGTTTGAGTGAACTCCAGGAGATGGTGATGGACAGGGAGGCCTGGCGTGCTGCAATTCATGGGGTCACAGAGTCGGACACGACTGAGCAACTGAACTGAACTGAACTGATCCCATCCTCCTCTAAGGAAATTTGCATGCTTCGTTCTACTGTTCCTTCCTTCTTTAAAATATCCCAAACTGTGCCAGTAGTAGGCTTTGAGGAATGACTTGGAGGAAGAAAAGAAAGAAGTTGAAAAGGAAGAGAAAATTTTCAAATGCCTAAGATTCCAGCCTATCACCCATTCTTTACTGTCCACTCCATCCTGTTGTTGCCCTCTGAGCCTCCACCCTTATGCTGTCTCTGGGCCATCGAAGGGCTCCTGATAGTCGGCAATCTAATTAACCAGACTGGAGGACCTCGGAATAACAGGGCAGGCTCACTCCAGCTCGTTAAAGGCTCCTGTCTCCTGCTTGGGAAATCACTCTCACATTTACCAGAGCTGTTTGCATTTTGCAGCTCCCAGGGGAGAGAGGGCCGTGCTGGTTGAATTCCTGGCTAAGCCATTTGGCCCAGAGCCTCCATAAAACCCTGACCCCAGCCTTCCTGACTTGGGTTTTCCTCGTTAAACCTGGAGACAGGAACCTGCTGTAGGGTCTGCAGAGGTTTAGGTGAGACAGACTGGTCTCATCTCTGGGAGGGCCCAAGATGGGGACAGAAGGGAGGGCAGTGGGGGCTGCTGGAGAAAGGGACCAGGGTAACAGCAAAAGCAGAGATTTGCTGATCAGAGCTCTGATTTCCATAAATAACTCAAAGCCACTCTGAGAGTCCCTGTAAGTGAAGGTGTTTGTCGCTCAGTCATGTGTGACTCTTTGCAACCCCCTGGACTGTAGCTGGCCAGGCTCCTCTGTCCATGGAATTCTCCAAGCAAAAATACTGGAGTGGGTAGCCATGCTTCTCTCCAGGGGATCTTCCTGACCCAGGAGTTGCATCCTGGTCTCCCACATTTCAAGCAGATTCTTTACCATTTGAGTCACGAGGAAAGTTCACTGTGGACAGCTCCCACCCATTTGAAACTTGAACTGACCCATCTGTGCATTTGACACTATCATTTGGTTGATGATCTATGCAATACTCAAAGGGTCTTCTTGCTGTAGAAGAGTAAGATTACCTTTTAGGGGATGACAGAGGATGAGATGGTTGGATGGCATCACTGACTCGATGGACATGAGTTTGAGCAAACTTCGGGAGTTGGTGATGGACAGGGAGGCCTGACATGCTGCAGTCCATGGGGTCACAAAGAGTCAGATTGGACTGAGCTACTGAACTGAACTGAACCGAAACTTCAACTTTGCTTGAGGGAAATGCATTAGAGCAAAAAGGGACCCAGAAGAATACAAGCCCCTCCCTGAGACCCCCAAGAACCTTTTGGCTTCCACTGCCTAAGGAATGGCATGGGTTCATTTCCTTTGAAACTCTAAAGGTCAAAGTGGCTCAATGGAGGGGCTGGCCCAAGTCACATAGCTCTCAAGTGGCAGGTCCAGAAGGAGGACTTCTGAGCGGTCACTCATCCTGCCGGAGCCTCAGGATCACTTGCCAAGTCACTACTCGTCAATGGGCCAAGAAAGTGCACAGTCCTTTGGCATATAGACCTCTTAATGGGGTCCAGAGAGAGTTTATGGGTTTTTCACCCAGATGTGCCTGGCTTCCAACACCAGTTCCCCCAACTTGTGAATGATGTCATCCCAGGCATGTTACTTACACTCTGACCTGTAGCTCTTTGAATGTAAAACTGGATCAAAAGGGCTTCCCTGGTGGCTTAGCGGATAATAATCCGTCTGCCAGTGCAGGATACAAGGGTTCGATCCCTGGTCTGGGAAGATCTCACATGCTACAGGGCAACTAAGCCCGTGCACCACAACTACTAAGCCTGTGCTCTAAAGCCCAGGAACTGCAACTACTGAGTCTGAATGTCTAACTATTGAAGCCCTCTTGCCCAGGAGCCTGTGCTGCACCACAATGAGAAACTCACACCCTGCAGCTAGAGAGTAGCCCCTGCTGGCCACAACCAGAGAAAAACCCGAGCAGCAATGAAGACCTAGCACAGCCATAAATAAATAAATAAATAAAGAGTAGGACACGACTGAGAGACTGAACTGAACTGAACTGAGAGTTATTAAAAAAAAAATCTTTGAGTAACTGTACCTTTCTTGATGAGTGGCTGAAAGGTTGGAGATTATAAACATGAGGTGATTAGCATAACACCCGACTCATGGTAGATGCTAAGTCACTGGGAACCTGAGTCATATTTGCTGGCTGCATAAATTAATGAATGAGTAATAAGTGGGTGGCCCCGTAGGCCTTTCCCAGTCTAATACGCTCTATTCCCTTTCATGATGTATTCCTCAGGGTATTTAAAAGTGAGGTTTCTAAAATGTGCTCCGTGGAACTCATTGCCTGGCCAGGAGGCGAGCAAAGTGATGCTCAATACTTTTCCTCTCTGATTCTAGAGGCTGTGTTTGATTACCAGTCTCTGCTCCCCAGGACTGTGTTTGCTGCTGGAATCTAGGATGAAATCACACTGCATTCAAGATGAATGTAGTTAAGAGTCTTCTAAAATTCCCGACAGGTAGCTTTCAGAAGGAGAAGGCAATGGCAACCCACTCCAGTACTCTTGCCTGGAAAATCCCATGGACGGAGGAACCTGGAAGGCTGCAGTCCATGGGGTTGCTAAGAGTCGGACACGACTGAGCAACTTCACTTTCACGTTTCACTTTCATGCATTGGGGAAGGAAATGGCAACCCACTCCAGTGTTCTTGCCTGGAGAATCCCAGGGATGGGGGAGCCTGGTGGGCTGCCGTCTATGGGGTCGCACAGAGTCAGACACGACTGAAGTGACTTAGCAGCAGCGGCAGCAGCAGCTTTCAGAAGCTATTCTAACAGGGCAGGACTGCCTAAGGGTCTCTGCCCTGACCCTGAAATACCCTTTCTGCAGTGTTCTCCTACTTAGTACATTCGAAACACAGCTGATTTCACTGCCTGCACCTGTTACATGCTAGCACTTAAAATGATGAAAAGAAGAATAAGTGGTGTTGTGTCTGCCTCTATAAAGAACAACAGCTTAAGGAAATGGCAACTCGTCCACTCCAGTTTTCTTCCAGTTTTTCATCCACGCCATTCCCTAGGCAGTGGAAATCCCATGGACAGGGGAGCCTAGTGGGCTACAGTCCATGGGGGCCACAGCCAGACATGACTGAGTGACTAACAACAGTTGCTTCCTGAGTGCCTCTGTATCCCATGGACTGTATTCCATGTTTCACACGCAGTAGCTCCAGTTCTCAGACTCGCTTTATTAAATTTTGCTCTCTGTAGCCTTTTGTTCTCTCTACATTCAAAACGTAAATGAATAAAATTAAAGAAAATTCAGCAGGTCAGCTTTTGAACACTCAGAACTCTCCATTCATCTCCCAGTAATTTCATCTCCTTGATAGAGATGTTGCTTTATGGTCACTTTTGCTAAGGGGATGATTAAAGCCAGTGCATACTTGAAAGATGAAGAGGTGATCCCAGGTGTGAGATAACCTCGGGAGGACTCCTGAGCTGTGTGGTCCTCAGGCACCTGTTCGGCCATCTGACTAGATACCTACTTTCCTTCCAAAGTGGTTTCGGTGAACAAAGTTCCCTTCCATCATCTACACATCTGACATCTTCACTGACTATTCTTGAGGATAAATGGCCACTTCACAATAATTTGGGAGCAGAGGTGTCATACATATCCCATTGTTCCAGAGTCTCCCAGGTGGCTTTTGAAAGACAGACACTCCCCCCAAATGGTGTGTTATTGAAAAACACTATACATTTGAATTTTAATCTAGTTTCATCTGCTAACATTTCTGGGAATTGGAGTGCCATTTTCAAAATGAAGTGGTATCCCCCTTCATATAATGATTCAACTAGCATTTCATGCTTAAGAAAAGAAATATATGTGCTCTTGGAAACACACTGTATCTTGAATTCTCAGGACAGTAAGCAAGGAAATAAATAAAGCAGAAAGAGCCGCCATGAGTAGGGTGATGAGCAGCGGGAAATCTCTCCTGAGCACAGGCTTTGTGCATAGCGCTCATGTATGTCTGCATGCTATTTATAGGTCTTTTCCACTTCCTTCCGATTCTTGGCCAGATTCCAGAGAGTTAAATTGATCTTCAGTTAAGAGATTTTTTCACACTTTTGTACAGCTTCAGGTCTTAGACACCGCCTTCAAAATGCTTATACTTATACTTTTAACATAGCAGCTTAAATTCAAGATGGTAAACATTTTATTCTTTTTTCCCTTTCGCTCTGCCTTACTTCTTCTCTTCTGTGTTGGTCCGTCTGCTCAGGCTGCTATAACAAGACACCAGAGAGTGGGCGACTTAAACAACAGACATCAATTTCTCACACTTCTGGAGGATAGGAAGTCCTAGGTCAAGGTGGTGGCAGATTCAGCACCTGGCAAGAGCCTTCTTCTTGCTTGCAGACATCTTCCTTCTTTCCGTGGTTTCTCATTCAGAAGGAAGTGGGGAGAAAGAAAGAGAAAGAGACATTGAACTCTGGTCTCTTTTCCTCTTCTCATAAGGACAGTGAGCCAATCCTGGAAGTAGTATTTTCATGACCATATTTGGTGTTTAGTCACTAAGTCACATCCAACTCTTTGTGATCCCATGGACTGTAACCCACCAGATTCCTCTGTCTATGGGATTTCCCAGGCAAGGATACTGGAGTGGGTTGCCATTTCCTTCTTCAGGAGATATTCCTGACCTAGGGGTCAAACCCACATATCCTGCGTCGGCAGGTGTATTCTTCATCACTGAGCAACCAGGGAAGCCCTTCATGACCATATCTAAACTAATGACCTAAAAAAAATTGTACAGCCTAAAAGTTGAGAATTACATGTTAGGTGTGTGCATGCTAAGCTGTTTCAGTTGTGTCTGACCCTTTGCAACTCTATGGACTGTAGCCTGCCAGGCTTCTCTGCCCAGGGGATTCTCCAGGCAAGAATACTGGGGAGATTGCCATGCCCGCTTCAGGGGACCTTCTAGACCCAGGGATCGAACCCACATCTCCTGGAGCTCCTGCATTTCAGGTGGCTTCTTTATCTCTGAGCCACCAGGGAAGCCCTGAATTATATGTTATTGGCAGACAAACCTGAGGACTTGAGTCCAGGGTGCAGTCTCTCAAAGAGACTGTTCTGAAGAGGTGAGAGAGGAGCCAAGATATATAGACAGACATTTTGGCCACAGAGAGGGTGTAAGTTCAGTTCAGTCTCTCAGTAGTGTCCAACTCTTTGCCACCCCATGAATCGCAGCATGCCAGGCCTCCCTGTTCATCACCATCTCCCAGAGTTCACTCAGACTCACGTCCATCGAGTCAGTGATGCCATCCAGCCATCTCATCCTCTGTCGTCCCCTTCTCCTCCTGCCCCCAATCCCTCCCAGCATCAAAGTCTTGTCCAATGAGTCAACTCTTCACATGTGGTGGCCAAAGTGCTGGAGTTTCAGCTTTAGCATCATTCCTTCCAAAGAAATCCCAGGGCTGATCTCCTTCAGAATGGACTGGTTGGATCTCCTTGAAGTCCAAGGGACTCTCAAGAGTCTTCTCCAACCCCACAGTTCAAAAGCATCAATTCTTCGGTGCTCAGCCTTCTTCACAGTCCAACTCTCACATCCATACATGACTACTGGAAAAACTATAGCCTTGACTAGATGGATCTTAGTCGGTGAAGTAATGTCTCTGCTTTTGAACATGTTATCTAAGTTGCTCTTAACTTTCCTTCCATGGAGTAAGCATCTTTTAATTTCATGGCTGCAGTCACCATCTGCAGTGATTTGCGGGCCCAAAAAAATAAAGTCTGACACTGTTTCGACTGTTTCTCCATCTATTTCCCATGGAGTGATGGGACTGGATGACATGATCTTCATTTTCTGAATGTTGAGCTTTAAGCCAACTATTTCACTCTCCTCTTTTACTTTCATCAAGAGGCTTTTTAGTTCCTCTCCACTTTCTACCATAAGGGTGGTGTCATCTGCATATCTGAGGTGATTGATATTTCTCCCGGCAATCTTGATTCCAGCTTGTATTTCTTCCAGTCCAGCATTTTGTAGGAACATCAAAAGATTATTGTTAATTAAAACTAGGCATCAAAAGTTAATGAATTTAGCACTTTTCTATGTATGGGAAGATGCAAGATTCTGGGTTCATTGAAATCATTCCTTTGATGTGCACCTCAGCTATCCAGGGCCAGTAAAATGTGCCATCTCATTCTGTCTCGTCTGGCTGGATTGTTGGGGGATTGGCTACAGGGACTGATGGCTCAATGAGGGGTGTCCTGTTTCTATTCCAAGTTTCTTCTGGGCTCACCTTCTGGGCAGCTGTCATGTGATGGCTTGAGGGCTATAGCATCAGCATCTTTTGTCTCCTCAATGACAGGCAGCATTTTTTCAATGATACCTTCTGAAGACTCTGCCTCCAAATACCATTGCACTGGAGATTAAGGTATCAACATACATATTTGAGGCTGGTGTACACATTCAGCCCACACATCCTCCTTTCATTTATTCTCCTTCCTTCCTTTAAAAAATATTTATTGCTTTTCGTGTTGTTGGGGTTTTAATCTAGGCCCTGGAATTATAAGGATCATTTTAAGACACACTGCAGAAGCTTTCCTCAGAGTCCCCAAACTAAGAGAAGGACAGTGATTCTATGAAGCTGTTGCTCTGGCAGATAGAAACACCATCAGAATACATTAAAGAGAGAAATTATTTCTATGGAGTTTATAAGAAGGAAACTGATTTGTGAGTTTAGAAGTAAAGGTAAGGATTCTAGACAGTCAAAGGAAGAAAGACTTTCTAGACAGGAAATACAGCATTAAGCAAAAACGCAGACATAAGAACTTGCGTGATTGACACCTCCAGGAAACACAGAGCTGACTACAAGGCTTTGACGAGAGACAGAAGTAGGGAGATGAAGCAAGAGAAAAAATTGAGATGATAAGTTGGGAGTAGTTTGTCAAGGAAATTCACCAATGCCTTGCAATTTTTATATGAAGGTCTTAGGTAGTGCCTGGAGAAAAGTCCTATTTGGAAACCTAAGAAGATCTGAAATTAAAGAGTTCTTCCAGTCAGTGGTGAAAACAGCCTCTATCCTGATTATCCTTGTCCCCCCACAGCACCTGCCAGGCCTTGACCTCGTTGACGAGCTGACAGCAACTCCTATAATCTCTCCTCTCACACAGGACTGTCCCCTCAGCATCTTATTGCTAAGCCATCCATCAGCTCCCCTATCAGTCTATAGTCAGCCTCTCCTCACCTGTCAGCTAAAGAGAGATGTTTCTCTTCCTCGATTTTCAGAGTGGGGGACGTCCTGCTACTGCTAAGAGAACAAGGATGCCTGGAAATCAAGGAATAGCAACATTGGTGAGAGCAATTCTCAATTTGGAGTCTCTTGACATTTGCATTAGAAATCGTGTTCAAGCTTTCTCTTTGTGTTTGCTTTCTTAACTCCTGTTGTATGAAATTAGGTAATGATTATCCCTTTTAAAATTGCGAATAGTGATACAGATCCTAAAGAACACAAGCCAGAATATGGCTATGTACTAGAACACTTTCTCATTTTCAATGTAGAATTTCTTCACATACACATACACATAAATACATATATGTCTACATATATACACACAAATATATATTCATGCACACACATATATATATACACATACATATATGATGTTTTTTACATATATGTTTAGCTTTCTTTTGCACTCTAATACATATGCCAAGAGGTTGGTATAGACACATTTTTTACACAATTCCCCTCCTTCTAAGAATTTGCCCTAAGAAAGTAACTAGAGTGTAGCCAAAGTTCCATTATTCAACAAACATTACTGAAAGTAGGGTGTCAACTTAAAAATATTCACAACGTAAAAGTTGAGTTATATTTTATTCAGTCGTAATTTTTAGGTCTTCAAGCCCAGAAGGCAGCATCTCAAGTAACCTTGCTCTGAGGAGAGGAGGAAGGGAACCAGATTACATAGAAGTTTTTCAGCAAAGGGCAGGTAGTTTGAAAGTCAAAAGAACATTGTAAATGAAAGGAAAACCAGGTATCTCAAGTTAAAGAATTAAGAGCTTTTGTATGTATGGAAAGATGCAAGAGTCTGGGCTCATTGAAATCATTCCTTTGATATACACCTCACATATCTGAGGCCAGTATCCTGTGCTTTAACATTCTGAGTTTCCTCAGGGCCCACCAGAGGGAGTGGCTGCAGTCTGATGTTTGCTTAAAGGCAGGTATTCTTTCCTTCCTGAGTTACTCAAGGCTCACCAGCTCACCATTGGTTGTTGTAATCACTGATTACATGACATCCTTTGTTTACTGATATGGCAGAAAAATTTCATTTCTCAAGGGAAAGCTGAAAAGCATCTTAAATTTCTATGTACTGGGGAGTCATTGAATTGATTACCCTGTAGCCACTAAAAATCATGGTTGGGGAAAATGGTGACAACATAATTTTAAATAAAAAAGTGAGAAGCAGTAGTGAATGCCATATTTATCATAAGCACAACAAAATGCTGGAGGGGAAGATGCCAGAATTAGCAGAAGTTCTATCTTGGTAGGATGTTATATGTGACTTTTATTGGACAATGAGGCACTAGATCAGTTGAAGGAAGGATCAGGGCCAGGTGTGTTGTGTGTAGGAGTTGGTTACGTTATAGTTCAAGATTAAAACTATGAACAGAAAAGACCATGAGGGCATATGCTTAGGAAAGTTCAGACTGAAGGACATAGTAGCAGCTTGACAGCCTGCAGAAGAGGAGGAAGACACACAGTTACACAGGATACCGACAAGAAGGGGGAAATCGGTAAATAAATTTATATTCCTAAAGCCTTCAAAGGAGACAGGGCTAATAAAGAAAATTAGTGATGCTAAAGACTGAAATTTTAACTGCACTTGACTCATGAGTTTTAGCCCAAAGTTTTCATGCCTTATTTTTGCCACTTTTGAGAAAGATTCCATTTCTGCAGTTACATCCTGTTAGACTCTTGTGGAATAGTGATATTCTCTCATGAAAGAAACGTTATGACTTCGTGGTGACTACTACAGGAGAGAAGAACTGGAAAAATTATTTTTAAAGTGATTTTTGCATTTTCTTTTTGGATAGTTTTCATGGTTTAAAAAATAGCTAGAGAATTAAAATAATGGAATTTTAAGTTTTGTTGTTACTATGAGTCGAGAGTCAAGTTTTGTTGAAAAAAATTAAAGGGACAATTCGGATGTGAATCTCATGTTTATTGTTTTAAAAGTTCTGTGCTAATACCAAAAGAATGTATTTCTGGTGGGAAGTGATATATTTCCATGACTTCAGGGAGCTTGACTTCTGTCCTAAAAATAGATTTCCTTAGCTATTATTAAAAAAAACACCTTAAACAATAAAAATAAGTTACGGTCCAAAAAATCCATAACAAACATAGCATTGTTTTATATCCTTAACATTTAAAGACTTTAGATCTACAATGAAAAATGTACATTCCCTTCACCCTCAAAAAGTGTAAGTACAAAATGGGAGCTTACAAAAGAAGATTTACAAATCAGAAGTAAATATGAAATAAAAATATTAATCCTAGTATTGTAACATAAGATTTGCTTCTAGTAAGTAAAGAGAATGTGCTATGGAGTTCTGTTGTAATTATTACATGTAATTTGATGTTAGTGAGTAGGAACTGTCTGGTAACCTGCTGGTAAGAGAAATTGCTGCAACCTGTCTGCTGCTGCTGCTAAGTCACTTCAGTCGTGTCCGACTCTGTGCGACCCCAAAGATGGCAGCCACCAGGCTCCACCATCCCTGGGATTCTCCAGGCAAGAACACTGGAGTGGGTTGCCATTTAGGTCTTAGGCCTTATACAGATGACACTGAAAGTGAAGAGGAACTAAAAAGCCTCTTGATGAAAGTGAAAGAGGAGAGTGAAAAAGTTGGCTTAAAGCTCAACATTCAGAAAACGAAGATCATGGAATCTGGTCCCATCACTTCATGGCAAATAGATGGAGAAACAGTGGAAACAGTGTCAGCCTTTATTTTTTGGGGCTCCAAAATCACTGCAGATGGTGACTGCAGCCATGAAATTAAAAGACGCTTACTTCTTGGAAGCAAAGTTATGACCAACCTAGATAGCATATTCAAAAGCAGAGACATTACTTTGCCAACAAAGATCTGTCTAGTCAAGGTTATGGTTTTTCCAGCAGTCATGTATGGATGCGAGAGAGTTGGACTGTGAAGAAAGCTGAGCGCCGAAAAATTGATGCTTTTGAACTGTGGTGTTGGAGAAGACTCTTGAGAGTCCCTTGGACTGCAAGGAGATCCAACCAGTCCATTCTAAAGGAGATTGATTAGTCCTGGGTGTTCACTGGAAGGACTGATGCTAAAGCTGAAACTCCAATACTTTGGCCACCTTATGCAAAGAGTTGACTCATTGGAAAAGACTCTGATGCTGGGAGGGATTGGGGGCAGGAGGAGAAGGGGACGACAGAGGATGAGATGGCTGGATGGCATCACTGACTCGATGGACGTGAGTCTGAGTGAACTCCAGGAGTTGGTGATGGACAGGGAGGCCTGGTGTGCTGCGATTCATGGGGTCGCAAAGTTGGACACAACTGAGCAACTGAACTGAACTGAACTGAACTGAGACCTTTAAACTAGTCATTTAATCCTTCCAGTTTGTTATTTGCAAAAGCCTGAATATATGCCTATATCAATGTATGCAGTTGTTCAGAGCATCATTTTTGTGAAAAGAAAATAAACAAGATAATTGAAAAGACCAACAATGGAAAAAATATTAGGTTAATTATGATTAATCCATTTGATGGAGTTCTCACTAGTCACTTACTAAAAGTCAGATTTTTCAAAGATTGATGACATATGAGCTTGTCCAAAATAATTAGTGAAAAGAAAAAAGCTAAGTATATACAATATCTCAGCAATGTTTATAAATCTGTAGCACCAAAAATACTAGAGACAATGAAAAGTAAAAGTGAAAGTTGTTCAAATATGTCCTACTCTGCCACCCCATGGACTGTGGCCCACCAGGCTCCTCTGTCCATGGGATTCTCCAGGCAAGAATACTGGAGTGGGTTGCCATTCCCTTCTCAAAGTAATCTTCCCAACCTAGGGATCCTGCACTGCAGGCAGATTCTTTCTTTACTGTCTGAGCCACCAGGGAAACCCAAATATTGAAAACAATTATCTCTGCTGCATGCTTTAATCTTCCTTCCAGGTTTTCCTTCCTGATTATCTTCCTTTCTCTTCTACATTCCACCCCCCCCACACCCCCGTATTTTCCAGAGTTTCTACAAGGAATCTGTATCATAGTACACTTCAATTAAAACCTGTTATTTAAAAACAAAATGTTATTTCTGGCAGTATAGAAAGTTCAGCTTGGTGATGCATTACCACCCACAGACACTGAAACTGTAGAAGAACATTACCTGTTTATCACTGTCCCTGAATCTCTCAATGCCTAACATCCTTGACCTTGAGCGAACCCAGAAGAATGAAGCATTTTGCCCAAGGTCATGTGGCAAGTTTGTAGTGTCAGCAATAAACAAAGGCAGAGTCTACATAAAATCCTAAGGACAGGTTGTAATGCATTATTGCAATAGGGAAATGAGTCCAGCATGAACTGAACTTGACCTCCATATGAACCATGGTGTCTGAGCATTTAAAAGGCAGGAGAGGGGAGGGAATGGAATAAAAAGGCTCAATAGAGGCAGAAAGGGAAAATTCACAAAAAGCAAAAAGGAACACACTGGTGCGTGTGAAAGCCATTGAGGTTTGCTAACTGGCACTTTCCTGCTGGGTGCTTATAGAAGATAGGTCTCCCCCACCTCTCAAAGAGTCTGGATTTGGGGGTCCTAACTCCTAGCCCTAACCACTAAACTATTTAGGTATGACCTAAATCAAATCCCTTATGATTTTACAGTGGAAGTGAGATATAGATTTAAGGGACTAGATCTGACAGAGTGCCTGATGAACTATGGATAGAGGTTTGTGACATTGTACAGGAGACAGGGATCAAGATCATCTATCCCCAAGAAAAAGAAATGCAAAAAGGCAAAGTGGCTGTCTGAGGAGGCCTCACAAATAGTTGTGAAAAGAAGAGAAGCAAAAAGCAAAGCAGAGGAAAGATATACCCATTTGAATGGAGAGTTCCAAAGAATAGCAAGGAGAGATAAAAAGCCTTCCTCAGAGACCAACTCAAAGAAATAGAGGAAAACAATAGAATGGGAAAGACTAGAGATAACTTCAAGAAAATTAGAGATGCCAAGGGAATATTTCATACAAAGATGGGCTCGATAAAGGGACAGAAATGGTATGGGGACCTAACAGAAGCAGAAGATATTAAGAAGAGGTGGCAAGAATACACAGAACTGTACAAAAAAAGATCTTCACAACCCAGATAATCACGATGGTGTGATCACTCACCTAGAGTCAGACATCCTAGAATGTGAAGTCAAGTGGGCGTTAGAAAGTATCACTACGAACAAAGCTAGTGGAGGTGATGGAATTCCAGTTGACCTATTTCAAATCCTGAAGGATGATGCTATGAAAGTGCTGCATTCCATATGCTAGCAAATTTGGAAAACTCAGCAATGGCCACAGGACTGGAAAAGGTCAGTTTTCATTACAATCCCAAAGAAAGGCAATGCCAAAGGATGTTCAAACTACCACACAATTGTACTCATCTCACACGCCAGTAAGTAATGCTCAAAATTCTCCAAGCCAGGCTTCAACAGTACATGAACCATTAACTTCCAGATGTTCAAGCTGGTTTTAGAAAAAGCAGAGGAACCAGAGATCAAATTGTCAACATTTGCTGGATTATTGAAAAAGCAAGAGAGTTCCAGAAAAACATCTATTTCTGCTTTATTGACTATGCCAAAGCCTTTGACTGTGTGGATCACAATAAACTGTGGAAAATTCTGAAATAGATGGGAACACCAGACCACCTGACCTGCCTCTTGAGAAATCTGGATGCAGGTTAGGGAGCAACTGTTAGAACTGGACATGGAACAACAGACTGTTTCCAAATAGGAAAAGAAGTATCTCAAGGCTGTATTGTCACCCTGCTTATTTAACTTCTATGCAGAGTACATCATGAGACACGCTGGGCTGGAAGAAGCACAAACTGGAATCAAGATTGCTGGGAGAAATATCCATAACCTCAGAAATGCAGATGACACCACCCTTATGGCAGAAAGTGAAGAACTAAAGGGCCTCTTGATGAAAATGAGAGAGAAGAGTGAAAAAGTTGGCTTAAAGCTTAACATTCAGAAAAATAAGATCATGGCATCTGGTCTTATCACTTCATGGCAAATAGATGGGGAAACAGTGTCAGACTTTATATTTTGGGGCTCCAAAATCACTGCAGATGGTGATTGCAGCCATGAAATTAAAAGATGCTTACTCTTTGGAAGGAAAGTTATGACCAACCTAGACAGAATTTTAAAGAGCAGAGATATTACTTTGTCAACATAGGTCTATCTAGTCAAGGCTATGGTTTTTCCAATAGTCATATATGGATGTGAGAGTTGGACTGTGAGGAAAGCTGAGCACCAAAGAATTGATGCTTTTGAACTGTGATGTTGGAGAAGACTCTTGAGAGTCCCTTGGACTGCAAGGAGATCCAACAGTCCATCCTAAAGGAGATCAGTCTTGGGTGTTCATTGGAAGGACTGATGTTGAAGCTGAAACTCCAATATTTTGGCCACCTGATGCAAAGAGCTGACTCATTGGAAAAGACATTGATCCTGGGAAAGATTGAGGGCAGGAGGAAAGGGGGATAACAGAGGGTGAGATGGTTCGATGGTATCACCAACTCAATGGACATGAGTTTGGGTGAACTCTGGGAGTTGGTGAAGAACAGGGAGGCCTAGCGTGCTGCAGTTCATGGGGTCCCAAAGACTCAGACGCGACTGAGTGACTGAATTGAACTGAACTGAGCTCAGTATAGCTAGAATATACAGTCAGTTCTTTCAGCAGCCTTGAGATTTCTCAGGAAGGCACTTTAAGGGAGCTGGTGTCATCCTATGGATTTGGCTTTGAGTCATGAGAAACAATGTCAGTATTTGCTCAAGTCTGCTTAGGCCAAGGTTGAGATCTAGAGGCTGAGGCCAGTAGAAAGCTTGGAGGAGCCTGGCTGGAGTTTTGGCAAGGAGAGTCTTTGTTGAGTAACAAGACCCAGGCTAGAACCTGGCTCTCTGGCCCATATTCCAATACTTTCAGGATCACAATTTTTGCATATCAAGAACTTTCTGACCTGCATGAGAAGTACAACCAGAACTGAACGGAGAAGAAGAATGACTGAATAAGAAGATTATCAAGAAAGAAAATATTAGCCTTTGATTATAATCGTCCCCCACCCCCAAGTCCTGCCCCTACCTCCCATTTTACTGGATCTTGGTTAAAATGCTCAGAACTCATCTTCCTCCTGAAAGGAGTATTCCCACCTGTTCTGTGGGATTAATGACTGAGCCTAAGTATTTCATGGGTTGGATAAATTATGCCCAGGAAACTCCTCTATTGGCAGGTGGATACTTTGAGCCACCTGGAAAGCCCTTGCCTGGGAGTCTCATCACATAATTTCTTAATAAGTTACCAGTTTAAGCATATGCTTTCCCTGTAACCAGTTCTGGTGGGGAGAGTGGCAGTCACTGTCTCACATAGATGACCACTGAGATGCCTTCTTGGGTACTGATTTCCTCAGCTCATCACGAGCAACTGTTGTTTGTTGCTGTTGAGTTTCTAGGTCATGCCTGACCCTTTTGTGATCCAGGCTCCTCATCCATGGGATTTCCCAGGCAAGAATCCTGGAGCAGGTTGCCATTTCCTTCTCCAGAGGATCTTCCCAACCCAGAGGATCCAACTCGTGTCTCCTGCTTTGCAGACAGATTCTTTACAACTGAGCCACCTGGGAAGCCAATGAGCAACTGTATTACTCATTAATCTTCTGTTGTCAAGACCCTGAAAACAAGTGGTGGCCGTGGAGCTGTTCTGTGTTTTCAAAACCTGGTGTTTAGAGAACTTTCTGGAACTTGTAAGATCTGGAAGAGAGCCAGCATTGCCTTTATAAATACAGCATTTTTCTAATCCAGTTACTTAAGATTTAGTCATTATTGACAGATTTCTTGTTTTCATCCTCTTTTTCTATTTTTCTTCTTTTCTCATTTTTTTTCCTTCCTTCTCTCCCTCCCTTCCTTCCCTCTTTCCCTTCCTCCTTTCTCCTTCAACTTTATAACTCAGTAAACATTTTATCATTGGTTGCCAGACCAATGTCAAACTAGCAAACTGCCAGTCTCTGAAATCAAAATGCATGTTAAACCTGCTATTAGCCAGGGGGTGGCAGTTGTGATGTAGCTGTCTTTGTGGTCAATGTGGGGTCAAAGCTGTGTGCACAGTCACCATTTCAGTCTACGGATATGCTATTAGCATTCCACGTGCTGAGTTTAACTGCCTTGAAAATATCTAAAGGAGATTACGTTATAATTCAGCAATTTTTTTAAAAAGCCATTCGAGTGTACAAAAAGAGAAATAGTAAGGCATTATTTTGATATTTGTGAAGTAAATAGTCTTCACTGAAGAATGACCTACCAGCATCAAAGCTTGCAAAATGGTGTCACAGCTTGGAACAAAATGTCACAGACAGTGGTGACTTACTCTTGTTATAAATGTTGGCTTACAGTTAATTTGAGTTCTCTGGATGGAAAAGCAGCCATTATTGTACTGGTTCAGAAAGGGATTAAACAATAGGCTTTAGAAACCGAAACAAACCAACAAAGAGCAACAATGACAAAAAATCCTGAATTCAAATCCTGACTCCTGGTGAAAGATTTGTTTGTGCTGAAACTCAGTTTTCTCTGCTAACAGAGAAATTTAACATATACCCAGCAGGGTTATAAAAATAAATGCAATAGAGGTCAAGCAATGAAATGGATTTAGCTGCTAAGTGTTATTCAAACATAGACATGTTGCAGAGCTAACTGTTTACGTGTCTGTTCCCTGGTTGTCTGTTGTCCAGAAACTGAACTAACTTCCAGGTGGTGCTAGTGATAAAGAACTCACCAGCAGTGCATGAGACTTAAGAGACGTGGATTCGATCCCTGGGTAGGGAAAAACCCCTGGAGAAGGGCATGGCAACACACTCCAGGACTCTTGCCTGGGAATTCCTATGGATAGGGAGCCTGTCGGACTACAATCCATGACTCTTTGTATCTGACTCACAAAGAGTCAGACACAACTTAAAAACTTAACACAGCAGCAAACAGTAAACATTGTCCATAGAGGTAGAAAGAACAAAAGATGAGGACCAAATGCTTAGAATCCAGACAAATACATCTTAAAATTTTTCACTTTAAAAAAGATGTAAATAAGTGCAGAAAAATATGCAAGTCCTAGCTGCTACTGCTAAGTCACTTCAGTCGTGTCCGACTCTGTGCGACCCCATAGACGGCAGCCCACCAAGCTCCCCCGTCCCTGGGATTCTCCAGGCAAGAACATTGGAGTGGGTTGCCATTTCCTTCTCCAATGCAAGAAAGTGAAAAGTGAAAGTGAAGTCGTTCAGTTGTGTCCAAACCTCAGCGACCCCATGGACTGCAGCATACCAGGTTCCTCCGTCCATGGGATTTTCCAGGCAAGAGTACTGGAGTAGGGTGCCATTGCCCTCTCTGGCAAGTCCTAGAAGTTCACTGAATTTTCACAAGGTCAGCTAGATAGGAAACAAACATTGGAAGTAGTCAAAAGCCCCTTGTGCCCCGTCCCAGACACCATTAAAAAGAATCAGGCTGACTTCTCACATCATAGATTCACATTTCTCATCTATGGCTACTGTGTTACTTCAGTACTTAAAAACCAAAACTCAGGGTGTAAAACCAGGAGCTGTGTTTCATGTGGGAAGAGGTCACGGTCCCTGGCATTGAACCCTCAATGCCATGAGTAGAAAACAGACTTGAATTTGCATTACAGATGTACTATTTCCTAGCTGTGATTTGAGGAATGCCAGGTTTTCTCCCGAATCTCTAGTTTCCTCGTTAGCAAAGTGGAAAGATGCTGAATCCACGATGCTGTTGTCAAACTAAGTGAGACGATATCTAAACAGATGCTCAGTCAGGGTCTGGTGCTAGTTAAGTATTGGTTGGTGGGGGTCTGGGGAAAATGTGTGAGTAACAGTGAGAATGAAAAGATGGCCTATTTGATGAGACAGAGTCCTGTATCTTCACAGCCTGAGAAGGGAAGCTTCCCCAAGGCCCTGGGGGGTGCTGCCTGTGATTGGAAGAGAGTGGAACAGAGAAGGCAGAGCACTCAGCTCTTTGCCCAGCACTACCTCTAACATGCTGCGTGACCTCTCACCCATCCCTTTCCTTCTGGAGCCTCAGTTTCTTCTCCCATGTAATTTATGGATGCTATAATAAGTTTTTCCCACTACGAGTCTCACTCAAAAACACTGCCAATCTATACTTAGCCAACTTGGAAAAGCATAGAATAAAAATAACCAGTAATTGCAGTGCCCAAACATACAGACAAACTGAAATACATTTGGAGAGTGTAAAAAGGTGTAGTAAGAACTCAAAACCATCCCACCTAAGGATGATAATTCTGCATAGGTTAAATGTCACTGTAATTCTCCAAGCCAGGCTTCAGCAATACGTGAACCATGAACTTCCAGATGTTCAAGCTGGTTTTAAAAAAGGCAGAGGAACCAGAGACCAAATTGCCAACATTTGCTGGATCATTGAAAAAGCAAGAGAGTTCCAGAAAAACATCTATTTCTGCTTCATTGACTATGCCAAAGCCTTTGACTGTGTGGATCACAATAAACTGTGGAAAATTCTGAAAGAGATGGGAACACCAGACCACCTGACCTGCCTCTTGAGAAATCTGTATGCAGGTCAGGAAGCAACAGTTAAAACTGGACATGGAACAAAAGATCGGTTCCAAATGGAAAAAGAGTACATCAAGGCTGTATATTGTCACCCTGCTTATTTAACTTCTATGCAGAGTACATCATGAGAAACACTGGGCTGGATGAAGCATAAGCTGGAATCAAGATTGCTGGGAGAAATATCAATAACCTCAGATATGCAGATGACACCACCCTTCTGGCAGAAAGTGAAGAAGAACTAAAGAGCTTCTTGATGAAAGTGAAAGAGGAGAGTGAAAAAGTTGGCTTAAAGGTCAATATTCGGAAAACAAAGATCATAGCATCTGGTCCCATCACTTCATGGGAAGTAGATGGGGAAACAGTGGAAACAGTGTCAGACTTTATTTTGGGGGGCTCCAAAATCACTGCAGATGGTGACTGCAGCCAAGAATTTAAAAGACGCTTACTCCTTGGAAGGAAAGTTATGACCAACCTAGACAGCATTTTAAAAAGCAGAGACATTACTTTACCAACAAAGGTCCATCTAGTCAAGGCTATGGTTTTTCCAGTGGTCATGAATGGATGTGAGAGTTGGGCTATAAAGAAAGCTGAGTGCTGAAGAATTGATGCTTTTGAAGTGTGGTGTTGGAGAAGACTCTTGAGAGTCCCTTAGACTGCAAGGAGATCCAACCAGTCCATCCTAAAAGAGATCAGTCCTGGGTGTTCATTGGAAGGACTGATGTTGAAGCTGAAACTCCAATATTTTGGCCACCTGATGTGAAGAGCTGACTCATTTGAAAAGACCCTGATGTTGGGAAAGATTGAAGGCAGGAGGAGAAGGGGATGACAGAGGATGAGATGGCTGGATGGCATCACCGACTCAATAGACATGAGTCTGGGTGAACTCCAGGAGTTGGTGATGGACAGGGAGGCCTGTCCTCCTTCAGTTCATGGAGTCGCAAAGAGTCAGACCCGACTGAGTGACTGAACTGAACTGAATAGACCCAGACACACCCACAAGGACACAATGTAGTAAAGATAAAAGAATTTTCTGTGTGATGCTATGTGTCAACACCGAGTGCAGATGACTAATCTGGAGAGATATAAAGAATGGCTCTGTCTAAGGTATGTGTGTGTGCTCAGTCATGTCCGACTCTGCGACCCCATGGACTGTAGCCTATCAGGCTCCTCTGTCCATGGGATTCTCCAGGCAAGAACACTGGAGTGGGTTGCCATTTCCTTCTCCAGGGGATCTTCCCAACCCAGGGATTGAATCTGGGTCTCCCACACAGCAGGCAGACACTTTACTGTTTGAGCTACCAGGGAAGCCAACATATATATATATATATATATATAAAGTGAAGTCGCTCAGTCGTGTCCGACTCTTTTCAACCCCATGGACTGTAGCCTACCAGGCTCCTCAGTCCATGGGATTTTCCAAGCAAGAATACTGGAGTGGGTTGCCGTTTTCTTTTCCAGGGGATCTTCCCGACCCAGAGATAGAACCCGGGTCTCCCACATTGTAGGCAGACGCTTTACCGTCTGAGCTACCACATACAAATACAGGTTTGAGGTTTGCTAAGCCACATCCTATCAGTGACATGTTAAATCCATCCTTTATCATCTCGGATCTTGATTTCTTATAGAAAAAAAAAAAAATAGCCATCCCAGAAACTTCTGAGGATTAAATGAGATCTTAAGTGTGAAAACACAGTAAACTGTTAAATGCCCTTTGAGGTGTATGTATGTATGTATGTGTGCGTGTGTGTGCGTGTGTGTGTGTGTGTGTGTGTATGGGATTTCCCAGGTGGCTCAGTGGTAAAGAACCCACCTCTAGTGCTAGAGACACAGGAGACACAGGATCCATCACTGGGTCAGAGGAAACGGCAACCCATTCCAGTATTCTTGTCTGGAAAATCCCATGGACATAGGAGCCTGGCAGGCTACAGTCCACAGGGTCAAAAAGAGTCAGACATAACAAAGCAACTGAGAACATACACACGTGTGTGTATGTGTGTATATGTAGGTTTTTTTTGTAAATATGTATATATTTTAAGGATTTTTATAGTGTATATAACACATACAATATATACAATTATCTATTTATCTATCTATCTATCTATATATATATAGTTAAGAATTTTCTGGGAATTCCCTGGCTGTCCAGTAGTTAGAAATCAGTGCTTTCATTGCCTAGGGCCCGGCTTCAATCCCTAATCAGTGAACTAAGATCATATAAGCCTCGCAGGATGGTCAAAAAAAAAAAAAAAAGAATCTTTATAGTGTATTTAAGGTAAAAAAAAACCCTTAGGCGGACTGGGAGGATAAATTCTCTTCTCACTTCTATGCCCTAAAATGAACTAACTAGTTATGTGAATTTAAACACCGTACTTTATAAGGAAAAATGACGAGAGAAATAGATGATGGATATAATAATTTTTTATTATCTTTGAAAAGAAAAACATAACTTTTTCTTGGGGGAGAGAATTTTGTTTTGTTTTGTTTTTTTTCCCTAACAATAAATTCTAAAATGGATTTACCTGCTCAGTCCTCCAGACCCTGAGGACAACCCCCATCTCTAGACTCCTTGTATATTTCTCTGTGCACTATACCAGCTCCCTCCATGTCACCTTGCTTTCCAACTCAAAAGATTTCCAATAGCACCTGTTCAACAGGCCAAACATCACAGAATCCACCCTTTTAGTTACAGATCCATGCACACATTTACTGGGAAGAACATCCCCAAGTCTCTGTTAGTGTTAGATGCTAAACATCCAAACAGGAAAGAGCGGGGAGGTCCTGGCTTCCAAGGAAGAGAAACATGGATTCCAGATGTCCTACAGAGATGTAAAGCGTGGCCAGCCTGGACGGCGGGGCGGTGGGGGCGGGGTTGGGGGGAGCGGGCGGGCGCTGAAGGACCAGGACACACAGAGTGTTCCACTGCCTCCTTTTGTTTGAATCCCATGTGTTTTGTTTTGTGTGCCATTCCACACAGCTGGATCTTAGTTTGGATGTTAATTTTCTCATCAGGGATCAAACTGCTCCACCTCCTCCATTGCAGTGGAAGTGTGACATCTTACTCACTGGACCTCCAGAGAATTCCCATGTAAATAAGTATTTTTTTAGGTCCCTTTTCTTTTCTTAAATTAATTAATTTTTAATTGAAGGATCTGTATGCAGGTCAGGAAGCAACAGTTAGAACTGGATGTGGAACAACAGATTGGTTCCAAACTGGGAAAGGAGTATGTTAAGGCTGCCTATTGCCACCCTCCTTATTTAACTTGTATGCAGAGTACATCATGAGAAATGCTGGGCTGGATGAAGCACAAGCTGGAATCAAGATTGCCAGGAGAAATATCAATCACCTCAGATATGCAGATGACATCATCCTTATAGCAGAAAGTGAAGAGGAACTAAAGAGCCTCTTGATGAAAGCGAAACAGAAGAGTGAAAAAGTTGGCTTAAAGCTCAACATTCAGAAAATGAAGATCATGGCATCTGGTCTCATCATTTCATGGCAAATAGATGGGGAAACAGTGGAAACAGTGACAGACTTTATTTTGGGCAGCTCCAAAATCACTGCACATGGTGAGTGCAGTGATTAAAAGATTAAAGGATGCTTGCTCCTTGGAAGAAAAGTTATGATCGACCTAGACAGCATTTTAAAAAGCAGAGACATTACTTTGTCAACAAAGGTCCATCTAGTCAAAGATATAGTTTTTCCAGCTGTCGTGTATGGATGTGAGAGTTGGACTATAAAGAAAGCTGAGCGCTGAAGAACTGATGCTTTTGAACTTCAGTGTTGAGAAGACTCTTGTCAGTCCCTTGGACTGCAAGGAGATCCAACCAGTCCATCCTAAAGGAAATCAGTCCTGAATATTCATTGGAAGGACTGATGCTGAAGCTGAAACTCCAATACTTTGGCCACCTGATGTGAAGAGCTGACATGTGAAAAGACCCTGATGCTGGGAAAGATTGAAGGTAGGAGGAGAAGGGGACAACAGAGGATGAGATGGTTGGATGGCATCACCAACTCGATGGACATGAGTTTGAGTAAACTCTGGAAGTTGGTGATGGACATGAGTTTGAGTAAACTCTGGAAGTTGGTGATGGACATGAGTTTGAGTAAACTCTGGAAGTTGGTGGGCCTGGCATGCTGCAGTCCACGGGTCGCCAAGAGTCAGACACTGAGTGACAGAACTGAACTAAGCTGAATTGCTTTTCAATATTGATTTCTTTTCTGATATCCGTGAACATGAATTAATTGGCCACAGGGGTACACGTGTCCTCTTCCTCTTCTACCTCCAGCCCTCCTCCCCCCATTTCGCACCCCTCGAGATTGTCACAGAGCCCCAGTTTGAGTTCTCTGAAGTGTGGATGTGGGCCCTGAGGGAAGACATCATCCAGTCTGTGCCGAGCCTGACAAGGGAGAGACAGATGTGAGCTTCGGGTCTCCTGGCCACCCAGCCAATGCCCCTGTTCCCACCCAGTGTGGAGGCTGAAGGCTGAGGGACACTGGAGGCAACTGGGCCAGTTTGGCGGGCTGTCTCTTAACCAAAGCTAAAGGGCTGGAGAAAAATGGAGCAAGGCAGCTAACCCAGAGAAGAGGATGGCCCATGCACCCCAATCCTGTACCCTGCACCCCACACCCTGGAAGAATAACCCCTGGAAGAGTCTACAATGTCATCAGCCGCATGAATCTGAAAGCAATAATGCGAAAGGGGACCCCAGATGATGGATAGCACAGAGAGGGGCCGTGATGGGTCCTCCTAAGCTTCCTTCACTGGCCTGCCTGCTTCGTTAAAGGGGCAGAAGCAAAGCAAACAAACCATAAGAGGTAAAAGTATATTAAGTGAATTAACATTTGTCTTTGCTTTAAATATAGGTTTGTGTTCAACTAAGCTCTATATGGTCAGTGACATGTTAAATTCATCCTTTACCATCCTAGGCCTCAATTTCCTTGTAAATCAAGTCACCTTCCCATTAACATCTGAGGATTAAATGAGATCTTATGTGTGAAAACACTTAGCAAACTGTAAGGCCCTTCAGTATTCTTAATCCTGTAATCAAACGTTCACACAGGCGGATTTTCTTTTTTTTTTAATCTTCATGTCTTTAAGAAGGTTTTGACTTGATTTGTTGTACCTTTCTTAATTAGACATGCATTGCTCTTAGAGCGTCTTTTTGTTTTCTCCCTTTTGACTTTTAGATTTCAAATCCGGTTTTCAAGTCTGGAACCAGTGTAGGTAATGGAAAGAATATGAATTTTGTGACCCTGTGAAGCAATCATTTTTAATCCCAGCTCTGCTGTGAAAAGCAGTGCCACCTCAAATAAGTCCCTGAGGCCTTTTGTTTATTGATCTATAAAATAGAAGTCAAAACACAGCATTCCCTGTTTTACGGTAAGAACACACCACCTCAATCAGTTCTGAAAACTAGAGAACTGCGATTTCTCCAGCTAGATCTCTCCAAATAGACTAGAGGCTTCTTTTGCCCCAGCTTCCATGAATAACAAGCACAACCCCTCCGTATTTTGTCAGGGAAACGGAACACTGCCTTTTATAAGAGAGCGCCTGAGTGGCAGGCTGCCCAGCTCCCTGTGGGCTCTCCCTGCGCTTCCTCTAGGCTTGTATTGATATCTGCATGCAAATGTTGGCTCAGCTCCCCCTCTGCGGGCAATAGATTGCTTCTGCTGAAGTTGCCAGTGCAATATTTTGAAAATAGACATCCACTTCTAGAAGAAAAGAGATCCAAATAAGATTTTTTTTTTCTTTAACATTAAAAAGCATTAGAATATCAGTGTCTTTCAGGTCAGCATGAATTTTGAAGCTGTTCCATAAGTCCCTCTTGTCATGCCCACCCTTTGGTATAGAGGCAAGTATCTTTTGGGGAAAAAAAAAAAAATCTGTCAAGATGCTCATGTCTGGGCAAAGAATATGGACCAGGTCTAGCCAAGCGCTCTAGGCTTTTCAGTTTCACACTCTTAACCTTGTGTTCCAGGGGGCTCAGTAGTAAAGAATCCGCCTACCAATGCAGGAGACGCAGAGACATGGGTTTGATCCCTGGGTCAGAAAGATCCCCTGGAGGAGGAAATGGCAACTCGTTCCATTATTCCTGCCTGGAAAATTCCATGGACAGAGGAGCCTGGAAAGGAAACAGTCCATATGGTTGCAAAGCGTCAGACATGACTTAATGACTGGACACAATCTTGTGTTACAGTTTGAGTCGCATCTTCCCCAAATTCATGTGTTGAGGTATCAGCCCCTAGTCCCACAGAACGTGGACTTATTTGGAAATAGAGTCTTCACAGATATAATGAGTTACGATGAAGTCATAGTGAAGTAGAAGGGGCCGACATCCGACATGACTATGCCTTTATAAAAAGGGGAAATGTTTACCCAGACATGTTCACAAGGAGAAGGGAAGATGAAGGCAGAGATTAGGGTGATGCTTGTAACAAGCCAGGGAACACCAGAGATCATCAGCAAAATACCAGAAGCCAGGGAAGAGGCTCTGAGGTCCTTTCCCAGGGCTCCCTCAGAGATGGGGCTCCCTCAGAGCCCTGAGAAGGGACTCATCCCCACCAGCATCTTCACCTGGGACCTCGAGCCTCCACACTGAGACGCTACATCTCCATTGTTTAAATTGTCCAGCCTGTGGTACTCTGTTACAGTGGCTCTGGAAAATGAATATCCTTTGGAAGTGCCTAACAGTCCTGGAAGTGAAGGCCTGTGACAGGAGAAGGGCACCCACAGAAATCATTCAGTGTGATCATTTCTTGATTCATGAAGAGATAGTATCTGGAATCTTCCTCCAATACTTAGATGGGAGGGGTTGACTAAGAAGCCTTGGCTCCTGGTGGTGTGCCTTTTTTCTACTTGGCTGTACTGCTAGTGAGGAGATACATGGGGAAAGGTTAATGTCATTCAATAGAAACATGCCATCAACCTAGAAAAATTCAGACTTCCTATTCAGTCCACGGAGGCATAGAGGCACCCTACCCAGCCCTCTCCGGACTTTTCCTAGGCGTGTGCCTGCCCTTCTCGTGCGTCCTGAGCAGGCTATACTGCTTCTCAGAGAAGCTGTAACTAGAAGGCTCCTCCCCAAGATTCTCAGATGTCACTTTCACTTTCTTTCCGTCTTTGCTCAAATACCACTGTTTCTCCCTTCCTTACCCTGCCACTGCTGCTGCTTTTCAGTCTTGTCTGACTTTTTGCTGCCCCACGGACTGTAGCCCGCCGACTCCTCTGTCCAAGGGATTCTCCAGGCAAGAATCCTAAAGTGGGTTGCGACGACCTCCTCCAGGGAATTTTCCCAACCCAGGGACCAAACCCGCTTCTCTTGCATCTCCTGAATTGGCAGCCGGAGTCTTTACCACTAGCGCCACCTAGGAAGCATATATTCTGCTATGCTTCTTTCCAAATAGTACTTCTGATGCTTAGTGAAGTGAAGTCACTCAGTCGTGTCCGACTCTTAGCGACCCCATGGACTGCAGCCCACCAGGCTCTTCCGTCTATGGGATTTTCTAGGCAAGAGTACTGGAGTGGGTTGCCATTTCCTTCTCCAAGGAACTTCCCAACCCAGGAATTGAACCCAGGTCTCCCACATTGTAGACAGACGCTTTACCATCTGAGCCACCAGGGAAGTCCCTACATACTCTATTTATTTATCTTTATTGACTGGGTCTCTCTACTAAAACATAAGCATGAGAAAGTCAGGGATCTTTTTCTGATTTGTTCACTTTGTTTTCAGTTAGTAAGTCACGTCTGACTCATTGTGACCCCAAGGATTGCAGCACGCCAGGCCTCCCTGTCCATCACCAACTCCTGGAGCTTGCTCAAACTCATGTCCATCCAGTCAGTGATACCATCCAACCATCTCATCCTCTGTCATCTCCTTCTCCTCCTGCCTTCAATCTTTTCCAGCATCAGGGTCTTTTCCAGTGAGTCAGCTCTTTGCATCATGTGGCCAAGCTCCATGTGGAGCTTCAGCATCAGTCCTTCCAATGAATATTCAGAGTCGATTTTCTTTAGGATTGACTTGGTTTGATCTCCTTGCTTTGTTCACTTCTATATCCCAAATGTCTAAAATAGTATTGCCTGCCATATATTTGGCTACTAATTTTTTTTATTGTTGATAGAATGCATAAACATTTTTAAAACATCTTTATTTGAATGCTTTCAATGTTACTACTGAATGTAGTTGAGTAATTCAATGTCATTCCTTTGCTCTTCTGGAAGACAGCCTCAGAGTGAGGTGTCAGCAACTGAAGGGTTCTTTTGTCTCTGGCAACCCTGGATTTTGGTCTAGTGCCCTGAGTTAGAGGCAACAACTGTAATTGAGAGAAAGGCCAAAAGAAGCCTGAGAAAGCATTAGTGGAAACAATTAAGCCTTATCATTTAACCGGCAACAACTTTTCTTTGGTTATTTCTTAATGTGTTTACAGTTTGTGTCTGTGTGTGTGTGTGTCTGTGTGTGTTTAAATTACATATAGGCTACAGTGACAAAAAAAATTTTTTGACAAGATATAAATATTTTCCAGAGTGCCATAAGTTAAAAAGGTGGCAACTAGTCACATGGGCCTGTTTACATTTTGATTAATCCAAAGCTGCTGCTGCTGCTAAGTCACTTCAGTCGTGTCTGATTCTGTGAGACCCCATAGACGGCAGCCCACCAGGCTCTCCCGTCCCTGGGATTCTTCAGGCAAGAACACTGGAGTGGGTTGCCATTTCCTTCTCCAATTCATGAAAGTGAAAAGTAAAAGTGAAGTCGCTCAGTCGTGTTCGGCACTCAGCGACCCCATGGACTGCAGCGTACCAGGCTCCTCTGTCCATGGGATTTTCCAGGCAAGAGTACTGGAGTGGGGTGCCATTGTCTTCTCTGTAATCAGAAGTGGTTGAAGTTAAAAATTCAGCTCCTTAGTCACATCACCCCCCATCTTTATTGCTCAATAGCCACATGTGGCTGATGGCTGCCAGACCTGACAGAGTCGATGGAGAGCATCCCCGTCATTCTAGGCAGGAGGGCTCCATGTGTGCTTCTTAATGTCTGGATATTGAACATCATGAAACAAAGGCACAACAAGGAACAGGGGAAATTTTCACTCTTCCTTGGATCACATGGTCCACTGGCCAATTGACTTAGGCCAAGTAGACTTAGCTAGACTTTATGCTTACTTTCTTCCATAACCATTTAATAGATTTGTGAATAATGGGAAATATAGTATGTTTTAGCCAGGTTATGGTATTAGTTGCTCAGATCCTAGGGATTTTCAACATATTGAAGAGAAGCAATGCAGGAAAGGACACAGACGTATGTAAGACTTTCATAAGTTTAAGCATATACAAATGGTTCAGAATGATTGAAGTTTGGAGTCTATAGAGTACTAGGGCTTGGGTCACAAAACTTGAGCTATAGCTGATATATATTTGTATCCCTAGCACTTGACATAATACATATTAGTCTACTCATGTGTATTTGTTGTCAAATGAATGAGTGAATCAATCAGTTAAGCAACCAATACATCAACCAGCCAATGGCAAATGACGTATATACAAAGCCAGATACATTTGTCAAGCTAGGGATGTTATTCCCTACTAACATATACAGCTCAATATTCCAGAGGCTTTCCGCTATAAAAGTCTGCTTTTCATTTAATGTACATGTCTAATTATAGGTCAGAGTGAAGGATAATCTTCTATGTGGTCATTCATGGACTCAGGTTGATTGGCCATCTTTTAGCTATAGCATCCTGAACCAGTGGCCTGCCAGGTCACCAAGGGAGAGGAAAAGAGATAGGGGAGAGATGGCCCTTAGGTATCTCAGCCCAGGGATGACTGGAGTCAATTCTACTCACAGGTCATTGGCAAGAACTTGTCACATAACCCTGTTCTCTGCAAGGAAGACCAGGAAACAGAAAGGAGCACACAACATGTTTGGTCAGCATCATCCAACTAGCACAGCACATCACAGAGGACCGTTGCCAAAAGCTTCAAGTTTATCCAGTAGGGGTTTGCAAGCTAGTTTTTAAAAATCAGATTTATTTCTTCAAATAAAATATAGTATATAAATACAGCAAAAGTAGAGCTTTCCTGGCTGAGGTGAGAACCCAGAGAGGAGGAACCAAATGTCTGCCCACACAACAGACCCTCCTACACCATCTCTGTACCTTCTGTGTTCCTCCAGGAAAATCCAGGGCTCCTCAAGGCAGAGTGAAGATCTGCCAAAGAGTATTGGGAGTCTTGGGAGGGCTTCAAACAGGAGAATGGTGTGATCACATTTTCCCTTTGGGAAGATGAGCGTGGTGAAGTTGTGGAGGGCGGTGGGGAGGAGTGGGTTAGATGGTGGATGTGCAGTGTGGAGGTCAAGGTGAGAAGCTTCTGGAACCATTCAGGTGAGAGAGGAGGAAGGTCTGAACCAAGTCTCTGTGGGGCTCTGTATGTTTTCCCAATTTCTGCCGACTCAAAATTCAGAATCTCTTTTTCAGACAGAGAAAGGCAAATATCATATGATATCACTTAGATGTGTAATCTAAAACCAAACGATATAAATGAATTTATTTACAAAACAGACATAGACTCACAGACATAGGAAACAAACTTACAGTTACCAAAGTGGGTGATGGGGCAGAGGTCAGTAGGGTGATAAATTAGAAGACTGGGATTAATTTATACACACTACTCTGTATAAAACAGATAATCAACAAAGTCCTACTCTATGGCACAGGGAATGATACTCAATATTTTGTAATAACCTGTAAGGGAAAAGAATCTGAGAAAGAATATATATTTGAATCACTTTTACTCTCTACACCTGAAACTAACACAACATTGTAAATAAACTATACTTCAAGTAAATTAAAAAAAAAATTCTGGTGTGAGTTAAAGTATATAACTGCAAAAAATTAAAATAATTTTTTTTTTAAATCTCTTTTTAAAAATCTGATCTCCTTACCCCTTTACAGAGGCTGATGTTGTTCCAAGTTTCCTTTCACCACTGACATAGGTCAGATACCAGAGTCAGAGTCAGCAAATGGTTTCTGTAGAAGGAGAGGGAGCTGACATTCCAGGCCTGTGGGCCATGTGATCTCTATCATAACCACCTGACTCTGCTTTGTTGAGAAAGAGCCACAGAGGACAATAGGCAGACGGATGGGTGTGGTTCCATTCCAATAAAACTATATTTATGAACCCTGAAATTTGAATTTCATAGATTTCCCACATGTCATGAAACATTATTTGGCTTTCGATTTGTTTTCAATCATTTAAAAATGTGAAAGACATTCTTAACTCACAAGCCAAATAGAAACAGGCTGTTGGCCAGATTTGGCCTATGCCAAATCTGAATATTAGGATATTATGCTGACCTCTTTTTAAAAAAAAAAAATAATATAGAATGATTGCCTCATTGTGAAAAAAGACATATTTATGACAGTAATTTTCTTTTTCTTTTCAAAGTGGCATATATTGTGATGAAATAAAAATAAAGGTATGAGACTAAGGTTTTCAACAATTTTTCCATAGACTACTCAGAGACTTAAAAAAAAACAATACTGAGAATCATTGTCAGTTTAGTCAATGCTGATGTATTTTAATGTTGCACCACCTCCAGGCACTGAAACAAACCCACACAATTAGAATAAACAAAGCAAAATGAAACAAGGCTTGAAGGCTCTGGTGTTCCTAGATTCTTTCTTGCCTCTGTCATAGAAACCCAGAAATAAAGATGCTCTGCCTCAAGCAGAGTCCACTGTGGTGACCACCAGTTAATTGTGAGAATTCCAATTCACTAAACTGAAAAATAGTTTGGACTTCTTAAAGCCAAGAAAAGAAAACAATTTTGTTCTATTTTCCCTTATCAGAAGCCACACGAGCCTCCTGTGTCTCCTGCATTGCAGGCAAATTCTTTATTGCTGAGCCACAAAGGAAGACCCCAGTCCTGGCCCTAAAAGCATCCAAATGAATAAAGATACCATCTAAAATGTTCCCTGGTAAGGAACCCACCTGCAAGGGAGGAAATGTAAGAGATGTGGCTTCAATCCCTGGTTTGGAAGATCCCCGGGAGGAGGGCACGGCAACCCACTCCAGTATTCTTGCCTGGATGATCCCATGGACAGAGGAGCCTAGTGGGCTACTGTTCATGGGGTTGCAAAGGGTCGGACACAACTGAAATGACTCAGCATGTAAAAGCATTACCTGAAATTATTTGTTCTAAAATGATTTCGATTTTCAAAGTAAGGCAAATTTATTTTAGATACTTTGCGGAGAAAATGGCCTAAAGATATAATGCTGAGAATAGAAAGTCACCCCAAATCTCAAAAACCAGGAACAGCCATTGTAAAACAGAGGTCATTTCTTTAACATAAAGGGAGTCATATCGAATCTGCATATTTAAGCCTGATTTTTTTTTTTTTCACTCAACATTATACTCTGCAAATCTCCCCATGTCATTAAAAAGTTCTTGGATTGATCACAGAATTTTGTACAGATGTGTTTTTTATTTAATTATTTGATTTAATGAAACCAATCATACAGTTAGTCAACCAATGTTTATGTGTGTCTCCGGGATGCCAGGGACAGACCAAGACATGACAGGCCTCCGGGACAAGGCCTTTGTCCTCATGCAGCTGACATCGGGTGCCTTTTGTCTTTAAACCTGAGGTTGGAGCCTGTGATCCTGAGATGAACACAGCAGATTGATTTCTGTTCCCTGGAAGCTCTGAGCTAGTGAGGGAGACAGGTGGGTGGTCCAAGGACAAGGACAGCACGAGGTAAAGAAGGAAGCTTTGCACCTACAGAGAAGAAGGGGTACATCTGAGAGGGTGGGCATGGAGAACACGGAGAGCTTCTGCAGAACAAATGCAGAGTTCAAATCACATTGCTTTTTATTCTAGCCCAAAGTATTGATATCTTGATATAGACCATGCTGCGTCTAAGTCCAAATAATGTCATTCTGCCCAAGAGAGTCTAGCCTGGTTAGTCATTTAGAGAAGCCTGAGCAGTGGACAAAGAATCCACCTGCAATTCAGGAAATGCAGGAGAGGCAGGTTTGATCCTTGGGTCGAGAGGATCCCTCCAAGGAGGAAATGGCAACCCACTCCAGTATTCTTGCCTGAAAAATCCCATGGAGAGAGAAGCCTGGAGGGCTACAGTCCAAAGAAATGCAAAGAGTCGGACACGACTGGGCATGCACCTTGGCTGTTGGCCTGGCTTAGCATTTAGTATGAGCTTATTTGGAGAAGGAAATGGCAACCCACTCCAGTATTCTCACCTGGAGAATCCCATGGACAAAGGAGCCTGGCAGGTTACAGTCTATGGGGTCGCAAGAGTCAAACACGACTGAGCGACTAAGCACACAGCACACACCGAGCTGGGAAAGATTGAAGGCAGGAGGAGAAAGGGACGACAGAGGATGAGATGGTTGGATGGCATCACCAGCTCAATGGACATGAGCTTGAATAAGCTCCAAGAGTTAGTGATAGCCAGGGAAGCTTGACATGCTGCAGTCCATGGGGTAGCAAAGAGTGGGACACGACTGAGCAACTGAACTGAGCTGAACTATACTCAACAAACCAGAAGGGATATAGGTTCTCTCACCAGATGATACTGGAAACAGCATCATTTAATAGAAATTGTTCTTGGACCAGATTCCATGCCTTAAATCCTGGATTCAGGATTAATGGAGACAATAATATCCATGCTCTTCCAAGTGACATTTCTTGGGGTATGTCATCACAGTACACCAGCATCACCTCTGGGGATAGTTCCAGCTCTACCTGGCACAGAAGAGATTCTACTTGTTGTGTTGAATACATTAGCATAATCTTGCCCACACAGATCCTTATCTGTGAAATGGGAATAGAGTGTCTGCTTGATTTTCACCAAATTGTTATGAAATTTAACTAAGATGCTATATAAACAGCATTGTAGAACAAAATATAAAGTGTTATAATAACCCTTTCTAAAACAAAACCATCACATCGTTTGTGAAGAAGGTTCTAAATTTTCCAAGATGCGTTTACATGTGATAATTGTTATTATTTTTAACCACCTGAGCACACATAAGTAGATTTTTTTCTGTACACCTGTATCTCTTCTATAAAACATGATCGTCCAGTGTCTTCTGAACCATCTTCAGAGTCATTGTTATTGTTTAGTATGTCCGACTCTTGCAACCCCATGGACTATTGCCCACCAGGCTCCTCTGTCCATGGGATTTCCCAGGCAAGAATACTGAAGTAGATTAAGATTTCCTTCTGCGAGGGATCTTCCTGACCCAGAGATAGAACATGTGTCTCCTGCTTTGTAGGTGGGTCCTTTACCTCTGAGCAACCAGAGAGGCTCTTCATCTTCAGAAACAGGAGCGACATGGATATGACGGAATCAAATCCCAGACTGTCTGCACTTGAGGCAAGTGATGTAAAACCCATGCACTATGATTTCTTCTTCAAAGCCACGCCTCCCAGCAGCACTGTGGGGAATCAATAAGCTACCATGAAATAAGATAAGAGAGGGACCCAACAGGACAGCACAGATGAAACACCTGTATTATTGCAGCTCTTGTCCTGCTCTATCGCTTACTAATGCACACTGGGTTTTCATTAACCCAGCACACTGCTTTCACAGGGCGCTGCTCGCCCACTCAGGAGACGCCCTCACCCATATGGTTAAGTGCTTGGATTTAAAAACAGCCAGTTTCAAAACACTTGTTTTGACATGTGAATTTGTTCCAGCAGGATTGATCTGTTAGGGAAGACTTGGAGCACCATGTGAATCTGTGTTTGTGTATGCCTGATCACAGCTGCAGGAAACTACATCCAGCTGACCGGGCTCTGTAGAAATACGCAAAACACACAGACCTCACACCACTCCTGGCTACTGCGGAAGGCAGAATGTATGATGACCACACCCAGGCACAACTGGTATGCATATCTGCTCTCTGTTTGCTGATCACCCTCTTTCCTCGACTTCACTAGAGTTCACTGGCTGTCCCCTCTAGCACCCACGGGCAACCAGCAAACTCCAAATCTTCTGCAAGGGAAAATGGCAGGTTCATTGTGGTATGCATATGTGTCTTCATCATTTAATGTGTACACCACTCTGTATCATTTTTATTAGTTGTCTCTCTTTGTGAGCATGTGTCATTGATGAAGTTTTTGAGTTTTGTGCCCCCCACTTTTTCCCTAAGTCCTGTGGCATTTATGTACACTTTGCATGGCCCTGTCATTTGTAGAGACACATATGTTGTGTTACAGTATTATTTACCCTACAGGAGTCTATGCTATAAGCAAGAAATTTTATCTCGCTGGACCTGGTATTTATGAAGATCAATGTTGCTATTTTTTATAAAGTTTGATCTGGTGTTCCACGCAAGTGATTTATCCTCATTTTACAGGTGACTGATCTGGGGTTTAGAAGGAGTAAAACCTCACTTTTCATAAGTGAGAGGTGAAATAAGAATTAGAATTGCCTCCTGTCTACTGTTCTGGGGAAAGCAGCATGTTGCCATGGGAACCGTATGGTCTTTGGAGTGGAACGCTCCTCTAATTGAGGTCCTGCTTGACAAAATCCTTCTACCAGCGTGACTTCAGTGAACTCCTCAAATCTCTTCAGGTGGCAATAGGAAAATGGCACTCACGTCTCAGTCACTGAAAATTAAGTTACAAAATGCATGAAAAATCCCAGTCTGGTGCCTGGAGCAGAGCAGACATGTTTGTCCTCATCGCCTTCCTTTGTATAATGACACCCAATAAATTTTATTGAGCACATATTTGGTCACAGGGACTGCAGTTAGCACTTTTCAGGTATTATCTAATTTAATCATTTTAGCAACATCATGAAGAGGATTCTGTTATTATTCCTATTTTACAGATAAGCAAGAAGATGTGCCAAAATGTCAGGTGATCTGCCTGAGATCAAAGAGAGAGTGTGCCAACTGTGAAGTTTATTGACTCTCAGCTCCAACTCCCTCTCCAATCCTCTGCGTTGTGATGCTGAGCTGGGGCTTTGCAAATCACACGTCTGCTTCGCCACCCCGATTCCTACAAGTCTCTGAAAGGCTGAGGGGCTTGCTGCTTCTTGTTTTCCACTAGCACCACTGCCTGTCCGCTATTTGCATCACTTCCTGTCCACAGCTTACGTCATTTCCTGGCTACTATGAGTCCCCTAGAGCTCCTCTTCCCTTGGCAGAAGCCATTTCTTCCTATTCCCATAGCTGAATCCAGTTTGCTGTTTTTCTACCACTGCAAGCTCTACTGTGTGCCTTCCAAAACACACCAGCCAGGCAGTTTTCTCAGAAGCCTGTTTTTGCTCTAAGGGGTCCTCTGTTATGGTTCAATGATTTAATCACTTGAATAAAGGTGATTAAAAGGGATAAAATCTTCATTCCCTTCAGAGGTAGGGACTGTAGATGCATCCGGCAGTTGTTTCTCTATGGTATCTTAGAGTTCACTTCTTACCCTTTTTCACCCTTTCAGTCACCTAGTAATCAACTTTATTCCTTCTTAGCAATCATTTGCAAATTCTGTTAGTCGAAGTAAATTGTGTGTTCTGCATCTTGGCTGTGCCCTGACCAATGCATCTCTGAGGAGCAGAGACAGAACTGGAAATCAGATGGGGAAAACTTCTCTGCACACTGCCTCAAAACAATTTTTCATAAATGTGGATTCTTACGTAGTCTCCATTATCTAAAACATAAACCCAGTCATGAGGTACCTGGAAACATTATATTATCAGCTCTGATGTTCTAAGATCACAAGAAACTCAATACTTCAGTCAACCCTCATTGTGACCTGACATTTGGGAACCAGTGGTAAGGACTGCTAACCTCTTCTCATGACCCACTGACCACCAACCAAAAGAGGAAAGAGCTAAGGACGGTCAATAGATAGCAGATGTTCATGCTGACCTGTTAGAAATCTCTCTTTGTCATGCTGCACTTTTACAGAGAACAAGAGACAGAGTATCCTCCCAAGGAACTGCTAGTTCACAGCCTTCTAGAACGCTAGAATGCCTGAGCTGGAAGGGACCTCAGAGAGCACCTGTCCACTAAACGCCCACTTTACTAATGGGCGAATGGAGGCCCAGAGATGGGCAAAGTGCCAACCCCAAATCACAGTGAGTCAGTGCTAAAGTCCAGGCTAGGGCATAGTCTCCTGACTCCTGATTTTTTCATGTGAAACCATGGATTCAGGAGCTTACTGGGTACGTTTTGTGCTTTAGCACTTTTTCTAGGGATTACAGTTGCTTCTCTGGAATATTATCTCCTTTTGCTTCTCCCCCATCCCAGTTCCTTGGAGGCTTGGGAGATGGGAGAGAGACAGGTTCTTTTCTCTGTTCAGAGTATGCCTCACCTTATTTTGCTGCTGCTTTCTCCTCTTCCTTCTCCCTCCCACAGGATGGCAGTAAGGGTGAAGCAGTGAGATGAGCCAGGTCAACATAGGGTTAGACCCTGTCTTTATTTAAAATTTAGATATTTTATTCATCCCTAATGTTTTGGCATGAATTTTGGTTTTTAAAATATTGCATTAAAATATTTCTCAGGATTATTGAGTCTTTTCAAGCCTGCTTATAATTTGTACCCAAGGCTTGCATCTTACTCATAACACCCTTGTCCCATCCCTGCCATTCTGTCTGTCCTTCCCTACTATATGCCCCAGAAAGGTCACTTTGGCACTCTTGTAATCATTTTCTGATGCATGACTCCCCATCTGAAACACAGAAAAACTCTGCTACTGATGGCTCAAATGATGAACATGAACAATGATCACCTAGGATCCTTTTACCCAAGAAAAAAGGGAGAATCTCTAACTTTGATGAGGAGGATGCCAAGGCAGTAGAATAGCATGGAATTTGAAGTCAGATGAACTAGGGATTGAATCCTGACAATGCCACTCAGCAGTTGTGTGATACCCCCTGATCCACTGATGGATGTGAATGATTTCTAAGTCCTGAAGGTGCTGGATATGCAGACATGATCAAGGCATATTCCCTGCTCCTAAGGCAACCCCAGCCTGGATGGAGGGAATTGTTTACTTCTCTGGGCCTTGTTTTCTATAATGGAAAATGGAAATAGAATTATCTCCTTGGAAAGAATAAATACAGCTCTCATATGACATTGCTTATCATCGTGTGGCCACTCCATTAAAATTTGCCTCCACAAAAGTAAATAAGTTCTTCCCTGGAACATTGTTCACAGAAGTAATCATCACTGTATCCAGTTACTTTTCCACAGTTTAGATTTATTGTCATACAGTTACTAAAGCTAATTTGGGAAGATCCAGAAAAAAAAACAATCACTGGAAACCTTCTGATGAAGTCCCTTGGTATTTAAGGAAAACACTGAAGATGACACATTCTTTTCAGCCACACTCAAGGCTTTTGGATTTCCATCTAGTAGTTTTCATTCTGAGCACCCCTGGTATTTTGAATATGCATCCTTCCAACAGAATCTTTGACCTGCACCTCACTTCTCTCCCTTGAACTTAGTGTATCTCCCTTATTGGACAACGGCTTTGTAGGCATCTTTTCACAGAGAGATTGACAATAATCTGGGAAATATTCCATGCACTGTGGTGCTATCAATTGCAATCTTTATCAGAAGATGTTTGGGGCACAACCGCTCCTAAAGCAGTGTGGTAGGCAGAACTATAAGATGAGCCCCAGTGAACCTACCTTTGCATAATCTCCTGCTCTTGAATGCAGGTGGAAACTGACTTCTAGCCAATAAGATATGACAAAGTGAGGGAGTAGTCACTTCCGTAATTAGGGTATGATAAATGACCCCACCTGCAATAGATGTTCTCCTGCTCACCTGGAAGAAGTGTGCATGTTTTTGTACATTACCCAAGAACTGGAGAGGGGTGGATAGACAAGGCGGCAGACAAGGGTCTCTGGGGCTCATCAAGGCTGAGAGAGACCTCGCGGCCCACATTCTGGGGAATGATGGCCCCAGTTCCCACCCCCTAGGAATCTGCTCCTCCCCCATTGCCTTTCATGGTGAGGCTGTCTATTCTTGGCCTTCAGGGAGTGACTCTGAGGAAGTTGGGGTGGAAGGAAACACATGCCATAATATGCAATTGAAGTCTATTCGTTGGCTCAGGCTGCCAAAAAGACAACGTAACAGACTGGGTGACTTAAAAGAGACATCTCCCAGTTGTGAAGGTTGGAAGTCCATGAAGTCCGCTGTCAAGGTGCCTAAAGATTCGGTTTCTGGTGAGACCTCCTTTACTGGTTGCACACGGCTGCCTTCTTCCTAAGTCCTCACCTAGCCTTCCCCTCTGTGTCCTCTTGGAGATGACTTTTTTTCTCTCTTCTTCTTCTTGTGCACCAGTACTATAGGGGTAGGACTCCACCTTCATGACTTCACCTAACCTCAGTTACCTTCTTAAAAGCCCTATCTCCAAAGACAGTCACACTGAAGGTTGGGTCTTCAGCATGTGTATTTGAGGTATACAATTCAATTCATAGCAATAAAGAATAGCTATTTTTATATGTGAAGCAGCAATTATATGTCAGGCATTACACTATGGATTTTTACGTTATTTTATTCAATATTTTTAAGATCTTTCCAGGATATATAAATGAGTGTGAGTTGAGAGCTTCATTTTAAAGGTAAGGGGAAAAAAAGGAAAAAAAATAAAAAAATAATAATAAAGGTAAGGAAAATGAAGAAGAGGTTGAAAACTCAGGACTGATAATAAATAAATGACAGATCTAAGACCTGAACTCACATGTGCTTGTCTCCAAAGATATTGCTCCACGTTTTAGTTTCAATCCTCCCCTCTTCCTCACTCACACACACACTTCTGTCCATGTTACAGCAGCAATGCCATCTCCAACAAGAACACCATCTCACAATGGAACTGAATTAAAACTGCCCATGTGGTCCTGTTTCTCAGGTGTTTGAACATCTAACCAAACCATAGTCACTTTGCTTTACCATCCTGTCCCCCCAGCTTCGTCCTTCTCCCAGTTTTAAGACTCATTCTGATACTCATGCCTGGCGCTGGGGCAAAGGGGGAATGGCCCTGAAAGCTGTGAAATACATGTAAGTGAATTGCAGTTTTCCCAAAATGCTTGAAGAGTGAAGGTCAATGTCTGTATGAATTAAGGAATTCAACTCTGTGTGTGTGTGCGTGTGTGTGTGTGCGCGCGTGCGTGCACGCACGTACACGTGTGCACATACTCACATAAGCATGGATGTCTATGTCCAGGGAAAGTGAAGGATGTAGGGAGGAAGGCTGGAAAGAAGACAAAGAGAGACAGGGGAGGGAGAGATATTGAAACTCAACCAGGGCCTCCTAAAGCCACTAAGAGAGAGGAAATCTGCTGAATAAGGTCATTCATTATTCTCATTTTGCACTTGAAACAAACGGTAATTGTTGGTTTAGCTAACAAGTTGTGCCTTAATTACAGACCATTAGACACCATTAATAAGGGAAACCAATTCCACAACAATCTAAATTTCACTTCTGTATTTCTTTCTCTAGAAAGAAGACCAACTCAAAACAGATTTGATTCTCTGCTTCCAAATCCTGTAACAGCCCAGGGACTCTCATCCATCGATAGCTTAGCTCAGCTGTCCTTTCCTTCTCTGGGGAGCCTTTCCAGGGCTTGTCACCCATCCCTGCTGCTTGAGGCATGGCTGCATCCCTAGGCTTCCTGTCCTGGACTTTTTAAAAAGTTCTTGGCCCCTCGGCATGTGGGATCTTAATTCCCAGACCAGGGATGGAATCAGTGCCCCCTGCATTGGAAGCTTGGCACCATAGCCTCTGGACCACCAGGGAAGTTCTGACCTGGGCTTTTTTAAAAACTTTAATTAATTTATTCATTTAGGCTGTACAGTGTCTTAGTTGTGGTGTGTGGGATCTTTTATAGTCGGGACAAGTAGGAAATAGTTCCCTGACCAGCAATTGAACCCAGGGCCCCCTGCACTGGGAGCGTGGCACCTTAGCCACTGAACCATCAGGGAGGTCCTGTCCTGGGCTCTCAAGAGGTAGGCTCTTTTGTGGACCTATAGCCGAATGACCTGTCTGCCTGTCTACCTCTCCAGAGAGCCTCCAAAACAGCTACTCACAGAGGAATTATGCTTGTTTTTTAAATCCTACTTTCTAGTGAAGTAATAACAATAATTACCCCTCATCTTTGTCATTAAGTTTCTTATTTATGAAGACACTTCTGTTGACTTCTATCTAATTAAATATTCCAAACAATTCACTAACAGAGCCAATATTGCCTCTTCTGCTATGCATTTCTCCCAGAAATATACTCCCAATCACTACCCACCCTCCAAAAAAAATTAGGAATGGGAAGTAACTGAGCCTGGTTACTCACTCCAAAGCTTTGTCACTGGGAAATTTAATTCCTTTGAAAAATAAACACTTTCACTTTCAGTACAAGGACATATGTATCCATCCTACGTTTGATCCCTGGGTTGGGAAGATCCCCTGGAGGAGAGCATGGCAACCCACTCCAGTATTCTTGCTGGAGAATCCCACGGAGAGAGGAGCCTGGTGGGTGACAATTCATAGGGTTGCAAATGGTTGGACACAACTGAAGCAACCAAGCACACAGTCATCCATCCTAAAATGGCTTTCTCCTAACTCAGAAGTTACTTACAGTAAACCCAAGTCAATCCAGCCACAGTAAAAAGTCTCACAGATGCACCTGATCATTGAGTTATACCAAGCCAGTACTCAGATTTGTGGAATGTAGATGGTGACTGCGGCCATGAAATTAAAACACACTTGCTCCTTGGAAGAAAAGCTGTGACAAACCTAGATAGCACATTACAAAGCAGAGACAATACTTAACCGACAAAGGTCTGTCTAGTCAAAGTTATGTTTTTCCGGTAGTCGTGTATGGATGTGAAAGTTGGAACATAAAGAAATCTGAGCACCGAAGAATTGACGCTTTTAACTGTTGTGTTGGACACTCTTGAGAGTCTGTTGGACTGCAAGAAGATCAAACCAGTCCATCCTAAAGGAAATCAGTCCTGAATATTCATTGGAAGGACTGATGCTGAAGCTGAAGCTCCAATACTTTGGCCGCCTGATGCAAAGAACTGCCTCATTGGAAAAGACCGTGATGCTGGGAAAGATTGAGGACAGGAGGAGAAGGAGACGATAGAAGATGAGATGGTTGGATGGCATCACTGACTCGATGGACATGAGTCTGAGTGAACTCCGGGTGTTGGTGATGGACAGGGAGGCCTGGCATGCTGCAGTCCATGGAGTCAAAAAGAGTTGGGCACGACTGAGTGACTGAACTGAACTGAATGTGGTCCTGGTAACATTCTGAGACAGATGCTGACAAATTTCTGAACACTCCCAGCAAGGTAAAATTGTTGGCCTCTCCTTCATGTTACTGTCACAGTGATGGTTCTCATGCTCATGTTTGCTGTGTTCCTGTCTTCCTTCATCCTCTGCCTGACTCTGCGCTGCCATCCAGAAGGACTTTAGCAGCACATAGACAGACAGACTTTCTCCACCTCAGCACACTCCACTGGGAATCTTAGATTTCACCAGCTGGGGAGATGACACTTATGTCAAACAATTCACGGAGCTTCTGGTTAGAGATGAGTCCCCAGCCCTAAATGTGACTCAGTTTTTCTCACTGACTTTTACTGAGATGTGTTTGTTTATTAGTGAAAGTTTATATATACTGTTACAGATTGCCAAACAAGCACAGTGTCAACACAGTGGCATAGCATCGAAGAAATTCCTAAGTATACAAAGAATTCATACACAGAAAGCAGGGCACAGCTAAATGGAAGAGTTTTGGAGTCCTGAGTGCATACAGCGCTCTTCACATTGTCTGGAACCATTCAGGCTAGATCTTTCTTATTAACAAATGTGTCTGCTTTGAAGACTAGCAGGAGAAGTGGCAGGGCTTCACTGTGGCTCAGATGGTGAAAAATTCACCTGCAATGCAGAAGACCCAGGTTTAATCGCTGGGTCAGGAAGATCCCCTGGAGAAGGGAATGGCAACTCACTCCAGTATTCTTTTCTGGAGAATTCCATGGGCAGAGGAGACTGGTGGGCTATTGTCCTTGGGGTCTCAAAGAGTCAGACACGACTGAAAGACTAACAAGGGGAAATGGCATCTGATCTAACCATGCACATGGTAGTGAAGCTTCTCGGGCATGTATTGATCTGATCTATGCAAAAAAGAAGAAAATAAATTAATCTTAATAAGTTAAGGAGTCTTTTTTTTTTTTTTTTGTCCACTCTATGCAGCTTGTGAGATCTTAGTTGCCTGACCAGGGATTGAAACTGTGTCCTCAACAGTTAAAGGGCAGAGCCCTAATCACTGGACTAATAGGTAATACCCAAAGGGTTTGTGATTCTTGACTTTTGCTGGTGCTGTTTAATTGCTAAGTCATGTCCAGCTCTTTCATGGCTGCATGGACTATAGCTACCAGGCTCTTCGGTCCATGGGATTTCCCAGGCGGGAATACTGGAGTGGGTTGACATTTCCTTCTCTAAGCGATCTTCCCTACTCAGGGCTAGAACACCCATCTCCTATGTTGACAAGTGGATTCTTTACTACTGAGCCACCAGGGAAACCCTCTGTTACAATGAACAAAAATCTTTTCCGGTTTTGTAGGTGGCTCAACTGCATGTGTCCATAAAAGGAAAAAAAAAGAAAGAAAGAAAATGGAGCGGCAGAGGATGAGATGATTAGATAGCATCACCAACTCAATGGACATGAGTTTGAGCAAACTCTGGGAGATAGTGAAGGACAGGAAAGTCTGGAGTGTGGCAGTCTATGGGGTCATAAAGAGCAGGACATGACTTAGCGATCGAGCAATAACAATCAGTTCAGTTCAGTCGCTCAGTCGTGTCTGACTCTCTGCAATACAACAATAAAAATCTAATTAAATGAATGAATGTGTATTCATACTTAATCATCCTTGTAGTCATAAAAAAGCACCTTAATATTTTAAAAATCACCATATATAATGTGTCATTTAATGCTCACAACACTATGAGATTACCCATCATTCTCACCATCATTATTATCGTCTTAGGCCATAGAAACCATGTACCACTCTCTTCACAGCGTTCACAGCAACTTCTAATGGATGTGCTTCCAGCATCTCTACTGACACGTGAGGAAACTGAGGTTCAGAGAGGTTAAGCAAATTGCCCAAGGTCACAGATCTTCAGAGTTGATGTCTAACCAGTGCTGTCTTATTGCATAAACTATGTTGTTAAGCACACTGGGAAGGAAAAGCTGAGTCTCGGGGGTAATTATTAGTAAAGGACTTGCCTAAGGTCAAGACCTGTGGGGGGACCCAACGTCCATTCTTGGGATCCCAGTTCCAAGTGTCTCCAATACATCACAGCAACACTTAACAATCAATTCAGCCTCTCAGTTGTGTCTGACTCTGCGACCCCATGGACTGCCGCACGCCAGCCTTCTCTGTCCATCACCAACTCCCAGAGCTTGCTCACTCATGTCTATTGAGTCAGTGATGCCATCCAACCATCTCATCCTCTGTTGTCCCCTTCTCCTCCCACCTGCAATCTTTCCCAGCATCAGGGTCTTTTCAGTGAGTCAGTTCTTTGCATCAGGTGGCCAAGGTATCGGAGCTTCAGCTTCAGCATAAGTCCTTCCAATGAATATTCAGGACTGACACAATGGAAATCTGTAAGTATTAAGTGTCCAGTGGAATAGCTTTCTTATACTGACATCAATCCCAGCCATGTGAAGTTCCAGTTAACATTGATCCAAAAGGGCAAAAGAAAGATTCATATGGTCTTTCTAATTGTAGATTCAGGCTAGATGGTGGATTATATCATGGTTCTCTTTGATGCAATGGAAGTGGGCTCTGGATCAGTTTCTCTGGTAGAGCACATGTCTTTCAGGCTCCTTTGTGCTAAATTTAATGAGTCTGATCATCATCTTACAGAAGAGAGGGCAGGTGAGGCTTCTGCAGCTGGGGTGGAGGGAATCACTCATCGATTCTGTTGTCATGCTCATCAAGCGGTTGGTAAAACCAGGGCAGGATGTGAGATCGATCTGACTATTTATAGATGAAGTAGTGCCTTTGTCATGGTGATCAGACCCACTGCATGAGGAGGCAACATCTGCTGATGACTTCTACAAATAAAAAAGCATGTCCTAACAGCACAGTAAAGGACATTTTATTTTTCATTCCAAAACATTGTATAAAAGGGAACTTTTCTTCCTCCTGCCCCTTTGTCTTTATAACTCTCCTTCTATTTCTATGTCTCACCGTGTCTCTGTCTCTTCCCTATGTCTTTCTTTCATCATTCTTCATTCTCACTGAACAAGAATTTAAGTCTCATTATGTGTTGGGCAGAGTGCAGAGGACTGTGGAGAATTTAGAGATGATGGTCCATGAACTCCGTTTCAATACATTTCCAATATCTCTGGAGAATGGAGAGCACTCACAACTCAAAATCAAGCACCTATTTTCCAACTGTGTTCACCATTGATGCATTTTCTCTATGATCTTGTAGCAGTCACTTTCTGTTTCTATACCTCAGCCTCTTCTCCTGTGAAATAAAGCAACACTTCCTATAGCACAGATATTTGGGGGTAGCTTCCATAAAAATGAATGAGCTTAATGGTGCTGATGAAAAGCCTGATTGGACAACCTTGAACAAAATAGACTTCCTAGGTCTCAATAGGTATAAAGTGAGCATACCGGTAGCCTGCATGTTGAAAATTCATGTAGTGATCAAACGAGATTTGATATATGAAATGCTTAACACCTGCAGGATCTGGCTTAAGAAGCACCTAGCTCAGTAAGAGCTCAGTAGAATTTGTTTCGTAACACAGGATAAGGGAATGTACTTTATAAATGATAAAATGCTATAAAAAGGCTACCTACCTGCCTCTCTCCCTTCTTTCTTCCCTCTACCATGTTCTTTCTCTCAGTTCAGAGTCTTATGTCATAGTTAATCTTGGAGAAGGCAATGGCACCCCACTCCAGTACTCTTGCCTGGAAAATCCATGGATGGAGGAGCCTGGTAGGCTGCAGTCCATGGGGTCGCTAAGAGTCAGACATGACTGAGCGACTTCACTTTCACTTTTCACTTTCATGCATTGGAGAAGGAAACGGCAACCCACTCCAGTGTTCTTGCCTGGAGAATCCCAGGGACAGGGTAGCCTGGTGGGCTGCCACCTATGTGGTCGCACAGAGTAGGACACAACTGAAGCAACTTAGCAGCAATCTCCTGAAAGGGAGGGATCCTGCTTCCACCTAAGATAAAGAGTGCCCCAGAGAATGTAAGTCAGATAGTGTAGGAAAACCAATCGTACTAAATCACCAGTCTGCTTGAGCCCATCAGAGAGCAGAACCATGTAGCCTGAATTCTAACTAGGGCCAATACTTCCCAAGGGGCTGTTCAATTCTCTCACTGTAATAGAACACAAGAGATTTAAGGGGCTCTCATATAGGCTTGGAGAAGGCAATGGCAACCCACTCCAGTACTCTTGCCTGGAAAATCCCATGGATGGAGGAGCCTGGTGGGCTACAGTCCATGGGGTCGCTAAGAGTCAGACATGACTGAGCGACTTCACTTTCACTTTTCACTTTCATGCACTGGAGAAGGAAATGGCAACCCACTCCAGTGTTCTTGCCTGGAGAATCCCAGGGATGGGGGAGCCTGGTGGGCTGCCGTCTATGGGGTCGCACAGAGTTGGACATGACTGAAGCGACTTAGCAGCAGCAGCAGCAGCATATAGGCTAGTGGAAAGAAAACTACTGGAACTTTAATAAATTTAAAGGTCATTTGTGATTTGATGTCTAAGTTCAGAACACCATGGGCTCTTGACACAAGGAGAATTTGCACTGATGGTCAGCTTTCTTGCCATGACTTCCACTAGCTGTTCACTGGAAAGGCTAGAGACAGCATGAACCAGAGGGAGCCCCTCATCTACGTGGACATGCAGGTGTTGACAGCTATGAGGTCCACTCACAAAACACCACTCACTTTTCCTTGACCCAAATGCCTGCCAAAGTCCCCAACCACTTTGGCATCAGGGATCTATTTCATGGACTGTAGCCTGCCAGGCTCTTCTACCCTCAGAATTCTCCAGGCAAGAACACTGAAGTGGGTGGTCATTCCGTTCTCCAGGGGATATTCTTGACTCAGTGATCGAACCTGTGTCCCCCAGATCACAGACAGACTCTTTACCATCTGAGTCACCAGGGAAGCCCCTTTCCCTGTCTTGATGAAATACAAAAAACTATCTACATAAACTATATCTTGTGATATTTTTCCTCTCATCTAGATAAGGCACTGTCTTAATCTGTTCAGGTTGCTACAAAACAGTAGTGTAGGTGGGGTAACTCAAACAACTTTAATATATTTCTCACAGTTCTGAAGGATGGGAAGTCCAAGGTCAGGGTGCTAACTGATTTAGTTTCTAATGTGGGCTTCTTCCTGGATTATAGATGGCTGCCTTCTCCCTGTATCCTCACAAAGTGACGAGAATGAACTCTGGTCTCTCTTTTTCTTCCTATAGGGACCCTAATCCCATCATGTGGTCGTATGTGCACCATGACCACATATAAATTTCATCACCTCCCAAGTAAGTGTTTGTAAAGCACTGAAATGATAGTCTGACCATAGGGAATGCATTATATAAGTGCTTGATAAAACCTACCATCCTACCTACCTACTTACACACATATATTCCATAAGATAAATCTGATCATCCCTCAGAAGACAAATCAGCAGGAACATAGTCTATGTCCCTGTTTTAAGGCACAGATGCACCCACATTTTCTCAAATTGCAGAGGCAGCTTCAGTTCCCTGCATCATGGCATTTCATCAGCAAGATCTAAATGCATCATATGGAGTTGCCTATGAATAAAAGTAGCTCTATTCCTGATAAGAAAATTGTCTTTCCTCTCACCTTCTGATAAGAACTGTTCTAGCCCACAGAATTCAGTTTGAGAGCTTCAAGAATGTAAAAAAAAAAAAAAAAGTTGGAGGAGAAGGACTTCAGGAACTCGGCTTGTCATGACATGAATAATGCAAGGGGTAAAGGAGTCTTCACACATTCCATATCGGCAGCCTTGGCATGGCAGCCCTGCCATTTGTCTATAAATAACTGACAGGTCCAGAGTCTAAGGGATTATTTTTAATGTTGCAAGTGATAAAAGCAAGGCTCTGAAGGATTCAGAGGAGAGAAATAACCCTGTCAGAGGAAAGAGCTTGCAAGTGATAAAAGAGTGAATAATTTAAGACTTTCTAGGGTTGAATGTGATCATCAGAGGTTTATTATGTTTCCCTAGGCCTTTGCTTTGAAATCCACAGTGCCTCCAGGAGTGTAGTCCTTGTTCTGTTTGCCCTGAACTACATTGTCATCATGGGGCCATTGGCTCCCTCCCCATCACCAGATCAGCAATGCTATAAAAGTAGGGTTTGGCAGCAGGTGATACACCTGTGAAAGACTTTCCTTTCATTCTTTGCCTTCATAGCCAAAGAATAATATACATTAAGAGAATGTACAAGTATTTCAAAAGTTCTATTCACTCTTAACTTTCCAGAAAGTCTCACTTCTATTCCTCCTTGCGTCCTCTTTATTTTGAGGCATATCACCTTCGAAGCTGTCACGTTTAGGTTATTGAAGTAGGTTTATTACTTGGCCTATCTGCTCTCGAGTTCACACCCAACCCATTCAGGCTGACCCCCACTAAACCAGATGAAGCTCTCCACCAGGTCCCATTGATTCCCTGTCCACAAGGCTCTGGCCGCTGCCGCTGCCCACAGAAAGCAACCCCATTGACTTCTAAGGCCTCCACTGCCACGTATGTGCTGTTGACTCTTAAATCTGGACTTCTTTGTAAAAAGTCCAAACCCACATGTCAAATTGCATATGATAAACATAACCATTTTGGTTGTCCACAAGCTTCTCCAACTCAAAATTTCCAAAACTAGATTCCTTATACCCACTTCCTTCCCATGGGGGAAAAAAGCCTCCTTCTGTGTCTTTCTTTATAATCAAGTAGTCACTCAACCAAAAACACACTGAAACCCAGTCTCAAATATCACCTTCTTTTACTCACCAAATCCTAGCCCACCAAAGCTTTGTCAATTTTATTTCTTAAATATCTTTCAACTCTGTCCACTCTTCACAATCTCAGGTACTTATCCTCGCCTGGCATACCTTCCGTAAAAACTTCCTCACTTATCTTACCAGCTTTGGTCTCCTCCTGTTAGAAGATCCTCCACTCTGTCCTTACTCTGACAACTGCAGGAGGCAAACTTGAATGAGTCATCCTCATCTTGATTTCCACTATTGAAACTATAACTTCCAGCAATTTAATTTTAGCTAAGGTGGCACCACTTTTGATATGACAGTGTAAGCTTTTAAGATCAACATACGTGTACAAAAATACACCAGACAACTTTTAGAAATCTCGAATAGAGATCAGAAGCAGAAAGATTTTTGAGAATGGTCTCATTTTCTTGGTTCTTCTTATGTCAGACAATATTCAATTGCATTTTGAGCACTGTGAATGATTTGTCAATGAGATTGCGGAAAGGTATACAAAGTCTCTGTTGGTCTTCAATATGCTTTGATATTGAGCTGTCAGTTGTTGAGCATTTTAAATCAAAGCATGGGTTTTGAAAAGCAGTGTCCCATTGTGTTCAGTAATCTATGAATGTCATCCAGTGGCCACTACTGATTCGAATGAACCTTTAGCCTCTCATGAAGAGATTTAAATCAAATCTCACTATGAAAATAAAAAACATTGTTTTCTAACTGGATAACTAAATGCATAGTCATATCAGTTACTAAAATACATCCTATTGATTTTAAAACATTTTGTCCTTAATCATTTTTCTTAAATTTATTGCTATATTATGATTGATGGTACCTTAAAGTCAAGAATGATGTTACATGTAAAAGTGTTGCATCAAACACCTGGTATTTAACAGATGTTTGCTTATTTAAAGTTTCATAAGTAAACATTAACATTTGGGAAAGGAGAAATAAAATTCCATTTTATACCAGTCTATCAAAAAAATATAGTTCACCAGAAGAGGCTATCCTAAATGTTCTGTCAAATCAGTTCTACCGAGTCTTATTCTGTGATAACTTATGGTCCCTTTTCCAAGCAAGAACTTTGTAGCAACAGAGTTTGGCATAGTCCATGTCCCTCTGAGAAATCTGTTAGCCTGAATCTTCAGGATTATTCACCATAATCTTATTATCCCCTTAGTCCTGAGACAGATGGCAGCTTAAAATGTCATTAAAGATAGTTAAAACCTGGGGTTTTATCTTTCAAATAAAGAGGTAGAACACAAAGGAGATTGAGGTTGACCTACTCAGTGGTGGTGAAATAAAGACCCCTTTTTCTTTTATAAATTAACCTATGTCAATGGTAATACTCATCAGATTTTCTAACCCACACAGAGTAATCCACCAAATACACAAAAATTTGATATTTTATTCGAAAGAAAAGAGATAATGTTTTTATTAACAGATTTTGTTAAACATACAATAGCTCACAGACACAGTTCTCCTACCCATATTGGATGCCAAGTAGCACTTCCCAATCAAGAAACAACCAGGGCTCCTCAGAGAAATGGCAGTTTCCAGGTCTGGGCCAGAAAAAGTAAAAGACGAGCTTGAGAAATCTTGGTATGTCAGGTATAAAAGGAAGTTCTTGAAAATTAATGTAGTCATAACAAGATGACTGCATAGTCAGCTCAGTGGAGCTCCCACTGGCCACTTTTAGGATATAAGAGAATAAAATTGAGAGAGACTGAAGATTGAGAGAGACTGAAATTTTTAGTAATAGCTGGGGGAAATCAGCTCACAAAACCCTAACTTCCAACTTTGCTAACTCTAAGCATTTGGGGATCTAAGCTGGCATTATTGGTGGGTATGACTCTGCCTGCCCAATTCTGGATGGAGAAAAATCAGAGCCATAGGGAAAGAATTTAAATGTTCCCCATCACTAGAAGGCTAAGACGAGCCTGTCAGCCTGAATCCTGACCCCCACTGCCATGGGCTTTCTACCTTCTACAAACTGCTGCAAAATAGCGATGGAAGAGTAAAGTTGTCAAAATTAAACCCCTCTTTGACACCTGGTTTCAACGAGTAAGATGATTTCATCAAACTCCCCATTTGTAAATAGTTATAATAACAGTAATGACTGAATAGATTTTTTTTGAGAAATATTAAGAAAATGGATCAGAATGGGTGAATTTAATTCAGATGACCTTTATATCTAACTGTGGTTAAGACTCTCTTAGAAGAAATGGAGTAGCCCTCATAGTCAACAAAAGAGTCCAAAATGCAGTACTTAGGTACAATCTCAAAAATGACAGAATGATCTCTGTCCATTTCCAAGGAAACCATTCAATATCACAGTAATCCAAGTCTATGCCCCAACTGCTAATCCCGAAGAAGCTAAAGTTGAATTGTTCAGTGATTACCTACAGGACCTTCTAGAACTAACACCAAAAAAAAATTTGCTTTTTATCATAGAGGACTGGGATGTAAAAGTAGGAAGTCAAGAAATATCTGGAGTAACAGGCAAGTTTGGCCTTGGAGTACAAAATGAAGCAGGGCAAAGATTAACAGAGTTTTGCCAAGAAAACGCCCTAGTCATAATAAACACCCTCTTCCAACAACACAATAGATAACTCTACACATGGACATCACTGGATGGTCAATACCAAAATCAGATTGATGATATTCTTTGCAGCCAAAGATGGAGAAGCTCTATACAGTCAGCAAAACAAGACCAGTAGTTGACTATGGCTCATATCATGAACTCCTTATTGTCAAATTCAAATTTAGACTGAAGAAAGTAGGGAAAACCACTAGACCATTCAAGTATGACCAAAATTAAATCCTTTACAATTACACAGTGGAAGTGACAAATAGATTCAAGGAATTAGATCTGATAGACAGAGTTCCTCTGTCATGGACAGAGGTCTGTGACATTGTATAGGAGGCACTGATAAAAACCATCCCCAAGAAAGAGAAATGTAAAAAGGCAAAAATTATTGTCTAAGAAGGCCTTACAAATAGCTGAGAAAAGAAGAGACATGAAAGGCAAAGGAGAAAAGGAAAGATATATCCATCTGAATGCAGAGTCCAAAGAATAACAAGGAGAGATAAGAAAGCCTTCCTAAGCAATCAATGTAAAGACACAGAGGAAAAAAATGATTGGGAAAGACTTGAGATCTCTTCAAGAAAATTAGAGATACCAAGGGACTATTTCATGCAAAGATGGGCTCGATAAAGGACAGAAATGGTATGGACCTAACAGAAGCAGGAGATATTAAGAAGAGGTGGCAAGAATACACAGAACTATACAAAAAAGATCTTCACGACCAAAATAACCATGATGGTGTGGTCACTCACTTAGAGCCAGACATCCTGGAATGTGAAGTCAAGTGGGCCTTCGGAAGTATCACTAGAAACAAAGCTACTGGAGGTGATGGAATTCCAGTTGAGCTATTTCAAATCCTGGAAGATGATGCTGTGGAAGTGCTGCACTCAATATGCCAGCACATTTGGAAAACTCAGCAGTGACCACAGGACTGGAAAAAGTCAGTTTTCAACCCAACCCCAAACAAAAGCAATGCCAAAGAATGTTCAAACTACTGCACAATTGCACTCATCTCATGCCAGCAAAGTAAGGCTCAAAATTCTCCAGGCAAGGCTTCAACAGTATGTGAACTGGGAACTTCCTGATATACAAGTTGGTTTTAGAAAAGGCAGAGGAACCAGAGATCAAATTGCCAACATCTGCTGGATCATCAAAAAGGCAAAAGAGTTCCAGAAAAACATCTACTTCTGCATTATTGGTTATGCCAAAGCCTTTGACTGTGTGAATCATAACAAACTGTGGAAAATTCTTAAAGAGATAGGAATACCAGACCACCTGACCTGCCTCTTGAGAAACCTATATGCAGGTCAGGAAGCAACAGTTAGAACTGGACATGGAACAACAGACTTCTTCCAAATAGGAAAAGGAGTACATTAAGGCTGTATATTGTCACCCTGCTTATTTAACTTATACACAGAGCACATCATGCAATTTGCCAGGCTGGATGAAGCACAAGCTGGAATCAAGATTGTCAGGAGAAATATCAATAACCTCAGAAATGCAGATGACACTACTCTTATGGCAAAAAGTGAAGAGGAACCAAAGAGCTTCCTGATGAAAGTGAAATAGGAGAGTGAGAAATCTGGCTTAAAACTCAATTTTCCAAAAATGAAGATCCTGGCAACTGGTCTCATCACTTCATGGCAAATAGATGGGGAAGCAATGGAAACAGTGTCAGACTTTATTTTGGGGGGCTCCAAAATTACTGCAGATGGTGATTGCAGCCATGAAATTAAAAGACGCTTACTCCTTGGAAGGAAAGTTATGACCAACCTAGACAGCATATTCAAAAACAGAGACATTACTTTGCCAACAAAGGTCCATCTAGTCAAAGCTATAGTTTTTCTAGTCGTCAGGTACGGATGTGAGAGTTGGACTATAAAGAAAGCTTAGCAGCAAAGAATTGATGCTTTTGAACTGTGGTGTTGGAGAAGACTCTCGAGAGTCCCTTTGACTGCAAGAAGATCAAACCAATCAATCCTAAAGGAAATCAATCCTGAATATTCATTGGAAGGACTGGCTGAAGCTGAAGCTTTGGCCATCTGATGTGAAGAACTGACTCATTGGAAAAGACCCTGATACTGGGAAAGATTGAAGGCAGGAGGAGAAGGTGATGACAGAGAATGAGATGGTTGGATGGCATAACCAACTCGATGGATGTGAGTTTTGTGATGGACAGGGAAGCCTGACGTGTTGCAGCCCATGTGGTTGCAAAGAGTCAGACACAACTGAGTGAATGAACTGAACTGAACAATAGAAAACCATGACAACTCGACCCCAGTGACTGAAATATAGAAAAGTGTCATTCTTTTTATCATTATTATGTATATTATCATTAAGTAAAATGTTCGGCACAGTGTCTGGCTTCTAAGCATTTAATAAATGTTTTTAATGATAACAATAAATATGATTATTATAATAGTGCTAACATACATTTTATTTGAAAGTATGCATTTTAAATGGGAAAGACCTATTTGGCTTTGGAGACAAATAAATTGCTAATTTCAACTTGGATTATACATTATGTGAGATAGGTTAGAACAAGTATGGATAATTATTCACCCTAAAATTTCAGCAGCTTAGTACAATAAAAGTTGATTGCTTAGAATATTGATATTTACTTTCTTAATTTGCATGCCAATTATATGGATATATTTAGTTGATAAAAATTACCAAGTTAAAAAAAACATATTTTGTGTACTTTGATAGAAAAGTCAATAAAAAGTTTTTAAAAATTAAAGAAAAAATTAGAGTACATTAGCCTTCAGTTCAGTTCAGTCACTCAATCGTATCCGACTCTTTGTGGCCCCATGAACTGCAGCACGCCAGGCCTCCCTGTCCATCACCAACTCCGAGAGTTCACTCAAACTCATGTCCGTCGAGTCGGTGATGCCATCCAGCCATCTTATCCTCTGTTGTCCCCTTCTCCTCCTGCCCTCAATCTTTCCCAGCATCAGGGTTTTTTCAAATGAGTCAGCTCTTCTCATCAGGTGGCCAAAGTATTGGAGTTTCAGTTTCAAAATCAGTCCTTCCAATGAACACCCAGGACTGATCTCCTTTAGGATGGACTGATTGGATCTCCTTGCAGTCCCAAGGACTCTCAAGAGTCTTCTCCAACACCACAGTTCAAAAGCATCAATTCTTCAGCGCTCAGCGTTCTTTATAGTCCAAATCTCACATTTGTGTATGACTACTGGAAAAACCATAGCCTTGACTAGACATTAGGCTTAAGTTACTTTATTCATAATTTTTTTTTTCCTTTCACACAAAATTCAATGTACATGGTATAAGTCATTCAAAATGGTCAGAGACACCTTAGTGACTAGACAACAACAAAATCCTTTTAGTCAGATGAACTTTATGCATTAATTATTTGAACTTTGTTTCTTCCTCTAGATAAATGGAGATAGAGATACCCACTCTACCCTTATGTAAGAGTATCATACGGTAAATCCTCCAGAATGGAGTTCCTTGCTTGTATTCATTCTATGAATCAGAGGTTCTTAACAGTACAGAGCATGATCTTTAGATTATATATACCTGATATCATAAATTTTTTTTAAAGTACAAAGATGTGCATTATTTATTTATTTATTTATTTATTTATTTTGTAGAGCAGTCACTGTTTTTCCTCAGATTTTCAGAGAGATGGTGGGCCCAACATGTTCAAATGATTTTCTTACCTGAAAAATAAAAATAAACAACCTCCGCCCACCTCCTGGAGAAGGTAATGGCACCCCACTCCAGTACTCTTGCCTGGAAAATCCCATGGACAGAAGAGCCTGGTAGGCTGCAGTCCATGGGGTCGCACAGAGTCAGACACGACTGAGCAACTTCACTTTCACTTTTCACTTTCATACATTGGAGAAGGAAATGGCGACCCATTCCAGTGTTCTTGCCAGGAGAATCCCAGGGACAGGGGAGCCTGGTGGGCTGCCGTCTCTGGGGTCACACAGAGTCAGACAGGACCGAAGCGACTTAGCAGCAGCAGCAGCAGCCGCCCACCTCCACTCTACATAAAAAAAAAAAAGTCATAGACTTCAGACAATGATCTATTTGATTGTTTGCTTTCTAGAAGGAGTTAAGCTCAAAACCACCTCCATCCTGCTCACAGTAAGTGGCCATGTCTTCACTGCATTTGCATCAGAGTCCATCTGTCTTGCCTTAATGTCTCCTGCTTTGAGTGGTCGCTGGTCTCCCAGTATCCTCTTCTCAGAACTTCTCACCCTCAGGTCTGTTATCTGAGCTCCTCAAGCTTCTCTTTCTGCTCCCATAAGGCCCCCCTCATGCAGAGACATTAGCCTGGCTCTTGGGTTGTGTGTGCGTGCTCAGTCGCTTCAGTCCTGTCTGACTCTGTGCGATCCTATGGACTGTAGCCCGCCAGGCTCCTCTGTCCATGGCACTCTCCAGGCATACTGGAATGAGTTGGAGGAATACAGGAATACTGGAATGAGTTGCCATGACCTCCTCCAGGAGATCTTCCCTACCCAGGGATCGAACCCGCATCTCTTATGTCTACCTGTATTGGCAGGTGGTTTCTTTACCACTGGCACCCTCTACTAATGGGAAAAAAGCATTACAAACAATGAATTCAGTAGCTCCCACGTACTATTCTTCCTCAGTTTGACTTGATACTCCTGAGGCTCTGCACTAAGAAGAGTAAAGTTGCTCAGTTCTGTCAAGAGATCCTAGAGCTGGATGAATATTTTTTAAAATTCTTTTTTCCCCCCAAGTTAAATCCCTGAGTGAATTCTAGCTACAACTTGTCAGATTCTGAGACCTTGAATACCTTTCTTCAAGGCAATTGCAATTAAGAGAAATCACTTGTTATTAAACCTAGAAGGGCCTGCTGTTAGTTAAAGGCCATCATTCCTCATTCAAACTCCTTCTGGGAGTCTTAAGCCATTATATGGAGTAGTTATGTTTTGCTCTTAACCTTGAAATCATGTGGATTATTTAATTCTTAATGAAATCATGTCATAGCCATACCCTTTTGATCTTAAAATGAATAAATTTGATCTGTTTTCAACTTCCCCTGATCATTCTGAAAAAACTTGGCAGAGAATCAGTATACTCTGCAGGTTCAAGCCCAGAAGAGAATTATTATCTGATTTTCCAAGTTTTGATGCTAGCTATATGGTCATGTCTATGTAGGCAAGATGAGCGAGTTTGTAGTGAATGTATCTCTCTTTTTACTGAGGTGCAAATCCCTCCTACTAAAGATGATCTATTGTTTTCTCTTGGTACCAAAATGCATCACCCATGACCACCAGCATTCTTTTAAGCTATAGAAATAATATCCTAGTAAAAGAGCCTCAGGCTGACCTGTATGCAATCTCATTTTTTAACTCATTGGGGTTGGCTAGGGGTTAATAAAAGCTCTTTTAAAGGAACTCTGGTGATGATTATGTCAGATAATTGGGGCTTCCCAGGTGGCTCAGCAGTAAAGAACCTGCCTACCAGTGGTGGAGACCTAAGAGACCCAGGTTCAATCTCTAGGTCAGGAAGATTGCCAGGAGGAGGGCAGGGCAACCCACTCCAGTACTTTTGCCTGGAGAATCCCATGGACGAGGAGCCTGGTGGGCTACAGTCCATCAGGTCGCAAAGAGTTGGACACGACTGAACGAACTTAGCACATATGCATGCATGTCAGATAATTATATGAAAGTGGCCATTTCATTAATGTTCTAGAGAACTTTATATGCCAGGCATATGCTATGTCTCCCCAGAGGTCAATAGCAATCACCTTTATTCAGAGTTTCTGCTTCTGTTCTTCCAGTCCAAAACTACATTTGTCTTTATCCTTGTTTTATCTGTTTTTATGAGGTTTTTCACCAAGAAACACAATCTCTAAAAAGTGTAATATACAGATTAGGGACACAGTTTTTGTTTTAAATAAACTTTAATTTTTAGAGCAATTTTAAATTTACAGAATAATTGAAAAGATAATACAGAGTGTTCCTACATAACCCCATGTATTACGCACCCAGTTTTCCCTATTATTAGCATCTTACTTTGATGTGGCTCATTTGTTAAAATTAATGAACAATACTGATACATTATTAACTAAAATGTGTGTGCACATGTACTAAATTGCTTCAATCCTGTCTGACTCTGTGTGACTCTATGGACTGTAGCCCACCAGGCTTCTCTGTCTGTGGGGTTCTCCAGGCAAGAATGCTGGAGTGGGTTGCCATGCCCTCCTTCAGGGGCTATTCCTAACCCAGGGATTGGACCCTTGTTTCTTACAATACCTGCGCTGGCAGCTGGATTCTTTACTACAAACCAAAGTGCATACTTTATTTAAATTTCCTCAGTTTTTACCAAAAATATCATTTTATCTTCCAGAATCTCATCCCAGATTTCACATTACATTTCACTGCCAGGTCGATTAGAAGCATGGTTTAATATTAAATCTTTTATATTACTAATAAATGGCCCAGCTTTGTCAGTTTTTAGCTGGGTATCCTTTGTAAACCACTTACTGAATACAAAGCTTTGGTTTTCTCATGTGCAAAATGAAGATAAGCATTATATCTTTCATTTCTTTTGTTGGATCTAAGTGAGCATACGGTTGACCCTTGAATGACCTGGAGGTTAGAGGCTCCATTCCTCCATCCAGTCAAAACCCATGTTTAACCTAGCATGTCCTCCATTTCTGCAGGCATTCCATTATCTGTGCTTTCTGTGTCTGCATCCATGGTTCCCACATCACAACAGATTCAACCAACCCCTGATCATGAAGGACTGCATATACACCATTGCAAAAAAAAAAAAAATCCATGTCTAAGTAGACCCATGCAATCCAAACCTGTGTTGTTTGAGGAACAATTACATGTATGTATCACTTAGAATCTTGCCCATCATATGGTAACTATTTTGACATTTAAGTTATTCAGTTCAGTTGCTCAGTCGTGTCTGACTCTTTGCGACCGCATGGACTGCAGCACACCAGGCCTCCCTGTCCATCACCAACTCCCAGAGTTTACTCAAATTCATGTCCATTGAGTCAGTGATGCCATCCAACCACCTCATCCTCTGTCGTCCCCTTCTCCTCTCATCTTCAATCTTTCCCTGCATCAGGGTCTTTTCAAATGAGTCAGTTCTTCACATCAGGTGACCAAGGTATTGGAGTTTCAGCTTCAACATCAGTCCTTCGAATGAACACCCAGGACTGGTCTCCTTTAGGATGGACTGGCTGGATCTCCTTGCAGTCCAAGGGACTCTCAAGAATCTTCTCCAACACCACAGTTCAAAAGCATCAATTCTTTGGTGCTCAGCTTTCTTTATAGCCCAACTGTCACATTCATACATGACTACTGGAAAAACCATAGCGTTGACTAGATGGACCTTTGTTGGCAAAGTAATGTCTCTGCTTTTTAATATGCTATCTAATTTGGTCATAACTTTTCTTCCAAGGAGTAAGCGTCTTTTAATTTCATGGCTACAATCACCATCTGCAGTGATATTGGAGCCCCCTAAAGTGAAGTCTGTCACTGTTTCCCCATCTATTTGCCATGAAGTGATGGGACCAGATGACATAATCTTAGTTTTCTGAATGTTGAGCTTTAAGCCAACTTTTTTACTCTCCTCTTTCATTTTCATCAAGAGGCCCTTTAGTTCTTCACTTTCTGCCATAAGGGTGGTGTCATCTGCATTTCTGAGGTTATGGATATTTCTCCCAGCAATCTTGATTCCAGTTTGTGCTTCTTCCAGCCCAGCGTTTCTCATGATGTACTCTGCATAGAAGTTAAATAAGCAGGGTGACAATACAGCCGTGAGATACTTCTTTTCCTATCTGGAACCAGTCTGTTGTTCCATGTCTAGTTCTAACAGTTGCTCCCTGACCTGCATGCAGATTTCTCAAGAGGCAGGTCAGGTGGTCTGGTATTCCCATCTATTTCAGAATTTTCCAGTTTATTGTGATCCACACACTCAAAGGCTTTGGCAAAGTCAATAAAGCAGAAAGAGTTATTTTTCTGGACCTCTCTTGCTTTTTCAATGATCCAGCCGATGTTGGCAATCTCTGGTTCCTCTGACTTTTCTAAAACCAGCTTGAGCATCTGGAAATTCATGGTTCATGTATTGTTGAAGCCTGGCTTGGGGAATTTCGAGCATTATATTACTAGTGTGTGAGATGAGTGCAACTGTGTGGTAGTTTGAGCCTTTTTAGTGTTAAATGAAGTGCTCAATCCATTTATCATTGTTACTCTATTATTACTTTTCTGTTGGGAAAGAACCGTGCTTCTCTAGTGGCTCATTTAATAAAGAATCCACCTGCAATATAGGAGATGTGTGTTTGATCCCTGGGTTGGGAAGATTCCCTGGAGAAGAGAATGGGAACACACTCCAGAATTCTTGCCTGGGAAATCCCATGGACAGAGGAGCCTGGTGGGCTACAGTCCATGGGGTCACAAAAGAGTCGGACTTGACTTGGTGACTAACTCACCACCAATGGGAAAGGACAGATGAAAGAGATAAAAGAAAATAACCACCAAGATATGGAAAATAACTAGGAGGGACAACTCTCTACTTTTAAAGAAATAAGCGTCTTCAGGATTAAACCAATTTATGGAATTTTGGAAAAGTCAATTGAAAAATATAAAAATTGCAAAAATCTATTTAATTCTTAACATAATCAGAGAAACTAAATAATTTAAGAAATAGAACATGGTACTCTGAATGTTCATTTGTAGCATAAAATTATTTAAGGACCAAAAATTTAATCTTTACTTAGTAGGTTTATTGTCAGTATTAACATTGATACTAAAAATCTCGAAGTACTTCTTTCTATTATAAGCAAATAAGGAAGCATGTTGATAGTAGAAGAATCCAAGGCTTTTGCTATAGGAGAAATAGAATAAAAATACAAAATAAAAGAAACGAAAGGAACCTCCATGATATAAAATTTGAATTGGAAATATCAATATGAACCTGTCACTTAAAGATATAAATATATCTTAGCTTTTCTACTGAAAGGGCTTAGAGCCAAAGATGACACAGAAGTGATGAGCACACATGGCATCCAGATCTTCATTTCTAAGTGTCAGGGAGTCAGACTTCTCTAAGAAATGGCTAATTCCAGGCCTGAGATAGGGAGAACCTGCAATAAATGTTCAACATCATGGGCCATAAGGCAGAAAAGTGCTCAAAGCCTAGGGGGATCATGAATAAGGAATGTAGGAGTGTGTTTGGCAGGTGTATTTCAAAACGTTATAAAGTTTGCTTCATCCGTTTGTTTGTGATTCCTGGTTGTGTTATTGTCTTGTTGTACTTAGTCACTCAGTCTGTCCAGCTCTCTGTGCCCGGAAGAACTGTAGTCCACCAGGTTCTCCTGACCATGGGATTTTCCAGGCAAGAATATTGGAGTGGATTGCCATTTCCTTCTCCAAGCGATTTTTCTGACCCAGGGATTGAAGCCACACCTTTTGCATCTCTTGCACTGGCAGGTAGATTCTTTACCACTGTGCCCCTGGGCAGCCCTTAATCCCTGGTTATGTCACCCCAAATGAGACTTAGCAACTCCAAAAAACGTACGGTCACCTTGCCTAGGAAAGAGACAAAAGTGGTGATCATGAGAACATTCAAGAATAATGATGTAACCCTGAATGATTTAACCCAAATGATATAACTCAGTGATGTAATTTTCAACTAATAGAACACGTGGCATATGATAACTTTCAGGTCCTGTGAGAACTAGCGCCAAACAGCACTGCCACACTTCCCCGGCCTCCTTCCAGCTACTTGCCATGAAAAACCCTCGTGTTCTGTTTGTGGTGACTGTCCAGGAAAGATCAGAATACCAGTTCACAGAGGACAGGTGGTAGGCAAAGCAGAGAGCGAAATTCTGATCAGGAGGTTCAATCATGGATCCCTTTACTATGCTGGAATTTTGCTTATTAGCCACTTATCTTTTTAAGGAAATGGTGCTTGAATTCATAAATTCTTAAGAAAAAGACTATAAATGGTATGTATGTTTTCTTGACACTGTTTCTTCATTCCACAGCTGAAGAACTAGATTTTGCTATGACTTGAATAAACTTGAAATTGAAACTAAAATTGGAAACTCAGGTGGAACACCAAAGCCATGTTTAAGAGGCTCTTATTATCTAAATATGTGATAATTTGAACAGAAAAAGCCTAAATTTGGAAATGGATTTTAGTACACTGAATTTTTTAAAAGCCATATTCCCATAAGTATTGCAAACAAAAGATAGGGGGGAAATGGAAAGAAATCAGTTGATAAATGTAGAAATAATAGTAATTATAAAAATCACTATTTTCTAACTACCAATATAATAACTGACTCAGGCAAGTATCACTGATGGATACTAAAGTCATGTGGGGAAAGTTTTTGGGAGCTACAGTTGTTGCATTCATTATGGAATGTTCAGTTCAGTTCAGTTCAGTCGCTCAGTCGTGTCCAACTCTTTGTGACCCCATGAATCACATCACGCCAGGCCTCCCTGTCCATCACCAACTCCCGGGGTTCACTCAGACTCATGTCCATCGAGTCAGTGATGCCATCCAGCCATCTCATCCTCTGTCGTCCCCTTCTCCTCCTGCCCCCAATCCCTCCCAGCATCAGAGTCTTTTCCAATGAGTCAACTCTTCGCATGAGGTGGCCAAAGTACTAGAGTTTCAGCTTCAGCATCATTCCTTCCAAGGAAATCCCAGGGCTGATCTCCTTCAGAATGGACTGGTTGGATCTCCTTGCAGTCCAAGGGACTCTCAAGAGTCTTCTCTAACACCACAGTTCAAAAGCATCAATTCTTCGGCACTCAGCCTTCTTCACAGGCCAACTCTCACATCCATACATGACCACCGGAAAAACCATAGCCTTGACTAGACGGACCTTTGTTGGCAAAGTAATAGATCCAGTAATTTAAAGTAAGCACCACCACCAACAACAAAAAAAAACCCCAACCCTTCAGAATAAAGAAAAGCTTTCCAGATAATGTGTCTCAAAATGTGTACAATAAAATTCCATGAAACATTTAAAAATCTCTTTAGGATGAATTTATAGTAGCCAGCATTTCCAAACATAAAGAACCCAGTTTCTCACTGGCCTCTCTGACTTCCCCCTGTAGCATCTTAAAAGGCTAATGTTCTGAAGAACAATCTTTAGGAAATATCTAAATTGAGTCAACAAATTTCCATCTAGTCAAGGCTATGGTTTTTCCACTGGTCATGTATGGATGTGAGAGTTGGGCTATAAAGAAAGCTGAGGGCTTTTGAACTGATGCTTTTGAACTGTGGTGTTAGAGAAGACTCTTGAGAGTCCCTTGGACTGCAAGGAGATCCAACCAGTCCATCCTAAAGGAGATCAGTCTTGCGTGTTCATTAGAAGGACTGATGTTGAAGCTGAAATTCCAATACTTTGGCCACGTAATGCAAAGAGCTAATTCATTGAAAAGACCCTGATGCTAGGAATGATTGAAGGTGGGAGGAGAAGGGAACGACAGAGGATGAGGTGGTTGGATGGCTCACTGACTCAATGGACATGAATTTGAGTAAACTCTGGGAGTTGGTGATGGACAGGGAGGCCTGGCATGCTGCAATCCATGGGGTCGCAAAGAGTCAGATGTGACTGAGCAACTGAACTGAACTGAAATTGAGTCAGCTTACCAGATAAGTCCGGACATGATCCTTGTGTCCAGAGAGGACAGTACCTGATAAAGTTCTCTTGGTCGGAGTGTGTTTCTCTGAAGTTCAGGTTTGCCTGGGGTAAATGCACATCCACACCCACACTTGTGCTGCTTCCCACAGGATATAGTTCCATGATGAGCCTCATTGTAATTTACACACACTTGGCTCGGAGTCAAGGACCCACGAGTTTCTGCTGCACTGGATTCAAAGGATTTTAAGCCTAAAGTTACTCTTAGGTAAAGGAATGCAAAATGACTTCTTGGAAATTTATGGCTTATACTTGGAAACGTTAGGATAGCCTTTCATTACCAAGACAATTCTAATTTTAATGAAAAGAAAATTACATTCTGGAGAAATCTCCCTGGTACTTATGAATCTCCACAAGATGAAAAACAGGAAAGGTGACAGGAGCCAGAAAGCATGGGAATTCTGTCATTTCTTTGGTATCATCCTGGGAACACACTGCAGTTTGTGTGAACAGAGTGTCAGGATTCCAAAACCTCATTGTAGCTCCGTCGTGTGAGTCCAGGCTGAATCAGATCAGGAAGGCTGCAGCATCTCTGAATACAAATGCAGTTTGCTTTCTCATTTTGTGGGCTTTATATATTTGGAGGACAATCTGTGATCCTTTGGGAGAGAAACATTTATACCAATATCAGTTCTGTTTGTCACTCATCAAGCCATGTTGACCACTGAAATTGTGGCATGGATGAGAAGAATACAGCCAAATTTATTATCCTCTAAAATTTGAATAGGCAGCTACTCTGTGACAGATAATTTTCTAAGCTGTGATCAATGAATGGATACGATAAAAATCCCCTACATTAAAGAGCCCACACTAGTGGAGAAGACCAATACACTGGTCTTCATTGTAAGTTGGAATCATCATTCAGAAAATATGTTTTAGATGCCTACTATGGATTAAGAACTGTGCTCAGAGTGAGAATACGTAGAGATAAGAGGCAGTATATATTTCTGAAAAAACTGGAGGACAAGGCAGTAAGTAATTCACTACATTATTGTGTAATAAGTACTGTAATGTAGTTGCTAGCTCTGCCTAGAGAATTAGAAGCATTTTCACTTCTGGGTATTATTTTGCTAGTCTTTGAAGTGTGAGGATGAATTCATTTGGCAAAGAAGAAAAAGACATAAAGAACAGCAAAGGAAGACAGAGGGAATGCTGAGCACATATCTTTGAGGGAAAAGTACCAGTCCTCTGGGCTCACGCATCCTTCACTCTGGGAAGGTTTGGGTCGTCACCATGGAAACACAGTGGCTAAGATACCTATTCACTTTCTAAGATGAACAGCCCATATAGGGATTTGTCCTACTCTGTCTCCGTATTAGGCTCTTCCCTTTTGTCCCCTACAGCTGTCTTCACTTCTCCGGAAAGACTTTCAGGTCTTTCCACCGTATACCTTGGAATCTTGATTCCCTATTACACCAAGTCCTGTATCTTCGACCTCCTTACTAACATATCCTCTGTTTTGTATTAACTGGTCACTTTCTTCGCTGGCTACTTCTTAACATCACATCCAAACAGAGTGCAGGGTGAGGAACTAGGATCTATCTCACTCCTGTTCTCCAGTGGTCTTTTTGAGATATTGTTTTTCCTCCGCAGCAGAAACATAGCTGCTCTTTTAATGTTCTGACACAGAGTTAATAATAATAATAAATTGGTAATAGTTCTTGAGAGATTATGGCTCAGATTTTAAATGTGTCACATACAGTCACTAGAAAGAGGCTTTCCTTTTTCTTTATGAAGTGTTAGAGGTCTCCACTCAGACTAAGGTGGAGAGGAAAGGTCAGAAGCTGAAAGAGAGAAGTATGAGAAAGTGAAAAGCAAATTTATTGGAAGTGTAAGATTGCCAGGCATAATCATGGTGAAGGCTGTAGCTGTTATTCAGCAGCTAAGTCATGTCCATCTATTTGCAGTCCCATGGACTGTAGCACACCAGGCTCCTCTGTCCTCTACTATCTCCTGGAGTTTGTTCAAATTCCTGTCCTTTGAGTTGGTGACTATCTAAGAATTCTTTTGTCTCCTTTTGTCTTCAATCTTTCCCAGCATCAGGGTTTTTTTCTGATGTCAGCTCTTAGCATCAGGTGGCCAATTAAGGTAAAGTGAAGGTAAGTAACACTTTACCCATGGATGGAGCTTTGTCAAGCACAAGTGTTAACAGAGGAAAGATAGAGGGGCCAGAAGACACAAGTATTTGTAAGACCGTGTTAGCAATACTAACATGGTGAGCATTGTTTTTTGTTTGTTTACAACCAAACACTGTTGAGGGCAGTTAAACTGGAATGACCCCCTTAGGTAAAGGAACTCTTCCCGGTGAGATGCCTTAGCCGATGTGCTGGAATGATGAGAGGCTGTGGTCAAGGAGAGGCATTATTTAAGATGTTTAATTTTCTTATTTATTTTATTATGCACTGCACTTATTTATATACTTTATCATTTAAAATAAACAACTTTTTACCCACTGTGGTCACCAATGATCTCCTCATGGCTAAATCAAATGGATGTTTTCACATCCAAATCTTTTGGAGTCATGTGCCTATTATGTTTGCATTGCTAACTTCCTCCTTCTTGAAATGCTTCCTTCATTGGAATTCTGGGACACCACCTTTTTTAAAAAAATGTGATTTTGACTACTTTTCTGAGTTTACAGATGTCTGTGGATAATTTCATCACTCTCATGACTTAAAATCTCAAATGCATTTTCTCAAAGTTTAACTTCAGTCCAGATATCCATCCTGAATTCCAAAGGAGAATAAAATTTCTGTACATTGTGGCCAACTAGAAACCACACACACCGCTCAGACTTAAAATTTCCGAATCTGATCTGGCTCATCCTTCCCACAAATACCCTCCCACTCTTGTGTTGCTCATCTCGGTAAGCAATTCCTACTCATGTATAGAGGGCTGTAAAACTGACTCCAAAATTTCTTGACATTCCTTCCATGGAGAGGTACCATCAACACCCCCTCCTATTAAATTTGAGAATGCTTGTGAATACTTCAAACCAGATAGTACTGCTGAAGATACTCTGCATGGCTTCTGAGACTGGAAACCATAACAGAAACACGGGTTCCACCTTGGTTAAAAAGATCACCTGCTCTGAAACCATCTTGCTGTACAGAAGCCAATCACACATGAAAGAAAAAGTGAAATTGAAAGTGTTATTTGTTCCACTGTGTCTGACTCCTTGGGACTCCATGGACTTTTGGCCCGCCAGGCTCCTCTGTTCATAGAATTCTCCAGGCAAGAAAACTGGAGTAAGTAGCTATTCCCTTCTCCAGGGGATCTTCCCTACCCTGGGATTGAACCTGAGTCTCCTGCATTGCAGGCAGATTCTTTACTGTCTGAGCTTCATATAGGCACCTTATTTTTCATCTTCATCTTTGCTTTCAGATCCTCCCCACTCATCTGCCAGACAGTGAGTGAATGGGACTTCTTGATTCAAGCCCAAAGTCCTTGGGTCAGCCCCAGCCTACTATCCTTATAAGCCAAGGCTTCAGATATTATGGGACAGAAACAGGCTATCCTTAATACATTCCTTCCAAATTCTTGAGCTATAGAATCCATGAACACAAGAAAATGGTGACTGTTTTGAGGTTTGAGGTGGTTTGTCTTGTAGCATTAATGACTGGAACAGAATTTGTGTTAATAAGTGGAAAGTGGTCGTGGGTGCAGCTATACCAAAGAAATCCCAAACTGAAGCTTTAGCTATGGGCCCAGGCGGTGACAGAACTGTGAGGGCCTTGAGAGAAGGCTGGGAGCTCAGAGTACATTTTGTCAACACTGCCACCTTTGATGTCAGGGAAATTAGAAAATACACTTTACAAACTGGTAGATTTTCCTAAGATTTTAAGGGGGATTGCTAAAACTTACATCTGGTTTCTTTTAGTCATGTATGCTAAGATAAAAATAGAGAGAGATGAGCTAAAAAAGAATCTTTCCGTTTTCAGCAAAATTTAAAGAAAATATAAAGTATACAGGTTGTGCTGAGTTAAAAAAAAAAAAATGTATTTTACTGCTAGTATCTCCCAGGAGATTATCTTCAGGTTAAGAAAGCTCCTCAGAGAAAATCAAAATTGAGAGTGCTGCCAGAAAAATGTGCTTTAGAATGAAGATAAGGGCAAGCATGTGATTGTAAAACCCTTTAACAAGACCCCAGAAAGATTCAGATTGCTGCCTCATAGATCAGTATGTGACTGTAAAGCCCTTTGACAAGACCTCAAAAGATTTAAATCAGTGGCTCACAGATCCTTCAAAAGAGATGAAAGTTTACCCCAGATCGTAAGGGCACACCTCACATACTCTTTCCATAGGGGCTTCCATGAATTTAAAGGACGTTGTCTCAAACCAGTCTCAGAAGGAGCCCAAGTCAGAGAAGAGATGATCACAAAGCTATTTGTGAGTGTGACCTGTGTGTAATGGTGCATATTGTAAATTGACACATGGGAACTCTGAAGAACCTTTAAGGAATTATATCAACCTGGGCTGAAAGGGACAGAGAGACTACGAAATAAAGACTCCTGTAGATCCACAATCTTGTGTGTGGAGGAATCAGGAAAGGAAGGCTACTCCTCAGTCACAAACATGAATCCTTTTTTTAAAAAAAATTATGGATAACAAATGTTGATTTGGGGGGATCAAGAGCCCCTGGTCTTATTCCTATCCTAGAATATAGGCTGAATCTTAATTATCTGAACATTTTCTGACTTTTCCACTATATTGTAAGGTCCAAAAATGAGGGACTTTGCCTAGCTTACCCTTTGTTTCAGGTCGATGATGAAATAAAACGGAGGTAAGTAACACATATCTCCTGAACTCAAGATGACGCCTTTCCTCCAGTGGAAAGTGGGAGAGGAAAAAATTCTAAAATGGATGCTGCTGCTAAGTTGCTTCAGTCGTGTCTGACTCTGTGCAACCCCATAAATGGCAGCCCACCAGGTTCCCCCTTCCTTGGGATTCTCCAGGCAAGAACACTGGAGTGGGTTGCCATTGCCTTCTCCAATGCATGAAAGTGAAAAGTGAAAGTGAAGTCACTCAGTCGTGTCTGACTCTGTGACCCCATGGACTGCAGCCTGCCAAGCTCCTCTGTCCATGGGATTTTCCAGGCAAGAATACTGGAGTGGGCTGCCATTTCCTTCCTCTGTCTAGAGAAACAGGGATAGCTTATTACATATAGACACATTTAACTGGGCCTTAATGAGTATCACTGTTTGGAAAAAAAAAAAAAAAAAGGCAAAAGAAAACAGTCTATGTCATCCCAAAAGTCTAGTGGCTTAGTATAGAATTTCATAGAAACAAAATCCAAGCTTCTGTATTTTGCCTTGAAAACTGAAATTATTCTTGAACATTTTGAAAACTGCCTGTGGCGGGTGTTTACAAAGGAAGTCAATTTGTAGGTGTTTACAAATAGATATTTGTCCTTGAGATGGGGGCCATTTTTCTTTCAGAAATACTTAGTGATTGATATGTGGCAGAATTGTACCAACTGGAATCACTACGGCCCGCTCTGTCATATGTTAGTAGGTGCAATTATTTAAAGGGAACACTGAAGGTCATTCCCATCATGGAAACAGAAATTGCAACCAGTAATCAAAACTAAGTTTGAAGAGCCCTCCAAGAAAAGAGCTACAGGTATAATTGGGGGTTTGAGCTAATTAGAGCCAGAGTGAATATATCTGAAAGGGTTAGGATCCCTTCAGTGTCGAATTGTCTTGCTTATGGAATATGCCTGCCCCTAGGCAGACATCAGGCATTTCCCTGTGGTTTGGGTTTTCCAGGGTCTCCTGCTGCGCACTCTTTTGAACGATGTCAGAAGAGCCTCTCATCCCAAAACATCTTGTGGAGCAACCTTTTAAGGCCAGCTACGAATGAGGCGTTTACTTCAGAATCCAAAGTGTGCTCTTGATGTCACTGCCCATTCTGGAAATAGTGAATGTCCCTGGGTTTAAAATCAAAAAAGCAATGTGAATTAGGGAAGCCCGAGCATGGGCGCATGCTAAGTTGCTTTAGTCTTATCCAGTTCTTTGCGACCCCATGGACTGTAGCCCTCCAGGCTCCTTTGTCCATGGGCTTCTCCAGGCAAGAATATTGGAGTGGGTTGCCTTTCCCCCCTCAAGGGGATCTTCCTGATCCAAAAATTGAACTGGCGTCTCCTGTGGCTCCTACATCACAGGCAGATTCTTTACCACTGAGCAACTGGGAAATCCCTAGGGAAGCTCACATACTGGAACAAGGTTCATTGTCTATCTATTTATCTATTTGGTGACTATTGAGAGCATATTTATGAAACTTCAAATATGTGTTATCAGGAAAGCGATAGTACTTATTTCATAAGTTATTGGGTTATTGGGGAGATTAAAAGAGATTATTTATAAAGCACACAGAGCCATGCCTGTCTCATGATAAAATTACATCAATGCTGAATATAGTTTTTATCATAGTTAGTGTCCAATATAATTTTTGGTGAAATGAGTCAGCAAACAAATAGATGAGTTAACTTTAGTTAAGAAGGGACAAGAATAGTAAAAGAAAGAGAACAGTTGAACAGGAGGGAAAACTCACACTTCTTAGAGGTTTTCATCTGCAGGTGAGATTAGATATTTTTCTTTTTTTCTTTTTGAAACTAGGGCTGTACAAGGACCAGAGTAATAAAGTGCGTTCTAGCACCCAGGGTGGTGATGACCGTCACAACCCGGGAGGTGTTCAAGTCAACAGTAGGCCATCACTGTGCAGAAGTCGGTGAGGTGGGCAAGGGAAGCCTTTATTTTAAGTTTTGAATTTTACTTACTTTAGCTACTTTTTGGCGGTGTTGAAGCTCTGTTGCAGTGCTCATGCTCTTCACTGTTACGTGGGTTTTCTCTAGTTGGGGAGAGCAGGGGCTACTCTCTAGTTGCAGTTCAAGGGCTTCTCATCATAGTGGCTTCTCTTGTTGTGAAGCACAGGTTCCAGGAAGTGCAGGCTTCAGTAGTAGAGGCACTTGGGCTTAGTTGCCCTGTGGCATGTAAGATCTTAGTTCTTGAACCAGGAATTAAACCCATGTTCCTTTCATTGGAGGCAGATTCTTAACCATTGGACCACCAGGGAAGCCCCATGGAAGGCCTCTGAGGTGCCTTCCCAGTTTAGGTTTTTATGAATTCTAAGCAGTCTCTGAACATCTCAAAGATATATGATTCACCTCTGTTAGTGGAGAGATTAAACTAAAGCTTTTTAAGTAAAATGGCACAAAGTCATTATAAAATAGGGTTAATTATAGTTGACTTCCAGTTTAACCATACTAATTCTGTGTTGATTGATTTACCTAACCATTTGCATGAAATCTGGAGTATTTCATCAAAAGACAATCAAAAACAACAGACTTTCCTCTTCATTTTTCCCTTATGCTATAGAATTCACTAACAAGCAGTTAACAGGGATCATTCTGTTTAACCTGAGTCCTTGATGTCATCACTTCACACACACAGACACACACACAGACACACACACACAGAGGCAAAGTGGACATTCAACAGACAATAGCTGGGAAGACAGGCCTAATGGTTAGAAAGTCTTTTTCCTAGTTCTGTCTGTGACCTCTGCTCAGCAAATTTGGGCCAGTTACTTGTGATTTTGGGCCTCCATTCTCTCCTCTTTCACATAAAAATATTATTCTGATTACTAGATTATTTAAAGAATATTCAGAGGGCTGGGAGATGGGGATTCTAGCCTAGCTCTGTCACTAACTTGATAAGGGACCTTTGGCCAAGTTGCTTTCCTGTGGATCATCTGACATGTCTATAAAATGGACTTCCTAACATATGACCTGCTTGTCTCTGTAGAGTAATTGTATGAATCAGAAATAATTCACATTTTAAAAACTGTATCTACAGATACAAATATTAAGTGCTTTCTTTAAATATAAATATACCTATATTTAGAGTAGTCTTTTAGGTACTTATTTATCTGTGAGTAATAATACAAAAATCTTTGCTAGAATTATTATAAAGTAAGATCCAACAGTATTTTCTGCAAAGTTCCTTCAACCTTTCACTTTTCCCTTCTTAATTCAATAATATTTTTTCAATTTGTACGAGTTTCTAGGGCTTCTAGATTATGACAAGCTTAGTAATTTAAAACAACAAAAATTTATTCCCTCTCAATTCTAGAGGCTAGAAGTACAAAATCAAGGGGGATCCCCTCCAAGGGGGGATCCTCCTTGGAGGATCAGGAGATTCTGCTCCAGTCTCTCCTGGTTTCTGTTAACAGCCATCAATCTCAGGGCCGCTTGGCTGTGACAACATTACCCGAATCTCTGCCTCTGTCATCACATGTTGTTTTACTTCTGTCTGTGTGTCTCTGTTTTCTCTTCTTATAAGGACATCATGCATTGGATATGGGCCCACTCAAATACAGAAATACCTTATCTCAACAAAGGTTCAATTTCTTCAAAGATCTATTTCCAAATAAAGCCACATTCTGAAGTTCCTGGTGGATATTAATTTGGAGGGAACCCTATTCCATCCAGTGCATCATGTAACCCCCCAATGTCTGTTGCACAAGCATCTGCAAGAAAAGAGACTCCTGATCTTAGACAGCATATTAAACTATGTGACAGGCTGATTATGTTGCATTTTAATGGTTTCTCCTTTTGTCCTATATTCTATAGTACATTACTCCAGCAACTCCTTGTTTCCCATTAGGTGGGTGCTCAGAGGATTCAGCAAGGGGAGGAAGGCTGAAAGGAAAGAGCTCTGAAAATGTATATGGACCAGGGGAGGGTGAGATCAGGCCCTGAGTCTGAATCTGGCTTGCTCCCATCCTGCGCTCCTTAGGGATTTACCCTGACCTGTGCCAGGCAGGACTGGGTAGAATGTGGACCCCAGATGAGAAGAGACTTATAAGCTAAATTGTCAGATTTCACATAATTCAACATGTCTTTGTTGATTGTTGTTCTTATCTCAGCTGTGCTGAAGGGAATTTAGATTCCATGCATATTCCTACATTGGCCCAGGTGAAGCTGCAAACCTCTGAGGCTGATCACTGGCAGAGGTGGTAATTACGACAGATTCCCAGGGTAAACAGGGTGCTCTGAAGAAGAGCCGTAATTGGAAGGTCTAGCCACTTCTATTTCTAAACAGCTTTTCCTTCAACTAAAAACCTTGAAATCTATGAGTTTGATTTATTAATGAAGGCTGTAATTTTAGAATAAAGCATGCAGTCTGTAAGTCAACATTCACTTAATTCAATTGGAATAAAATTGGTTCTGTGAGCAATGTATGTCACTGACAAGGGCACCCACACTCCCTATATTTCAACTTCTCAAAATATAAAACAAATATTGTTATCTGCAATTTTCCAGCAGGAATGAATTCAACAAAGGCTTTAAAATGTGCTTCAAATGTAAAATAGCAACCTTTCTATCATATATAAATATAGGGTTTGCCAGGGATAAGGATCAAGAGAGGAAAAATAACACGGAGAATTTTTCCTATTTTGTCTTTCAGTTATAAGCCCCCTTCTGTCACCTCAAGCCCAAAAGAAGGGATTTATTTTTCTAGTATGATTTCTGTCTAGTTCAGAAAAGGAAACACACTCGAGTATTCCTGTCTGGGAAATGCTATGAACAGAGAGGCTGGTGGGCTACAGTCCATGGGGTTGCAAAGAATCGGACCTGACTTAGCAGCTGAGTGCAGTACACAGGAGGATATGGGTTTCCTTTGGACTTAAATGAGGCTCTTACCTGCCTCAGTCAGAACTGGAAACTTTGACCAAGTATTGTCACCCATTTATTATGCAACACTGCTTTTAGCTCTCATGGAATACTTTTAAAAATTGACTATAGCTGGGCTATAAAATCTTGTCACATTTAGAGGAATGATAATTATTCAGAGAACTTGCCATTCAGAGAGTGTAATTAAGGTAGCAATGACTAGGAGATAATTTTACCAAAATTCACGTATATTGAAAAAATAAGAAGTATTCTGTGAGAAGCCACAGGTCAAAGAAGAAGCTGTGATGTTTATTAAAACATCTTGAATAATGTGATAATAAAACTATGGCAAAACAAACTAGTGAGACGTAGCTAAAGCTGAACTGAACATCTTATCAGTCAGTCAGTTCAGTTCAGTTGCTCAGTTACGTCCGACCCTTTGGCCCCATGAATCGCAGCACGGCAGGCCTCCCTGACCATCACCAACTCCCGGAGTTTACCCAAACTCATGTCCATCGACTCGGTGATGCCATCCAGCCATCTCATCCTCCACTGTCCCCTTCTCCTCCTACCTACAATCCCTCGCAGTATCGGGGTCTTTTCCAATGAGTCAACTCTTTGCATGAGGTGGCCAAAGTATTGGAGTTTCAGCCTCAGCATCAATCCTTCCAATGAACACCCAGGACTGGTCTCCTTTAGGATGGACTGGTTGGATCTCCTTGTAGTCCAAGGGACTCTCAAGAGTCTTCTCTAACACCACAGTTCAAAAGCATCAATTCTTCTGCTCTCAGCTTTCTTCACAGTCCAACTGTCGCATCCATACATGACCACTGGAAAAACCATAGCCTTGACTAGACGGACCTTAGTCGGCAAAGTAATGTCTCTGCTTTTGAATATGCTATCTAGGTTGGTCATAACTTTCCTTCCAAGGAGTGAGCGTCTTTTAATTTCATGGCTACATTCACCATCTGCAGTGATTTTGGAGCCCAAAAAAATAAAGTCCGACACTGTTTCCACTATTTCCCCACCTATTTCCCATGAAGTGATGGGACCTGATGCCATGATTTTAGTTTTCTGAATGTTGAGCTTTAAGCCAACTTTTTCACCCTCCTCTTTCACTTTCCTCAAGAGGCTTTTTAGTTCCTCTTCACTTTCTGCCATAAGGGTGGTGTCATCTGCATATCTGACAGTGACAGTGAACAGTGAGGTCGCTCAGTCGTGTCCAGAGGTTATTGACATTTCTCCCGGCAATCTTGATTGCAGCTTGTGCTTCTTCCAGTCCAGCGTGTAGCCTATAGTGGAAAACAATCACTGTGATGTACTCCCAAAGCTAACCCAGACTTGTACATTAACTATTCCTTAATTTTTAAAATAGCTTAAAAAAAGCAGAGGGTGAGGGTTATATGAATCCAGTCTTTGGTGCTGTGGTGAGGATGTGAGTTGTGTTAGGAAACATACTGACTTAGAAGTCAGTAAAGATTACCATCAAGCCAAAATAACTGCCTTGCTACTTATTATCTGGAGGGACCCTTGGAAAATGGCCCCACCTCTCTGAGTCTCAGTTTCCTTGTCTGTACAATAAACATAATATCAGTTTCCTGGGATTACGCAAGGATTCACTGGAAAGTAGTTAGAGCTTTTAGCACAAGTAGCTGGCAAATAGCACACGTTGACTAACTGATTTTTTGCCTTCTCCACCTTCTGCATATTCATTGCTTCCAAGGAGCATTAAGATTATTTAACTTTTACTCTGAAATACTCCCCTTTTTTCTTATGTAACTCAGGGAACAACATCGTCTAAAACTGGGGAAAAAAAGAATGTGCTGAGGAATCAGACCTTCTTTTGAGTAATTCCACCCTGTTCTGGTAGATTTTGAAGAGGTTTCTTATTTTCACAGATGTCCAGTGTGGAGAAATATACCAAACACTCACACCCTCTAGTTAGATGACTCAGAGGGAACTTGAGGAGCTCACTGCATTGGGGTTTGGGAACAGATCTGCATACATTTTCTCTGGGGTGGTGTCAGAGTTCATCAGGAAGCATCTGTATGATGGAACTAGACTAAGACAAGATTAATTGCATGTGACAGGATCTAGACAGTCCCAGAACAGAGGGGACATGGGAGATCATAGCCCAAAGCCCTTGGGATATAAATAATGAAAATGGTGTCCAGGGAGTGGAAGAAACATAGCTGAGGTCAAATGGACCACGTGGGCTTCACTGATGACTCAGTGGTGAAGAACTTATTTGTCAATGCAGGGGATGCAGGTTAGATCCGTGGGTCAGGAAGATCCTCTGGAGATGGACCTGGCAACCCACTCCAGTATTCTTGCCTGGGAAATCCCATGGACAGGGGAGCCTGACGGGCTATAGTCCATGGAGTTGCAAGAGTCGGACACAACATAGTGACTAAACAATAACAACAGACTGTGTACTCAAGAGTGCAGAGACGGTTCTGCTCCCAGGAACTCTTTGTCAGCTGCCCCCCCCCATCACATTTCCTCTAAAACACACCCCCTTCTCTCTCTCAGCTCTCACTTTTTCTTATTTTTTCCTGCAAGTCATCTCAGTGAACTTTAATGAAAGTGTCAGCAGTCCTTCCTGAGACAGCCCATCTCCAAACCGGACACCAGTCTGCCAGGAGACCGACAGGCCCCCATGGCACAAGTCTGGGCTGCCCTCTGCCCAGGCTTCAGTCCCAGGCCTGAGCAGCAACTCAGCTCTCACTTTTCATCAGAGCTTTCCTCTCACCTGCAAGCATGCACCACCATCTCTTCTCCTCATCTCATACGAAAGCAAAGTCTTACCAAACAGTAACTTTCCCCAAGAGTGCATGAGAGATAAGTTCCCTGGCCTTCTTTCTCTCTACTAACAAACCTCTTGAGAAGGTCACTTGCATTTGTTGCGTCTACAGTCAAATTTTCCATTCACTCTTCAGCACACTGAAATGTGATGTCTAGCTCTATCAGTCTTTGCTATTCACCAAGGACCTTCTAATGACTGCTTTCACTCCTCATCTTTTCTGTGTATGCCTCCCTGAAACCCGTGTCCCTGGTTTCTGGAATGTCCTGGCTCTCCCCTCACCCTTCCTGAGACTGCCTATGAGTCTTATTGGATAGGAACCTTTCCTCCATTCCCCTGGAGATGCTATTCCACTGCTGGGGACCCATTCAGATTCCAGTCTCTGATTAATGTCCCTGTTAATCTCACCTATAACTCTATTTTATATATAGAGAGAGAGAGACTAAGATTCCATCTTTCACTCTAGACCCAAATTGTCACCTGCTTATAAGCCCTTCCTAGTTGAGACTTGCCTGGTGACTAAGACACCTCACTTCCACTGTACAGGGCACTTAGCCTGGTCAGGGAACTGAGATCTCACATGCCATAGGACATGGGCGAAAGAAGAAAGAAAGAAAAAAAAAAAAAACAGGACAGACCTAAGCCTTCACTAGGGCTGATGTACCCACAGAAAATCAAGGACCAGGGGTAACAGGTGTAAGTGGATACAGACTGGCTTATCAACTGCATCTCACAACCTCTGTAATTCGTTGTCTTGCTCACGTTCTAAATATATCAGGTCAAGTACAGACTTCTATTTAAAGACCTAGGACTTTGGAGGCAGACATACCTGAGTTCATATCTCAGCTCTGATGTTTTCACCTGTGCATAATCAGAAAAGAAATTTAAATTTCAAATTCCTTATCTGATAAGGGTCATTTCTTCAGTAGGGACTTCTTCTAAAGGTCAAATTAAAGTACTTATGAAAAGCACTTAACACAGTTCCCAGTACATAGAAAATATTTTCTAAAGAGTAAGTTTGCTGTTGATACTGATCAGAATTGTCTTCATCTCACTGTCATTTCCCTGCTTTTTCCCACTCTGTGTGATCCCAAGGACTGTAGCCTGCCAGGCTCCTCTGTCCATGGGATTCTCCAGGCAAGAACACCTGAGTGGGTTTCCATTTCCTCCTCCAGGGGATTTTGCTGACCCAGGGATCGAACCCAGGTCTCTTAAGTCTCCAACATTGGCAGGGGGGTTCTTTAACACTAGTGCAACCTGAAAAGCCGAACACAGTTCCCAGTACCTAGAAAATATTTCTAAAGAGTAAGATTGTTATTGCTATTGATCAAAATTTTCTCCATCTCACTGCCATTTTCCCTGTTTTTGCCACCATCAACTCTCGCCTTTTAAGGCACTCTCCCCCTGGTCAGTTTTTCTTTCCAGGGCAGTCTTCCTGGTGCATCCTGCTTGTACATTGTTGGACATCATGTGCCTGCACTACAAAAATGAATAGACAAGAAAAAAGGGGAAATAATCTGTATATTCTGCTAAACTGTCCAGGAAACACATTAACTTTTAACCAGATATATAGGTGTGATGAGATTTTTTTTTTTTAAAGTATTTCAGTTATTGTGGCTCCCAGCAGAATCACAATAAACTGTGGAAAATTCTGAAAGAGATGAGAATACCAAACCACCTGACCTGCCTCTTGAGAAACCTGTATGCAGGTCAAGAAGCAACAGTTAGAACTGTACATGAAACAACAGACTGGTTCCAAATAGGAAAAGGAGTACGTCAAGGCTCTATATTGTCACCCTACTTATTTAACTTCTATGCAGAGTGCATCATGAGAAATGCAGGACTGGAAGAAGCACAAGCTGGAATCAAGATTGCCGGGAGAAATATCAATCACCTCAGATATGTAGATGACACCACCCTTTTGGCAGAAAGTGAAGAGAAACTAAAAAGCCTCTTGATAAAAGTGAAAGAGGAGAGTGAAAAAGTTGGCTTAAAGCTCAACATTCAGAAAACAAAGATTATGGCATCCGGTCCCATCACTTCATGGGAAATAGATGGGGAAACAGTGGAAACAGTATCAGACTTTATTTTGGGGGGCTCCAAAATCACTGCAGATGATGACTGCAGCCATGAAATTAAAAGACGCTTACTCCTTGGAAGGAAAATTATGACCAACCTAGATAGCATATTCAAAAGCAGAGACGTTACTTTGCCAACTAAGGTCCGTCTAGTCAAGGCTATGGTTTTTCCTGTGGTCATGTATGGATGTGAGAGTTGGACTGTGAAGAAGGCTGAGAGCCGAAGAATTGATGCTTTTGAACTGTGGTGTTAGAGAAGACTCTTGAGAGTCCCTTGGACTGCAAGGAGATCCAACCAGTCCATTCTGAAGGAGATCAGCCCTGGGATTTCCTTGGAAGAAATGATGCTGAAGCTGAAACTCCAGTACTTTGGCCACCTCATGTGAAGAGTTGACTCATTGGAAAAGACTCTGATGCTGGGAGGGATTGGGGGCAGGAGGAGAAGGGGACGACAGAGGATGAGATGGCTGGATGGCATCACTGACTCGATGGACGTGAGTCTGAGTGAACTCCGGGAGTTGGTGATGGACAGGGAGGCCTGGCGTGATGTGATTCATGGGGTCTCAAAGAGTCGGACACGACTGAGCGACTGAACTGAACTGAACTGGCAGAATCAATCCACTCCAGCCATGTTTACCTGTGTCTCCCTAGTCCCAGGTCAGACAAGATGCTACTTAGCCTCAGTCCTACCCTTACCACTCCCTGATGTGGATTCTATCTGTCCAATTTACAGATGATCAAACTAAGCTGCATGGAATTTCAGAAACTTTTCCCAAGGTCATGGCACTGAATGAAAAGATCAAGATGAAAACCTACACTTGTCAAACCCCATATCAGTCCTTTTCCCCCACTATACTAGGTAACCTCTCTGTTCACTCAAATATGGTATTTTTATATACATTGGTCACCCACAAAATCTCTTGTGATTGCCCATTGTCATCCCTGAATCAAGAAATCGTATTCTATAAAAGCAAACACAGCTGTGATAGGAGTTCCAGGTAAGTCCAAGTTAGAGAATCTTAGATATTCCAGATGTGTTCTAATTCTACCTGACGTCCCTTTCTACACCCAACCCCCCGAAAAAAACTGTGCTGAGATTTTCAAACTTCTGATTTTCCTATTTGACATCTTAAATATTCCAGCTGCTCTCCTAACCACCGTGTCTCATGAGCACCCAACCATAACTAGGAAAGTGGGACCAGATGCCCTGCCAAGTGGTTACAGTTTAATAGTAAATAAATGAGTCCCTGGTAGTTTTCTTATAGCTGGCTGGGGAGCCAGTTCCCAGCTGCTGGGTCCACTAGCAGCTGAGTAAATACATTGCCAGAAGCTGCAACCTGAGAATTACCATTCAGTGCCCACAGCCCTGGACACACTAGGACTGCTGTTGTTTATCCATTAACAGGTGGGAAATCACCAAAGCTGTAACCACTAAATCCCCTTCTAAGTTGTCTGTAAAAAAAAAAAAAAAAAAAAAAGATTGTTCTATTTATTGACCTGGAGAACAAGAGGCAGGACTATTTATTTAGATAAAATTAAGTTAAAATCTTTAGGTTGTACTCAGAGCCTGTATAAAGGCCTCATAACTAAGCCTGGGCAGTTTGTCCATTGCAGCCCACCTGACGCATCCATCACCAGCAGGTGAGGGTTCAAGCAGCAAGCCATCAGTTCTGTTTTACATTCTTCTAATCAATGACTATGGACCAATTCTGCATTAGGCCCTGGGCTATCATGCTCAGTACTGGAGAGAACTGCATTGTCCCTGGCTTCATGGTGAATCAAGGAAAGCCAGTATCTGAAGAAACAGTTTTGATTCTGCAGGATATACATAGCAGTAGACACATATTCTGGAGAAGGCAATGGCACCCTACTCCGGGACTCTTGCCTGGAAAATCCCATGGACGGAGGAGCCTGGTAGGCTGCAGTCCATAGGGTCGCTAGGAGTCGGCATGACTGAGCGACTTCACTTTCGCTTTTCACTTTCATGCATTGGAGAAGGCAATGGCACCGCACTCCAGTATTCTTGCCTAGAGAATCCCAGAGACAGAGGAGCCTGGTGGGCTGCCGTCTATGGGGTCACATAGAGTCGGACACAACTGAAGTGACTTAGCAGCAGCAGCAGACACATATTCGGGCCAAAGAAGCAATATCGCCAAACAGGGAACATGTGTGTACGGTTTCAAGGATGAATTCGAGTGAGTGTTGTATGTGCTGGGGAAGGGTGGGTGTCTGGTGAGAAATGCCATTCCACATAGAGAAAGTAACACACAGAGAGGAGTGGTGGGAGTAAACCAGTAGTGTGTTCCAGGAAGTCAAAGGAGTTGTGAGTGGCACAAAAATGGGGCTGGGAACTGCCGCTCCTTCCAGCACTGCCCTTTGCTTATCTCAAGGGTGAGTTCAGCGCCTGCCCTGGTGTCAACCAGACGTAGCTGTGAGCACAGTCCAGCCTGTCCTGTCCCCAACAGGAGACATTCCCATTCCATGCTACATGATCCTTTCTTAAACTTCTAATAAGCACCTTCACTACTCCTGTGTTTTGCTGCTGCTGCTGCTAAGTCGCTCCAGTCATGTCTGACTCTGTGCGATCCCATAGACGGCAGCCCACCAGGCTCCCCCATCCCTGGGATTCTCCAGGCAAGAACACTGGAGTGGGTTGCTATTTCCTTCTCCAACGCATGAAAGTGAAAAGTGAAAGTCACCCAGTGCAATTAACACTGCCATTTTTGTTTGTTTGTTCGTTTGCAGATCAGGGTGAGTTTTCTCTCTGTGGTTCTCTAAGGCACAGTTTTCTCTACTACGGCACCTATTTGAATTTAGTCTTTAACTAGAGTAGGAGCTTTTGGAGTGTAGGAACCACTCATTCTACATTTATAGCACTTCTACTCAGGCCAGACTCTCTGATCGCTAGATGTCATAGGTAATAAGTTACAGGTAAGTATCAGGAGCTGAGTGAGAGATAGAGATAGCTGTCCCAGCTCAGCCCTTCCAGCAGTGAGAAGAGGCATCAGCTTTCCTGATTTTTCTCTTCATGCCAGTACCCATCCCAGAACCTCAGGCAGTGGTGGTTAAATTGTTGTGGCAATATTGTGTCTTGGAATGAGTAGCAAACTCTAGAATACTGAGTTCCTGTCTATCTCTTTCATAATAACAGCTGGATAAGTCTTGATCATTTATTTTCCCATCAAAGAAATAAAAATTTAAAAACTATCCCATATTTGCTAAGCACTTCCTATTTCTCAATGTGCTTTTATATGCGTGGGCTCATCCATCTTTATAACAGATCCATTTACAGTTGCAGAAACTGAGGTTTGGAGATGAAAGAGCACAACATGAACTCGAAGCTGCAATTTTTCTTTTAGTTACAAGTCCTATCCTGGGGTTCTGAGGCCCCACAAAGCTCCAAAACCCTATATTCTGTAACTTGGGATTTCTTATTTTCAGTGAAGTGTTGTCAACCCATCCTTATTACATGTTGTTCATTCAAACCACATCTGAAAGACTAATGGCCTTGACAGATGTCATTTTCACTTCATTCTGAACAGAAATAACAATGGTTCTTCCAGCTGACAATGGGTCCTCTCGCTGACCTCGATGAACATTTCTGTCCCCAGAAGGCAGAGGCCAGGCAGATGTCTGTTCCCAGGCAATAGCAGCTTCTCTTTGCTGTCTGGGAAGCTTCCACAGCTTTGGAGATAAAATAATAGCATTCTGTCGTGTTTGGCGGGGACATCTGCCCTGTAACAAAACCTTTCCTTTATCATTTTTTCAAAGGTTAAAATCTTGCTCACTTGGTTTTTCTTAATGGTCCCATGTCTCTTCTGGTTTGATGTGTGTGCTATGCTGTGTTGTAAACTGGCAGGGATGGTGAACTTGGAATCCGAGGATGCTGGTCTAGGTTCTGAACTGATATCTTGTGACTTGGGAAATGTTACGTAGCTTCCTTGAGTCCTGACCATCGATAAAAATGAAGTAATAATAGCATCTGTCCTCCCTGATACTGTTACTGTGATTCTCAAATGCTGCTGAAATGGTGCACACTCATTATGACTATAGTTTTATGAGTAGCCCAACTATTAATGTGCCTAGAGCAGCATGAAGTTGCAGTGTAATGAGCTCAAGTCCATTCTGCTGTGATGCAGTTCAGTCTTTCTAGAGCATGCTGGTCTTAGGTCAAGGTGATTCTGGTAAGAGAAGTGCAACCCCACATGCACAGATTTCAGAAAGGAAGGAAAGAAACGCTAATGAGTTTCACTGTTTTCCAGATATGTGCTAGGCATGTAACATTGAATTGATCCTGAGCACCAAATGCTGTGGGGTCAGCATGATGATGGCCATTTTATAAATGATGAAACCTAAGGGCACAGAGGAAAAGGACTGGATCCAAGGTCAGTTTGTTAATATTTAACATTTCATTTATTTTCATACATGCATATGAGTGTGCGATATTTGGCCTTGTGTAACCATCAAGTTTGAAATCTAATCCAGGGTGAGGGACTCAGAGCCCAGAGCGGTGAGATATCGCGTGGCTTGCAGTCAGCAGTGATAGTTTGAATGTTGCCATGCTTAGGCCGCATCTGTCCACTTGGGTAGTCTGAGACAATCATGAGCAACTTAGATAAAATTTCTGGGTTTCAATTTCTGAGTCTGAGAAATGGCCATGACTTGCTTCACAGCGGCATCACCAGAACACACGGCACCATGTCAGGTGCAGAATTTCCTTTCCTCCTGGAGCATTAAGTATCCATTCAGAGTCAAACAGAAACTTAGGTCTCCAGGTTAAACATTCTGCATTTATCTTTACATCCTGCTGTAAAGTCTTTGAGAGTCTTTGTGATTTTTCCATCCCAAGTTTCCATAGACCCTAGCACATGGCTGAAGTCACGTTATACAACTAGGTAACTTGGCTAGAACGTTGAACCCAAAAGCCTGGGTTTAAGTCCAGGTTCTGCTTGACTGATTTTATGCGAAGGCTTTTTCCCCTCACTTTTTCTTTTCTGAGACTTGGTTTCTTGTTCTGTATAAATGATTCCTCAATCACAGGCTGATTATGAAGATTAAGATAAAGCCCACCGTCAAAGTTTGAGGAGCCCAAATGGAGATAATATTGTCAATGACTGAGTAAATCTTGTTTCTGCCTAAAATAAGGCTGCTAGTTTAAATTTGGTTTAGTGCTTCTTCCCTCATTCCGTCTCTCCTCTTATCCTTATCCTTTCCATCTTTAGTGGCATGTTAGTGGTTTTAGCTCTGGAAAATACTCGGGGCTGTGTGAAGTCAGTGACTAAAACAGTTGACACATTAGTGAAAGGAAACTGGTAGAATTTGCAGGTCACGTCTTCTAGTTCTGATTACTTGCGGAGTGAGTTCAGCTGCTCTTTGCATTGCAGTGTTATCACGTAATTGCATTCAACTTCTTTCTGACACCATCGCTTTCATAGAGCCTCTTTTCCTCAGTAAATTGTGAGGCAGAAGTAATGCGATAAAGAAAAATGAAGAAGATATTTTTGAGTCTAATTGAAGGAATCCAAATACAATCAAAAGGAGTAGAGACTGAAATTATCTTGTCATTCTAAACTCTTTAAATCAAATACTAATGGATCAGATGAATTCCAATGGATTTTAAAAACCCCTTATTTTCAGCAGAGGGATCATGGATGTTTGTACAGAAGTCATATACAGGCTCCAATATCTTAATAAAAGAGTATTCAAGACCTACATATTTTATGAAGTTGCATTGAGCTTGTGTCATTTCATACATTTAGACTTGTCAATTATTGTAATCATCAGTTTTAAGGATTATTGAAGGAGAAAAAAGCAATGATAATTGCTTTTTCTTCCTAAGCTATTCGAAGATTGTCATAATATGCCATATTCTCAATACAATAATCAAATACTTTTATATAACCGACAACCTAATCTTAACACTATAGGCAAATAAGTGGATTAAAGTCAACTCTCTTTCCAAATGTATATAAACATTTATAAAATAGAAATTTCTCTTAGAATTAAAAAAAATACATTTTTTGTAAAATACAAGGTATGTGACTGTCTCTCACAGAATCAGAGAGATTCATGTATGGCCTTTTTTATTCTGGATTGAAGACTGTTCCAGAACACTGGTGGAAATTTTATAATTAGACAAAAGATTCATAATATGTGTCTTTAAAGGGGAGGAAGCAATTGGAGTGACTTGGGAAGAAAAACTCAGTATTTATGCAATATCTATGTCTTAAACGCTTGTGTATCAATGGACATGGGTTTGAGCAAACTCCAGGAGATTGTGAAGGATAGGGAAGCTTGGTATGCTGCAGTCCATGGAGTCGCAGAGTCAACATGATTTAGCAACTGAAAAACAACAACAGTACGTGGCACTATCTCGGGTATTTGTAAATATAAAACCTCATTTATTATTTTGCTTTAATACCAAAACTCAATCTCTCTATACAGATGAAGACATTTGGCCTGGAACCTGTTTTCCTAGGACTGTGTACTGAGTGTGCAAGCTGGGGTTAGAACTCAGGTCTCCGACGTTAGCTCCATTTTTCTTTCCTATTTAATGTCACAATAAGCAATTGAACAGAAGAACAGAAAGATTTCCTCAAGAAAAGCACAAAATCTGTGACTATAAAATTCATTGTTTTCTATGTAGCTGGCAAGTATTTTCTCCATTCGCCCCCTACAGTGTTTGTAAATCCAGCAGTAGATGAATCAGGCAAGTGCAATCACACCTTTCCCTGGTTTCACCAAACACTGTGTGCACAATTACCCTTGACAATAAAGTTATAACCTCTCATTTTTTTTTAATGCATAACCTCATTTCTCATTTTGTCTGTTTATACAGCCCACACAGGTTCATGAGCAATTTGAAATATGCCTTTGCCTGAACCCTTTTGTGTGCACACTTTTTTCCTTTCCACACTTGCTTCTCTGTAACAATCCCTGCTTCAAAGTCCAACAGCTTACCTGCTGCAGCTAGAGCATGAGATAAATAAGGTCAGGACGGGATTTATGAATCATCTCCTCCACCACCTTTTACGGGAAAATTCAAGATGAAAACCCAACCCATTTGGCATTGACTCAGAGCAAGACTTCCTGAAACAGTGAAAGGAAAAGGAAAACTATTTAAAGTCACATCTTCTAAAATTAAAGCTTAACCCCAGTGACCTTACCGATGCGATAAGCTAAAACCTAGCATCCAGGGCCATAGAACTTTCTGGGGGAAAAGTCAAGGTACATCCCTGACCTATCCATTCTGTGACTGACTTTGATTTCTATTTGGCCCACATTTATATCAGATAGTTAAAGACATCCCACTCACTGTATCTATTGTGCCTCTCATAAGCCTCACTTTGCAGAAAGAAATCCAATCATTCATTCAATTGACATCAGTCAGACAAAGGTATTTACTGAAAAGTTGCCACTTTTGTTAGATACTGTCTATGTACTTGATATTAACTATGTACTTAATTTTATTTAATATTAATTTTTTAAAAAAACATGTAAAAATACAGGAAAGCTCTCTGGTAAAGGTAGATACATGAGCAAAAATAAAAACAGTATTTTTGTCGTTTAAGCACTTCTGTGCTTTTACAGAATTTGAAAGACAGAAGCTTAAAAAGTAACTATAAATCTATGTTCATGACTACATAATATATACAAATGTGACTGTGACCTCAATAACAGAAAGGGGGTGTGGCTATAAAGGAATAGAGCTTTTGTGTGCAACTAAAGTTGGCATCAATTTAAAACAGAATGTTGTCATTTTAATAGGTTATATACAATCCCCATAGTAACTGCAAAGAAAGTATAGAATATAAACAAAAAAAAAAAAACTGAGAAAGGAATCAAATTGTGTCACTACAAGAAATTCACCAAACATAAAGGAATGCAGAAATTGTGGAAATTATAGAGGAAAAGCTATAAAACCCAGAAAACAAGTAACAACATGAATGACTAAATTTACTTACTTAAAATGTAAATGAAAAAAAAATGTAAATGGAGAGAAGGGGTAGGTGGGAGGAATTGGGATATTGGGACTGACACGTATACACTATTGATATTGTGTATAAAATAGACAACTGATGGGAACACATAGTTGAGGACAGGGAACTCTACTTAATCCTCTGCAGTGTTCTAAATGGGAGGGAAATTTAAAAGGGAAGGAATATATGTATACATACAGCTGGTGCATTTTGCTATGCACTAGAAGGCAATGGCAACCCACTCCAGTACTCTTGCCTGGAAAATCCCATAGGAACCTGGTAGGTCGCAGTCCATGGGGTCGCTAAGAGTCGGGCACGACTGAGCGACTTCACTTTCACTTTTCACTTTCATGCACTGGAGAAGGGAGATGGCAACCCACTCCAGTATTCTTGCCTGGAGAATCCCAGGGACAGAGGAGCCTAGTGAGCTGCCATCTATGGAGTCGCAGAGTCAGACACGACTGAAGCGACTTAGCAGCAGCAGCAGAAGTTAACACAACATTGTAAAGCAAAGCAAGTATACTGCAATAAAAAAATGATTAATTAAACATAAAAAAATGTGAATGTATACATCCAAATAGAGTATTAGTTGGCCTTAAGAAGAAAGGAAATTCTAGCACATGCTACAACAAGGACGAATCTTGAGATGTTATGTTCAATGAAATAACTGAGTCACAAAAGACAAACATTGTATAATTCCACTTACTAGAGGTACCTAGTATAGTCATATTCACAGAGACAGAAAGTAGAAGGTAGTTGCCAGCAAACTGGGAGAGAAGGAATGGAGATTTATGGTTTAATGGGTGCAGAGCTGCAGTTCTGCCAGATGAAAAAAGTTCTGGAGATGGATGGCGCTGATGGCTGCACACCAGTGTGAATGTACTTAATGGCACCTAACTGTACACATTAAATGGCTAGGGCGGTAAATTTTACCACAATTTTTAAAATAGCAACAAAAAGTAAAGACAGAAAAGCAAGGTAGATATTATGGTTCACAATTTATAAATGTAGAAACTAAGACAAAGTTCAGTGTGTGGTGGTCCCATCACAAGCCAGGGCCAGAGCTCGGACCCACCATCAAGACCTTCATAAATGTGTCTAAACAAACTCACGAAAATAGAAGCACACTGGAATTTCACCTGCATGAAATTCAGTAATTCTTTCTCATGGTATTTTTAGGTGAGAATTTATTTCTTAGCATAATATGAGTTTTAGGATTTGGGAAGTATATAAACATCTCAACAAAGTCATTTGAGAAATGAAAGGAAAATTCTTGAGCTCTTTTATGGCCTTATACACGTTTCCTTCTGAGTGATGAACGATAGCGTTACTAATTCCTGTGCTTTTTATATCTTGTCAGTGAAATTTTGTCCTGAGATATATCCAAAAAAGGTATTGCATCTAAATTGCTCTCTGGCAAGATACTAGCCAGGAGACCAGTGAAGAATAAAAGTAGGAGGCAAACACCAGGACAGCAGAAATGGAGTCTCCAGGAGCCTGAATGGGGAGCTAAGGATTATGCTAAACAGACTCTGTGGAACTCACTGTTTATAATTTTTTTATTCTAAATTGGTAGAGGAAATGAAGTCCTCGGTTTTTTAGTGGGAACATAAAAGAAATATTGATTTCCATTTATAGAACACTAGATAATAAATCTAGTACATTCACAAATATTACCCTAATCCAGATAAGACAGATGTAAGAATATAAAAACACCTAAACTTAACTCATGAGTAGTACTGCAAAAATTAGCCACTAATGCCAGGTGTTGAAGCTGACCTGGTACTTAGAAAGGAGTTACTGAAAGCATCTTTACTCATAGAAGTAAGGGTTTGAAGAGGATATACTAATTCCTATAGTATTAAGCTTATTTTGAAAATTTACACTGGGTTCATTGACTGATGAAAGCTCTTAGCAGCAAAAACAAGTCATGACTCTGCACATGAAAAAGTTTCTAAAGATGCTAACTAGCGGATATCTGTGTTTCTTGATTCCCCAAAATCTATTGCACATTTTTGGCAGTTAAACCTGGCTTTTACTTGGGAAGTTTTTCTTCACAACTGGATAAAATCAGAGATCTGGCCCAGCCAGGAGATAAGCCCATGCTAGAACCAAAAGAGAGAGAGAACCCCAAAGACAAGACATTGAGGTTCATGTGTTCCAGCCATGGTAGCCACAGGGGCAAGCCTGTCCAGCAGGTCCTCTTCTGGGGCCAGTTTCTGCCTTTCCAGCCTGATTTTTATTTTCCCTTCCATCCTATGAGCTCCACCCCAACCTTCCAATAAACACTCTTTTCACTTACCTCAGCTGGAGTAGGTTTCTGATGTTTACAACCAAGGAGTTCTAACTGACAAATGAGACTTTTTTTCTTTTTGCTTCTCATTCATTTGTTCATTGAGTCATTGATTCACTCATGCATTTGTTCATTCAATAGTAATTTATTTACCGATTGTTTTGTGCAGGCCACAGAGTTAAATCAGATGGAATAACTGCTCTCAAGATTACAGTCCATTGGAACCATTGGAAGGAGCTAAGATTACCCTCCTTTCTCAGAAGCCAGCATGCCTACCACATATACAAATCTGACTTGGCAGGTAGTAAGGTCATTCAAAGCCAGTGTTCTCTTCTGAAAAATTACAATAAAATCATACTAGCCTTGCCCTCCCTCTGGTATCTGAATGATGATGTCTAATATGACAGGGGTTTATCATTCCCCAAAGTGGCAATGATAAAATACCTGGGGGGGTTCTGCTGCATCGCTGTTATTAGTAAGCACTGACATAGCCATGATCACTGGTATTTCAATGGAAAGGGGTCCAGCGGACCCTACCTTGGTCTGCAGTGTAGCCTTTGAATAATACTACTACCAGGCCCAGTGCTTGTCCATGCCCAAAGCAGCCATCTGGTGACCACAAATTGACTGTGCACAGAGAAAGCCACTTCATCACAAACCACATGAGAAGTCATCTGAGAAAGATACACTCTCTCCTCAAGCATCCTGTGATGAAGGCTAACATTCAGTGCAGTCCAGTCATGGGACCAGCAGCTGGGCAGGAAGTGGAGGGCAAACTTACAGATGGTTGACTCAGCCTCCGAGCCATCTGTAGATGAGCACCAAGGCCCTACCTCATCAGTCAAGCAGAAAACATCCAAGGCAGCTGAAGAAGTAAGAAATGGTCTGGGGTTTAACGAAAAGGCCACCAGACTGAGAACCAGGAGACCTGGTCTCCCCACCCCCGCTCCACCACAAATGAGTTTTCTGGATAAATGGAGATAATCCATTTTTTCTTCTCGGGGCCTCATGTTCCTCCTCTACAGACTCAGGGATTTCAATCATATTCTTTCTTAGGAAAAGAAAAGTCTCCTAATTGGCATCTAACATGTCTCTCTATATTACTGATAGTTAATGCCCGCCTGGCAAGGTAAGAGTCACCACCCTGCTCTGTGCACGGAGATGGAATATTCAGGCAAAGTCCTTTCAGCCCTGCCTTTCCTCTCTTCTCCATCTCTGCTCCATGTATGCGGCTCCACCCAGGGCCAGCTCCGCGAGTGTCCAACTTCAGATGAGTGCTGAGCTGGGTTTAACGCTCTATTGTCAGCTCTTAAAAGGCACAGTGATGTTTAAGGAAGGGCCTCAAATTCATTGATCATTGGCCCAACATATTATGTCCCAGATCCCACCTTGAGTCTATGATCCCTGGCAGGTGAGCCCCTGGGTAGCAGGTGCTCAGAAGAATAGACAGAAGTGTCTCCTACAGGGTCTAGTTCTCACTCCATAGAACTCCAGTGACATGGACAAGATGAAGGTGACATAGGTGAGCTCTTTAAAGTGAGTCAAGTACTTCCAGGGCAAGATGCAGGGTCAAGAGTTATAGAAAAAGGAAAGAAACTCTCCCTATCTAGGAAGAACTAGGAACTGGCTCTTTGCCTCCATTTATTCTGACATGGTGGGAAAAAAAAAGTCTCTTTGTTATTGACTCAAGAAATGAGGAACTGTGTATGTGTTTGGAGTGGGGTGAGGTGTCAGTTTCCTTCAAAGTTTTTGTTTCTGAGCCATTAAGCTAGAGATCACTTGAGTAGCAGGTGGGAAAGGAAGAAAAAGGCCAGGCTCAGGTGATCGCAATAAACCCTGCGGTCCTAACTGCCCGAGTCCTGTGAATGCTGGATGAAGGGTTTCTGTGTGGCAGTGTATACCTGACGCCACTCTCCGTCAGAGACCCCTGCCTGCCTATGCACCAGCTCTCTCTGCTAAGAGCATCAGTCCCAGCCGTCTGCAGACCCTGTCTGGTATCTCCAGTGTGCTTCCTGTGGTCCAGGCCTCATGAGGAGTACCTGGAGTGGTGCCCTGGGAAATGCACCAAAGAAAACACATGGGCACCCCGAGGGAGAAGGAAATAGACATCCAGAGCCTAGATTGAGGGATCTGGACTCAGCCAGCATCTCAGCAAACTGGTCCTTTTGTCTTCATCTGCAACTGCTGAGGTTGGACAGCAGAAGCAAGGTAGTTTAATAAACAAAATATGCCCTCCCCCCACCGCCATCAAGGTAAGTAGTACTAATCCTGACTTCACCAAAACTGTAGCTATGCGATCCTGGATGAATTACATCACTTCTTAAAGCCTTGCCTTCCTAATGAACACTTTAAAATAGAGTTATAATGTCCTTCACAGAGTTGCTGTGTGATGTAGATAGAGGATAACACGAGGGTCCCACTCTTGTCCATGTAAGCATTCAATCTTTGAAAAGTATTGCTACTGATAGAAGCTTCAGGGCTTCCCTAGTGGCTCAGATGGTAAAGAATCTGCTGTAGTGCAGGAGACCCAAGTTCAATCCTTAGGTCAGGAATGTCCTCTGGAGAAAGACATGACTGTCCACTCCAGTATTCTTGCCTGGAAAATCCCATTAACAGAGGAGCCTTGTGGGCTACATATAGTTTACAGGGTTGCAAAGAGTTGGACATGACTAAGTGACATTTTCTTTTTTTTTTTAATAGAAGCTTTGAGACTTTCCCAGGGACCTGTGACTCCGTGATGAAATAGAGTTTGTCCTGGTGTCTGAGACATGGGCAGCAGGAGCAGGAGAGGGAGACTCCTGAGAACCCAGGTGAGTTTGGAGACATGACAACACAGTGGGCAGAAACCTCCATGGTGGGTGGGAAGCACCAGAGTGCTCCCAGGGAAAGGAGACCCCCAAGCCTCTCTAGCCTGGATTCTGTCCTTGGTGCTCATCCTCCTGTTGGCCAGGAATGTGTGGGCCCGGATCACAGTGTTTGGTACCTCACGGGTCCAATCTGGGCTCCGTCTAGACAGACAGCTGGAGGCTGGGAGCACAGGATGCCAGCACTCCAGGGAGGAGGGGGAGAAACCTCAGCAAAAAATGTTCCCTTCCAGCCTCCGCTGACTGCCGGCTTCCAGAAGACAGTCAGAAGCTGTCTGGCTGGTGGTGACTTCACTGTCTTGCCCACCAGCCTCCTAGGTAATGAGCAGCTCTGCCTTGGCTGTGTCAGTTAGGCTGGCCATGTGGAACCTTATCCTAAAGGATGCCGGAGCAGGACCCTGCCCTTCTCAACCAATCTTCTAACCACTGGTCCACGCACATCTCAGGACTCCGAAACCCTATCACTTAGCTTCAGTTGGATTTTTGCCCCCATCTGTAACCTCAATAGGTAACAGGGAAGAGTCTATGACTGCCCCCTGCATTCCCATCTCATCATGCTTCCTTCTGCTTCCCTCCTTATCTTTATATATTGGTCATATCAACTTCTGCTTAGGCTCTTCCATCTTTCTAGGAAACAACAGTGTCCCCGTATTCCTGGCATCCTCAGCCAGTTTGCCTGAACCCTTCCTTTCCCTCTCAGCTGGGCTAAGTGCTACTTTTTCATGCTACTATGACCCCCTGAGTGTAGCCCGATCCTTGTACTTGTCAAATTGCATAATAAATCTCTCCCTCTAGACTTGGAACCAAATAGGATTCCTTGTAATCCTATTACTTAGTGCAGAGAACATAGATCTCAGTGTATATATTTAAAAGGAAAAAACTTTTACAAGTTAAATTGTCTACTTTGATCCATCCTAAACCCCTTCCCCTGCTATTCATTCTCCACAGAGTAGCCAAGTTCATGTTGGTATGACACAATATTAATTGGGTCCTGCCCGTGCTCAGCATTTTTCTATAGCTTCACATCACCCTTAAGATAAAGTGCTGTATCGTTATGCCCTACAAAATCCTACAGGTGTCACTTTTGTCTGTTTCACTTTCAGAAGCCTTTGTCCATATTTTTGGTTCCTATATCAGTTAGGTTTGCTGTGTAACAAATTGCCCCAGGTCCAGTGGCTTACTACATAATCAGTTACTATTTTTCAAATGATGATTACTTGAAGCCACTTATCTCCTCTGAACTTATACATCTGTCACCAGGTGGGTCAGGTAAGCAGCTCTGCAAATCTTGGCTGGGCTTGCTTATGTGTTAAGGAGCTGGCCTACTACAGGCTGGTCTAGAATGGCCCCAGAGGGACAACTGAGCTCTTCTCCACAGGATCTCTTGTTCTCTAGCAGACTCACCTTCTCTCATTTGTAGGCTGGTGGCAGGGCTCCAGAAGACTATTCTGGAGTCTTGGGCCTCAGGATAAGTTTGAAAACACCTCCACCTCATTCTGTTGACCAAAATGGGTCACTAGGCCTATCAAAGAGTGGAGACAGAGACCCCACTGTTTAATGGGAACGCTACCAAGTCACATTGCAAAGGTCATAGACCCAGGAAATGGTGAAAAATAGCCATTTCTCCAATCAATCGACCATGGAGCATGATTCAGTCATTAGTTAGAGCTGAGGATCAAGCAATAGTAATTTTAGGAGTATTCACGTGGTTCTGCAAAGTCCCTCATGGGTCATCCTTCGAGAGCACTACTTATCCACAAGTTGCACCACCTGCCATCATCTGAGCATGTTCTCCACTTTCCAGTGATGGGCTTGTGCCATGTGTGGTCCCTGCCACCTGGCATTCTTGCCCTCTTTCCCAGCGTCCTGAGTCCTGGCTCACGCCCCAGGTCTCAGCTTTCTGGACTTTTCAGGTTACGTTTGCTACATGCACTCTTTTTTCTTCATTTCTATGACATTCTTCCATTTTCTCCAAAATACTCTTTACAGTGTTAATTGTTTGGGACTTCCAAGGGGGCACAGTGATTAAGACTTCACCTTCCAATGCAGGGGATATGGGCTCGATCCCTGGGAGGGTGAGCTAAAATCCCACGTGGCTTGCATGCAAAATAACTCAAAACGTAAAACAGAAGCAATATTGTAACAAATTCAAAAACGACTTTAAAAACTGTCCACATCAAAAAAAAAAAATCTTAAAAAATGTTCAGTGTCAGTTCATTCCCTCAGTCATGTTCGACTCTGCGACCCCATGGACTACGGTGTGCCAGGCTTCCCTGTCCATCACCAACTCCTGGAGCTTGCTCAAACTCATGTTCATTGAGTCAGTGATGCCATCCAACCATCTCATCCTCTGTCATCACCTTCTCCTTCCACCTTCAATCTTTCCCAGCACCAGGGTCCTTTCTAGCCAGTCAGTTCTTCCCATCAGGTGGCCAAAGCACTGGACTTTCAGCTTCAGCATCAGTCCTTCCAATGAATATTCAGGACTAATTTCCTTTAGGATGGACTAGCTGGATATGCTTGTAGTCCAAGGGACTCTCACACATCTTCTCCAACACCACAGTTCAAAAGTATCACTTCTTCAACACTCAGCTTTTTTTATAGTCCAACTCTCACATCCATTCATGACTATTGGAAAAACCATACCTTTGACTAGATGGACCTTTGTTGGCAAAGTAATGTCTCTGCTTTTTAATATGCTATCTAGGTTGCCATGCTATCATAGCTTTTCTCCCAAGAAGTAAACGTCTTTTAAATTCATGGCTGCAGTCACCTTCTGCAGTGATTTTGAAGCCCAAGAAAATAAAGTCTCTCACTGGTTCCATTGTTTCCCCAACTATTTGCCATGAACTGATGGGACCGGATGCCATGATCTTAGTCTTTTGAATCTTGAGTTTTAAGCCACCTTTTCACTCTCGTCTTTCACTTTCATCAAGAGGCTGTTTAGCTCTTCTTTGCTTTCTGCCATACGGGTGGTGTCATCTGCATATCTGAGGTGACTGATATTTCTCCCAGCAATCTTGATTCCAGCTTGTGCTCCATCCAGCTCAGCATTTCCATGATGTACCCTGCATATAAGTTAAATAAGCACAGTGACAATATACAGCCTTGACGTACTCCTTTTCCTATTTGGAACCAGTCTGATATTCCATGTCCAGTTCTAACTGTTGCTTCCTAACCTGCATATAGATTTCTTAGGATGCAGGCAGGTATTCCCATCTCTCTCAGAATTTTCCACACTTTGCTGTGATCCACACAGTCAAAGGCTTTGGCATAGTCAATAAAACAGAAGCAGATGTTTTCCTGGAACTCTCTTGCTGTTTTGATGATCCAGCGGATGTTGGCAATTTGATCTCTGGTTCATCTGCCTTTTCTAAATCCAGTTTGAACATCTGGAAGTTCATGGTTCACATACAGTTGAAGCCTGGCTTGGAGAATTTTGAGCATTACTTTGCTAGCGTGTGAGATGAGTGCAATTGCTAGCATGTAAGATGTGTGCAGTTTGAACATTCTTTGTCATTGCCTTTCTTTGGGATTGGAATGAAAACTGACCTTTTCTAGTCCTGTGGCCACTGCTGAGTTTTCCAAATTTGCTGACATATTGAGTGCAGCACTCTCACAGCATCATCTTTTAGGGTTTGAAATAGCTCAACTGGAATTTCATCACTTCCACTAGCTTTGTTTCTAGTGATGCTTCCTAAGGCCCATTTGATTTCACATTCCAGGATGTCTGGCTATAGGTGAGTGATCATACTATTGTGGTTATCACGGTCATGAAGATTTTTTTTTGTATGGTTCTTCTGTGTATTCTTGCTACCTCTTCTTAATATTGTCTGCTTTTTTTAGGTCCATACCATTTCTGTCCTTGATTGTGCCCATTTCACATGAAATGTTTCCTTGGTGTCTCTAATTTTCTTGAAGAAATCTCTAGTCTTTCCCATCCTATTGTTTTCCTCTATTTCTTTGCATTGATCACTGAGGAAGGGTTTTTTATCCTTCCTTGCTATTCTTTGGAACTCTGCATTCAAATGGCTATATCTTTCCTTTTCTGCTTTGTCTTTAGATTCTTTTCTTTTCTCAGCTATTTGTAAGGCCTCTCCAGACAGCCATTTTGCCTTTTTGCATTTCTTTTTCTTGGAGATGGTCTTGATCACTGCCTCCTGTACCATGTCACAAACCTCTGTCCATAGTTCTTCAGGCACTCTGTCTATCAGATCTAATCCCTTGAATCTGTTTATCACTTCAACTGTATAATCGTAAGGGATTTGATTTAGGTCATACCTGAATGGTCTAGTGGTTTTCCCTACTTCCTTCAATTTAAGTCAATTTGGCAATAAGGAGTTCATGATCTGAGCCACAGACAGCTCCTGGTTTTGTTTTACTGACTGAATAGAGCTTCTCCATCTTTGGCTACAAAGAATATAATCAATCTGATTTCGGTATTGACCATGTGGTGGTGTCCATGTGTAGAGTCTTCTCTTGTGTTGTTGGAAGAGGGAGTGTCCCTTGACCAGTGCATTCTCTTGGCAAAACTCTGTTAGGCTTTGCCATACTTCATTTTGTACTCCAAGGCTAAATTTGCCTGTTACTCCAAGTATCTCTTGACTTCCTACTTTTGCATTCCAGACCTCTATAATGAAAGGATATCTTTTTTTTGGTGTTAGTTCTAGCAGGTCTTATAGGTCTTCATAGAACCATTCAACTTCAGCTTCTTCAGCATTACTGGTCAGGGTATAGACTTGGATTACTGTGATATTGAATGATTTGCCTTGGAAACAAACAGAGGTCATTCTGTCATTTTTGAGATTGCATCCAAGTACTGCATTTCAGATTCTTGTTGACTATGATGGCTACTCCATTTCTTCTAAGGGATTCTTGCCCACAGTAGTAGATATAATGGTCATCTGAGTTAGATTCACCCATTCCAGTCCATTTTAGTTCTCTGATTCCTAAAATGTCGATGTTCACTCTTGCCATCTCCTGTTTGAACACGTCAAATTTGCTTTGATTCATGGATCTAACATACCAGGGTCCTCTCTATTCCTCTTTACAGCATTGGACTTTACTTCTATCTCCAGTCACATCCACAACTGGGTGTTGCTTTTGCTTTGGCTCTGTCTATTCATTCTTCCTGGAGTTATTTCTCCACTGTTGTCCAATAGCGTGTTAGACACCTACTGACCTGGGGAGTTCATCTCTCAGTGTTCTGTGTTTTTGCCTTTTCATGCTGTTCATGGGGTTCTCAAGGCAAGAATACTGAAGCAGCTTGCCATTCCCTTCTCCAGTGGACCATGTTTTGTCAGAACTCTCCATCAGGACCAGTCCATCTTGGGTGGCCCTACATGGTATGGCTCACAATTTCATTGAGTTAGACAAGACTGTGGTCCATGTGATCAGTTTGGTTAGTTTTCTCTGATTGTGATTTTCATTCTGTCTGCCCTCTGATGGATAAGGACAAGGAGCTTATGGAAGCTTCCCAATGGGAGAGACTGACCAAGGGGAAAACTGGGTCTTGTTCTGATGGGCGGAGCCACACTCAGTAAATCTTAAATCCAATTTTCTGTTAATGGAGAGGGCTGTGTTCCCTCCCTGTTGTTTGACCTGAAGCCAAACTATGGTGGAGGTAATGACGATAATGTGACCTCCTTCAAAAGTTCCCATGCATCCGCTGCTGCACTCAGTGCCCCCGACCCTGCAGCAGGCCACCGCCGACCCACACCTCTGCCAGAGACTCCTGGACACTCATGGGAAAGTCTGGATCAGTCTCTTGTGGGGGTCACTGCTCCTTTCTCCTGGGTCCTGGTGCACACAAGGTTCTGTTTGGGCCCTCCGAGAGTTTGTTTTCCAGTCCTGTGTAAGTTCTGGTGGCTCTATGGTGGGGTTAATGGCGACCTCCCCCAAGAGAGTTTATGCCATACCCAGGTCTGCTGCACCCAGAGCCCCTGCCCCTGTGGCAGGCCACTGCTGACCCATACCTTCACAGGAGACTCTCAGATACAGTTCTGCCTCAGTCTCTGTGGGGTCTCTGGGTGCTGGTGCACACAGGGTTTGTTTGAGCCCTCTGAGCATCTCTGGTGGGTAAGGGGTTAGACTCTAAAATCAATTTCGTGTTTTAAAAGTGTTAATTTCTTGATATCTTCCATGATAAGTGGTAAATTCCATGAGGTTATTGGACATGTGTAATTTGCCCATCTGTTTCCACAGAATCCATTAGGATGTGGCACCTAAGATGGACTCAATAGCTGTAAAGAACGAAAAAGTACTGTGCTGAAATTTGTGTTGGAACCCTATCAACTAAGGTACCTCAGAAGACACTTCAGAAATTGTCATGTTGAACCATGACAATTGAACCAGTGGAGTCAGTGATGTTTCCTAGGCTAACAGAGGACAAGATGAAAGCACCAGGGCATGTGAAAGATTAGCTGCAGGGAGAATGTGTGGGTTCCCTCAAGAAGTTTGACAAGTCCAGGGGAAGGGAAGGATGCTCCCCATAGGGGATGTGAGTATGGAGTCCCAGGGCAGTAGACCTTGAGAGATGTGATCCAGGTGGCTTAACCAAAAGGGAAATCCAAATGATGAGCAAAAGTGTCTCCATGGGCTGAGCGTCAGAGAGGAAAGACACTGAAAGGGTAGGAAATGGGGGGTGCGATACAGATGAGAGTACAGAGACCTAGGAAAAGCCTCATAAATATGTACTGGCTAAATAAACAGCTGATGATATTGAAAGTCAGGAGGAGGGACTTCCCTAGTGGTCCAGTGGTTGAGACTTCACCTTCCAATGCAAGGGGTCCAAATTCAATCTCTAATAAGGGAACTAAGATCCTATATGCCTCAAGGCCGAAAGAAACAGAACATGAAACAGAAACAATACTGTACCAAATTCAGTAAAGGCTTTGAAAAGAGTCCCCATCTAAAAAAAATCTTTAAAAAATAAAGAAAGAAAGAAAGAAAGAAGAAGTCAGGAGGGTTGGGAGCCGATCAGGATCAGAGATTCAGGAAAAACAAAACAAGATAAAATCAAAGATGTTGGAGCCCCCTTTCCTACTTGTAGTCCAAGGCCTGACATGGATGCCTGGAAGCTTGCTGTAGTGAGAACCCAGGAGAGAACAGGGCAGATAAGAGTCAGCTCTCAACTCAAACTCGCCTCATCCTCCTGCTGCTTGGGACTTCAATGAGGTTGGAAGAACATGTGTCAGCCCCACAGCTGACACAACTTCTTTAAAAGCAGCAGAGCCAGATGAAGTCTGCTTGCTTCTGGACCCCACCCTCTCCCTAACTGATCATCATTCCATATGGACCTCCTGCAAGTGATTGGAAACAGAGTCTCTGCTCTCACTCTGCTGTGAGGTATGAGCAACGCGTCTCATCACGGGGGAAGCTTGGGCTGCTCTGGGGAATCGTCATTCTCAGTCCCCCTTGGAGCCTGGTTTCTCTTAGCAACAATAAAGATATGCAGAAGCAAATCCCTTCCCAAATCCCCCAATCCCTAAAGAACAAAGAGCCGTCAACATCTGCCCCCTACACTTCATTCTTCCAACCTCGAGACTTGAAAGACCAGGACACCGGTTGCTTTTCACCATTCCATCATGAAGGGAAATCTTCGTTTTCTCCCACCCTTGTTCAGCTGGAATACTTTTCACGTGTTTCTCCTTTTCAAACCCTCTTTCATCTCCCAAAATAACTACATCAATGATGCATGTTTTCTTAAATAAGCCCCTGTCTCCTCAGGTTCTCATCACCTGCACAGACAGCTGAGTCATGCAGGACTCATGTATCTTTATTCTGGGTTGTAACTCCAGGCAGGGTGCTGCCACCTCCTCCCCACATTCAAGTTACCCTCTGCCAGTCACCCTGAGCCCACGGGCTTTCTCCTGTTTCCTTGATAAGCTGAGTTGTCAGAGGAAACGCAGAGCTGTGTCCAGAGGCAGGACTAATTGATGGCTAGTCTCCTCTGAGCAAAGATATTGACACAGATGAGAATGACTCTCTCTTAATTCGCAGTCAAATACCTTCATCTCCTGGACTCGAGAACGGGAAGCATGCACTGCTCAGGTCGCACTATTGTCCCAGGAAAGAAAGTATTCTGACAGCTGATCTCACTTGGAAATGGGGTAGTGATAGCACACTGATTTCTTAGGAGGCTCGGACGCCTAGGAAGCATCCAGCATGGAATCTGCTCAATAAGCGCTGGCTGAGTGTGATTCTAGGTTGAGATGGAAAATGGATGATGACAGGATAAATAAGGCTGTCCTGTGTGTGCCCCAAAGCATGCCTGCAGCACACACTTTCAGAAGTGAAGAAAATGTGCCTGGCCTAGAAACTTCTGAAATGAAAGTTTTAGTATCTGGAATGATAAAGCAGTTCAACCCTTGAGCTCATTTGTGCCTTAGGAAAGAAGAGAATAATAAAACTCGAGATGATGAGAGAATTAATGTAAGTCCTGAAGAAATGCAGTGAATAGAATTACTGCAAAGGATGCTGTGCATTGTGGTAACAGAGGTTGCTACAACTGTAAGAACTTAATAATTATAAGTGAACACATTGGTAAAACAACCTGCATAAAACCCTTGGCAAGAAGGTTTGGACACAGAATGACCTTAACATTAAACTCAGATGCAAGAAGCATGCAAGGCAAGTTGAAAAGACATCGGACTGGGTAACTGACCTGGGTTCCAGTTTTAACTCACTGCATAATATTTAAAAAGTCTCTTTTTCCAGGGTTTTATTCACCTTCTTTGTAAATTGAGGTGTTGAAATCGGGGTCCTTAAAGATCTTTTCTATTCTAACTTTCTATTATCTTTTGTGGGTCATTCCAGTAAGCAGAGGGCTAAGGTCTCATGAGCTGGAATCACCATAGAATCTCAGAGACCAGGAACGTTATGTGAGGAAACATATTCAAATGCACTCGGAGGCCCTTTCAATGGATGAGTTTGGACTGACCAGGTGAGATGGCTGCCATTCCCTCCACTTGAATCCCAGCTCACCTCCCCAGCTGCCCCCCTCTCTCCTACTCCAACTCCTTTCTCCAGACTCCACTGAGATGTCCATCCTTTCCACTGGGGAGCTTGTCTGCCCTCTAAGTCCCAATCAACCACCTTTCTCCTTTGCTTCTCCCTATAATGCCCTCTACTGCCATTACTGAAACCTGGCTTCTTATCTCTCTGCATTCTCCTCTCAACTTAGACCAGAGACTGTCTATCTGTTTCCCCAGCTTCCAGCACAGTTCCTGGCACATATTTTGTCTTCTGTGTGTGTGTGTGTGTGTGTGTGTGTGTGTGTGCGGGCGCACACACACATGTACACACACACACAATGCAAGCCAAGACCTGGCTCTATCATTAACCTGGTTCCAATACTGGCTCTATCATTAACCTGGGCTCATCAACTGACCAACTGCTTGTTTCCCCATCTTTTCTGTGCTGTCCACCTCATCACCAATCCTCAAGCTCAGGTCTTCATTGCTTACCTAGAAACTTCCTTTCAGTCTGTCCTCCCTCCTTCCAATGCTGCACTTTGCTCCCTTTCAGATAATTTTCATTAAAACAATATTATCTCTAATTTTTTTAAAAAAAGCTTTAAGATTGATATAAAAAGTTCTAGCTCGTTTCTTTAGCTTTCAAAGCTATTTACCATACAATCTCAAACTACCTTTCCAGCCACTCCTCCCATGAACTCTGACTCAGTAGCATCAGACTCTGCCATTTCCTGAGTACCTCATCAGCTGTCACATCTGTGAGCCTTTAGTGCAGCTCTTATTTCTGCCTAGGACACCTCTCTCACACACCCTTTACTACCCCGAGCAATTCTCTAGGGTCACAGAGATCTTATTTCTCCTCTTCTCCCTGCAATTACCACATTTTTATAATGGTGACATTAATGTCTGCTTTCTCCATTCAACTGTAACTTCTTAAGCAGAGACAAAATGTATTTCAGCTTTGTTTCTTGTGGGACTGGATGGAATGCCTATGTGGCACCACAAGGAAAATGGTCCATGAAAGTCTGCGGGAAGAATAAATACCTAAGTTGTTCATTTCATTTTGAAGTGGGGCTTCCCTGGTGACTCAGATGGTAAAAAATCTGCCTGCAACACAGGAGACTCGGGTTCAATCCCTGGGTTAGGAAGATCCCCTGGAAAATGGAATGGCAACCCCACTCCAGTATTCTTGGCTGGAAAATTCCATGGACAGAGGAACCTGGCTGGTGAAGCTAGCTCCATCTGACACTGGTGAAAGAGGTTGGTAAGAGGCAGCTAGTTCATACAGATGGGCTCAGCTCACATGGTTACCCTTGTATTTGCTCCCTGTTTACCCCAAATGGCTGGACCCCATGAGTTACCCCTTGCAGAGCAGGCTCTTTATGATGTCACATCTCTGTGCTGAGAAGCCCAGTTAGGAAACTCTTTGCTTCAACATTTTCCATCTTCTCCCTCATTCCATTAAAAACAGTATCCTCTTGACTTTGGAGGACAGACCATTCCATAACTCAGTCCACTCCAGAGCACTTAATAAATTTTAGTTCAGGGTGATGAACAGTGTGATGCAAATAGAGAGCTTTATAATCACCCTGACCTGTTACTGAACCCTACCTCTCTTGCTTAAGAGTTGTGAGAGTTCAGGGCAGTTTGAGCCTCAGTTTACTAATGTGCAAAATGAGAATGAAAGTAACTTTGTGTAGTTGGTATGAGGTTCAGTGAAAAATCTATTTCAAAGTGTAAAATGGTATCTAGCTCATTGAAACTAACTAATATCCCCCTTTTTCTGTGATCTCTTTAATTTTAATATTACCTATTTTTAGCTTGTAATATAATGTTGAGCACCAGCCACTGATAAAAGATTACCAGTTTTTTGGGAGCTGAAATGTGCTTTAAGTTTCATAGTCCAACCCCTCCACCTTCCGGGAAACCATTTATCCAACATTGCATAGCCAGTTATGTTCAAGTTGAAACAAGACCCCAGTCTAACTGACTCTAGCTCACCACGCTTTCTGGAATTCCTTGTGCCTGAAAGAGCATGTGGTCACTGAATTTTCCTTTGGGAAGGATAAGCATATTGTTTTCATCCCTTCCTGGATACTCTCTAGTTCACCCACTGGATTCTCAACTCCACTCTGCCTCACTCTTCAACATTCCCATTACAAACTATTTTGATGCCCTCACATGCCCTTGCATGTGTGTGTGTGTGCTCAGTTGTGTCTGACTCTTTTGTGACCCCATGGACTATAGCCCACCAGGCTCCTCTGTTCATGGGATTCTCCAGGCAAGAATACTGGAGTGAGTTACCATTTCCTCTTCTAGGGGATCTTCCCAACTCGGGAATTGAACCTTGGTATCCTGCATTTCCTGCATTGCAGATGGATTCTTTACCACTGAATCATCAAGAAAGATGTGTCTATTAAGTGTGCTTCCCTGGAAAGCAAACACTGTCCCTAAACACTGGGAGCCATCCCTCACTGTCTTCAGAGAACTGCATTTAAAAAAGAAAGAAAGAAGAAAACATTCTGATTATGTGACTTTGAGTAAATGTAGTCGAAAAGAGTTCCCTATATAATACACGAAGGTCATTGTATTAAGCAATAAAAACTCAAACTTGGAAAATATGGTCTATCATTGGCTCAGAGGTAAGGAATCCACCTGCAGTGCAGCAGATGCTGGAGAAGCAGGTTCGATCCCTGGACTGGGAAGATCCCCTGTAGGAGGAAATGGCAACCTACTCCAGTATTTTTGCCTGGAAAGTTCAACTGACAGAGAAGCCTGGTGGGCTGTGGTCCAGGGGGTCAAAAAAAAGTCAGACATGACTTAGTGACTAAAACAACAAACAACAACAGCTCAAAACAATGGGAGAGCATATGAGAACCTCAAGATCTGATTCTAGCCCTTTTAGCATCATCTCTGCTATTCTTTTCATCTTTTCACCTAAAAAGCTAACATATGTATGTACATGCCATAAGAGAGATAATGTTGCTCTTGCAAATTCTAAATCCTCACATATGATTTTTTTTGTCTGAAATACCCATTTCATGTTTTCTACCTGGAAAACTTTTCACTCATCACCCCAGCCTGTTTGGGTTGCTTTAGCAAAATATCATAGACTAGGTGGCTTACAACCAACAGAAATTGATTTTTCACAGCACTGGAGGCTAAGACGTCCAAGATCAAGGTGCCAGCAGATTTGATGTGGTGTTTGCTGAGGAACCACTTCCCAGTTCAGACTCAGCAGTTTTTCACTGTCCACACATGAAGGAATGGGCTAGAAGCTCTCTGGAATCTCTTTTATAAGGGCACTAGTCCTGTTCCTGGGGGTGCCACCCTCATGACCGAAATACCTCCCAAAGGTCCCACTTACCAATACCATCACCTCCGCAGGTTAGGATACAACATAAATTTGGTAGGAGAGACACAATTCAGATCATAGCCTTTATCTATCAAAAGCATCTTTTCAAGAGAGTCCTGATTCCCTACTTTTTCCTTTCCGTGCCAACTCCATACTTTGTGATTTCCTTTAAATATCATACTTGTCTCACAAAAAGTGTAATTTTGGCTCTTTGCACTGGGCTTTGCACTGCAAAGTTTCTGTGACAAATCATCACAGGGAATAAAGTGAGAGGGCTGTTATCAGTCATCGAGAAAGCCATGTTAAAGTTAAGCTAGTTACTTTACTGGGAGAACTTCTCAAAGACTTGACCTTTGTTTTATTATTTTTGACTATGCTAAGTGTTTGTTGCTGCGTGGGTTTTTCTCTAGCTGCAAACAAGCAGGGGCTACTCTTAGTTGTGCATGCAGGATTCTCACTGGTGGCTTCTCTTGTTGTGGACCCAGGCTCTAGATCACTCCGGCCTCAATAGTTGTTGCATATGGGCTTAGTTGCTCCTCTGCATGTGGAATCTTCCCAGATCAGGGATTGAACCCATACTCCCTGCGTTGGTAGGCAGATTCTTATCCACAGGTGCCACCAGGGAAGTCCCTCAAAGACTTTAATACGATGACCATGTATTGTGTATCTCCCTGAAGAATGACAGAGAATTCAATATTTTCTAAAACTTTTAGACACGGCACACTATTTTAATGGTCCATCTTCAGAGACTAAAATTCTGTAAACACACTCAGGGAAATTTTGCACTAACCTGTAAGTCCTCTGAGAAAAGTGAATGAGTTGAATGCATTTATCTCTTTTGAGAGTCCAGGGTCGAACATGGTTCAGTTCAGTTCAGTTAAATTGCTCAGTCATGTCTGATTCTTTGCAACCCCGTGAACTGCAGCATGCCAGGCCTCCTTGTCCATCACCAACTCCCAGTGTTTACTCAGACTCATTGAGTCGGTGATGCCATTCAACCATCTCATCCTCTGTCGTCCCCTTCTCCCCCACCTTCAATCTTTCCCAGCATCAGGGTCTTTTCAAATGAGTCAGTTCTTCCCATCAGGTGGCCAAAATATTGGAGTTTCAGATTCAACATCAGTCCTTCCAATGATTATTCAGGACTAATTTCCTTTAGGATGGACTGGATGAATCTCCTTGCCGTCCAAGGGACTCTCAAGAGTCTTCTCCAACACCACAGTTCAAAAGCATCAATTCTTCAGCACTCAGCTTTCTTTATAGTCCAACTCTCACATCTATACATGACCACTGGAAAAACCATAGCCTTGAACCTGATACTGAATAGAAATTCAGTAAACATCTATGTATTGAGGCAAATAAAGTGAATTACATTAGATGGCTAATTATCCATCTCAAGGCCAAGGGGAGAATCTGGAAGTGGGTAGCAGAGCAGAAAAGCTCTTCGCTCTTTCCAAGAATTGACTAATTCTCATCAGCACCAGACAAGATGCTCAAGCAACAGTTACTCTCTGCTGCCACCCCCTCATTCTGACTCACAGCAGGTCTTCAGAGCCTCTCCCAGGAGAAAATAAATGTGACATGTTTTGGCTGGAACTCAATGGCCAAGAATCTTGCCACCTGCCATAGTTTTGGGGGGAGAGCTGTTAATTTGACAATAGTTCTTGTTTTTTGTTCTCGCACAGACGGTCTGGGGTAGGAAGAACCTGACCCCAGCAGAAGGAACTGGAGCTTTTGCAAATAGTCTACAGCACGGATCCTGTTCAGAGCCTAACAGCTTTCACATCACCGTCTCTCAAAGTAACCCGAAGCAGATACCTAAGAGACTCTGGCATTTTTGAACTGTATTCTTGGCTCAGAAGGTCAGCTGGAAGCCCTTGAACATATCTCCAGGGTTAAGATTGGCAACTGCCCCCTCAAAAGATGCTGAGTTCTATGTTTCATTTGGCCAGGCTGCTGGAGACACAGGCTAAAGTGGAAGCTGCTCGGGATGGAAGAGTCTAGTGGTTCCGGGCTTTGGCAATGTCTCTGGAAGGATTGCTGAAATATTCTGGTTTCAGCAGAGGCCAAATTATCTTGCTGAAGTATGTGCCCCCTTAATATCGAAATTCATGTACATTTCATGAGAAAGTCAATCCATATGTTTGCAGGCTATCTATCCTTAACAGATTCAAATACTACCTTGCAAGATAAATTTTGATTTCCAGAAAATATTTTGAGTTTTCTATAAACCCCCCTTCCTTGAGGCAAAATCACTCTTTTTTGCTAATTTCCCCAAATCTCCTATGCAAAGGACTCAGATTCGATTTTAAGTTCTTGCTTCTGCTATTTCCAGAACAAATGTTTTCAGTTCAGCTGTATTCTCAGCTCTCCTTCCTTCCTGCTCTCCATATTCACCACAGAGTCACTAGAAGCAAGAGAAACCAAATGGATGTTGAAATAATGCTGGCACTGAAGAAATGTGATTGTGGTCAGTGTTTCATTTGGTTTCCTCCTGATTCAGAAAAAATATCATCTACTGTTTATTTTTAGACTTTTTCATCAAAATGACATTGTTCCTTGAATACAAACAACAATTAAATTTGTATTTAGAACTAGTATTACACTGAAATTTTTCAGAGGTTTCTGAGTTCACGGGTTTCAATGTCAATAATCTGCATTTACCACCATGAATCTACCACGTGTCTGTCACTTGGGAAGCCATCTGTATGAGATATGACTACTGGTATGAACACACACAGTCAAGATGTGGACTTTTTGTGAAGCAGTCAGAAATGCCTGACTGGCAATGGGGGAAAAAGATTAGATCCAGATCGAGACTAATTTACATAGCGCAAGAATGTTTACTGATTTGATAGCCAACAAATGGTTTTTTAAAAGTCAAAACCAGCAGAGACAAGCAGATCTGTTCCAGTCCCAGCAAGTCCATGTGTGATACAGTCATACTCTTCTAAACTGGATTTATAAAGAATTAGCAGAGGGTACAAGCTCTAGAATCAAACGAACCTGAATTTGAATCCTTCGTAAACAAGTGTGATCCTACAAACATTATAAAACTTCTCTATACTTCAGTTTCTTAACTGTGAAGTGAAGTTGCTCAGTCGTGTCCGACTCTTTGTGACCCCATGGATGCCAGGCTCCTCCGTCCATGGGATTTTCTAGGCAAGAGTACTAGAGTAGGTTGCCATTTCCTTCTCCACAGAACTTCCCAACCCAGGGATCAAACCCAGGTCTCTCACGTTGTAGACAGACGCTTTACTGTCTGAGTGGGGTAAATTATAGTGGGATTTATAGATTTGTGGTCATTTTTTAAAATGTATTATTTATTATTGGCTGTGCTGGGTTTTCATTGATGCATGCAGTCTTTCTCTGGTTGCAGAGAGCAGGGGCTACTCTCTAGCTATGGTGCATGGGTTTCTCATTGCAGTGGCTTCTCCTGTTGTGGAGCATGGGCGCTAAGGTGCACAGGCTTCAGTAGTTGCTGCAAGAGGATTCAGTTGTGTGACTTGAGGGCTCAGTTGCCCCATGGTACATGGGATCTAGGAATCTAACGGGTGTCCCCGACATTGCAAGGCAGACTCCTAACCACTGGACCACCAGAGAAGCTCTAAGGTTATTTATTTATTTATTCTTTCCAAAAATGAATTCTCAGTGTAGTGTAAACCAAGTAATATATTGAAAAAAATATGGTTTTGCCTCTAATTTGGAGGCAAAAGTGAAAGTGAAAGGCGCTCAGTTGTGTCTGACTCTTTGCGACCCCGTGGACTGTATCGTCCATGGAATTCTCCAAGGCAGAATACTGGAGTTGGTAGCCTTTACCTTCTTCAGGGGATCTTTCCAACCCAGGTCTCCTGCATTGCAGGTGGATTCTTTACCAGCTGAGCCACAAGGGAAGCCCTTGGGAGCTCAACACTACTACAAAACTTACTTACATCTTATGTTTTCTGTAAGAAAAAGAGTTGACTTATGTTAATCACCACAAACTGTGGAAAATTTTTAAAGAGATGTGAATACCAGGCCACCTGACCTGCCTCTTGAGAAATCTGTATGCAGGTCAGGAAGCAACTGTTATAACTGGACATGGAACAACAGACTGGTTCCAAATATGTAAAAGAGTACATCAAGGCTGTATATTGTCACCCTGCTTATTTAACTTCTATGCAGAGTACATCATGAGAAACACTGGGCTGGATGAAGCACAAACTGGAATCAAGGTTGCTGGGAGAAATATCAATAACCTCAGATATGCAGATGATACCACCATTATGGCAGAAAGTGAAGAACTAAAGAGCCTCTTGATAAAAGTGAAAGATTAGTGAAAAAGCTGACTTAAAATTCAACATTCAGAAAACAAAGATTATGTCATCTGGTCCCATCACTTCATGGCAAATAGATGGGGAAACAGTGGAAACAGTGACAGACTTCACTTTGGAGGGCTCCAAAATCACTGCAGATAGTGACTGCAGCCATGAAATTAAAAGACATTTACCACTTGGAAGAAAAGTTATGACCTACTTAGACAGCATATTAAAGAGCAGAGATATTACTTTGCCAACAAAGGTCCGTCTAGTCAAGGCTATGATTTTTCCTGTAGTCATGTATGGATGTGAGAGTTGGACTACACAGAAAGCTGAGCTCTGAAGATCTGATGCTTTTGAACTGTAGTGCTGGAGAAGACTTTTGAGAGTCCCTTGGACTGCCAGAAGATCCAACCAGTCCATCCTAAAGGAAATCAGTCCTGAATATTCACTGGAAGGACTGATGTTGAAGCTGAAACTCCAATATTTTGGCCACCTGATGGGAAGAACTGACTCATTTGAAAAGACCCTGATGTTGGGAAAGATTGAAGGTGGGAGGAGAAGGGGGTGACAGAGGATGAGATGGTTGGATGGTGTCACTGACTCAATGAACATGAGTTTGAGTAAGCTCCAGGAGTTGGTGATGGACAGGGAGGCCTGGTGTGCTGCAGTCCATGCGGTTGCAAAGAGTCAGACATGACTGAGAGACTCAACTGAACTGAACTGAACTATGTTAATTGTAGAAGTTCTAGGAATTGTGGAGGTAGTTGAAATTCTGGAGTTTGAAGAGATGGTAAAGTTTATTCAGGTCAGTCCTCGTTCCTTTTTGGCACACAAGTAAAAACAATCCAAAGAAGAGAAAGGGCTTGTGCAAAACTTGGGCAAATGAGAGAGAGAGAGACCTGGGCCTAGAACTGGAGCCTCTTGACTCCGAGGCCAGAGTTCCTTCAGTGTCACAAGCTAAAACCATCACACTCTCTGTCATCTCCTTTATCTCCGGGTTTGGACAATGGCCACTGCTTTCCATGGTGCTGGTCAGGAGTCTCCAGGAGCCTGCAGGTATAAGAAGATCCACTAGGGAAGTTCTTTAAAAATAACAAAGCTCTCAGTAGGTGTAGACATCAGTCTTTTCCTAGACCTTACCCATCAAGTCAAGACAGCAGGTAATTGATTCTATGGGAACTTTATCTATAGGATTGGTGTTTACTCAGATATCCAGAAAATGAATAGCAATAAATCCTTGAGGAGGTTTTAAAGAAACATTACTGCCTTCTCTTCAGGATGACTGTTTCTCACATCAGGATGGTATTTCTATTGGGTTTGTGGCAGTCTACCAAATTTGATGTAACGCCAAGGCCTAACATGGTACTTCTGCTAGAAAAGTCAATTCTCTTGGATATTTGGGGGAAAGCACACTTTTCTTAAAAAAAAAAAAAAAATAGAGACAGATCCAGAAGAAATTAGAACATCGCCTGAATTTAAATGAAACATGGACCTTGCAATTTTATTTCTAAGTGATAGTTTACATTTCTTGAGCACTTATACATAGGAACTAAGTGCTAAATATACAGTAACTCAGAGGAAGATAAAATCAGTGAAACAGGCAAGAATTATAACTGAGGGAGGCAAAGGAAACTGCCCAAGCCACACAGCTCCTAAGGGTATCAGGATCTAAACACAGGAACATCAGCCTCCAGAGCCCATAAATGCAAACCCTATGTTTCACCACCTCTCATTCCGATATTTACTGGGAAGGGAAACTGTAGCCATGTCACCACCATAAAGCAAGGGAGTATTCATTCACTGTCTCCTGTTGGCTTTGAATACTCAGTGGAAAATTTTGAGGAGCCTTGGCTTCCAGCTTCCCCCATGGCTGGTGGTGGTTATATAACATGCACATCAGTAAAAAAGAAAAAAGCTGAATTGCAAATAGTATACTAACCTGGAAGGAATGTCTGAATGACTCCCACACCACACTGGTGCTAATTCAGTTGGGAGAGTTTTCTGGGTTTGCTGTGATTGTATTGAAATAAAGGGTTTGGCTATCATCGTTAGTAACTTGAGTGTGTCTTTTGATCCATGTAGAAATCACTCAGCTAAATGACATTTACATGTTATTCTTAACTGCCTGTGGAATCGGGTAATCTTTTCCCCAGAAGGATGTCAGCAGCCTCCATAATTTGTGAAGGAAGAGCATCCGGGAAGGAACAGGGTGTCATGCGTGCCTGGAGGGAAGATGTCTGGGTTGATGATTCACATACTTTTATAGCTTCAGTTTTCCCGGGCTTTGTTTTTAAAAAAGCAATTTGTGTGTATGTGAGCTTTATGATTTGCATGTATCCTCAGGGATACACTCAAGTTTATTTTCGCCCATATAGACTCTCCGGATGCGATCCAGGGGATGGGTGATCTGATTTGGTTCAGGGTCAGAGGGTGCCCATGTGATTGAGCAGGGTGGACACGCCCGTTCCAATATGCCAACCCCAGACTGTGCCAAGGATGAACAGACCAGGGAAAAAATATTGTGTCATAAAGCCCAGACCTTGAATTTCCTCCAAAAGTCTCACCAAATGGTGTAAGGCTGAGTATGAGGGCCAGAGCGTTCTGTGCAGGATGTGAAAGTTCACTGTGGAAGGACTCCAAAATCTATGGCTTGTCTGAAGTCAGAGGAAAAGTACCACGCAGGCTGTGATGTGCTTAATACCAGGGGATCTGTTTGCAAAGACAGAAGGAGGGATTCAGAAGTTAGGAGAAGAGACTCTCATGCAGCTATCTAAGGACAGTAGCAATGAGCACCACAAAGAAGCAGTGATAGGCAGAGAAGCCCAGGGTCCTCAGAGCTTCAGTCTTTACATGTTGGCTTGAGCTCACTTGGTATCCAGCCCTCCTTCCTTGGGCTTCCCTGGTAGCTCAGATGGTAAAGAGTCTGCTCACAATGCAGGAGACCTGAGTTCGATCCCTGAGTTGGGAAGATCTCCTAGGGAAGGGAATCTGCTCCAGTATTCTTGCCTAGAGAATTCCATGGACAGGGGAGCCTCATGAGCTACAGTCCATGGGGTGGCAACGAGTCGGACACAACTGAGCAATTAATAGTTTCAGTTTTCAGTTTCACTCCTTCGAAACCCAGCATCTGATATCTGTTGGTGACTGCCAACCCTGCTTATTTTATTCCTCAGACCCACGCTCTCTGCACTCCCTCTTGCACTTTTCTAAGTTGGGGGAGGAGCCATAATTTCTTCCTGGATAATTCTGAATCATCTCCCAAACAAACCCTTGTCTCCTTGCTACAAGTCTTGCCCACCAGGCCATTTGATACCTGGCTTCCATAGCCATCATGCCCAACTACGTTTTGGTTGTGTTTTTTTCCCCACTGATAACACATCCTGAAGGTTTGCATTAAGATAAGGTCATGTCCAAACCCCTGAGTGTAGCGAGCATTGTCCCCTCCTCCATTGGTAATCCTTGCCTTTGCCACCCTTCCCCTCCACATCTACTACACTTCATTCCACCAGCCCTCGGGGAGTTCTCACACTCTGTGCCTTTGCTAACAGTGTTTCCTTGGCCTAGAACATGGTCTGACATCCCACCCATGATGCTCCCTGTCTGCCCTATGAAAGCACTCATATCCTTTAAGTCTCAGTCTTGGACACTGTTCGCCCAAAGTCTCTCCTGGTTTCCCCATAGTCTACCCTCTGCTGTCAGCCCAGACAATCCGGCAGTCACAGGATGTGACCGATCTCTGTTCCTCAAACCGTTTACCCAGCTCTCTCCTTCCAGACCATGAAACACTCGAGGGCCAAGACAGCATCTTATTGGTTACTATGTCCATAAGACAGCGCAGCTCCAAGGAAGGTCTCAGCAAATCTTTGTTAAATTAAATAGAACCAAGTTTGCATTATGTCAAATTGAAGGGCAAGAGATTTAAATGATTATTTCTCTTCCAAACCGACAGGCCTGGATTATGCAAAAGACGAAGGGAATTTGTGTGTGTGTGTGTGTGTGTGTGTGTGTGTGTGTGTGTGTGGCTGGTGACATTTTGATTTCCAAGGGGCAGTACTAGGGCATCACCGCTCAGCCTTTCCATGGCCATCCGTTCCAGAGGAGAGCTCTGCAGGAAGGCATTTGGCACGGCCAGTCGGCAACTCATTTTACATCTAAAAAAGCATCTGGACTCTTTTGAAACAGTCTGCCATTGCGGACAATTTGTATGGCTACACAAGCACAATGCTACTTCATTTCAAAAGGCCAGATTTTTGGTAGCCTCTCTTGCCCTTTAGCTTTTCAAAATTTGTTTATTTGCACTCAAATGCATATCTAAGGCTTAGTGCTTAAAAGGAAGAAAAAGCCGAATTATTTTTTACATGTCTCTCTGCTGAGTGGGTAAGCAGATATTTAGAGGAGGTTTGTTGCTGTTCATCATCAAGTTGTGTCCAACTCTTTGAGATTCCATGGACTGTGGCTCCTCTGATCATGGGATTTTCCAGGCAAGAATACCAGAGTGGGTTGCCATTTCCTCCTCCAGGGTATCTTCCCAACCCAGAGACCTAACTTGTGTCTCTTGGGTATTCTGCATTGGCAGGCAGACTCTTTACCACTAGTACCAACTAGTTAGTTTATCCAAATTCTTAGAGCAGCAGATTCTATCCTCATGATTCTACAACTGGGCTAATGGAAGATCCTAGCTACAGATTCACATCCATTAGTCTGGCTTTTCCAAGGGACTCAGGGACTCCCATTTACCTGAGGACCTGCTCAACATTCTGGGGGGAGAACGGAGGTAGCTTTGAGATCGATGGTTGGGAGCAAAAGAACAAAAGACTTCTGGAGAGGGCACCTGATCAAGCAAGAAAGAACTCTGAGATTAGTAACAATGTCCAGCTTTGTATGAGTGTGAAGAAATGGATATTGCTTTGGGAGGTCCACAGCGACATCTTCTAATGTAGCCCTGTAAGAACATGGACCAAGTTCCTTGTTTCCAGTGGATGGTAAAAAACAAAAATGGTTAATATTATGGACTGGATGCTTTCATCATCCCTCAAATTTATATGTTGAAGCCCTAAGACCCAATATGATGGTATTTAGGTTGGAGCCTTTGGGAGGTGATTTGGGTTAGATTCGGACATCAGAGTGGGACCTTCATGATGGAATTATGCCCTTATAAGAAGAGGAAGAGAAAAGGATCCCCTGATCTCTATGCAGGTGCACACACAGAGGAAAAGCCAGGTGAGCCTCTGTAAGCAAGGAACCAGGTCTTCACCAAGAACTATTTGCCGGCACATTGATCTTGAACTTTCCAACCTCTAGAATGGTGAGAAATAAATGTCTGTCCTTTAATCTGCCAAGTCAATGGAATTTTATTAATAGCCCAAGCTAAGACAGTTGGGCTACCTTTGGTACAGGATAAAGATCTGTAAACTTCAAGGCATATAATAATTTGGTGGAAAGAGTGTGGAGAGTACCCTTAAGCCATGAGAGATAGCCAGTGAGAAATAGCTCTCTTGTATCACCAGCTGTGCAACTCTGAGAGACTCACTCCTTGTCTCTGCGCTTCAGCCTCCTCACTGTAAAACTGGAGCAACACACATGCTATGGGGTGGTTGTGCTTATTAAATGTGGTAGATTGGATGATGTGTTGCAGAGATGCAACCACAGGAGGAGGGAAGGGAAAGATGAGGCAATTGCCCTTGCCTAATTGTGTGGGACAGGAAGTGAAAAACCTGGAAGGTACCTGGGAAGATTCAAAAGCGACTGATGTACAAAATAAACCACCTGAGACCAAATGGAGAAGAGAAGGGACCTGAAATGATTAAAATATCTATGTTGGCCCTGTCTGGGGTCCTTGAGTTTAAAGCCCAAGAACAATTTCATAGGTGTTTTTCCCATATCCCCTCCTCCAGCCGGATGAAGTAAGAGTTGTGTGGGTTTCCTTTGGGGAAGAAATTGAAGCCCTGTCCCCATGACACCCCGGGCGGATGGTGAAGTCAGACCTACTGCAAGGGCTCAATGGCTCCTTGTTTTGCCTCTTATTGAGCTGAATATAAAGTTTAGGCTGGATGTTTTCGTTAGGGAAAAGAACCTTGAGGACTATATAATGCAAATGGGTATTCCATACATACCCACTTCCTCCCTCCGGGAAGCTGGAGCAGGCTGGGCTCCCGAAGCACAGGACTAAACAAAGAACTCGAGCATCCTGTCCTGGACTTGTGCAATTCCAATTTGAATCACGCCGCAAATGTAAAATGACTTCATTTTCCTGTGCCAGACCCCCTGAGGATTTCAGACTTGTTTACACCGCTCTGAAATGAAGCTCGGCCTAGCCGCAGCGAGGGAAACACTTCCATAGGCAGGAGGCGGCTGGAGCCAAAGCAAGAGCTATTCATCCTCTTTTGACAAAACTCATCCTCTGGGAACAAGGGGACTTCAGTCCCTTGTGTCCCAGCCTTGGCAGCATGATGAGAGCAGGTTTCACGTCAGGCTTGAGAAACCAGTGCTCAGATGTAGAATCCAGGCCTGGGGGCCCAGAACGCTCGACTTACTCCACCCAGAACTCTGCTTCTGACATAACCCTCACCCCAGCCCCATCCTCTACGTCAGTTAAAAACAATGAGGTCAGAAGAAAGACCCCACCCCCACCCCCAAAGGGCTGTTAAATCTTATTAACAGTAAAAGATATCACTTTCTGTTTACCGGATATTTATTTCATCCTCAAAGAGCGTCCACGTTTGCTAAGTCGCTTCAGAAGTGTTTGACTCTTTGTGACCCCATGGACTATATAGTCCACCAGGCTCCTCTGTCCACAGAGTGTGTGTGTATATATGTGTATGTATATATATATATGCTATAAATATACTTAATTTATATACCATATATATAGAACTTTAATTTGCTAACTACAATTAGCAAAATAGTACCAAATTTACCAATATGGTTATTCATTGATTAGGTATTTATTGATCAGCTATCATAGGTTGTGTGTGTGTGTGTGTTTGTGTGTGTGTGTGTTAGTCACTTCAATCATGTCTGACTCTTTGCAACCCCATGGACTGTAGTCCACTAGGCTCCTCTGTCCACAGAGTATATATATATATATATATACTATATATATACAACTTTAATATAATACCAATTTGGTACTATTAGCAAAATAGTACCAAACGTACCAATATGGTTATTCATTGATTAGGTATTTATTGATCATCTATCATAGGATGTGTACATATGCATGTGCGTGTATGTTAGTCATTACAGTTGTGTCCAGTGCTTTTTGACCCCATGGACTGTAGCCCACCAGGCTCCTCTGTCCACAGAGTTCTCCAGGCAAGAATACTGGAGTGAGTTGCCATGCCCTTCTCCAGGGGATCTTCCCGACCCAAGGACTGAACCAGGGTCTCCCACATTGCAGGCAGGTTCTTTACCAGCTGAGCAGCCAGGGAAGCCCTCTATCATAGGATACCAAGCATCAAGGATATAGAGAAAACCCAAACATGATCCCTGACCTCCCTGCTCCAAGTTTGAGAAACCTCATGGTACAGATGTGGAACCATGCCCTGCATACCCATCTATGGAATGAAGTTCAGGGTCCTCACCTTACAATCATGTTAAGAGGACTACCTAAGATGAAGGCAGCTGAGGACCCAAACAAATGCCACCTCTTTATATTAGCTCTGTTTGGCTAGATGTCTCTGTACTCCCTGCCTGCCATCTCAGAACACTTGAGAATTAACTGAAGACCCCGAACTCAAGTTGAGGAGCGGAAAATTAGATGGTTTTCACCCCTCAGAGCTAATCAAGCAGAGTTGACCAATGAGGCCTGGTGAGGCCGTGAGGACTCCAACGGAGAAATAAAGACCCTAATGTGTGTGTGTCCTCTACAAAGAGAGAATTTGTTCTGAAACACTTAAACTAAGCCATTGAAACAACCCACCCCAAGAATCTCTGGATGTAAATAGACTCATGTTAATTTTCTACACAAAAGACTTCCTGTAAATATATAGAAAAAAAAAGGGGGTGAATTTACAGCTATTAGAAAGGATGTGCAGAAGATGTCTGCTCAGAAAAGTAATGACCCCAAGTCTTCAGGCAGAGACGGAGCTGGAGGAGGTTTTGGAAGTAGCCGGGCATCAGAAAGCAATAAAGAATTCTCTTGCCAATGCAGGAGACACACGAGACGCAGGTCAGGAAGATCCGCTGGAGAAGGAAGTAGCACCCTACTTCAGTATCCTTGCCTGGAAAATTCCATGGACAGAGGAGCCTACAGCACTACAGTTCGTGGAGTCCCAGAGAGTCGGACACGACGGAGCACAGATACACATTGAACAGCAGTAATACATTAAGTCAAAGCCGCTACATCTCTGAATGCGTGCGCATCAACTTGTACTCACCACAATGAGACTCTGGACATTGGTGAACTACATTTGCCTCTTATTATGCAGGGAGCTGTGTTGTATTTCTTCAACGACTGTCTGTGCAAGAAAAGAAAGAAGTGGAAAAGAAACATGTTTGTAAATGACCAGGCCTCCTCAACCTTAGGCTCCCAGGCTCGTTCTAGCGTTTAGTCCCTCTGAGGGAAACAAAGCAGGGAGGCTGTTATTCCACATTTACGGAGTGTGTGTGGTGGACGGTGTGTGTGGCGGGGGAGGGCTCTGGGGGAGAGTGGAGGAAGACCGGGGAGGGGGGCAGCTGAGGGGAGTAGGAGTGTTACCAAACCCAAGCCCAAGCTCGCTCTGCTCGCTGCACGATAGGCCAATGAATCTGAGAGAGCAGATGTTGAGGCAAGAAAGAGGCTAATCCAGGAGCCAGCAGGCAGACTGAGAAGATGGCAGGCTAGTGGCTCAAAAATAACCATCTTATTGGGGTCTGGATGCCAGGTGCTTTTATAGATTAGAGAGAAAGAAGCAATGAGGAGTTAAGGGCAGCAGGCGGAGAAGGAGAGGCGGTGGGGAAGTAAAGAGAAAGGGTGTTCAGTCTTACAAAACATCTCCAAGGGAATGGCCAGCCTGGGGAAGGGGTGTGTTAATCTCTATTCACAGGTCCAGTTTGGTTCAGTCGCTCAGTTGTCTACAACTCTGACCCCATGGACTGCAGCATGCCAGGCCTCCCTGTCCATCACCAACTCCTGGAGCTTACTCAAATTCATGTCCATTGAGTCAGTGATACCATCTAACCATCTCATCCTCTATCACCCCCTCCTCCTCCTCCCTTCAATCTTTCCCAGCATCACAGGCTTTTCAAATGAGCCAGCTCTTAGCATCAGGGGGCCAAAGTATTGGAGTTTCAGCTTCAGCATCAGTCCTTCCAGTGAATATTCAGGACTGATTTACTTTAGGATGGACTGGTTGGATCTCCTTGCAGGCCAAAGGACCCTCAAGAGTCTTCTCCAAAACCACAGTTCAAAAGCATCAATGCTTCACTGATAAACTTTCTTTACAGTCCAACTCTCACATCCATACATGACTACTGGAAAACCCATAGCCTTGACTAGATCTTTACAGATGGGCAGGGACAAACTATCTCTCCCTAAGCTGAGCAAAGACACTTTAGTTTACATATCAGCAGAGGGGCAGGGTCTTCCAGGCAAGCCAGTGAGTATAATAGCAAGAACAATGAAAAGCAAGTCAAACAAACAGTTCCAACATGGAGTCAGAATTGGCTTTCTCCCTGCAGCCAGAGCAGGCCTGGGACTCAGATGTTCTATATCCCAATCGCAAATCTGCACTTACTGTCTGTGGGGCCTGACCCCAGAGCACTTAGGTGCACAGTTTCCCGGTGCACACCAGTCTTACAATAAACCTATTAGTTATTAGTGCTTTCCTCTTGTACATGACACTGTTTCCACTGTTTCCCCATCTATTTGCCATGAAGTGATGGGACCAGATGCTATGATCTTTGTTTTCTGAATGTTGAGCTTTAAGACAACTTTTTCACTCTCCTCTTTCACTTTCATCAAGAGGCTCTTTAGCTCCTCTTCACTTTTGGCCATAAGGGTGGTGTCATCTGCGTATCTGAGGTTATGGATAATTCTCCCGGCAATTTTGATTCCAGTTTGTGTTTCTTCCAGCCCAGTGTTTCTCATGATGTACTCTGCATATAAGTTAAATAAGCAGGATGACAATATATAGCCTTGACATACTCCTTTTCCTATTTGGAACCAGTCTGTTGTTCCATGTCCAGTTCTAACTGCTGCTTCCTGACCTGCATACAGGTTTCTCAAGAGGCAGGTCAGGTGGTCTGGTATTCCCATCTGTTGAAGAATTTTCCACAGTTTATTGTGATCCACACAGTCAAAGGCTTTGGCATAGTCAATAAAGTAAAAATAGGTATTTTTCTGGAACTCTCTTGCTTTTTTGATGATCCAGCGGATGTTGGCAATTTGATCTCTGGTTCCTCTGCCTTTTCTAAAACCAGCTTGAACATCTGGAAGTTCGTGGTTCACATATTGCTGAAGCCTGGCTTGGAGAATTTTAAGCATTACTTGACTAGTGCGTTAGATGAGTGCAATTGTGTGGTAGTTTGAGCATTCTTTGGCATTGCCTTTCTTTGTAATTGGAATGAAAACTGACCTTTTCCAGTCCTGTGGCCCCTGCTGAGTTTTCCAAATTTGCTGGCATATTGAGTGCAGCACTTTCACAGCATCATCTTTCAGGATTTGAAACAGCTCAACTGGAATTCCATCACCTTCACTAGCTTTGTTCGTAGTGATGCTTTCTAAGGCCCACTTGACTTCACAGGATGTCCAGCTCTAGATGAGTGATCTCACCATCGTGATTATCTTGGTCATGAAGATCTTTTTCATACAGTTCTTCTCTGTATTCTTGCCACCCCTTCTTAATATCTTCTGCTTCTGTTAGGTCCATACCATTTCCGTCCTTTATGGAGCCCATCTCTGCTCCATAAAGGAGCAAAGGTTCCCAAGGTTCCCTTGGTATCTCCAATTTTCTTGAAGAGATCTCTAGTCTTTCCCATTGTATTGTTTTCCTCTATTTCTTTGCATTGATCGCTGTGGAAGTCTTTCTTACCTCTCCTTGCTATTCTCTGGAACTCTGCATTCAGATGCTTATATTTTTCCTTTTCTCCTTTGCTGTTTGCGTCTCTTCTTTTCGCAGCTATTTGTAAGGCCTCCCCACACAGCCAGTTTGCTTTTTTACATTTCTTTTCCATCGGGATGTTCTGATCCCTGTCTCCTGTACAATGTCATGAACCTCCATCCATAGTTCATCAGGCACTCTGTCTATCAGATCTAGTCCCTTAAATCTATTTCTCACTTCCACTGTATAATCAAAAGGGATTTGATTTAGGTCATACCTGAAAGGTCTAGTGGGCTCCAAAATCACTGCAGATGGTGACTGTAGCCATGAAATTAAAAGACAGTCACTCCTTGGAAGGAAAGTTATGACCAACCTAGATAGCATATTAAAAAGCAGAGACATTACTTTGCCAACAAATGTCCGTCTAGTCAAGCCTATGGATTTTCCAGTGGTCATGTATGGATGTGAGAGTTGGACTGTGAAGAAGGCTGAGTGCCGAAGAATTGATGCTTTTGAACTGTGGTGTTGGAGAAGACTCTTGAGAGTCCCTTGGACTGCAAGGAGATCCTGAAGGAGATCAACCCTGGGATTTCTTTGGAAGGACTGATGCTAAAGCTGAAACTCCAATACTTTGGCCACCTCATGCGAAGGGTTGACTCATTGGAAAAGACTCTGATGCTGGGAGGGATTGGGGACAGGAGGAGAAGGGGACGACAGAGAATGAGATGGCTGGATGGCATCACTGACTTGATGGATGTGAGTTTGAGTGAACTCCAGGAGTTGGTGATGGACAGGGAGTCCTGGCGTGCTACAATTCACAGGGTCGCAAAGAGTCAGACACGACTGAGTGACTGAACTGAACTGAACTTGTAGATGAGAACATACAGGATCAGAGAGGTTAAGTAACTCACTCAAAGTCACACAGAACAATATGACTCCAATGCTAAGCTCTTTCTACTGCAGACCCCTCATACAGCCATGTCTTCTCTCAATCCCTTGGCTTCCTCAGCAGAATGACAGGAGAGGACATGCCACTTCTGCTGTCTCTTTCAGCCTTAAAAGAAGCTGTGAGGATTTTCATAAATTCACACTGATATTTCTCTAGAAAGATACAGAAGGGACAGAAAATGCTGAGCAAGAGTTATTAGAATACAAATTGAGTGTCAAATATGTCCAAAGGGAAGCAGTTAGTGATTGAGCATTTTCACTTGAATCATTAGAAATACAAACAATGTAACTCACAGCCTTGGTTGTCTAAGAGTGGACTAAACCTGGGTGCCTAGGGAAGGCAGAATGAAACCAGTTAAAGAAGAGTGAAGTCATGGAACTTTGCTCTCAGTTCTGTTTTCTGAAGTTATCACATAGACCTGAAATTGAGGGGAAAATATGTGTATGTTAGGTATTCGGGATTCCCTGGTGACTCAGAAAGTAAAGAATCCACTTGCAATGCAAGAGACCTGGGTTCAGCCCCTGGGCTGGGAAGATTCCCTGGAGTAGGGAATGGTTACCCACTCCATTATTTTTGCCTAGAGAATTCCATGGACAGAGGAGCCTGGCAGGCTATAGTCCATGGAGTTGCAAAGAGCAGGACACAACTGAGTGGCTGACACATTAGATATTTAAGCAGCTATTAAACCTAAACAATGCTAGCTAAGAGAAGGGGAAATGTAGGAATTCCCTGGCGGTCCAGTGTTGGGACTCTGCACTTTCACTGCTGATGGTCCAGCCTCGATCTCTGGTCGGGGAGCTTAAATCCCACAGATCTCACAGTTTTAAAAAAAAGAAGGAGGGAGGCTGCATCTAGAAATATTATCACTGCTTTTATTTAATCTGACATTTTACAGTTTATCAGTAAAGTTGAATAAACTTCATTAATAGACTTCAATCAATAAAGTTGAGTGTAAAATCTCAAGGGATAACCATAATGCCCTCTTAAGATACACACGGCAATGGTTATTATCTTCAACAAATATAGAAAAGGGTGCTCACTAACTTGATTGTGTTTTCCAGATTTAAATGGTTTAGTTTTAGAGTTAACTCCTTTAGTTTTTTCATTCTACTCTCTTATCTGTCCCCTGGTGTGCAGTCTTATGTATAAACAGTTGACACTTCATAAACTGTTCAATCAATGAAATTCAAGTTAGAAAATCTACCCTCATAAGGATGCTAAACTCTTGTCTTTATACATAGATTGGAAAAATATCTCTCTTAGATTTTACTGAAATCTAAGGTTGAGGTTTCCTGGGAAGACTGCCTTCGTCTGAAGTTATGCCATTAGAAATATTTAAGAAGTATTCTCTTTTCAATGCCCAGAGAAGAGAGACTATAGTTGCCAACAGATGTGTTCAGTAATGTTGCAGTAAATAAACGGAATCAGTCACCATAATTCAACAAGCATTTAATGAGCAACTGCTATGTGCTAAGCCTTTGTCAAGCCACAAGGAATGTCAAGGGAATGAAACACAGTTGCTGTCATAAAGAATTCCCAGTCTAGGGTACAAAACAGGCAATTATAAGACAGCATGAGTTGTGATACTGCTAGAATGGGCATATGATCTTATAGAGTTAAGTAAGAAAGCAGAGAACGGGATCCTAAGAATACAATGGCAGAGGCAAGGAGGGGCCAATGGGTAGTCTCTTTTAAAAAACTTTTCATTTTATATTGGACTACAGTTTATTAATAATGTTGTTTTAGTTTCAGGTGTACAGCAAAGTGATTCCATTATACATAATATATATCAATTCTTTTTCAGATTCTTTTCCCATTTAGGTTGTTACATAATATTGAGCAGAGTTCCTTGTGATATACAGTAGGTCCTTGTTGGTTACCTATTTTAAATATAGCAGTGTGTACATATCCATCCCAAACTCTCTACCAATCCCTTCTCCCCCACCCCACTGCACCTTTCTCCCTGGTAGCCGTAAGTTCATTCTGTAAGTCTACGAGTCTGCTTCTGTCTTGTAAATCAGCTCATTTGTACCACTTTTAAGATTTTGTTTATAAGAAATATCAATTTCTCTTCCTCTGTCAAGGCTAACTTTACTCAGTATGACAATCTCTAGGCCCATCCATGCTGCTACAAATGGCATTACTTCATTCTTTTTTTATGGTTGAGTAATATTCTACCAAAGCGTTGCTTGGGGTCAGTATTAGAAGGCTCTGTGGGATACTGCCTTATTTAAAATTTTAAATATCTTTGAGATCAGTTCAGATTGAATCTCACCTAACCGAAAGGTAAGTCAAACCAGAGAGTGGAATGGACACACACAAAATCACATGGGGTTGCTATCACTGATGGAACACAGGGCTCCTGCGGCTTATACCAAAGTTATTTCTCAGGCCCATAAAGGTAAAGAATACTGGATGAATGATGTCTCCATTTCACCTTAGGTGGACAATCTCCCCATCCTCACAAAGGCCAGGTGAGGTATGGGTGTACTTCATTATTCAGGAGGGAGGAAACACACTCAGCCATTTAGTGATAGGTCCAGGATTTGAATCCAGACCTGTGTGTCTCCAGCTGACTCTGTTCACTGCAGAAGTCAGTGAACAAATCCATCCAAATGTAAGTTGGAAGCCGGAGGTCACAGAAGACTCCCAGTTCCCTATTCTTTTCTACAAAATGATGAAAGGATGTCCCAGCCGTGGACAGATTATGCTGAGCTGAGAGTTGCCATTTTCCAAAAGTTGTGAGGTCATCCACCATCCCATGCAGAACTGACCAGACACTTGGACATGACTTGATCTGGTTTATAGGCCCTAGGACGTGAAGGAGGTGGCCATTCACAAGTCATCCTATGGAGAATAATGGAAATGCTTGCTGTGCTCTGGTCACCCAGAGCCATTAACAGCCCTTGGTCAACGATGATTTCATTACAGTCCTGTCTAAAGGAATGGGATGTATGGGCTGACCTCTCCTGGCTTCCCCATTCACAGGCCCATGGGATTGTCTTTACTGGGTTGAGGTGGTGAGAACTGAGATATGCATCTCATCTGGGGTGATTTGTGTATTTTTCAAGACTCATGAAGCAGATTGTTAGAACAGATTTTTTTTAATTTTCCTTTTTGTTATGTTTTAATACTATAGTGTATATAATGGCATAGAAAGAACTGTTTGAAATCTGCTATATTCTTCCTTATTTTAAACCGCCTCTCATCTACACATATCTACATATGGTGCTTGAGGCATTGACAAAAGTAAGGAGTCAGCATGAAATCTCAGCAAAGGGGGAGATGTCTCTTTGCAGTGTTGCCAAGGCTTTCCTGTTGCCTAAGAAAATGGATGAATATGATCTGATCCTGATCCTTAGGCTCCTAATTTATAGCAAGAATTAAAATTCCTTTTCACAGAAGATCAGAATGTTCAGGGGATCATGCTTCCTGCTACCGCCCATGTTTATTCATTGTACTTTTATGTCATGGAAATCAACAGAGATGTTGGATATAGCTGTTGATTGACATTAGGCTCCTGACCTTGAATCTCTCCATCAAATAAACTGGAACAATGTTTTAAATTTTTTTTCTGAACATGTACCAGGCGAAAACACGCTGCACGAGAACCATGGATAAATCTCTGACCTACAAAAGTTCATAGACTGGAAGACACCAAAAGTCAAGAAGAGTGGAAAATTAAGCATGTGTAAGATGCGGCAAACTAAAAGCCCATGGATCCATGAACCTTTCATGTGAATGTGACTAGGCTCTGCAAAAGAGAATAGAATAAAGGCAGAATGTGTCCTCAGTCTCAGACTGATAGTCAGTCCCTACTCTAAAGAAATTTTAATAAAATTGCAGATCAAGGAAAAGGAATCACTCCGTCTGCTGAAGACCAGTGTCCTAGTTCTCTTTTCTCTCTCCAAGACAGCTGAGGGACTAAGCAAAGACCCAAGCCATCAAATCCGACCTTCCAGCCTATGTCTGATTCAACTTCAACAGTATTGGCTATTCCATTCTAATCGCAACAGCCTCTATTCAGAAGGAATTAAGAGAGAAAATGATAAGAAACCAATGCAAAAGTTATTTCAAAAGATGAAGTGAAATAAAAACAGATTATGAGTACTTTATGGAAAAAAATCTCCCCCTCCTCTGAAAGTAATGGACACAGTTTTAGATTTAGTGCTTTTTATTTTCAAGAAAATTAAGAGAGTAAAGTGTCAAGAAGATCAAATCAGAGAGAAGGTGATGAAATGAATGATACACGGCATCAGCAGAGATAAAGAAAATAACAAGGAGACAAAAATAGAATACTATTGCTGAATTTCTAAAAGGGCATTCTTAAATTCAAAAATAGAACTGATCTGACACTGCAGAAAACTGAGACAGTGACATAGATGATAGAAAGATAAAAATTCCATAGAAAAAGGAGAAAAGGATAAAGAATTAAAAATTAGTAGATACAGGTAATAGGCAACAGAACTATCACTGTGGGATAATTAATATTGCTAATATAGTAAAGAGAATGTTTTAAACAAAAAACTTTAAATATGTAAATGAAAAATTTCTGGAAATGAAGACCTGGATCTGAAATCCTAAAAGGTATGGTATGTTCCAGGAAGAATTCATGAGCATGACTGAATTTATGTTATATTTTGATGATGTTATTGAATTTGGTGGATAAAGAATGATACTGAGAAGTGTCCTGGAAAAAATGTTTACCCACAATATTGCAGAAAAATGGATGGACTCAGAATTTACCACCAGTAACGTGAGATGATGGAAAGCAACACAATTGCCCAAGAACTTTTGAATAAAATGACTTATGACTCTAGAATTCTACATACAACCATATTCTCAGAAATATAAGGATGAAGAAAAAGTATTCACAATAAACTCTTCTTGAAAAACAATCTATTTTAACACGAATCTCACCCAATGAAGAAACCTTCTTTTTCAAGATAACAGATGTGGCAATTAGCACACAGATTACAAGAAGGGTGTAAGAATTTGTTGTGAACACTTAATCATTAGAAAAAGAACTCCACTGAACACTTCTAAGGCTCTTGATACATACTAGATAAATTATTTTTATTTAGGTTCTTCCAATGTATGTTCCCACCAGCACTGCATAATTTCTGATTCAAATGAAATACAATTTTTGCTAATATCCCCATATGAAAAATCTTATCTATTTTGGTTGTATTTTTAGATTTACTAATATAAAGGTGAAAGAGGAGAGTGAAAAAAGTTGGCTTACAGCTCAACAGTCAGAAAACTAAGATCATGGCATCCGGTCCCACCACTTCGTGGCACATAGATGGGGAAACAGTGGAAACCATGTCAGACTTTATTTTTGGGGGCTCCAAAATCATTTCAGATGGTGATTGCAGCCATGAAATTAAAAGACGCTTACTCTTGGAAGGAAAGTTATGACCAACCTAGATATCATATTAAAAAGAAGAGACATTACTTTGCCAACAAAGGTCTGTCTAGTCAAGGCTATGGTTTTTCCAGTGGTCGTGTATGGATGTGAGAGTTGGACTGTGAAGAAAGCTGAGCACCAAAGAATTGATGCTTTTGAACTGTGGTGTTGGAGAAGACTCTTGAGAGTCCCTTGGACTGCAAAGAGATCCAACCAGTCCATCCTAAAGGAGATCAGTCCTGGGTGTTCTTTGGAAGGACTGATGCTGAAGCTGAAACTCCAATACTTTGGCCACCTCATGAGAAGAGTTGACTCATTGGAAAAGACCCTGATGCTGGGAGGGATTAGGGGCAGGAGAAGGGGATGACAGAGGATGAGATGGCTGGATGGCATCACTGACTCGATGGACTTGAGTCTAAGCGAACTGAGGGAGCTGGTAATGGACAGGGAGGTGTGGCATGCTGCGATTCATGGGGTCTCAAAGAGTAGGACATGACTGAGCGACTGAACTGACTATGAAGATCGTATTTACCTTGAATGGGTTTATTAGCCACCTCTCTGTTTCCCCGGCCTCTGGTAGGACTAGTCTACACCATGAAGCCTAGATAGGAGAAGTGAAACCTGAGAGTAGAGGAGGGTCTCTCCAGATTTCAGGTCTCTCACGGGGGCTTCCTCGGTGGCTCAGCAGTAAAGAGTCCGCCTGCAATGCAGGAGACACAGGAGATGTGGTTTGATCCCTGGGTTGAGAATATTCCCTGGAGGAGCAAATGGAAACCCACTCCTGTATTCTTGCCTGGAGAATCCCATGGACAAAGGAGTTGGGGGGCTATAGTCCACAAGGTCGCAAAGAGTTGGACACGGCTGAGCAGGAGCACAGCACAGCAGAGTGCCTACAGGCCTATTCATGTGCTCGCTGGGGTAATCCCTCCCCAAGCGGCTGGGCTGGGCCAGCACCCCCACCCCACCGCGGCTGTGGCACCTCACCCCCCAACTGGATGGTGAACCACTGGCTGGGTAATTCGCAAGGCTAGTACAATACCAAAGGGAAGCATGTCTATACCACACAGCCAACTCAAAGGGCTCCCAGGAGGGTTGGGAAAAGAGAAAAAGACACAGTGGATGTGAATTGACAACCAAGAGATGATTTTTATTGGGGGTGAGTTCTTCGCCTGCAGCAAAGTCTGTGTGTGTCACCAGAAGACTCCACATACAGCTATATTCTCAGATATATGAAGAAAAAGGAGACATGTCGTTAGCACCCTGTATGGACCCTGCAGAAATACTCTGTGGGGAAGGTGGGTAGTCACCTCCTCAGTTACTCACTCGGGCATTTGAAATGCTTGTGTACTTCCAGGAAAGCTGGACCAGGGCACCCAGGAGAATGAATCTAGTGACACATCTGGTCAGTGAAAGTTGCTTTTGGTCCCAAACAGCTGGTTTGATTTTGTGACACAGTCCATGATGGAGATGCTGCAACTGGCACTGACCACAAATTATTGTCTCATTGTCAAAGTCAAGGCCATGCCAATACTGGAAATATGAAAAGCATCCTTAGATTGTCTTCATTTCCTTGTGTAATAATGACACGGAGGCAAAAGGGACTCCTAGCCCTCCACAGCAGGTAGATGTTTTATCCAACAATTTCTAGCTTCTTTGGGAGTCTAATTAGCTAAGCTAGAAGGGTCATGGAGAGCAAGTCCAACTTATAAGGCATAAGAAGTTCCTGTTGGGACTTCCCTGGAGTCCAGTGGCTAAGACTCCATGTTCTCAATACAGGGGGCCCTGGGTTTGATCTCTGCTCAGGGAACTAAGATCTTGCATACCACAACTAAGACCCAATGCAGCCAAATAAATAAATAAATATTTTTTTAAAAAAGAAGTTCCTGTTTACAGGTGAGGAAACTGAGGATCAGAGTGGGAAGAGGGATGTCCACTGTCTACAGACAACTCATGACTGTGTTGGGGCCAGAATTGTCACTTCTGATCACTGATGGAGCAGGCTTTTCTTAGATGGTAATCTTATGATGTTCCAACAGGGCAATGTCAACTTCATTCTCCGTTGTTTTTAATGTAAATATTTCTCAAGGTTTATGTAAGGACAAGGTCGGTTTGTATATGTGTTCTCAGCGCCTGGCCCAGAGTTGGATGCAGAGTGGGTGTTCAGTGATGGTCAGTGTGACTGAACTGCGCAGGGAGCAAGGAGTCCTCTGACAGCTCCGGGCTTGACCATGAGCCTGCTGACTACGACTCTGCTGCCCATGACTGTGCTCTCGTCTTCCTGGTACTCTCCCTTCCCTGCACGCTCTCTTTGTCACCCCACCACCCACAACACCACAAAACCACAGAGCGCCAAGCAGCGGGGGGCGATTCTGTGGAAATGCAGACACATGAAGAGACCCTGGGTCTGTTTGTTTTTGTCTGGTGAAACTGACAATAGCTTAAATCTATTTATCTTGAAAACCCTCAAAGATAATACCAACATCACAGGAGGGGATTAGTCATAGGCAAACATGTTCTCCCGATACTGCCCCAAGAAAAATACCGCTTCCCCGCCCTCCCCCACCAAAGTTCTCTGGTTTGGGCATCACTTATTTTATAGAACATTAGGTCAGAACCCTAATGTTCTGATTTCATCAGAAATTCTGGCATGAGAAATCGCTGGGCTACTTGGACCTCACTTGACCTTGGAGGACCCGAAATTTCCCTGCATTTCCTTCTTATACGTATGAAAATTGCAAATATTCCTGGCACGCTCTCACCATGTTCAGGATTGAAATGTTTCAGGAAAGAAATATTTGAATGACTACATTTACACCACGTTGCTTCTTACAACTCTGTTCAGTCTGCTATATAAATGGAAGTTCTTAACTGCATATATGTTAAAATAACAGTTATAACCTAAGCACAGCCTTTTTTTTCTCATGTGATGAATGTTTATTGCACACCTATTGTGTGCAGGCGCTGGGGATGCAGTGATAAATAAGACACAGTCCCCCTGCCTAACAGAGCAGACACGAGTGAGGCAATGTGAGCTATGACAGAGGTGACCCAGCATGTCACATGCTTTGAGAAGGAAAATCTAACTCAGACTGGGTGTCAGAAGGCTTCTCAGAAAACGTGGAGTCTGAGTTGTATCCAAAAGGGTGAAAGGATTCAGTTAGGTGAATCCCAAATTCAGGAGCATCTCAGTTTGATTGTTTCAACAGGGACCATTTAAAATCTTATAATCAGAGCATTTTAGATCTTGAGCCCAGCATTTCATCTCTCAGAATGTCAAGAAGTCTCCCGGGAGCCTATTTTTCCCTCCTTTTAAATAATCTAGATTCAATTTGTTCATATTTTTTTAAATATTCCTATACACGACTGAAGCGACTTAGCAGCAGCAGCAGCATACAGAAAGTCTGCAATCTGCCAAATGTGTGTGGCATGTCTGTGACAGGACAGTGGGCAGAAGGCAGGTATTCTGTCCTGAGGCTCACATGTATGGAGATGAGGACAGCAGCCACTGTCAACGACAAACGGGTGCTTGCCAAGGGCATTTGCCATCTGCCTCTGCAGGTCTTCCCTGGTGGCTCTCATGGTAGAGAATCCATCTGCAGTACAGGAGATGGAGGTTTGATCCCTGGGTTAGGAAAATCCCCTGGACAAGGGAATGGCAACCCACTCCAGTGTTCTTGCCTGGAGAATCCCATAGACAGAGGAGCCTGGAAGGCCACAGCCTGCGGGGTTGCAAAGATTCAGACAGGACTGAGCAGCTAACACTTTCATTTTCACTTTCTGCTTGGGTTGAATCCTGTGCAGGGGCAATTGTTGACCTTCCACATGTCCTGAAGGAGTTCAGGGACAATAATAGGAATGAGGCACTTTGTGCTCCAAGAAAACTGGTGGAACAGGTTTTTAGATAATTAGATATTTTCAGGAACAGATTTCATGACCCCAATCCTTGCATCTCTTCATATCTAGAAAAGCACTAAATCCCTTTACGGTGACACCAGCTCTGCATGACTAGCGGGAAAGCTTTTGTAAGGTAAGTACTTGATTGCATGGCCTCCTTCACCGAAACCCCCTATATGGACCCTCCCACCCCACCTCTTGGAAGCAGTTTCTCAGAGCTATCTGAGAGGCTCTCTCCCAGGCTACAGTTCTCATTTTGCCTCAAATAAAATTGAACTGAAAGCTCTCACGTTGTGCATCTTTTTAAAGTCAATACCATGCCACCCCTAATAACCCCATTTTACTCCCACAGTAGCCCCATGCTGGAGATGGGCTGGGAGCCTGATAAGGTGCAGATGCTGTGACCTCCACCCCAGCCTACTGCACTCACTGCCCTCTCCAGCCACATTGTGATGCTCCGTGCACTTCAACCGCTAGAGCTGTGCAGAGAGCACCCTGCCGGACTGCACAAGACAGCCTGCTGTCGCTAGTGAATGTAACCATTGTGTCAAGTGGACTCACAGCTTTGGTCTGGGTTATCAAGCTTGCACCCTAGTGGCATCGTTCATTTCACAAATTTTAATAGACCTCATTATGTAGTGGGCTAGTCATGGGGGGTTGTCAAGATGGTCATGACCACATTGGTGTTCCTGCAACAGCTTGAAACACCAACTGTGGCCTCTCCCTCAGAACCCCAGGAAAAGGCAGGTCCAGGCCTAACTGGGAAGAGTGTCACAACCTTCGGATGGCCCAGGTAGGTAAAATCTCAGTGACCTCTAGACATTCCCTCTTCCTGGTTGCCAGTACTCAACCAGGTGCCAACATCCATCAGTTAAACATCTGCAGTCTCTCTTGAGCCTACTGCTCCATCTCCATCACCACCCCCGGTTCAGGCCTCATCACCTGTCCCCGGGGCCACTGATGCAACCTCCCTAACCCAGGCACCCAGACACAGTCCATCCGTAAGGTTGCCAACACATGACTCTTTGCTGGAGGAGAGTTGTGGCTGAGGTCACTTCCCAGTGAAACAGCTCCAGCAGTCCCTTTGCTTAGCAAACAAAGCATCACCCAAGGCCCTCCATGCACTGTCTACAATCCTGCCCTTCCCCTTCATTCCCCACCACCAGCCTTATATATCCTCCTTCTGCAAAAGCATCTTCTCTCTCTACTTTGCCTGCATTCTCTCCCGAGTTCCTTCATCAGGGAGGCAATTCACCATCTACTTAAATCACCATCATCTCTGCAAAGCCTTCCATCTCTCTCTCCTTCAACTACTCAAGGGAACGTATTTAGAACACTTTTAGGATAATGATCATTTTCTGTCTTGTGTTATGACCACCTATGTATCTCTAACTTATTTTTCCTATTAGATCCTGAGAGTTCCAAGAGTAGGATTTGTATTATTTTTCACTCTCTGGAGGCATAAGCCTTCATTTGACCTAACTTGTAGTTTGGCAAAAGGAAATGAATAAATGAGTGAATCTCTGGTTTTAATTATTATATAAAAATCAGTCCATCACAAACATGGCTCTAAAGTCCCTGGAAGTGGGTAGTCAGGGCTTGGGAGGATGTTAGATCCTATTCAAGCTGGGAAAATGTCCCAAGATAGGAAAAAGGTGATTCAAATAGGAAGTGCCTAAGGGACTATCCTGGTGGTCTCGTGGTTAAGAATCCACCTTCCAGTGCATGGGCCTGGGTTCAGTCACTGGTTGGCGAACTAAGATCCCACATACCCTGGGGCAACTATGCTCAAGCACTTACTGAGCCAAGAGCTCTGGAATCCACACTCTGCACAGAAGATCCCACATGCAGTAACTAAGACCTGACACAGCCAAATAAATAAATTGATTTTTTTTTTAATGGAAGTGCATAACCGTTCTGGCTACAGATGATTTTTCAAATGGATATTAACTACACAAGATAAAGAGAATAAGGGCAAACCTGTGACACAATGAGTAGCTAGAATAAGAAATACGGACACCACTGTTCAAGAAAACTGTGAGGCTGGGAGCATATAATGTGTATATAGAATTCCTGTGTGATTTTTCTACCTTGGGAAGAACTTTCAAATCGCACAGTGTAGGCTATAAACACTGCCCCACCACTGATTGTTAGAAACAACTGATAATAATAACAGTCGTTAGCATTCAATGACCATTCTTCACATGCTCAGCACCTTCTGTGTACTTTATTAACATATGTACTGTTGTTGTTGAGTCACTAAGTCATGTCTCACTCTTTGTGACTCGATGGACTGTAGTCCTTCAGGCTTCTCTGTCCATGGGATTTCCCAGGCAAGAATACTGGAGTGGGTTGCCATTTCCTTCTCCAGAGCATCTTCCCGACCCAGGGATCAAACTGGTGTCTCCTGTATTTGCAGGGGGATTCTTTACCACTGAGCCACCAGGGAAGAAGATGAGCTAAATCAATCTTCACCACAAACTCAGAGTCTGTGGCTCTGCAAGTCAGTTCATCCAGGTATTTTGACATTTCCTTTTTGGAATAAAAATTCTGTTTTCCATTTGGTTTGTTTGTTTTAGAACCACATCTGCTTACTTTGCTCAGGTCTCCTTAATCACCAGGAAATGAAGACACAGTGATTGACATGGATACTAATTTTTGAGGTTTAGTTCCAGGATTATTACTTTATCTTGGGTTTTCAACAGTCTTGCAAGACAAATACTTTAATCTCATTTTATAGATGGAGCCAAGGAATTCCAGGTTCTTACAGGCAAAGTTTACAATGAGTGGAAGGTACATAAAGTCTGAAAGGGAGCAGACTGTCCCGTTTCTACTTCCTCAAATCAACAACAGCAATAATGATATGGCAGCTTTTAAAATATCCAGTTTTGAAATTTGGTAAAATTTCTTGGCGCAGTGAGGGTCCAGCAATCCTTCTGACCAACTGGCCATGGAGCCATTTTGAGTCTAATAGTAAGTTTGACTGTTGCTCGATCCTGATGCTAAGTCAGCTCCTGCCATAATTCTTGTAAACTGTTACAAGTCAGCCTGCTCTTTTTGGTTTAGAAAAATTGGCAAAGCACAGATAGGATGACAAGATGGGAAGGCATAGTTATATTCCATTTTTGTTCCAGATTTTTGCTATTGAGGATGAACCTGGATATTGGAAGACCTGGGCCCAATTCTAGCATTTCTACAAAATACCTGGGTCACCTTCGGCATGCCACTCCTGCAAGTTTCGTTTTTCTCATCTGTGAAAGCTAAAGTCTGCCTTGAATATTTTGAATCGGGTGAAGGCAAGTTAGCATCTTCTCTGGCCCTTAAGTACCCAAATGCAATAGGGTAGACCAGATGCTATCATTCAAGCACTATACCAAGTAGACAAGAGAATATTCATGTAACTCTCTCAAGAAATCTATACATATTTTTATTATCTCCAGTTTATAAATGAGAAGATCAAAACCTAGAGGAAAAAAGAGATTTGAGCAAAACAGAATGGCCAGTTTGGGGACCAAAGATTGAAACTCAGGACTAGGCATCTACCCTATAATCAGGTCATTGGGGCCCATGCTTTAACTGATAAATGCTATCCTCAGTTCTATCAAGGAGTATGAATGGTTTAAAGGGGGGAGGGTGATGTTAATGATTAAGACCTTAGGAAAGAAAAAGAAGAGAGGTCCAGGAATGCCTACTATATTTTGCATTGGTGGGACAGCCAGGGCTGGCTGTGAAGGCTAGCATTGCTTCTTGGGAGACATGTCAACCCTTGCCACCTTCCTATATTCACCTCCAGTCACTGTCACCAAGGGCCACCTGGTTTCACTTCTACTACTCCACTACAATGACTTCCACAGACGGTCACCATTAATGTCCTTGTCACTAAAGCCAGTGGACACCCTGTAGACCTGGACTTCCTTGTCCATCTAGCCATGTTCACTCCCTTCTCGTCCCTTAGTTTCAGCACCTGTCTTCTCTCATGTCCCTCCTGCTTCTTTCATACCCCTTCAGTCTCTCCTCTTCTTCATGTCATCCCTTAAGTGTCAATTTCTCTCATGATTCCTTTATTATTTCTGCTTTGTTCTCACTCTGTCAAATTTCAGTTTGAAATTTCCTCTATTCCCCAAGCTACAATTAATTTTTAACTTGTAAAGCACACTCAAATCTATAATTGTAACCCAACTCGCTTTCCTGAATTCTAGTTACCCAGAGGACACCTCCACTCAGATGTCCCAAAGTTACTTTAGACTCAACATAACTGAGCTTAAGTCTGCAATCTGCCTTTTCTTAGTTGACTCTCAGATGTCCTTCAGGTCCCAGTTTAGATATCACTTCTTCCGGGAAGCTTACCTTCCTGCCCTAAGAGTCAGTTGTGTACTCTTCTGTGTTCCCAGAGCAATTTGTACTTATATTCATCTTAGCACTTAGCACCACCTTTTTTTTTAAAGATCTCTTTATTTTTCTCTTGCTTCCAGACTTCCCGCCAAGCTATATTTGCAGAGATTGGATTTCACTGTTATAAGTCTTGTGCATAATACAGTGCCTAGAATCATTGCTATCTGCAAAAAATGAAGGAATATATGAATTTAGCGCATATTTGCTGCAGGTTGTCATGATCTTCAGCTTGTCTGTGCTTGCATAATCCATCAAGTCAGGGTTCAGCAGATGAAGATATCTCACAATCTTGAGACCCTGAAAGCTGAGGGAACCACATGAGTTCCTATCACCTGATGACTCATGTCTACCCCAAGTTTCACTTTTGATTTTCAGATTCAAAGCAGAAAATGTTTTTCTTGGGTAACTCAATCTCAACTCAGCTTTGACTGACTGCATATATTTGCATCATTTCCTCCCACCCTTAGCTATTCCCTTGATTGAAGACACTCAACTCTGTTGTTCATAATGGCACGTTCTAAGGTATGGTTTTCATGTAAATAACAAGTTAATTTGTTTACCCCCAAAACCTCTAATAAGGAACTTGTGTGAATTATCAACTCCTTTCCTCTCTTCAAGATTATCCTGAATCTATTTGTAAATACTTTGGGCTCTGATCCCTAAGCCCCATTCTGGACAACAATAGTTTTTAAGGGATTTATTTTGAAAAAAGAGTTTGTAAATAAAAAGTAAAAATTGAGTTTGTAATGTCTCTTTTCTGTTTTTTTTAAAGCCATCTACATAATAGATTTTGTGCTAAAAAGAACTCCAGTGTAATAATTAAATAATCATTTAATCAGCAAATATCTACTGAGTGTCAGACATGCAATCAGGAATTGAAGGTACCATAATAAATGTGCTTCAGGCCCTGGCCTTAGAATGTCTTTGAGAAGAGAGACTTAGAAAAAAAAAAAAATTACATTGAAATGAGATGAGTGCACTTCTTCCCAAAGATCAAATACACACCTCTAGTACTAAAGCTAGGCAATCTGTTTACTTGCATGTCATTGTTACACTATCCTGCTGACCCTGGAGCATTCTGACTAAAAAGAGACTTTACTTATGAAGATCTGAGTGCAGTTCTTCCAATTACTTTGTTTTAACTTATTAGGGTATTGTTCTTGTTGTTTGTTTATTACTTGAAAGAAAAACACAAGGCAAGGAAAAAAAAAAATCAACCTACGATTTCACTTTTAGATTACAATCTCCCTCCAAACCAGAGTGGGTATCAAAGAATTTAGATGGAAATTGTGCCCAGAGCTTCATCTCTTCCTAAAGGAGACTGATGTTCCAAGAGAGGACTGCCTTGTCCCAGATGGTACAGCAGTGTTGGCCTGAGGATGATGGAGAGGCAAAGGCAAGTCTTCTCATGTCCTTCTTGTGTCCTCTGTCCAAAGAAAAGCAATAAAAATGATAGGGAGAATTTAGGAGTAGTGGGTGTAATAATTTAAAAGGGATCATAATAAAATATCTTGAGTGTTAGCTTTGAAATACGAAACTTGATGGATGAAGTCAAGGATATCATGGACAAAATGGATTCTGCAAATTTGACTTACTGCCTTTTGTTTTTATATCTCCTGACCAGAGCATGCATAGATGCTAGATCTAGATATTCAGATCTAGATATTCAGCTGCCTGCTAGTCATTTTCACCTGTAGGTTTCACACACAGGGCTCAGTCTTAGTCATTATCGCAATACCATACCACTGTTGGACCAGATCTCTTTCAGGGGATGGAAACACTCTTTGGCCAATGGTCAGACTCGAAGTCTATAAGTCATCCTGGCCCCTTCCTCAACATTTTCACTAATCAATCCAGTGTTCGTACCCTGACCTGTCTGTGTTCAAAGTGAGAACTCTGAGATTATGTTGTGAGGCAGAATCAAAGAAAGAGTTCACAACTTTGTTGCTGTATCTCAGGACACACTGCCTCCCACTAGTTCACACTGTTTCTTTTTACTTGTTCCCCTCTTGACAGCTCTTCCTGTCAAGCAGTTCTACTGTGCATCTAACCCAGGTCCATCCTGTTGCTTTTAAAGTCTTTTGATCTTGCTGTGTCTTTCTCTCTCTCTCTCTCTCTCTCTCTCTTTTTTTTTTTTTTTTTGCTTTTTTTTTCTGTCATTTCTTAATTTAGTGGCAGAGACATGGGACAGTAAAAGTGAAAATTCAAGATCATGAGGTTACAGAGAAAAGTAATGTGAGTACTTGACAGTTTAAAAGTTCATAAACCATGGGAACCCTCTCATGAATAACTGCAATTTGAGAATTTCCTGAGTGAGTTAGGAGTGAAACTACAGGAAGTGCTAAGGGGAAAATATTCATTTTTACTGAGCTTCAAGGTGAACGTTATGTTTTAACCTTACAGTACGACAAGAATTTAAAAATTTATCTTGAGCATGAAAATTGTATTAGGAGAAAGTAATGAACAGAAGCCCAGGGCAAGCTGGTTTTTGTTTCGTTTTGTTTTTTTGCCTACCAAGTCGCTTCAGTCCTATCTGACTCTGTGCAACCCTATGGGGACTGTCACGCCTTCCTCCAGGGGATCTTCCAGACCCAGGGATTGAACCCATGTCTCTTACATTTCCTGCATTGACAGGCAGCTTCTTTAGCTCTAGCAGCAAGTTTAAACAATCCGTAATTTTTTGCCTAATCACGTGCTGCTCCTGAGAAGTCCTTAACTCTTTTCTCATTCTTGCTTCATTAGACATGCCAGTGTAGTGTCTTCTAGAAGGCTGGACAGTTTGCCTCCTCCAGTCTGGGTTAAGTTCCCTTCCTTTGTGTTTGCATTTCTACCTGTATTTACCTCTGTTATCACATTCTTGGTTACCACCTGATTACTAGTCCATCTCTCCCAGGGCACTGTGAGTTCTTTGGCAATAAAAATCATGTCTTATTCAGCTTCGGGTAACAAATTCTTAGTAGGAGAAAGTCTGTGTTTGCTAAATACACGAGTGCATGAAGAAACAAGGTAAATTCTACTGATAGATACAAACTACTTCGGGTTGTGCAGAGCAAAGAAGAGACAAACTTTGCAAAACTAGTAAATAAGCAAGTGTAGAAAATTAGGCCAAAAAACATAAAATGGTTAATTTTATACTATAAATATTTATTGCATATATGTATATAAATGTTTGTTTTATATTTTATACTGCCAATGTAGGAGATGCAAGAGACTCTGGCTGGATCCCTGGGCTGGGAAGATCCCCTAGAGGAGGAAATGAACCCACTCCAGCATTCTGGCTTGGGAAATCCCATGGACAGAGGATCCTGGTGGGTCACAGTCCATGGGGTCACAAAGAGTTGGGCATGACTGAGCACACATATACACACACACAATCTTAAAAGATACTAAGGAAGAAACTCTGAGGCCAAGTGCCAAATGGAACCAGAATCCAGAGAGAAGAATGAAAGCATTAGCTCCCTTGGGAACATCTATGATCTTCCAGGAAAGGGCACATCCAGCTGAACAGGCTCCAGGGAGCAGAAGGCAGTGCCTGGGGCCTGCTCAAGTAGAATGGCTGGATGGAAAACTCCTGAATGATGCCAGAATAACAGAGAACACTATCCACAGGTTTGTTTTCTTTTTAAAGGTAGAATAGAAAAATATCCCCCACAAAGAAAGCACAAAGAAACCTGTTTTGAATGCTGTGAGGAGTAAAGGGGGTATTTCCCCTTACTCCTAACCATCAGCTGGACCTCAGATATCTTGGGGGTCTAAAACACCTGTGTATTCCAAAAAGGTCCAAATGAAGAATTTTATATGCTTATTGTAGGTAATCTTCTTAGGTGCCTAGCAGAAGCAGAAGCAGATATTCCTTGGAGTGATTTGGGAACTCAAGACAGGCTCCAAATAATTTGAATAGATAACATTTCAGGGAAAACTAAAATCGCAGGAGCAAGACAACACACACAAGGGAACTGGGCACCATGATGAGAGCCAGCCAAAGTGACAAACAGTACATTAAATTCTGCAAAGAAGTTAGACACTAAATTTCACATGAGAATAAATATTTACATTTACTGTATTGATATTACATTACATATGCTGAAATAAAAGGAGAAATCAAGAGAATTAATTCAGACTGATTTGAATTATTCAACATGCAATCAATTTCTTTAGACTTATTATAATTTTGAGGCTAATTAATAAGAAAATATAGACTATTTACTTTCCAAACCAGTAGAAAAGATGGAATGAGAAAATAAAGCTGATCTAGAAATAATGTTGAGTCTAGCCAAAGAAAGGAACGAACATTTTTTAAAAAGGGGGAAAAAAGTGACAAATAGAAGGCAGAAAATAAGCAAAATTTACAAAGTAACTTGAAACTGAATAGCAATAACATAAAAATGTAATAATTATTAGAGATTAATTTAAAAGTAAAACACAAATATATTCCCAGTGAGTCCTACCTGAGACTCAAAGACATAGAAATATTTCCAGGTATAAAATATATATTTTAAAATAATAAAATAAGAAAGCTAGCTGAGTCCAGACTGTGCAGGCCCCCAAAGTGCTCATGCTGAGCCTGCATTCTGCAATTTTTCTGCTCAGTAATTTTTCCCCCAAAGAGAAATATTCTTATCGCTTAGAGGCCCGTGTGCCTGGTGATCTGTTTTTCTTCACTGACAGCTTAGTGCAAGGCCTCAGGTTCTTTTTACCACTATTACAGCTGACCTCACACTATCTTGAAATGCATTAGATGTTTCATTTCCTCACTGCAAAAATGTCACAGGCTCTCTCCTTTGCCTCTCCGTACAGATGTCAGCAGCCATGGCTTCTTTTATTATCTGTCTCCTGGGAGACAAACCTTGGTTGCACTGATCAACTGTTTTACCAAGACCCCGCATGTGCACCATGGTGCCGAGATCTCCTTTAGAGTCATCCCCCTGTACTCGCCAGAGTCCCAGCTCTGAGGGCGTGGCCCCAGGTCCCTGAAGAGCCTTGGACCCCAAGATCACCCTCTTAATTTTCACTCTGCCTTTTATTATGCTTGAACTAGCTGGTCTGCAGATTTCTGGGGAAACAACAAATATCAATGGCTTGTCTCATCACACCCCTCAAAAGTCCTATTAACTATGTGTGCCTGCTCAGTCATGTCCAACCCTGTGACCCCTTACACTATAACCCACAAGGCTCGATGTCCGTGGGATTCTCCAGGTGAGAATACCGGAGTGAGCTGCCATTTCCTTCTCCAGAGCAGCTAAGCCACCAGGGAAGTCGTACAGCATGATTTTCATTCTTCTTTGTCCAGGTTCGGAGAAGGCAATGGCACCCCACTCCAGTACTCTTGCCTGGCAAATCCCATGGATGGAGGAGCCTGGTGGGCTGCAGTCCATGGGGTCGCTAAAAGTCAGGCACAACTGAACAACTGCACTTTCACTTTTCACTTTCATGCATTGGAGAAGGAAATGGCAACCCACTCCAGTGTTCTTGCCTGGAGAATCCCAGGGACGGGGGAGCCTGGTGGGCTGCTGTCTATGGGGTCACACAGAGTCGTTGAGGTTGCGTAAAGTAAGACATTTTTCTAAGCTCACACAGAAAGGAAATGGTAGAGAGCTGAGTTAAAAACCTGGACTTCTGAAGCCAAGTCTGGGCTCCTGCCCTTGCATGGAGATGCTCTCTCTGCCCTATATCGATGTTAGGAAAACCAATGAAATGTGCTCAGAAGCTAGGCTGAATTCATCAAGCACTAAACAAATATTTATGACTAATCATTACCATTCCCACATCTTTTTTGCTGCTGATATGATTTCTGCCCGGGCAGCATGAACCTATAAAGGAATATACAGGCTCTGATGAAGGAGGGTGTTCCAGTAAGTCCTTCCTTGCTGCAACATGAACTCCCTCCAGAGGCTGATATCAACAAGACAGCCAGTCCCTTGTCTAAGCTCTCTATTCAAATACAGGAAACCAGGAAGGGAACCACCCTGTAAACATCTTCAGCCATTATAATGTCCCATGGTTGCCTATTGAGGTATTTGCCAGCAATAGTCTCACGGGGAAGATAAAGAAACCCATGTTCTTGAGGATGTTGGGAGTGATACCAACAGGGATGGAGAAGAGAAGAGTGTGGGTCTTGGAAGCCTGAGATCGGGTCACTTCCTTCAAATGAGCAGAGTACTCCTCCCTGCAGCCATATGATAGCGGAAAGTCTTGCCCAGTTTCTTCTCCAGAAGAACCAGTTCTATGGTTTAATTCATTCATTATCTTACCCAGACTTGGTGAGTTTATGAAATTAAAAGATGCTTGCTTCCTAGAAGAAAAACTATGACAAACCTAGACAGTGTATTAAAAAGCAAAAACATCACTTTGCCGAGAAAAGTCGGGCACGCCTTAACCACTGAACAACATCCCGTGAGTGTTAGAAATAAAGTATAGTCAGATTAGTTGATTTAAAAGAGAAAAGAAGTTTGACTCTATTGCTATAGGATTGCTTCACAAATAGTGCTATTTATCAAAAGTGTATATGTAGCCAGAAATTCTCTCATGGATGATCTTCACAATAACCTCCCACGTTAAATGTTGTTGCCCCCATTTGGTACAGGAGGAAACAGAAGCTCAGAGAGGTTATACAACTGTCCCAAGGTCAAGATTCAAACCGAGGATTGCTTAATCTATGCTCTTGACCGTTGTGCTATGACATCAAGCATGATTTGTCTCTCACCCAGAGACAGTCCTTCTCTGGGTAGGCAGTGCTTTCCTAGGTTCTCAAAGGACCTTCTGTCAGCGCTGTGAGGGCACAGAGAATTCAGCACTTGCCTTGCCAGACTGGGAGGACTTGCTCAAGACTGGTCTCTGTGAGCTGGACTCCTTCCAGACCCTCAACAGAATGACTTTGATCTGTGTTTATTTTCCTGTGAGAAATGACACCAAAACTGACCAGTTACCTGACTTGAATCATGTCAAAAATGAAAGAAAGCCAAATGCAGGCTGTAGGTACACAGTTTGAGATGGTTTACAAATGGAGAACAAACAGCAAAAGTGAAGAAACGGGAATATAGAGAAAAGTGCCTTCCTTAATTGGCTCACACAACAGATGAGTAACAGGAAATGCTGGAAGGAGGAGTTAAATGCTGACAAGGGGCCATCTCAGGAAAGATCTCTATCAGACGGAGCTCGCTTCCTTTCATTCTGGGTTCTGAAAACTAAAATAAGTAGCCTTGGTTCCAAAAGACCGATTTTCTTAAAGGGCAAAGAGCAAATATATTAAAGTGTTCTTGGTGCCTTTGGCAAGTGATCTAAAGGGAAAATCCTACTCCTTCAGGGTTGATATGCACAAGTGTGTCTGCCAGCATCAGAAAAATCTTTTGGCTGAGCCAAGAGTCCAGTTTGACTTCTCGGAGCATCTGTTTCCTAACTTAAAATTAAGGTAATGCCTTCATATAGTTGTGGTAAAAAGGACATGAGACAATATATAGTAAATAATGCTTGCTATATGAGCATTTTTTGCAACAGAATTCCTCTCCCTCCCTTTGATCCAACAATGTAAATTTCAGAATAAGTGAGGCAGTTAGCTACTCATATGATTTAACTTTTTAAAGGACTATGTCTTAGTATTTCATATTTCCAACCTGATGCGTATTTGCCCAGGTATTCTTATGCATACCAGCTGAGTCACCAGGCAAGTCCAAGAATACTGGAATGGGTAGCCTATCCCTTCTCCAGCAGATCTTCTCAACCCAGGAGTTAAACTGGGGTCTCCTACATTGCAGGTAGATTCTTTAACACCTGAGCCACCAGGGAAGCCCTTTTAAAAGACTGTGTCTTAGTATTCATATTGCCAGCCTGATGCACACCTGCCCAGGTATTCCTATGCAACCATTTGTTGAAAGACTTCTGGCTGGTCTTTCGGAAGCAAGGAGCCTGAGTCAGAGAAAGTGGAGATTCCTCAAAATTCCTCTTTAGGAGAAAAAAAATTATTATGGGATGTCTGGTTCTCTTGAAGGAGGTGGCCAAAACCATAATTCAGACATCACATCAAGGGTCAAATATATAATCTATAGTGCAGAATGAAAAATGCTATCTCAGGATCTGTATTTCAAAAAATCAAGGTAGAAGATGAACAGGTTGAAGGTACTAAAATATAAAACTTTTCCTTTAAAAAAGTTTATTATTTATAAAACATACTAAAGATAATAGTGGTGTGACTAGTGACATAAACTTATTAATTGCAAAGAATAATATTTATGCCACAATTTTATATAAGGTAAGACATACTTTATTTGTGTGATATTTTCATTGATCACAACAATTTTATGCCTTGCTTTTCTGAAAATTCATTTCTCAGGTCACCAAATTCATACTTTTAGTAACTTTATTTGCAATATATATTGAATGTGGCATCAGTCACTCTTAGCAAATGCAAAATCACAAATGATTTTTGACAATATTTATTTCTCAGAAGGATCTTTCTACTGATGCAACTCTTAGAGAGCTATTAAAAAGGCTTTTATAGGTTGTGACAATACTGATAAAATATTTCAAAATATAACTTATAGTATATCTAGAGATAATGATTCTTACACAATTTTTCTAAAAGATTTAACTCTTTATGCAATCAATTTTCACTAATTATCAGAAAAATGCAAACCCAAAACAATGAGATACCACCTCATATGTGCTGGAATTGCAATTATCAAAACAATGAAACATAACAAAAGTTGATAAGGATGTGGAGAAAAGGGAAATTTTGTGCACTTTTGGTGGGAATGTAAATTGCTACAGCAATTATGGAAAACAGTATGGTGGTTCCTCAAAAAATTAAAAATAGAGCAACCATATGATCCAGCAATCCTGCCTCTGAGAATATATTCAAAAGAAAGTATCTCAAAGGGATATCCACTCCCATGTTCACTGCAGCATTATTCATAATAGCCAAAATATGGCAACAACCTAAGTGTCCATCAGCAAATGATTGAATAAAGAAAATATTAAATATATATATGATGTGTATATCAGTTCAGTTTAGTCACTCAATTGTGTCCGACTCTTTGCAACCCATAGACTGTAGCACCCCAGGCTTCCCTGTCCATCTCCAACTCCCAGAGCTTGTTCAAACTCATGTCCATCAAGCCAGTGATGCCATCCAGCCATCTCATTCTCTGTCATCCTCTTCTCCTACTGCCTTCAAACTTCCCCAACATGAGGGTCTTTTCAAATGAGTCATCTCTCCTCATCAGGTTGCCAAAGGATTGATGCTTCAGCTTCAGCATCAGTCCTTCCAATGAATATTCAGGACTGATTTCCTTTAGGATAGACTGGCTGGATCTCCTTGAAGTCCAAGGGACTCTCAAGAGTCTTCTCCAACACCACAGTTCAAAAGCATTAATTCTTGGGCACTCAGTTTTCTAAAGAAAACTGGTCTGACTCTCACATCCATTCATGACTACTGGAAAAGCTATAACTTTGACTAGACGGACCTTTGTTGCCAAAGTTATGTCTCTGCCTTCTAATATGCTGTCTAGGTTCGTTATAGCTTTTCTTTCAAGGAGCAATTGTTTTTTAATTGTATATATGTGTACATAAGTGTATGATACGTATGATCTATACTTATATGTATGATATGTGTATATATGTCATATGTACATATATGTGATATGTAAATATATACACATAGTGGAATATTATTCAGCCTTAAAAAGAGAAAAGCTTTGCCATTTGCAGCAACATGGATGAACCTAAAGAACCTTCTGAAAAATGAAATAATTCAGACAGAAAGACAAACATGATTTCACTTGTATATGGTGCTCAGCCTTCTTTATGGTCCAACTGTCACATACATATATGACTACTGGAAAAAATCATAGCTTTGACTATATGGACTTCCAGTTGGGCTTTTTAAAATGAAAGTATGTTAAAAATATAAGATCATACAATGGCTTTTAGATGTTTCCTCTGCCATTTCCTGCAGCTTGTGGAGGTCATTCAAGAAACTGAAAATGGCTCCATGATTTTTATGTGATTTAAAACATCTGTCCATGTATTCTACCACTGAATCTCTAATTATGATGAAAATTAGCTTTAAAATTGTCTTGGTCATCAATAATTAGTTCATCTGAAGCATTCTATAACAATAATGTCCTTTTACATCAAATATTGTAATTATTAATATTAGCTTCTACTTCTAAGCCTGTGGATATTTGCTTGACTGTGTTGCTATGATTTTCAAAATCAGAGATTCTAAAGTCTTTCTGTGTGTGTGTATGTGTGTGTGTGTGTGTGTGTGTGTGTGTGCGCATGCACATGCTCATCCTGTCCAACTCTTCTGCTACCCTGTGGACTATAGTTCACCAGGCTCCCCTGTCCATGGGATTTTCCTAGCAAGAATACTGGAGTGGATTGCCATTTCCTACTCCATCTAAAGTCTTTCTACTCCATTTTACTCTCCCTAACAAGTTACATGAAATTAAAAAATGCTTGTTCCTTGGAAGAAAAGCTATGACCAACCTAGCAGCATATGAAAAAGCAGAGACAAAGTTTACCGACAAAGGTCCATATAGTCAAATAATTCTAATATAGTCAAAGAATTCTAATAACTGCCTTATAGATCTTATTGCAATGGTGATACATACATTTTTTTCATTGAAATGAAGCTCACATAACAAATAGTTAACTATCTGAAACTGTACAATTCAGTGGGATTGAGTGCATTCATGATGTTGTTAAACTACCACTTCCCTCTAGTTTCAAAACTTTTTGATCTCCTGAGAAGAACACCCCATACCCTAAGCATTCATTCTCTGCTTCCCATTCCTGTACCTGGAAACCATCAATCTGCTTTCTGTCTCTGTGAATTTACCTATTCTAGACACTCCATATAAAAGAAATCATACAATACATGACATTTTGTGCCTGGCTTCTCTCAGTTAGAGTAACGCTTTCAAGTTTCATCCAAGTTGTAGCATGTATCAGCACTTCATCCCTTTTTAGAGCTGAATAATTGTATGTGCAGACACACTTTGTTTATCTCTTCATCCACTGATGGACAGTTGGGTTGTTTCCACATCTTCACTATTGAGAATAGTGCTGCTATGAACACTCCTAGCAAAGTATTTATTTGAGTACTTGTTTCCAATTCTTGTGTATATATCTAGTGGTAGAATTGCCGGTTCATACAGTAATTCCTTATTTTTTTTGCGGAAGTACTAAACTGTTCTCTGCAGTGACTACACTTGTGCCTACTCCATTTTACTCTCCCTAACAAGTTACATGAAATTAAAAAATGCTTGCTCCTTGGAAGGAAAGCTATGACCAACCTAGCAGCATATTAAAAAGCAGAGACAAAGTTTACCGACAAAGGCCCATATAGTCAAAGTTATGGTTTTTCCAGCAGTCATGTATGGATGTAACAGTCAGACCATAAAGAAAGCTGAGTGCTGAAGAATTGATGCTTTTGAGCTGTGGTGTTGGAGAAGACTCTTGAGAGTCCCTTGGACTGCGAGGAGATCCAACCAGTCAATCCTAAAGGAAATCAATCCTGAATATTCATTGGAAGGACTGATGCTGAAACTGAAGCTCCAATAGTTTGGCCACCTGATGGGAAGAACTGACTCATTGGAAAAGACCCTAATGCTGGTAAAGATTGAAGGCAGGAAGAGAAGGAGACAACAGAGAATGAAATGGTTGGATAGCATCACCAACTCAATGGACATGAGTTTGAGCAAGCCCCAGGAGCTGGTGAAGGACAGGGAAGGCTGACATGTTGCAGTCCATGGGGTCACAAAAAGTCAGACACGACTGAGCAAGTTACAAAAGTTTCTGTTTCTCCACATTCTTGTTAACACTTGTTTTTCATTTTAAGTTTGTTTTTTTTTTTTAATGACTATCCTAGTGGGTATGAAGTGATATTCATTGTGGTTTCCATTTGCATTTCCTTAATGACAGTGTGTTAAACATATTTTCAAGTTCTTATTGGACATTTCTATGTCTTCTCTGGAGAAATGTCTCTTTAAGTCTGAATCCCTGATGAATGAGACTTCAGTTTCAGCCACAGTGGAACAGGTGGTTTGAACCAACTCTCTCACTAACTTGAAAACATAAAAACACCCCAAAATGATGAGATAATAGTGTGTAGACTAAAAGACTCAAGATAGTAAAGATGTAAAGAAATCACCACACTTAAACCAAAATTCTCTACAAATTTGTTGCAAGTCCAGCAAAACTCCCATTCTTTTTTCTGAAATTGAGGAATATATTCTCAAATCCATTTTTAGATGATGTGTTCTAATACATGGGGCTTCCCAGGTGGCTCCGTGGTAAAGAACCTGCCTGCCAAGGTGGGAGACATAGTTCGATCCCTGAGTCAGGAAGATTCCCTGGAGAAGGAAATGGCAACCCACTCCAGTATTAATGCCTGGGAAATCCCACGGACAGAGGAGGCTACAGTTCATGGGGTCGCAAAAGAGTCAGACACAACTTAGCAACTAAACAACAACAAATACATAAGACTGATTAAGCTATTCCCCTGTCTTACACCTCTGAGTGTCTCCTCATTTCCCTCAAGGCAAAATACCAGCTCCTCAACAGGACTCTCCTGGCCTGGCTCTGCCTCCTTCTTCAAACTCAACTCATCATTTTGTCACCAGAAAGTGGTCACGGTAACTTCAGGCTCTTTTTAGATGCTGTTTGTTCTTTCTGTAGCATCTTCATTTCCTGAAATCTCCGAAACTTGTCTCTCACAAACTCATTTCAGCTGTCGCTTGCATACAAGGCAGCTTTAGCAGCTTATACTCTGAGGGTTCCTGCCATTTGTACTGAATTCTACAAAGCATCTATTACCTCTCTGAACTGTGGGCATTGGCTGACTTCTCTGTGTCTACATTTGACAGTGGACTCTCTGCATGTGCCCAACCAGCAAGCAGCTTTCACATAGCAGATGCTATTAATAAATAATTGCCTAAAGGGTGAACGAATGGATGAGGGAATGCAACAAGTGTATTTTTATTTGTCTTCCATGCCCTTTGGACACAGAGATGGAGAGAAGGAGTGATTTTCTGCTACCAGATCGCCAGTCTTACCCCTTTTAAGAATTTTAGTTGATTAAATTCGTACCTAGATATCTGTCTTCCATGTATTTGTCCATCTAACACATATTTGTTAACTATGTTCCATGTGTGTTATTAGATTGAGCCATGTGAAACTGTTGACATTAGACAATTTCTAACCATTTTCATATAGTTCAACTTCCCATAACCTTTGTAGGGGAAACTGCTTCATTGCTCATAGACTACAGGAAAATGAGGGTATGAACAGAAAAAAGTTCTGACATATAGTGAGTACTCCTAAAATAATTCTTTTTTTTTCTTTTTTAATTTTTTTAAAAATATGATAACACCTTTACAGGAGACTTGGAAAATTTAGAACAAAGTTATATATAGTTCCACTATGTATTACAATTATTTTTAAGTAGATAAATTTTTAATTGGAGTTTCAATAACAAACTCTCAAAAATTAATAGAATGAATATACAGAAAAGTAGAAGGGTACAGTAGACCTGAAAGACGCCATGAACTGATTCAACATAATTAAGATTTATATAATTTTCACATAACAATAGGATGCAAATTCTATTCAAGTTCCCAAAGACTATAAACTAGGAGACAATGGAACATATCCAGGGACACAAAGTGCAAAAATTCACGATCTAAAGGTATTGAAACCATAAAGTCTGTTCTCTTCTCACAGTGGAATTATGTTGGAAAGAAAATGACTATCTTTTAAAGGTTAGATCAGATAAAAGCCAACAGCTCTTGAATCAGTAAAATGTTTGCCTTTCATTCACCTGTAATCAATTAGTTTGTAAATGGTAGTTCATGAAAAGCCAGTTTTATCCAAGGCAGATAATGGAAAGCAACAACAGCTATAAACCAATGCAGAAAGCACCTGCCCAGTCTTGCCTGCTCAAAAATAGAATGGGAGTATCCTTTAAAACTAAAATACTCTGAGTGTAATACTTTATTGAAGACGTAATGAATACTGACAATATGACAGATGTTTTAGGTTGACTAAGAGCAGACCCTGTTCCTGCTTAATGAATCTGCGGTTTGAATTCTACATACATTGCAGAGAGATGATAAAAATACACTGGAGGGAAGGTGGATGCCTGTGATGGAGCAGTCCCCAATGGCTTCTATTGCAAATGGGTCTGCAGGAACCTCAGGGCTGGTTTCTGCACAAAGCCAAGAGAAACGAACTTAAAAAGGTGTTTCTCTTGTTAAAATCATACCATAATAGCTCTCTGAATTCCCTCCCAGCCTACTGCCTCATGCAAACAGCTGGAAGCCTTCGAAACTGGTCTGTGTGCCCTCTTTTTATACCCTTCATCCCCCACCAGAGTGCTATGAAAACTGAATTAGGGGTTTAAAAAGGCTGTTTTTCTTCCAGCCTAAGTAGGAGGTTAAGAAAGCTAGATTACAATATGTATTTAAGGACCCAAGAGGAATTAGAGGAACAGAGCTTCCACAGGTATAGACTGCAGTTGAACCAACACATGTCTGAGCACATCCAAACACTCAGTCAACTGTTTTAGGACTGAAATGTCAGAATTAGAAAGTCCTGAGCTTGCATCATGGTGTCTTAATTAAAGTATGGTGTGTAGAACTGAAGTCTTAAGGTCAAATTCTTGTTCTGTCACTTCATCATTTTATGACCTGTATCTCACTGGGCTTCAGTTTCTTTATTGAGAAAAGTGGAGAATAATGCCTATCACGAATGGTGGTAAATATTAAATAAGATAATTGTTTTGAAATATTGAAGCACAATACACAACATGCAGGAACATAATTAACTGTTGTTGTTGTTTAGTTGTTAAGTCATGGTCAACTCTTTTCTGACCCCATGGACTGTAGCCTACTAGGCTCCTCCATCCATAGTATTCTCCAAGCAAGAATACTGGAGTGGGTTGTCATTTCCTTCTTCACGGGACCTTTCCTACCCAGGGATCAAACCTGCATCTCCTGCATTAGCAGGGGAATTATTTACCACTGAGCCACCAGTGAAGCCCCAACTGAATGAATACCAAGCGTCAATAAATACGAGCTGAGTTCAAAGTTACTGGAAGTAAGTCCACATCCCCCTAGAATAACTATCCCTCGGCTCAGAAGCTTTTGTACACTTACTGATTGAAGTTCAGTGAGTTAGGTGTGACAAGAATGACAATTACAAAGAGGAAAATTCATCTGACTTGAATATGAATTGTTCCATTACTGTAAAGGGTCTATTAGCCCCACACTACAATCTTTTGTGGGCAGAAGGATTGCCTGGCGGTCTAAAAGTGCTTAAAATTGCTCCTCAATTGCATCCATATTATTAGGTTATTATCATGAAACTCTTCAAGATCGAACATAGTAATTGAAGTGTACACTCTCCTAACACCTGGTGCATGTGTTATGAGAACATTTTACTCTCACTTGCCTTCCACATTTTCTCCATCACATAAAGTTCTGCTCCTGACTTAGATGAGCAAGTAGCAAAACCTCTCTAAGCCCCACATTTTTCATCTTAAAATAGGTATGCTGCTGCTAAGTCACTTCAGTCGTGTCCGACTCTGTGCCACCCCATAGATGGCAGCCCACCAGACTCCCCCATCCCTGGGATTCACCAAGCAAGAACACTGGAGTGGGTTGCCATTTCCTTCTCCAATGTATGAGAGTGAAAAGTGAAAGTGAAGTTGCTCAGTCATGTCCGACTCTTAGCGACCCCATGGACTGCAGCCTACCAGGCTCCTCTGTCTATGGGATTTTCCAGGCAAGAGTACTGGAGTGGGGTGCCATTGCCTTCTCCTTAAAATAGGTATAAGGATAGAATTATAAGGAATAACTAGGATAAAATACATAAAAATCCTTTGAGTGTTTGGGACATGTTCAATACTCAATAAATGACAGCTACTATCATTGAGATATCGAAAGTAAGTAAATCTAAATACAAATTCTTACTCCATAATTACTAGTTCTGTGACCCTGGGTAAATTAAACTTTATGATCCCTTGTTTTCCCATCTGTAAAATGAGATTAATCATACTAACCCTATAGGATTGTTATAAGGCCTACAGAACATAGAGAAAGGCCATTGCTTTCATGGACTTCAAGGATCTTTTTGGTTTTGTTTTCTTTTGTAGTCCCCTGTATCAGGGGCTCTGAGTTTATCACCCTCCAGGACATCCTTGAGAGGGTTATTGATGAATAAGGGAGCTTCATGAGCAGACTCCAAGATCACAAAATGAGTTCAGATAAGGATAAACCATTTTCCACAACAATATCACAGTCTCAGATTTCTTCCTTCTTTATCTCATGAGCACGTGTGTGTTAAAAGGGGTCAGCTCACACTTATGTCTGCTGCTCAGCTATTCCTCAAGCTACGAAGCTTTGGCTCAAGGCTATAAAGTAATATTAAGTTCTGACAGTTTAAGGAAGCATGCCCGGAAAAATAACCAGAGCAGGAAAGAGAGAAAAAGCATTAGAATGGTGCAGATGGGTTTTGCAGCTGGGTAGCAGAACATTAGCATTAGACATAGGGAAATGTTGACAGCGGAGCCCAAGTTTCCCTTCACACAAAGGTTAGCATCATTTCAGTGTGAATAAAATCGTGCTGAAGGTATGATGTTGCTTATGCCGTACACCGCTCCTCCATCCTGAAAGGTTTTCAGTTTGGCAGCGTTTTCCCCTCTGCTAATCCAAGTCTTCTTGAAAAATGTCATTCTGCTTGAATTCTCATAGCTCTGCCCCTCACTCAGGCACCTGGGATTTCCGGATCAAAGCCGCCGATCCAGCAAAAGTAGGAAGCAGCGGGTGTTGGAGAGGCGGTTCATTTCTGTAGGTGGCCAAGTGGGTTAATTTCAAAGAAATGTCAACTAGTTTCTTGACTGCCTGTTTCCCTTGGTTTGCTTTTTCTATGTAGGCAAGGAAGTCTGTCTCTGGCATCTTCTCTTGGCTTATCAAGGACGTAGGTGCCTCACTCAGAAAAGGGCTCAGCTTACAGCTGCTTTTTTGCAATGAATAGGGAAGATAAGATGGGATGTGAGGGGGAGTTAACCATCTCCTTACCATGTGCATCGTCCCCTTAGAAAGCCCTGTGAGATAAGGGACTATGGAAGGGACTTACTTTACTTTTTGTTGAGTTTCCGATCGTAGCCAAGCTCTTTGCAAGCTTGGCAAGTGAAATAAATCGCTTAAAGATAGAGTCAAGAAGTGAAGGAACTCTCAGAAGAAGCTGCTTCCAAATCTCATTCTTTTTTCCTTGGACCATAGTCAGGACCACCTGGGACAAGCGGAGGCGGGTGTGCCGGGTACAACATCCTGGTGGCAGGACCTTCATTTAAAACACAGGATGCCTTCTCCCCCAAACTCCCTTCTATCCAGACTGCCACATAACGTGAGTAGAGTTCCCTGTGCTATAGAGTAGGTCCTTATTTGTTATCTATCTTAAATATAGCAGTGTGGATACATGTATATGTATAGCTGAGTCCCCTTGCTGTCCACCTGAAACTATCAAAATATTGTTGATTGGCTAGGCTCCAATATAAAATAAAAAGTTTTTTAATTAAAAAAAAAATCCAGTATAATCTGGTATAATTCTACCCATCTCAAAGTGTTTTCTGGACTTGAGACTGACTTAGATGCTGCAAACATTTCTATGAGCAACAAAATAATTGTATGTTTGGGAGGAAATACTTTTATGCAATTTGTTGTTTATTCTAAGGCTTGTACACAGGTATGTAGCTTATTTAAGGCATTTAGGAAACTTGAGTGGGGGGACTTTTACTATAGAATTCTCGGGAGCCATTTTAGGTAACTGTCAGAGAGCATCTTGCAATTGGTTATGTTTTAGAAAAGCGTTAAGCTGAAGAAGCAAACTCACAAGCAGAGTAAGAGAAATTCTTGAATATGAGAAAGTATTATTATTCACATGCAAGGAAAATAGTCCAAACTCATCCAGAGCTGCCCAAATGGTGGAGAAGAGGATGGAGTGGAATGTGAAGCCCTACTGTTGGAACACCCACCTGACTGCCCTTTATCTGATGTCCACTTGATCTCTTTCCTCCATTCTAGCTCAGTTCTCCCCACCATACTCACACTTACGAGAAGAGACTTTCTAACACAAACCTGACAATATCACTCTTATTATACTCAAAGTGGGATTTCATTAACTACAGGATAATGTCCAAAGCAAGAAGGATCTTTACAAAGCTGATTGCAGCCATCCAGCCCAGTCTTTTTCATTAATTATTGTAAATTTCTCCTGAAGTAAACTTAATGAAAAATAAATAACCATCTCAAATAAAAGGATTATATTGAGGTGAAGTGCCTCTGTGGTGTTGGAAAAGTTATTTCACCTCTCTGTGCCTCATTCTGCTCCTTGGAAAAGTCAGGTAGCAGATTACTGAAACCTAACAAAAAACTAAATCTCATATAGCTCTCATTTTTGAAAAGCATATGATAAAGTAAATCTTGAAAGTACATCTCTTTCCTCAAGATTCACCCTCTACCTCTCTCGTTAAAAGCTCCATAAATCTATTGTTGTTCTGTGGATAACACATTTGAGAGTACATTCTGAGTTAAAATACTTCTCAGACCTCTTTAAATTCTAGTTTCTTATTTTTCTGGGAAGACTAATAGAAAGCATGCTGAGTAAGTGGTTTCATTAGCTATCAGCAGAAAGGCCTATAAACTGAAATCTATATCTAGCTCTCAAAAGGAAAAGAAGGGGAAAAAAATCAACTGACATAAATCCTGTAAAATAGTGTCATTTGCATATTTTATTTCAGTTAAGGAAACCAAAGCTTAGAGGTTGAATGCCTGTCAGTGTCATGAACAGTTGGTAAAACTAAGAACGCTAGTCAGAGAGAAAGATTATGTGCCCATTTTAGGACTCCAGAGTCCCATTTTTGGCATCTATAAAACACCAAATGTTCCTGAAGTCCCTCCACATCCCCCTTTTCTTGAAAGAAGATTCCAGTGGGTGTATATCCAAAAGAACACCAATTTCAGTGAGAGCTCATGCCGACTCAAAAGGAAATTTGCTGAAAGGCTTGAAGGCTAAAAGGCAGATTCAGCTTACTTAGATTGATCAGCAAACAGCTAAAAATTATGGTAGAAACTACAAGGGGAAAAGAATTATTAAGCCTGAAAGTTTCTGTTGTCATTAAGTTGTTGTTGCTGTTTAGTCACTAAGTTGTATCTGACTCTTTGTGACTCCATGGACTGCAGCACATCAGGCTTCCCTGTCCTTTACTATCTCCTGGAGTTTGCTCAAACTCATGTCCATTGAGTCAACAATGCCATCCAACCATCTCATCCTCTGTTGCCCTCTTCGTTTGCCTCCAATCTTTCCCAGCACCAGGGTCTTTTCCAATGAGCCGGCTCTTGGCATCAGGTGGCCAAAGTATTGGAGCTTCATCATCAGTCCTTCCAATGATTATTCAAGGTTGATTTCCTTTAGGATTGACCGGTTTGACCCCTTGCTGTCCACTGAACTCTCAAGAGTCTTCTCTAGCACCACAGTTCGAAAGCATCAATTCACTAGTGCTCTGCCTTCCTTATGGTCCAGCTCTCACATCCATACATGATTACTGGAAAGACCATAGCTTTGACTATGTGGATCTTTGTGAGCAAAATGATGCCTCTGCTTTTTAATACACTGTCTAGGCTTGTCATAGCTTTTCTTCCAAGGAGCAAGTGTCTTTTACTTTCATGGCTGCAGTCACCATCAATAGCCCCCCCAAAAGAAGATGCGTCTTCTGTGTGCATCTAGTTGACACCATCAGAGCTCTCCTTCCATAGGAATAGAGTGATGTTGGTGGACAGGAGCCCTGGGAAGAGTTAGCATCTTTTGTAAATGAAAAGATGCAGAAAATGTGACAGGAGGAAACATAAAAGTATTGGCACCATGGGGCAATAAAAGCACGGCTGACAGAGGTGAGATGTGAAGTGCATGAGAAAGGCAGGAGACGGGCCTCCAAGGGCAGAGGTCCCTTTGTATCACGCTGGCAGCTGTATAATAAAGCCTCATTGTTCATCCAAGTTCAGAGTCCTTTTTGCTTGTATGGGGTTATATGTTAGACAAGGAGCAAGGAAAAGGACAACTAGCCACTCTGACTTCTGTTTCCCAGGAACACGAAGAAGGCGGCTCCCCCTCATAAACAGCTGAGCCCTTCTGCTCTCCTCACCTGTGGGAGCTGGAAGGAGGTTCTTTCACTGCCTGGCTGTGTGTGTGCGTGTCCTCCAGGTCCTTTAATAAAAAGGAAACTCTGATAAACAGCTTGCCTGTGATCATGAAGCACCAAGGTGATGAAATCCAGAATGAAACCTAGACACTCAGAAACCAAAGCCTGTGTGTTCTCTACTGCAGGGATTCTCAACCCTGGGGAGAATTGAAAATACACTACCCAGACAAATTAATCAGAATCTCTGGGCACTACCCTGGTGATCTAGTGGTTGAGAGTCCACCTTGAAACTTGGGGGACACAGGTTCAGTCCCTGGTTGGGGAACTAGGATCCCACATAACGTGGAGCAACAGAGTCTGCACGCCACAACTGCTGAGCACTGCTCTATAAAATTAAAAGGTTGGCCTTGAGGAACGTTAAAGTCTCTCCCAGCTCTGAAATCTGCTGACAATTTCATATCTTAAAAAATATTAAATGATATAGCTATGACAGAACTGTGTGGCACATAATTTAATAAATGGGAAATGCCTATATACATAGGTTTTATATATATCAGTTCAGTTCAGTCACTCAGTCATATCTGACTCTTTGTGATCCCATGAACTGCAGCACGTCAGGCCTCCTTGTCCATCACCAACTCCCGGAGTCCACCCAAACTCACGTGCATCCAGTCGGTGATGCCATCCAACCATCCATTCCTCTGAAATCCCCTTCTCCTCCTGCCCTCAATCTTTTCCAGCATTAGGGTCTTTTCAAATGAGTCAGCTCTTCGCATCAGGTGGCCAAAGTATTGGAGTTTCAGCTTCAACATCAGTCCTTCCAAGGAACACACAGGACTGATCTCCTTTAGGATGGACTGGTTGGATCTCCTTGCAGTCCAAGGGATTCTCAAGAGTCTTCTCCATCACAACAGTTCAAAAGCATCAATTCTTCGGCACTTAGCTTTCTTTATAGTCCAACTCCCACATCCATACATGACCACTGGAAAAACCATAACCTTGACTAGATAGATCTTTGTTGACAAAATAATGTCTCTGCTTTTTAACATGCTGTCTAGGTTGGTCATAACTTTCCTTCCAAGGAGTAAGCGTCTTTTAATTTCATGGCTGCAATCACCATCTGCAGTGATTTGGAGCCCAGAAAAATAAAGTCTGACACTGTTTCCAAATCTATTTGCCATGAAGTGATGGGACCAGCTGCCATGATCTTCGTTTTCTGAATGTTGAGCTGTAAGCCAACATTTTCACTCTCCTCTTTCACTTTCATCAAGGAGCTCTTTAGTTCTTCTTTACTTTCTGCCATAAGGATGGTGTCATCTGCATATCTGAGGTGATTGATATTTCTCCCAGCAATCTAGATTCCAGCTTGTGCTTCTTCCAGCCCAGCGTTTCTTATGATGTACTCTGCATGGAAGTTAAATAAGCAGGGTGACAATATTCAGCCTTGATGTACTCCTTTTCCTATTTGGAACCAGTCTGTTGTTCCAGGTCCAGTTCTAACTCTTGCTTCCTGACCTGCATACAGGTTTCTCAAGAGGCAGGTCAGATGGTCTAGTATTCCCATCTCTTTCAGAATTTTCCACAGTTTATTGTGATCCACACAATCAAAGGCTTTGGCATAGTCAATAAAGCAAAAAGAGACATTTTGCTGGAACGCTCTTGCCTTTTTGATAATCCAGCGGATGTTGGCAATTTGATCTATGTTCCTCTGCCTTTTCTAAATCCAGCTTGAACACGTGGAAGTTCACAGTTCACGTATTGCTGAAGCCTGGCTTGAAGAATTTTGAGCATTACTTTACTAGCATGTGAGATGAGTGCAATTGTGCGGTAGTTTGAGCATTCTTTGGCATTGCCTTTCTTTGGGATTGGAATGAAAACTGACCTTTTCCAGCTGTGGCCACTGCTGAGTTTTTCAAATTTGCTGGCATATTGAGTGCAGCACTTTCACAGCATCATCTTTTAGAATTTGAAATAGCTCAACTGGAATTCTATCACCTCCACTAGCTTTGTTCGTAGTGATGCTTCCTAAGGCCCATTTGACTTCACATTCCAGGATGTCTGGCTCTAGGTGAGTGATCACACCATCGTGATTATCTGAGTCATGAAGATCTTTTTTGTACAGTTCTGTGTATTCTTGCCACCTCTTCTTAGTATCTTCTGCTCTTGTTAGGTCCATACTATTTCTGTCCTTTATTGAGTCCATCTTTGCATGAAATGTTCCCTTGGTATCTCTAATTTTCTTGAAGAGATCTCTAGTCTTTCCCATTCTGTTGTTTTCCTCGATTTCTTTGCATTGATCACTGAGGAAGTCTTTCTTATCTCTCCTTGGTATTCTTTGGAACTCTGCATTCAAATGGGTATATCTTTCCTTTTCTCCTTTGCTTTTCACTTCTCTTCTTTTCACAGCTGTTTGTAAGGCCTCCTCAGACAACCATTTTGCTTTTTTGCATTTCTTTTCCATGGGGATGGTCTTGATCCCTATCTCCTGTACAATGTCATGTACCTTCATCCATAGTTCATCAGGCACTCTATCAGATCTAGTCCCTTAAATCTATTTCTCACTTCCACTGTATAGTCATAAGGGATTTGATTTAGGTCATACCTGTATGGTCTAGTGGTTTTCTCCACTTTCTTCTATTTCAGGCTGTATTGGGCAATAAGGAGTTCATGATCCAAGCCACAGTCAGCTCCTGGTCTTGTTTTTGCTGACTGTATAGAGCCTCTCCATCTTGGCCGCAAAGAATATAATCAATCTGATTTTGGTGTCGACCATCTGGTGATGTCCATGTGTAGAGTCTTCTCTTGTGTTGTTGGAAGAGGGTGTTTGCTATGACCAGTGTGTTTTCTTGGCAAAACTCTATTAGCCTTTGCCCTGCTTCATTCTGTGTTCCAAGGCCAGATTTGCCTGTTACTCCAGGTGCTTCTTGACTTCCTACTTTTGCATTCCAGTCTCCTATAATGAAAAGGACATCTTTTTTGGATGTTAGTTCTAGAAGGTCTTGTAGGTCTTCATAGAGCTGTTCAACTCCAGCTTCTTCCACATTACTGGTTGGGGCATAGACTTGGATTACTGTGATATTGAATGGTTTGCCTTGGAAATGAACAGAGATCATTCTGTTGTTTTTGAGATTTTGAGATTGCGTTCAAGTACCGCATTTTGGACTCTTTTGTTGACTATGATGGAAGTATATATGTATATTCTTCCCTGGTGGCTCAGCAGTAAAGTATCCTCCTGCAAAGCAGGAGAGTGAAGAGAGGCAGGTTTGATCCCTGAATGGGGAAGATCCCCTGGAGGAAGAAACGGCAATACACTCTGGTATTCTTGCCTAGGAAATCCCAAGGACAGAGGAGCCTGGTGGGCTATAGTCCATAGAGTCACAAAGAGTTGGACACAGCTGAAGTGACTTAACACACACACACACAAACACACACACACACATATACATATATATATGTGTGTGTGTGTGTATGACATATATATATATATACTGAAAATTATATCTGGATTCTGCTGGGTGTATGTGTGCTTTCTTTGTTTTCTGTCTATATTTCAGCCAGGAGGCAGAAAAAGACTCAAGGGCACTTGAAATTCTGATGGTGCTTGTAACTTTTGCTCATGTGGGCTGCATATAAGGAGTGTAGAGACCCGAGTCCTGGGGGTACAGGTAGTGCCAACCCTCTGTTCTAACACGTAACAGAAGCATAACCACACCAGGATTTAACTTCTTCTAGATTCTGATTCCCCATCTATAAAATTGGAACAACAACTCCAAACTTAGAAGAGTGCGAGAAGGCAATGAGTTAAACAGTCTCATGCAATGTATAGTCAATGACTTTTTATTATGTGGCTATTTTGTGACAGGGCTACCCAGGTGCCACTCATGGTAAAGAAGCCACTTGCCAAAGCAGGAGACTTAAGAGGAGGGTTTGATCATTTGGTCAGGAAGATCCCCTGGAGGAGGGTATGGCAACTCACTCTAGTATTCTTGCCTGGAGAATCCCATGGACAGAGGAGCCTGGGCTACAGTCCATGGGATCACAAAGAATCAGACATAACTAAAGAGACTTAACACGCATGCATTTCCGGACATTCCAGGATCACTAATGAGAACACAGAGGTGAGAGGTGAGGAAGGGATGGAGATAGAGAACAGTTTGCTAGAAAATATTCTCTTATTCTGTATTTTTACCACATACTCTGAGAATTAATTAATCCACATTCTTGGGTAAGAAATATGTATAGCTGGTGTGTTTGTGAGTCCCAAAACAAACAACAACAACAAAAATCAGTAAAAAGAGAAACTATTCACAGAAAGAAAAGGTCGTGATTTTTCTCAAAATCATGTGAACATTTAGCTCAACGGTTCTCAAAATGTGATCCAGAAATATACTGGCATCTCTATGACCTCTGCAGGGCATCCACAGGTCAAAACTGTTGCCATGACAAAATTCTTTACTGACTCGTATTCTCTGCGGGGTCACTGTGGGCTTTTCTAAAGCCTCCATGATGTATGACAACATCACTGATCTGATGGCCAATAGAATGTGTACTGGTGCGTTCCTGTGTTAAAAAAACAAACAAACAAAGCAAAAACCTCAACTTTGGGTCTTCCCTGGTTGCACAGTGGAAAAGAATTTGCCTACCAAAGCAGGAGAGATGGGTTCGACCCCTGATCTGGGAGCAAGCCACGTGCCATGGAGCCACTAAGCCCATCCGCTACAACTACTAGAGCTTGGGAACTCAGTCCACGGGCCTCAACTACTGAAGCCTGAACCCTAGAGCCTTGGCACTGCAACAAGAGAAGCGACTGCAGTGAGAAGCCCATGCGCTGTAACCAGAGTAGCTCCTTCTCATCAGAGCTAGAGAGAAGCCCTCGAAGCAATGAAGACCCAGCACAGACATAAATAAAGAAATAAAATAAAATTTTAAAACTCAGCTTTAATTTCTGGTATAATAAATATCAGTAGACACAGCCCACATAAAACAAGGGTATCTTGAAATTTTTAATAGTTTTTAAGAGTGGAAAGGATTCCAACACCAAAAGTTTTCATAATTCCTGTTACAGCTCATCCAGTAAAGTCCATATCAGCATATACTTTAGGATAGTAAGAAAAATCTATAAGCCAAGCTTCTGTATGTGACCACACACCTTCCATGTTCATTCCACATCAGTACCTCTCAGTCATGATGGTGAATTTTACTCAACAAGGAGTTTTAAAAACTACCAGTGCCTTGAATCACAAGATCCCCTCCCCAAGACATTCCGACTTAATAAAATGGGGTTTTGCCAATGGACCAGGAGTTTTGAAAGCTCCTCGGATGATCCTGTTTTACCGCAGAATTTGAGAACCATTGTTGTAGGGAGGGTGATCTGATCAGAGGAGCAAACTCTCTAATGGGCAGGATGAGCCCACTTAGACTCCCAAGGCTGAACTCAGGTCAAAAGTGAAAGTGTCAGCCACACAGTCGTGTCCTACTATTTGCGACCCCATGGACTGTTGTCCACCAGGCTCCTTTGTCCATGGGATTCTCCAGGTAAGAATATTGGAGTGGGTTGCCATTTCCACTTCCAGGGGATCTTCCCGATCCAGAGATGGAATGAATCTCCTGAGGCTCCTGCATTGTAGGCAAATTCTTTACTGTCTGAGCCACCAGGGAAGCTCAAACTCAAGTGGAGCCCTTTTGATTAGAACAATAAACTGTGGAAAATTCTAAAGAGATGGGAATACCAGACCACTTGACCTGCCTCTTGAGAAACCTATATGCAGGTCAGGAAGCAACAGTTAGAACTGGACATGGAACAACAGACTGGTTCCAAATAGGAAAAGGAGTCTGTGGAGGCTGTATACTGTCACCCTGTTTATTTAACTTACATGCAGAGTACATCATGACAAATGCTGGGCTGGAATCAAGATTGCTGGGAGAAATATCAATAACCTCAGATGTGCAGATGACACCACCCTTATAGCAGAAAGTGAAGAGGAACTCAAAAGCCTCTTCATAAAAGTGAAAGAGGAGAGTGAAAATGTTGGCTTAGAGCTCAACATTCAGAAAACTAAGAACATGGCATCTGGTCCCATCACTTCATACTTCATGGCAAATAGATGGAGAAACAGTGGCTGACTTTATTTTGGGGGGCTCCAAAGTCATTGCAGATGGTGATTGCAGCCATGAAATTAAAAGATGCTCACTCCTTGGAAGGAAAGTTATGACCAACCTAGACAGCATATTTAAAAGAAGAGACATTACTTTGTCAACAAAGATCCATCTAGTCAAGGCTATGGTTTTTCCAGTAGTCACGTATGGATGTGAAAGTTAGATTATAAAGAAAGATGAGTGCCAAAGAATTGATGCTTTTGAACTGTTGTGATGGAGAAGACTCTTGAGAATCCCTTGGACTGCAAGGAGATCCAACCAGTCCATCCTAAAGATCAGTCCTGGGTGTTTCTTGGAAGGACTGACACTGAAGCTGAAACTCCAATACTTTGGCCACCTGATGCGAAGAGCTGACTCATTTGAAAAGACCCTAATGCTGGGAAAGATCGAAGTCAGGAGGAGAAAGATATGACAGAGGATGAGATTGTTGGTGTGTGGTCACATACAAAAGTTGGCTTATAGATATTTCTTACTATCCTAAAATATAGAGGATGACGATAGAGGATGACATGTCCATTCATGTCAATGGACATGAATTTGGGTGGGCTCTGGGAGTTGGTGATGGACAGGGAGGCCTGGAATGCTGCAGTTCATGGGGTCACAAAGAGTTCAACACGACTGAGTGACTGAACTGAACTGAACTGAACTGATTTGATTAGAAAGAGGATTGTGAGCTCTTCCAGGCTGCCCTCCTAGGGAATTGTTTCAGAACCTGCTCCCTTGGACTGGGATGTGAGCCCAATGGTCTGAAACTTCAATTCTGGATTCTAGGAGCAAGCATCTCTTGGGCTCTGCCCCGGACACTTTCTCACTTTTTCTTGTTCCCGCAGTACTGTAGAAACTGAGCCCATTAGTAATCCCAACCCTCCTCGCTGTGCCCTCTGCTAAACTGAATTGATAAATTCAAGATCCACATGGAACAGAATCTTTTTTCAGTCTGTGAGGCCAGCACCCCTGCCAAGACCAAGTGGGCTGATTCATCCTACGGCAGTTCCTAAGCACCGCTCCCCAGAAATCACAGCCAGGCCTGCAGACTTGCTGTCTGTGTCAGGAGATAGAAGACACCTGGGCCCAATCCCATGGTTGTCATGACAGCCAAGTCTAAAATAGACTCTCAGACACAAGAGCTGTTTGGCTGACTCTGACCTACATGTAAGCATAAATATTATTTGTGTTGGAAAGGAAGCAATCTTCTATTTTATTCAGGGAGATAATTTAGAAACGCAGACTGTGGATTTGCTCCATGGAAATTTTAGAAAGTTTGAGAAGAGCTCCTAAATTGTCAAGATTATAATAGCTTGGACTTGATATAGGGTATAATTGTACAAAGTGACATCCAGGTTGCTGACTGCCACCTGACTGTATGTTCTGTGTTCAGTTTATGTTTAGAGAAACCCTATGTTCATAAGACTTGGGTGCAATATTAGTATTGATCCATCTTCAATATTGTTATCAATATTAGTATTGATCCACCTTCTGCCACCACCTCATTCTCAAGAAAAAAAAAAAGAAATGGAGACCCAGGAAGGAGGAAGTTGAGATCTTTGGAGCAAAAATGGAGGAGCCTAAGAAGGAGATTTTTACCTCTCTGGAAATAGTCTGAAATTATGAAATTCAAACCCCTCTCTCTTCATCTTGGTCCAGCTCCTAATTTTGTTATATTGGTTCTATCCTTTAGAGTTCCATAGTCAGCTACAACAGTTTTACAAACAGTAGTCCTAGAATCACTGTCTAGATTGTTCTACTAAACACTGTATAGTACTGAAGACACAGGCTCTGACCTGAATAGTGCCATCCAGCAGGCCTGAGCCACTTGTGCCTGCCTGGTGAGCATGTGACATGCTCCTGGTGTAACAGATACACTGCAAGTATATAAAACACAGTGGATTTTGAAGGTTTAAAATGAAAAATAATATAAAACATTGCATTTATAATTTTTATGTTGGTTGCATGTTAAAATGAAAATATTTTGAATGTATTTGACTAAATAAAAGATGCTACTGAAATTAATTTAGCCTACTCTTTTTTGCCTTTTGAATGTGGCTACTGCAGAAGGACATGGCAACCCACTCCAGTACTCTTGCCTGGAAAATCCCATGGATGGAAGAGCCTGGTAGGCCAGAGTCCATGTGGTCACAAAGAGTCAGACATGACTGAGCGACTTCACCTTCACCTCATTGCTTGTATTGGGCTTCCCTCAGTGGTGAAGAATCTGCCTGCTATTGCAGGGTATGTGGGTTCAATCTCTGGATCAGGAAGATCCCCTGGAGAAGGAAATGGCAATCCACTCCAGTATTCTTGCCTGGGAAATCCCATGGACAGAGGAACCTGGTGGGCTACAGTCCATGGGGTTGCAAGAGTCAGGCACGCCTCCAGCTAAACAATAGCAACAACATTTTGTATTAGGAGCTCCAGAGAAACCAGAACTAACAGGATGTATAGATAGATAAATTTATTGCTGAAATTAACTCTTGCAAAAATGGAGGCTGATTCTGTAAGGCAATTATCCTTCAATTAAAAAATAAATTAAATTAAAAAATAAAATTAATGATCCAGAAAAAAAAAAAAGGAAAGGAAATGGAGGCTGAGAAGTGCTGCAGAGTGCCATTTGGCTGTTGGAGACCCAAGAGAACCAGTGATGACTCCAGTCCTAGTCCAAAGAACTGATAACAAGGGAAGCTAATGGTGGAATCCAGTCTGAGATGAGATGCCCCAGCTCAAGGGAGAGGCAGGAGGGCAAACTCCTCTTTCCTCTGCATTTTGTTTTATTCAGACCTTCAACAGGTGGGATGGCACCAGGCCTCACTGGGGAGGGCCATCTAACATTAGTGCACTGATCCAAATGCTAATCTCATCCAGAAACACCCTCATGGACAAGCTCAGAAAGAATATTTATCTAGGGACCCCATGGCCAGTCGAGTTGAGACATTGACTTATCCATTGCATTGCTTCATTTTACTTTTTTAGTATGGTAACTAAAAGCTTTTAAATTATATATGTGGTCTACATTATAGACAGATGACAGAAAGAGAGATGATGTTCATGATGAAGATGAAGGAGTAGGAGGAGGAGATACAAATTTCTGCCTCAGTATCACCTTCTCAGAGAGGGTTGACCTAGCTGGTCCATAAAGGAGCCCTTCATTCACCATCATTCACTCATTGATATATCACACTTTTTGTTTTCTTTCTAAAACCTCATGGCATTTACCACTGTGAGATGAGCTTATCTGTTTACATCTTCAGCTTGTCTCCTCTCTTGGATGACATAAGGCTGCAAACCTTGTCTGACTTGGTCATCATTTCTTGTTCAGGAATTAACAGATGTTCAATAGACACCTTCTGGATGAATGCAAGCATGAAGGAATGAATTCTGAGCTCTCCATCATGCTGATTCTTCTCTCAGGCTCTCATCTTTCTTTTCTCTCTCTGATATGACTCATAAGTCATGAACACATGTATCTTTCCAAAACACAGTTAGTTAGTTCAGTCACTCAGTTGTGTCCTACTCTTTATGACCCCATGAACTGCAGCATGCCAGGCCTCGCTGTCCCTCACCAACTCCTGGAGTTCACTCAGACTCACGTCCATCGAGTCAGTGATGCCATCCAGTCTTCTCATCCTCCATCGTCCCCTTCGCCTCCTGCCCCCAACCCATCCCAGCATCAGAGTATTTTTCAATGAGTCAGCTCTTCTCATGAGGTGGCCAAAGTACTGGAGTTTCAGCTTTAGCATCATTCCTTCCAAAGAAATCCCAGGCCTGATCTCCTTTAGAATGGACTGGTTGGATCTCCTTGCAGTCCAAGGGACTCTCAAGAGTCTTCTCCAACACCACAGTTCAAAAGCATCGATTCTTCGGTGCTCAGCCTTCTTCACAGTCCAACTCTCACATCCATACATGACTATTGGAAAAACCATAGCCTTGACTAGACAACTCAAGCATTAATCTTCATATCACTTCAGAGCACTCTGCTCACCCCATGACAGGCCAATAAATTGAGAGATGAGTTGCTGGGGCAAGGAATAGCAATCTTATTCAGGAAGCCAGCAGATCAAGAAGATAATGGACTAGTGTCCCAAAGAACTATCCCACTTAAGTTAGAATCCAAGCTTCTTTTCTACTAAAGGGTGAATGGGGGAATGGTTGGTCATTGTAAACATGGTGTCAGAATCAGGCCCTGATGTTTCTGTAAACCTTAAAGAAGACAAATATTATTCTCTGTTCCTCAACTTTTTATCTCTGTATTAATGAAAACATGTTATACCTTTAAAGATCAGAGCCTTGAGAATGGTCTAGCCTGTATATTCCAGGTTATAGGCAACATTTTTAACTTGTAGCAAAAGCAATAGAACACAAAAATTAAAGAAACAGATGAATATGGGGTCAGATTTGTTCTCCTCTATTACATAGCTTCCTGTGATCCTACTGAATCTTGCACTTGGCACTGTCACCGTGCTTCTAGGTGGTTGTTCTTTTCTGTGTCTGCTCCTCTGTTAAGTTCATCTGGGGTAGAGACCATATCTCCTCTCTGAATTTATTACCAGAAAATCTAGCATCTTAACCAGCAAGCAAAGCAGATGGTCAGTGTCAGGTGACTTGGACTGAAATTTCTTCCTGAGCTAACTTATTGACTTTAAATGTAATTTATAACATCTGTGATTCTCCTTATCTATTAGATGAAGCTTTCCGGTACAATTTTCTTCTGAGTTATTTTGCTTTTATAAGAGTGTGTGTGTGTGTATATATATATATATATATATATATATATATATATATATATATGTATATATATATATATATTTGCACAAATGAAAACATATTCTGCATATTAACTTGCTTGCTTCACTTAACAATTTGTCATAATTCAATTTAGAGATCTTTTCATAGCTATGTTAAAGCTACCTCATTCTTTTTGATGATTGAATATTAATTGATTCTATGGATTATCATAACTATTAACTAGTTTCCTATTGATGGGCTTTTACATAATTATCATTCTTTAATAACTTCAAAATAAAGATGCTGTAACTAATAGCCTTGAATGTGTGATGCCTGTAGCAAATCTATCAGTAAGATAAAATTCTAAAAGTAGAATTACTGATTCAATGGGTGTAACTCTTTTTAAATTTTTATATATGTTGCCAAATAGTTTTTCATAGGTTTGTACTATTTAAATTCCCACTAACAATTCATAAAAGTCTATTTTGTTGCAAATACTCAACAATATAATGCTATATAAAATATTTTTATCTTTGCGGATCTGATAGGTAGTAAACATTACATCATTATAGTTTCTATTTGCATTTCTCTTATCATGAGTAAAGTTGAAAACATTTCCATATATTTACAGTCATTCATATATATTTCTGTATGAATTATCTTATCATATAAGATGTTCAATGTTGATATTTTCTTATCAATATACAGAAGTTCTTTATATATGAATGCCATTTTGATGTCAAATATTTTTCTTGGATTTTGTTTGTTTCATATAGTAAAATTTATGACTTGTGGAATTTTTTTTTAACTTGTAAAGGCCTACCCACTCCAAGATTTATTTTTAATTCTCTAATGTTTCCTTCTTTGGCATTGCCTTTTGGGGGGATTGGAATGAAAACTGACCTTTTCCAGTCCTGTGGCCACTGCTGAGTTTTCCAGATGTGCTGGCATATTGAGTGCAGCACTTTCACAGCATCATCTTTCAGGATTTGAAATAGCTCAACTGGAATTCCATCACCTCCACTAGCTTTGATCATAGTGATGCTTTCTAAGGCCCACTTGACTTCACATTCCAGGATGTCTGGCTCTAGATGAGTGATCACATCATTATGATTATCTGGGTCATGAAGATCTTTCTTGTACAGTTCTTCTGTGTATTCTTGCCACCTCTTCTTAATATCTTCTGCTTCTGTTAGGTCCCTACCATTTCTGTCCTTTATCGAGCCCATCTTTGCATGAAATGTTCCCTTGGTATCTCCAATTTTCTTGAAGAGATCTCTAGTCTTTCCCCTTCTGTTGTTTTCCTCGATTTCTTTGCATTGATCGCTGAAGAAGGCTTTCTTATCTCTTCTTGCTATTCTTTGGAACTCTGCATTCAGATGCTTATATCTTTCCTTTTCTCCTTTGCTTTTTGCCTCTCTCCTTTTCACAGCTGTTTGTAAGGCCTCCCCAGACAGCCATTTTGCTTTCTTACATTTCTTTTCCATGGGGATGGTCTTGATCCCTGTCTCCTGTACAATGTCATGAACCTCATTCCATAGTTCATCAGGCACTCTATCAGATCTAGGCCCTTAAATCTATTTCTCGCTTCCACTGTATAATCATAAGGGATTTGATTGAGGTCATACCTGAATAGTCTAGCGGTTTTCCCTACTTCCTTCAATTTGAGTCTGAATTTGGTAATAAGGAGTTCATGATCTGAGCCACAGTCAGCTCCTGGTATTGTTTTTGTTGACAGTATAGAGCTTCTCCATCTTTGGTTGCAAAGAATATAATCAATCTGATTTTGGTGTCGACCATCTGGTGATGTCCATGTGTAGAGTCTTCTCTTGTGTTGTTGGAAGAGGGTGTTTGCTATGACCAGTGAATTTTCTTGGCAAAACTCTGTTAGTCTTTGCCCTGCTTCATTCTGCATTCCAAGGCTTCAGCAATACGTGAACCGTGAACACCCTGATGTTCAAGCTGGTTTTAGAAAAGGCAGAGGAACCAGAGATCAAATTGCCAACATCTGCTGGATCATGGAAAAACCAAGAGAGTTCCAGAAAAACATCTATTTCTGCTTTATTGACTATGCCAAAGCCTTTGACTGTGTGGATCACAATAAACTGTGGAAAATTCTGAAAGAGGTGGGAATACCAGAGCGCCTAACCTGCCTCTTGAGAAATCTGTATGCAGGTCAGGAAGCAATAGTTTGAACTGGACATGGAACAACAGACTGGTTCCAATAGGAAAAGGTGTACATCAAGGCTATATATTGTCACCCTGCTTATTTAACTTCTATGCAGAGTACATCATGAGAAGCGCTGGACTGGAAGAAACACAAGCTGGAATCAAGATTGACGGGAGAAATATCAATCACCTCAGATATGCAGATGACACCACCCTTATGGCAGAAAGTGAAGAGGAACTAAAAAGCCTCTTGATGAAAGTGAAAGAGGAGAGTGAAAAAGTTGGCTTAAAACTCAACATTCAGAAAATGAAGATCATGGCGTCTGGTCCCATCACTTCATGGGAAATAGATGGGAAAACAGTGGAAACAGTGTCAGCCTTTATTTTTTTGGGCTCCAAAATCACCGCAGATGGTGACTGCAGCCATGAAATTCAAAGATGCTTACTCTTTGGAAGCAAAGTTATGACCAACCTAGATAGCATATTCAAAAGCAGAGACATTACTTTGCCGACTAAGGTCTGTCTAGTCAAGGCTATGGTTTCTCCTGTGGTCATGTATGGATGTGAGCGTTGGACTGTGAAGAAAGCTGAGCGCCGAAGAATTGATGCTTTTGAACTGCGGTGTTGGAGAAGACTCTTGAGGGTCCCTTGGACTGCAAGGAGATCCAACCAGTTCATTCTGAAGGAGATCAACCCTGGGATTTCTTTGGAGGAAATGATGCTGAAGCTGAAACTCCAGTATTTTGGCCACCTCATGCGAAGAGTTGACTCATTGGAAAAGACTCTGATGCTGGAAGGAATTGGGGGCAGTAGCAGAAAGGGACGACCCAGGATGAGATGGCTGGATGGCATCACGGACTCGATGGACATGAGTCTGTGTAAATTCCGGGAGATGGTGATGAACAGGGAGGCCTGGCGTGCTGCAATTCATGGGGTCGCAAAGAGTCAGACACGACTGGGTGACTGAACTGAAATGAATGTTTTCTTCTAGTATGGAGTTTCACTTCTTATGTACAAATCTTGGATTCATCCAAAATTTATTTTCTCATAAATTTTCAAGGAAATATCAGCATTACTGTTTCCAGATGGTTACCCAGTTGTCCTACACTATTTATAGGATAATTCTTTGTGTTTTACAATCATAATTCTCAAGCTTATTATGGTCTTAGTTCTATAGCTAAATGGATTCAACTATTCCTGTTATCCCCTTTATTATATTTCTCCCTTAACCCTCAGAAATGTTTTGAGGATAAAAGTGAGTGTCAATTAGCCAAGCACTGACAAAATACTCCATGATTTTTTCTCTATTGGAATTCTTGTTGAATTACTTATTTCAGTATATACTTAAGTTCCTCTTTTTATTTAATTAATAACTACTGTAATAATCCAAAAGCATAATTGCCACAGCATTTATAAGGCAGCTATTTAATTGCACAAGCTATGGAGGATATACCTAAGCAACTATTTAGGTTGGACACATGGAAGACCCACAAATCAATGAGCAGAAACTCTTCCTGCTGGGAGCTTGGCAGGAAATTCCACTGGCAGCAGCTCAACAACTAGGCAAATTGTTTGGCAATTTGGAATAGAGCTATAATGGACATAGAAGAAGAATATTGTGTAAAAAGTAGAAGAAAAATTTACCCTCTGTAAGAATTGAAGCAGGACTAATGTAAGTCATGTCCTTTAGTCTCAGCTTTAAGGATAAGGAAGGTTGCAACTGATGGAGTTAAGAGGGGTATCCCAAATGGGATATAGCATATTCAAAAGCAGAGACATTACTTTGCCGACTAAGGTCCATCTAGTCAAGGCTATGGTTTCTCCAGTGGTCATGTATGGATGTGAGGGTTGGACTGTGAAGGAAGCTGAGTGCCGAAGAATTGATGATTTTGAACTGTGGTGTTGGAGAAGACTCTTGAGGGTCCCTTGGACTGCAAGGAGATCCAACCAGTCCATTCTAAAGGAGATCAGCCCTGGGATTTCTTTGGAAGGAATGATGCTAAAGCTGAAACTCCAGTACTTTGGCCACCTCATGTGAAGAGTTGACTCATTGGAAAAGACTCTGATGCTGGGAGGGATTGGGGGCAGGAGGAGAAGAGGACGACAGAGGATGAGATGGCTGGATGGCATCACGGACTCGATGGACATGAGTCTGAGTGAACTCCGGGAGTTGGTGATCGACAGGGAGGCCTGGCGTGCTGCGATTCATGAGGTCACAAAGAGTCGGACATGACTGAGCGACTGAACTGAGCTGAAGTGAGGCTCTGCCAATGCCTGAAATTAGATTCTTTAATACCACTGTTGATCCTTCAACCTTCTTTAGCCTCAATATTCTCATTTGTTTTATAGTGTGGTTATGAGTAGTTTATACCAAGCATCTATCACAGTGCCAGGCTCACAGTTGTTAATGAAAACGAGTGAGAGCTTAGCCAAATTGTATTCAGAATGCCTTTTGGATGACTTGATGGAGTTATCCATAGAAAAAGGGTCTGGAGTTCACGAAAATTAGGGATTAGAAATAAAGACTTTTTAGAATCTACAGCATGTAGTTGATATTTGAAAATATGGATAAGATTCTCACAGGAAAATAATTCAGAAATATAGAGTTGGAACAAGTAGTCACACTAAGAAAATTGGAATATCTAAAAAATAGGATGAAGAAAATGAAAATATCTGTAATTTTGTCATTATAACTTAATCATTTTTAATATTTTGATCTACTTCTGTTTTTCCTATGCATATTGTTACTTTTTTTAAACCAAAAACTGTGTCATATTCCACATACATTTTGTAAAATATGGAATTCTGTGTGAAATGTCCAACATTTACTCAATAGACATCCATTGGGCACTCTTCTGTGTACTGGGCTAGACAGAAAATATCTTTGCCCTCTTAAGGTTTACATTCTAGTGGGGAAGAAAGATAATAAGCAGAAAAATAAAAATAGAGATGAGAGCCTGAAGGAATAAAAGACAACAGATAACTGGGGTGAAAAATGAGGGAAAAGGTGCTGGCTCCTTTGTACAGGGTGATCAGAATAGGAGATAACATTTGAGCTGACTCCTAAAGAAAAATAAACACAAGTTAATTAAAATGTGCTTTTATTTTTCTAACCTTTGTATTATTTGTGGTATATTTCAGATTTTTAGCTACCTAACTTGTGATTTCTTTTTTTTCCTTCTAAATAAATGTTTGCCTTTGTCTCTGGGGGAAAAAAAAGTGTAATTATCTGGTCTTGAAGATAACAAAGAGACAGACAAATGAACAGACAATCCTTCAGATCTATTTTAGGTGAAAAAACAGAGTGTCACAGGAACTGAGCTCAGAGGAGGAATATATCATTTAGGGTGATCTGAAAAAACAGATTAGATTAAATCTAAATCAAACCCTGATTAACCACATAAAACAAGTGAGACTGGATATGAAAAACAGAGGGAACGTGAGCCCAACAGTGTTTGTGTGAGTGTATGCTGGGGGGACAGTGTTGATGTCCATGAGAGATACAACATCTAAGCCAATTGTGTTCGGCTGTGTCTGACCCTTTGTGACCCTTTGGACTGTAGTCTGCCAGGCTCCTCCGTTCATGGGATTTTTCAGGCAAGAATCCTGGAGTGGGTTGCCATATCCTCCTCCAGGGGATCTTCTCAACTTAGGGATTGAACCCATGTCTCCTGCCTTGTAAGCATATTCTTTACCTGCTGAGCCATTGAGAAAGCCAAAACCATAGCTGAGAGGTACAGCATGTACAGTGGTGAGTAGAGAGAAAGGTATACCTGGGGGTAGAGAACGGGGTAAGATAAATTATTTTCAGAATATTTAGTGCTGATAATAATTTACAAGACTAATAAGGAGGGATCTAAAAGGTGTTCTAGAACCCACTTTCTGCTTATAATAATCTCAAAAGCCATCACACTCTTTCTTGATAAAAATTTTCTTCCTAATAAGCAAATTTTTCTCTCTGCGGCTTCCATCTGGCAACAAGGTTGGCTTCAGTTTTTATACAAAGATCAATTTCTCAAATAAATGTTCATCTTTCATCAAGAGTTTCAACTGCTGCTCAAATCTGTATTTCATCAAAGCTTTCTCATATATTGAAACAGATCTTCTACTTAGAGAGATAATGATCTATTCATGGAAAACACTTAGGATTCTTGGAATCAATTCTGAGCCTCATCCCAGCTCTAGGACTTACTAGGTGGGTAACTTTCGACTAATCATTTGAAATTCATGAGCCTCAAAGTCCTCTTGTGTAAAACAGGTATAACGATCAATCCCAATTTCACAGTTGTAGGAGGTCTGAAAAAATCGTGAATGTGAAAAATCCTTTGTGAATTGTTGATTTTTTTTTAAACCTTATCTTTCACCAGAGCTCAGAAAGGGAATTTATATTCCATTTGTGTTGATCTCTTTGTTACATAAATTCTCTTGAGCTTATTTATAATTTTTGTAAGACTAAATTATGAGAACTTCTAGTCCAGATCATAACATCCATAACACTACATCCATAACCTCCCTGTTTTCAAAGATGGTTGTGTAGTCATTCAGTTGTGTCAGATTCTTTGTGACCCTGTGGACTGTAGCCCGCCAGGCTCCTCTGTTCATGAGATTCTCTCCGGGCAAGAATATTAGAGTGGGTAGCCATTCCCTTCTCCAGGGGATCTTCCTGACCCAGGAATTGAACCCAGGTCTCCTGAGTTGCAGGCAGATACTTTACCATCTGAGCCACCAGAGATAAATTCTACTACTTCAATTTTAAGAGAGGGCTTTCTTCCTTATGGAAAGTTTCTTTGGTTAATCCATTTGTTGTAATTAAAGTGAAATAGAAACAGAGACCGCATCTTTAATATAACAGTATGAGATCTCTACTATAGATTGTAAAGAAGTGTTATCATCTGATTTTTTCACTATCCTTCCTCATAGTTGCATGCATGCATGCATGCTCAGTCGCTTCAGCCGTGTCCGACTCTTTGGGACACTACGGACTGCAACCTGCCAGGCTCCTCTGTCCATGAGATTCTCCAGGCAAGAATACTGGAATGGATTGCCATGCCCTCCTCCAGGCTGCCGCTGCTGCTAAGTCGCTTCAGTCGTGTCCGACTCTGTGCGATCCTATAGATGGCAGCCCAACAGGCTCCCCCGACCCTGGGATTCTCCAGGCAAGAACGCTGGAGTGGGTTGCCATTTCCTTCTCCAATGCATAAAAGTGAAAAGTGAAAGTGAAGTCGCTCAGTCGTGTCCGACTCCTAGCGACCCCATGGACTGCAGCCCACCAGGCTCCTCCATCCATGGGATTTTCCAGGCAAGAGTACTGGAGTGGGGTGCCATTGCTTTCTCCGGCCCTTCCAGGGGATCTTCCCAACCCAGGGATTGAACCACATCTTCTGCATTGGCAGGCATGTTCTTTACCACAAGTGCCACCTGGGAAGCACCCCTCATAGACAAGACATAGAACCAAAAGAATTTCTTTTCTAAAACCATCTTCATTATGATGACAACAATTATGCATTGCCTAGAAAGCAGTGTATTTTGTGTTTTATGTATATGATAATTTTAATCCCCAAAACAACTTTATATGTTGGTTATTATTAAATCAAAACCACACAGCAGGTGACTGAGTAGAATTTGGGTGCAACTTTGACTGCAAGACCAGATGACAAAGAAAGATCAACAGTGCAGATAATATTATTTGAAAAAATCACATACACAGAGTTGTATAGATAAAAGCATAGAATCGCTGAAATAATAACTGGATCAAAATTTAGTTTTTATCACAGAATGACAAGTACTTTAAACATAAGCAAATTTATTTAACTTCCTTGAACCTACTCTTCTTCATTGGTAAAATGAAAATAATGTCTGCTAACTTGTAGATCTTTTCTCATCAGAAACTTCTATAGTTTTCTGTTCCCTTGGGCTCTGTTGAACTTCTAATGTCAGAAAAAGCAACAGCGCCCAGCTTTTAGATAATCAGATATCATTGTTATCTTTCAAGAGTAAATAATATGGAAAACAGCTAGAAAATTTCTCGTCCAATAAATGGCAGGTTTGTTACCTTTTTAGCTGTGTCATAGTCTCTTAAACTTACTCTAGAATCATAATATTATGTCTGGAGGGGGCCTTAAAATTAAGAAGAAATACTACTAAAAGCCAAAACAGATGAACACTTCATCCTCCTTTCTTTAGACATTCAAATCAGTAGGAATGCGGTCTACTTCCAGGCAACAGCTTAATCACACAAATAGGATCGGATTCTAGAGAGAAAAATGTTCTATTCTTTATCAATAGTCCTGTCTAATTGCTAATTGCTAATAGTCCTATCTAACTGCTATTTTTTATTGAAGTATAGTTGATGTAAAATATATAAGCTGCAGGTATACAATATAGTGATTCACAATTTTTAAAGGTGATACTCCATTTCTTGTTATTACATAATATTGACTGTATTCCCCAGGCTGGACGATAGATCCTTATAGCTTATTTTGTAGAGAATAGTTTGTACCTCTTAATTTCCTACCCCTGCATTGCTCCTTCCCTCTTTCCTTTCCCCACTGGTGTCCACTAGTTTGTTCCCTACATTTTTGAGTCAATCCCTTTTTTTGTTGTATTCACTAGTGTGTTTTATTTTTTAGATTCCACCTATAAATGATATTATACAGTATTTGTCTTTCTCTGTCTGATTTATTGCACTTAGCATAAAACGCTCCAAGTCCATCCATGTTATTGCAAATGACAAAATTCATTCCTTTTATGGCTGAGTAATATTTCATTATATATATATATATAATTATATATATTTATCTTTATCCTTCTTTATCCTTCATCTGGTGATAGACACAACTTGCTTCCATATCTTCGTTATTATAAATAGTGCTGCTATGAACATTGGTGTGCATGTATCTTTTTGAATTAATGGCTTTTTAAAAATTCAAAACTAGCAATAAAATTACTCTGTTATATGGTAGTTCTATTTTTAGTCTTTTGAGAAACCTCTATACTGTTTTTGCAGAATGCCATGTATGTTAGGTACGGAGAAGACTCTTGAGAATCCCTTGGACTGCAAGGAGATCGAACCAGTCCATCCTAAAGATCGGTCCTGAATATTTATTGGAAGGACTGATGCTGAAGCTGAAACTCCAATACTTTGGCCACCTGATGTGAAGAACTTATTCACTGGAAAAGACTCTGATGCTGGGAAAGATTGAAGGCAGGAGGAGAAGGGGATGACAGAGGATGAGACAGTTGGATGGCATCACCAATTCAATGGACATGAGTTTGAGTAAACTCCGGAGTTGGTGATGGACAAGAGGCCTGGTGTGCTGCAGTCCATGGGGTCAAAAAGAGTCGGACACAACTGAGTGACTGAACTGAACTGAAAGCAGTAGCAGTATTTTTTTTTTTTTTTTTTACTGGTAGCAGTTTTTATCTTAGTCACGGTAGTAGTAACAGCTGGGACAAATTAACCTCCGAAGTTCAGTGGTATAACCAAACAAAAGTTGGTATTTTTTCTTACATAAAGAGTGAGTATGAGTGTTCCTGGTATGTAAAATTTTTGGTTTTGTTCTTTTTTTTTTTCTCACAAGGCAACTCAGCAATCTAAACTCCTTTCATTTGAAGGCTTCACTAATCCATAAGACCTCATTACCACACACCCAGCTGACAAAGGGAAGAAGATGGAGCTTGGAGAAGGCACAATCTTCCTTCTTGAAAAGCCTTAACCCAAGCGATACATCATTTCTGCCATTGTCTGAAAGTCAACCAAATGGGATTCCTAATTGTAAGAGAAGCCTAGAAGTTTATTCTACCTTTGATCCCTGGAATACAAAGAGGCACAGATTTTGGTGAGCAGGTGTAATCTTTGTCCTCAGAGGTGTTATGTCTCTTTTATAGATGATAAAATGGAGGCTCAGAAAGATAATGTAATTTATCCAAGATCATGTAGCTTATAAATTATAAAACTGAGGCTTGAAACCAAGTACATCTGACTTCTAGAAGACAAACCAGAGGAGGCTAGCAGAGTGGTTAATATTCTGAAAACTATCTTGAATTTGCCAGATTTAGCCAATAAAAATACAAAACAATTAAATTTGCACTTTAGTCAATTAGTGAAAATATTTGAGCATAAATATGTTAATGTTTTTACCTGAAAATACTGCATAAAAGGAGTGTTGTTAAGAATTACAAAGTGCAAAGAATTTTACGTGTGAAAAAGACATGGAGATGAATATGCAAAACATATTTTTAAGTATTTCATATAATAAACCAAGAAAATACAATGCTTGAAAATTATAAGAACTCTGTCCTTGACTCAGTTCAAGAAGGAATTGCCAGTGAATTAGGGATGCTCTTCAGCTGAGCTTCCTGTCAGTGAAAAGTACAGAATGAATTGTCTCTGAGGAACTGTCTGAAGACTATGAAGATTGTCTTTTGTTTCTGGGAAATATTTGGATGTAATAACCTCATATGTAACATGATATTCTGAAAAATTGCTGCAAATATTGGGTGTGACATGGGCAAAGTGTAAATAGACAACCATTCTAAGATGCCCTAGAATTATATATAAGAATAAAGATTAAATATTTACATTCTCTAAAATGTGAGCTCGATTGTGAAATCACTGACCAGACTGAATGAATCTTTTTACTCATAGCCTTTCCCCTGCCTCTTACCACTTCTGATCCAGATACCAAAAGCTCTCCAGCTCCTGCCTATTTAATTCTCAGGACAATCTACCAGGTATTATCTGCCACATGTTATAGATTAGAAGAATGAGGTTCAGAAATGTTACAAGGGTGCATTTCTCATCAGATGGGAATCCTGTGAGTCCTTCCGTTGAAATTTTTTGAGTCCTGATCTCCTACCTCTCCATTAAAGTAATTAAATGACTATCCTCCCCTCTTGCCTGCCCTTTTCCCTATTGCACCAATCCTAGATATTAGGATATGCAATCCAGGATTGCAATCCTGGATATTACAATGATTTGCAAACAAGGTCTTTAGACAAGGAAGAAGATGGCCCTACACCCTGGTAGCAGAAGGCATGGATGCAGGGAGGGTGTGCAGCAAACTTGGCAAGAAGATCAAATCCCCCTCTTCCTTTGAAGGATAACCTAAACCAAAGCCATCTGAATGTGATAATCATCTGTAAGTAAAATATGGCTGGTAAGAATTTTGGTTTTGCTTTTTCATTTTTGTTTTTGAGTTAGAATGGCAAGTAATATACTGTCAAATCCCCAGCAGATGCAGTCTTTGGCAGTGGCATAAATAAAGACCTTCATCTTTGCATTAGAGCTGATTAAGCAATGATTCCCAGTCATCAAGAAGTATTCCATTAAGCTCTAACATTCTCTAATAATTTACTCAGTATGCTTTTCAATACGTGGAAAATCCACATGAGTTTTCCATTCAAGCACCGCTAGGATGACTCATCCTTTTATTTTAGCAACAGTTCAGAAACAAATGGAGAGAAGGTGTATGTCAAGGGGACAGGAGAGGTGGGAGGGTGGAAAGGACCAGAAAAGTGCCAGAATCATCTTTCATTGCTGAAGAGTGAAATTTGTGATCAGAAAATTTAAATACTAACCTTGGAAAAAGAGGAAGCGGCACTTTTGGTTTGAAAGAGGCCTATTCATAGAATAGGCAGTTCAATGAAGTTTGAGCAATCTAATCTGATGATTTCAATCAAGACTTTATTGAATCTGGACTCCCTGATCATTCTTAAGAACAATTATTAACAAAAACTACAATGCTCACCTTTGTGTTCTTCATCTGTTTATATCTACATTGCCTTATCAAATGAGCTCATGCTCGTTTATCTTTGACAGAAGGAGAACTGTTATTTTAGAAACATTTTAAGAAACCCCTGCAGCTTCCTTAGGCATGATCAGAGAACCCATCTTTCATTGGGAAAGTTGCTTAAATTAAGTATCACTCTTAACCCCCAGCACCTATAGTTTAAATTTTGTCTCCCTGTTTTGATTATTTACTCACGTGTGGGCTTGAAATCAACCATATCAAAATTAAAGCACTTGATTATGAATTATTCAAAATGCCTCCCACATATTATCAGCTAAATTTAGGTGACTAAATTTATGTGTTAACTGAAAGAATTCTGGGAAAAATTAGGAAACAATTTCTAGCCATTACTATCTAAGAAACAGTGGCTACTGTGTTAATTCTTTTGTGAAGCACTCAGACAAGAATGATCTTTAATGGCTTCAATTGTTAGCAAGCTGCTTTTGTATTAGTGGCATAGCCCTTTTCAAAGGTTTCAAAATGCTCTGCAGTCTTTGTTGGAGACTTTGAAAGTAACACACTTTGGAGTCAGGTGGACATGAGTTCAAATCCCAATGTGATCTCCAATGGCAAGATGGTGCTGGGAAAGCTGACATCTTTCTTCCTGTGTTACAACTCTTGATGATGAGTAAAGTTAGCATCTGCAAAGAACCCAGCAAAGTGCCTTACATGTAGAAAATGCATGGTAAATATTTGTGAGAAAAATGTTATATGATACTTCAGAGTTTATACAACAGTTCATGGATTATTTCTCCTACTCACCACTAGTTTGCATAGCCACTGGAGAATTATCAAGGCTGATAGTATCAGAAAACTACAGTTACTATACTAGAATGAAATAATAGATAAAAGAAATCAAAAAAGAAATTAACATAGTCAAATGCTAATACAAGCTTTTTTAAAAATTTTTAGCAGTATGTCACATGCATCAAAAACAAAAAAAAATTCACTATTAAAAAAGCTCTCAATTAAAATACTAAGAATAAAGCATAAAATTTTAAAACATAATTTTGATATACAGCTGAGTCTGTTTAAAAATAAGAAAAATCACAAAAGACCAAAATTAAAAGAGAAATAGAAGTTAGAGTGCTAAGTTTTTTGCTGAATTCAAGGCTACTGAAGTAGCATTTGCTGACCCGATTAAACTAGACCCAGGAGATGTGACAGCTCCAAAGGGAATTCATTGGGTTTTATAAGATGATGAACTGGAGCTGAGACCTGCTGTCACAAAAGACTGGCCTCTTGTACTTAACAGAAATGATGAACCAGATAATATCCACCTAGCAGTAAAGACAGACAATGAAGGGCTTTTTTACCTTTCTTGTATTTAGGAAAAAGTCCCTTCTAAGAATTCATAAGCATAGCAGATATTATGGGGCATGGAGGAGGGATAGTGACCAGAGGTGAAACATTCTAAGGTCTTGCTATTGCAGAGGAGAGCAGAAGAAGTGCTTAACTATATATTTTGTAAGATAAGTATACATGTTACTGCTTTAATAGTAAGCACTGGAATGTAAAACATGTTTATAACTTCAAAAGGAATAGAAAAGTACAAAAAGAATTTTTTTAAAAATCTTGACTCCATTAAGAAAAAATCATAAAGAGCAGAAAAAAGAATAAAAAATAAAATATCAAATATAAATTTGATTGTCAGTAATCACAAGATATAAATTAACTGAATTTGTACTTACAGAACAGAGGTTACAAAACTAGATTGTTAAAAATCAAAAGGGGATCAAATCAGATGGTCTCAAATGATTGATATGATCGTAATAAAATTTTCAGTGCTATGTAGAAAATAAAATAAGTCTCTTGGAAAATAAAGCAGAAAGATAAAAATCTAGAAGATAATAGAAGTTGAACGAGACAATTAGAGGATCAGTTTAGAAAATCAAACATCCAAATTCAAGAAATTCCACAAACACAGAGAACAAAGAAAACAGAGGAGATGAAAATGTCAAAGTACAGTCTCTAACCACAACATCATTAAGCTATAAATCAATACTGAAAAAGTATCTAAAACATCCCAAATATTCAGAAATGAAACAACTTCAACATAATCTCATTTCAAAGAAGAAATCCCAAGGAAAATTTTAAAATAATTTAAACTGAAATGATAAAAATACAACATGTCAAAAACTGTGGAATGCTGTTAAAACAATGCCTAGAGGGAAATGTGCAGTATTACATGCTTGTATCAGGAAAGAAGTAACAAGTTAATGAAGTTTCCACCTAAATAAAAGGGGGAAAAAAAGAAGAAAACAAAGTCAAAAAAAAAAAAGAAATTAAAAAGTAAATTCAAGACCAAAAATAAATGAAATATAAGAAAATGTCAATGGAGAAGCTCAATGGAACAAAGTCAATTGTCTGAAGACACCAGTAACGTTGATACAGCTTCTCCATAGATGAGACAAAACAGAAAAGACTCATGAAACAGGAATGAGAAAGGGTACATGTCGGTGCTGATCTAAGACAGCACATGGCTCAGTGGAACAGAATAAAAAGCTCAGAAATACACTCAACGTTCAGAAAAATACTCGCACGTGTAATGGATATACCACATATGTGTGCTAAGTCACTTCAGTCCTGTCTGACTCTGCTACCCTAAGAACTGCAGCCCGCCAGGCTCCTCTGTCCATGGGATTCTCCAGGCAAGAATACTGGAGTGGGTTGCCATGCCCTCCTCCAGGGGATCTTCCAGACCCAGGAACTGAGCTCATGTCTCATGTCTCCTGCATTGGCAGGCAGGTTCTTTACCACTAGCGCCACCTGGGAAGCCCAGTGGATATTTCTCGCACAACAGAATTGGTATAGAAAATCATAAGAAAAAGTTGCCGTTGTCTATTGATGATATTGCAAGAATGCAACAGACAGGGTGAGAGTACTACCCACAGCCCCTCAGGTACGACTATATGGTACCATCAGTCTGCCCTCACCAGCAACATGAGGACTTTTTCAAGCAGTGGAAGCTTAGTCTACCTTGCAGCGGCCATGCAGAGAAGAGTAGAAATAATACTCCCTCAACTAGGGGCTACTATGAGTTGGTCTATAAATGTTTCAGCTCTCTCACCATTCAGGTTGATAAATGGATCAATCTGATTGCATTGGCTCCCACAGTCCCCCTGTGGGATAAATCTCTGATTTCTCACAGTGGGATCAATCTCTGATTTCTCACAGTGGGATCTAGTTTAATCATGTATTTGTTATCAGATGCCTTTCCCTCCTGGTTTCTTCCCTAAATCCTCCCCAGATTTATTTTTTAAGTAAATTACTTGTTCTCTAATCATTTTCTTATGGTCTTTGGAGTGGGCAACTGGGATTGTTATTTTGTGTTTAAAAACTAAAGAAGGAATAGAAGGAAAGAAGAAAGGAAGAAGTCAGACGACAGCAGAATAAATTTTTAAAAAGTAATCGAACTATCTTCTACCTATAAGAGACTTTGGATTTAAAGATAGAAATAGATTGAAATTAAAAGGGTAAAAAATGTAACCAAACAGTAACTAAAAGAGAGGTGGAATACTATAATTTCATTATGAAACTGAAATCTAAATTCTTAGATTTTAACTTAAAATTGTTACTAGAGACAATGAAGACAATAATAAAAGGATCAATCCATCAGGAAGGCATAACAATATACACCTAACAACAGAATTTCTAAACACACCAAACAAAAGGGATAGAATCGAAGGGAGAAATAGACAAGTCGACAAGTCAACAATACTCGGACATTTCAGTACTACCACACTTTGAATTACTAATATAAAAACTAGGATGGAGATCAACAGGAAAGAGAACACCTAAACTGCTTTGTAAACCAATCACATCCAATAGCATTTGCCTGCAATGCAGGAGACCAGAGTTCAATCTCTGGGTCAGGAAGCTCCCCTGGAGAAGGGAATGGCAACACATTCCACTATTCTTGTCTGGAGAATCCCACGGAAAAAGGAGCCTGGCAGGCTACAGTCTATGGATCACAAAGAATTGGACATGACTTAGCAACTAACACACACACACACCCAGTAATAGCATAACACATATCATTCTCAAGTAAAGGTGAAACATTCCTTATGATAGACCATATATTAGGCAACAAAACCATTCCAAATAAATTCAAAAAGATTGAAATACACAAATTGTATTCTCTGACCACAATGGAATGAAATTAGAAATCAATAACAGAAGAAAATCTGAGAATCTCACAAATGTGCAAAGATGAATAATACACTTATAAATAACCAATGCATCAAGGAAGAAATCACAAGGGAAATTAGAAAATATTTTGAGATAAGCAAAAACAAAAATATAGCATAACAAGATTTACACAGAGAACATAGTGGTTAGAGGAAAATTTAATTATAATGCATTATAGTTATAAATGGTATGTTTGGCCATGTTAAAGAGCAATGGAACTGCTAAACTCTGCTGGCAAAAGTATAAATTAAGGAGAAAAATGCAGTAACTAATGCATTTGAAAATCTGCTACCTTAAGAGGTCAGTTTTTATTCCAATCCCAAAGAAAGGCAATGTCAAAGAATGCTCAAACTACTGCACAATTGCACTCATCTCACATGCTAGTAAAGTAAGGCTCAAAATTCTCCAAGCCAGGCTTCAGCAATAAGTGAACTGTGAACTTCCAGATGTTCAAGCTGGATTTCGAAAAGGCAGAGGAACCAGAGATCAAATTGCCAACATCTGCTGGATCATGGAAAAAGCAAGAGAGTTCCAGAAAAACATCTATTTCTGCTTTATGGACTATGCCAAAGCCTTTGACTGTGTGGACCACAATAAACTGTGGAAAATTCTGAAAGTGATGGGAATACCAGACCAGCTGACCTGCCTCCTGAGAAACCTATATGCAGGTCAGGAAGCAACAGTTAGAACTGGACATGGAACAACAAACTGGTTCCAAATAGGAAAAGGTGTACGTCAAGGCTCTATATTGTCACCCTGCTTATTTAACTTCTATGCAGAGTGCATCATGAGAAACGCTGGACTGGAAGAAGCGCAAGCTGGAATCAAGATTGACGGGAGAAATATCAGTCACCTCAGATATGCAGATGACACCACCCTTATGGCAGAAAGTCAAGAGGAACTAAAGAGCCTCTTAATCAAAGTGAAAAAGGAGAGTGAAAATGTTGTCTTAAAGCTCAACATTCAGAAAACAAACATCATGGCATCTGGTCCCATTACTTCATGGGAAATAGATCGGGAAACAGTGGAAACACTTTCAGACTTTATTCTTGGTGGGCTCCAGAATCACTGCAGATGGTGATTGCAGCCATGAAATTAAAACACACTCCATGGAAGGAAAGTTATGACCAACCTAGACAGCCTATTAAAAAGCAGGGACATTACTTTGCCAACAAAGGTCTGTCTAGTCAAGGCTACGGCTTTTCCTGTAGTCATGGATGTGAAAGCTGGACTATAAAGAAAGCTGAGCACTGAAGAATTGATGCTTTTGAACTGTGGTATTGGAGAAGACTCTTGAGAGTCCCTTGGACTACAAAGAGATCCAACCAGTCCATCCTAAAGGAGATCAGTCCTGGGTGTTCATTGGAAGGACTGATGCTGAGGCTGAAACTCCAATACTTCGGCCACCTCATGCGAAGAACTGACTCATTGGAAAAGACCCTGATGCTGGGAGGGATTGGAGGCAGGAGGAGAAGGGGATGACAGAGGATGAGATGGCTGGATGGCATCACCAACTGAATGCACATGAGTTTGGGTAAACTCCACGAGTTGGTGATGGACAGGGAGGCCTGGCATGCTGCGATTCATGGGGTCACAAAGAGTCAGACACAATTGAACGACTGAACTAAAGAGTGGGTAGTCTATCCCTTCTCCTAAGATCTAGCACTCCCCTTCAAGGTACATATTACACATATGCACAAAAATATGTACATCATTTTTCAGATCAGCTTTTATTTTAATAGCAAAAAGTCAGAAATTACCTATGTTACCTCCAGAGACAAATAGATAAATAAACTGAAGACTTTGTATCCAACAGAATACTCAAGCAGTGGAAGGAAAAGAACAAAAGTTAATATTATCTACATGTTGTTGTTGAGTCATAAGTCATGTCTGACTCTGCGGCCCCATGGACAGCAGCATGTCAGGCTCCTCTGTCCTCCACTGTCTCCCAGAGGAGTTCGCTGGATTTGTGTCCATTAAGTCAGTGATGTTATCTAATCATCTCATCCTCTGCTGCCTCCTTCTCTTTTTGCCTTCAGTCTTTCCCAGCATCAGGGTCTATTTCTATGAGTCACATCTTCACATCAGGCAGCCCAATTATTGGAGCCTCAGTTTCAGCATCAGTCCTTCCAATGTACAGTCAGGGTTGATTTCCTTTGGGATTGATTGGTTTCATCTCCACACAGTCCAAGGGACTCTCAAGATTCTTCTCTAGCACCACAATTTAAAACACAAAATAGGGACCACCCTGGTGTCCAGTTGTTGGGGCTCTGCGTTTCCAATGCAGGGGGACACGGGTTTGAACTCTGGTTGGGGAACTAGGATTGCATGTGCTTCGTAGTGTGGCCAAAATAACATAAAAACCTAAAAAATGTAACTCAAAATAATGAAATTACTTTTAATCTATTTTTAAGGAGGAAGAGAACTTTATTTTTGTATGACTTTCTGAACACAAAAGAAATATTAATTTTACTTTTTTAGTTGGTGAGCTTGAACCACAGGTGAAGAGTTTTGAATTAATTTCTGTAACTGTCTAAAACTAATGAAGAAAGATAATGGAGATGCTCCAAAATTTGACTTGGAAATTACTTCGGCTTAGAAAAGCAAATCTATGGCACTATCACTTTTGAAAAAGAAAAGAAAAAGTTTTAAAACCTATTTGAAACAATAATTATTGTCTATTGTACATGAAACAAATAATTAACGCTCTTGTTTGTTTGTTTTTATTTCACCATACTGAATGAAAACCATTGCTATTCAATTTATTTTAATATAATTTAAAATGATTATCTTGGTTAGCTTTTTACTGATTTGAGATATTTCATTATTTCTACCTCAGTAGCTGTTTATAGTCATATGGAGGACTTATAAGATATTTTTGAGCTCTTTTGTTATTTTCTTACAATCAAGTCTCTAGCGTTTATTTTATTGCATATTTTTGGGGGCTCCAAAATCACTGCAGATGGTGATTGCAGCCATGAAATTAAAGGACGCTTACTCCTTGGAAGAAAAGTTATGACCAACCTAGATAGTATATTCAAAACCAGAGACATTACTTTGCCGACTAAGGTCCGTCTAGTCAAGGCCATGGTTTTTCCTGTGGTCATGTATGGATGTGAGGGTTGGACTGTGAAGAAGGCTTAGCGCCGTAGAATTGATGCTTTTAAACTGTGGTGTCGGAGAAGACTCTTGAGAGTCCCTTGGACTGCAAGGAGATCCAACCAGTCCATTCTGAAGGAGATTAGCCCTGGAATTTCTTTGGAAGGAATGATGCTAAAGCTGAAGCTCCAGTACTTTGGCCACCTCATGCAAAGAGTTGACTCATTGGAAAAGACTCTGATGCTGGGAGGAATTGGGGGCAGGAGGAGAAGGGGATGACTGAGGATGAGATGGCTGGATGGCATCACAGACTCGATGGACATGAGTCTGAGTGAACTCCGGGAGATGGTGATGGACAGGGAGGCCTGGCGTGCTGCGATTCATGGGGTCGCAAAGAGTCAGACACGGCTGAGCGATTGAACTGAACTGTGTGCAGAGAAAAACAAAGGAGTTTACTTTTTCAGATTTGCTTCTGAAAATCATCTTTTTGTCTTTAAACAGATCACAGATCCACATTGTTAAACATAGATGTAACATTACAGATCTAATCTAAATGTGAGCTCAGACCAGGGAATATAGTCACTGTTCAGTTCAGTTCAGTCACTCAGTCGTGTCCCACTCTTTGCTACCCTATGAACCACAGCACGCCAGGCCTCCCTGTCCATCACCAACTCCCAGAACTTGCCCAAACCTATGTCCATTGAGTCAGTGATGCCATCCAACCATCTCATCCTCTGTTATCCCCTTCTCCTCCTGCCTTCAATCTTTCCCAGCATCAGGGTCTTTTCAAATGAGTCAGTTCTTTGAATCAGGTAGCCAAAGTACTGGAGCTTCAGCTTCAGCATCAGTCCTCCCAATAAATATTCTGGACTGATTTTCTTAATGATTGACTGGTTTGATCTCCTTGCAGTCCAAGGGACTCTCAAGATTCCTCTCCAACACCACAGACAGTTCAAAAGCATCAATTCTTTGGCACTCAGCTTTTTTTACAGTCCAACTCTCACATTCACACATGACTATTGCAAAAACTGTAGCTTTGAAGAGATGGACCTTTCTCCCACTAGCCCTGCCCACAGAAGAAGGTAGTGAGTTATCAGACTGATGTGTCTGAAAAGTGAAGCAAAACATTCATATTCTTTCCTTTCTTCTTTCTCTTGGGAACCAGAAGATTCAGACATAACTGTAGCTTTGTTACTAGCATCCAGGTCTTGACACACTCACTGGTCTTTTGCTGCCCATTCTATAAGGAGGAAGATGAGTGTCACTAATTTTTTGGCATTAAAATCAGGAAGCACACTTTCCAGCCTAGTGGTGAGAATTTGATTTTCACCTGGCAAGTCTTTGTCTCATTTGTTGTTTGATTTAGAACTAAAGTGGGGGAAGAGGAGTGTTTTTTATTGGGGTCATTCAAAGACACTAATGATAATAGTATTTATTGAGAATTTTCTGCATGCCAGACACAATTTTAAAGTTTTTATATATTTCATGTAATCTCTGTAATGATTCAAAGAAGAAAAGACAGTCTTTGGGTTTGATAAATAGGACACAGACTAGCAAGGTCTATTTGCAGAGAGTTGAAAGTGAAGGGCAGAAAGTTGTTAATTTAGACCATTCAGGTCATTAAATATTTGCATATGAAATATGACTTTCGTCATTCTGTTTGATGATGACTTTTCATCATTCTGATCTCCCTTTTCTGGACTTTCTTCAATTTGTGAATAACCAACCCTTTGACTAGGCAGATGATACCATATGTGGTCTCCCCACCAGAGAATGAAAAAGATCACTTATTTTGAAATTTCTGAATTTCCATTGAGGCCACAGTAAGCTGCCTAAGTTTGACCTAAAGTTTTGTGAACATCTCATTCAGTTCAGCTCAGTTCAGTCACTCAGTCGTGTCCAACTCTTTGTGACCCCAAGGACTGCAGGCCTCCTTGTTCATCACCAACTCTCGGAGTTTACTCAAACTCATGTCCATTGAGTCGGTGATGCCATCCAACCATCTCATCCTCTGTCGTCCCCCTCTCTTCCTACCCTCAATCTTGCCCACTTGCCCAGCATCAGTGTCTTTCCCAATGAGTCATCTCTTCTCATCAGGTGGCCAAAGTATTGGAGTTTCAGCTTCAGCATCAGTCTTTCCAATGAATAATCAGGACTGATCTCCTTTAGGATGGACTGGTTGGATCTCCTTGGACATCTCATTACACACATATATAATGAGATGTATATATGTATATAATGAGCACGTATATGTATATATGCATATATGTATACATATAAATCACTTGAGCATTATTTGTTTTATTAAGCAATCAACCAACAGAATGCAAAAATATGCAAAGTTAATAATCAGCTCCCCATTCATTTTAATTTCACTCTTCTATTTAGCTGCTGTTATATCCCCAATCTGGGGTTACTAGGGAAAAGTATTTTTGTATTTTTAATTTTTAGTAGGTAGATCTAAATTAATTTTTAGTGAAAGTATCGCAATTCACATCCTCGTCAGCCCAGGAGTGCCTAGTCCTATACATCATCTTTATATATATATTTATTTCAGTTTGAGAGCTGAATATCATATTGTTTCTTTAATTTGTATTCATCTTACTACTAGAGAAAATTAATATCATGTGTTTATTAGGCATTTTATGTTCTCCTCTATAAAGTATTGTTTTAAATAGTTTGTCTCTTTTATGAGCTTGTTGAAGCTCTGTGTATATTAGAAAAGAAAAATATTTTCCTTTCATCTGTGATGTAAATATTTCCCTATCACTTCTCTTTTGATTCTTTTACAATTTGCCATAAAATTTGTATAAATTTTAATTTCTGTTTTTAAAATACACATTTTTTTAGTCCCTAACTTTTGACAAGCATCTGAGTGGATATAAACTTGGACATTTTCACAAGAATTCAGAGGCACTATCTTTAAAGATTCCCAAAGGGATCGTGGATCATGCTCACAGGTGCTATATGGAGTTCATATCACCGTCTTGCTCAGCAAAGAAACCGATGAGTCCTCTGGTCCCCTGACTTCTGTAACGTGCAAAGCACCAGAGGAGTCATGTCGGGCCTGAGGGCACTCACTCAGGAGCATCAGATAAGTCGTGGCTGAAGTTACAGCCACCCAACACAGTCATTCCATAAACTGCATCCTCTCTGCTGCTAAAGCAAATACAACAAATGGATTGAACCTGTCCTTCTCTTTAAACATCATCTTACAAATCCCAAGAATTATTTATTTTATGGTGGGCTGTGGGAAAACAACCTCTGAATGATGCATGTTTTTATATTGCATTTGAAAACTGCTCCCACAAACAACTCATTTAATCAGTCTTCAGAAATACCGGTGTGTTTGCAATCTCAAATTGAGAATTGAGATTTATGAAGGTGAGAAATGACAAATCCCAAATAAAATAAATAAGAGGTAGGACTAGACTAGGACCCAGGCTCAGAATGCTTTCCAGATACTTAAAATTTTACCTCAAAATTCTATGAGTTAAAAGGAAAGAATAAATATATTCTACTTATGCTCCAAAAATTTCAAAGAGGTACAATTCTGAAAGCAGTGTCCGGTGGAGTTTGGGAAGAGACCACGTCACTTCGCGTGGTTCCTTCCTCCCTGGTAGCTTCCACTTCTGCAGCCACGACTCACTTCAAGAGTCTTCTGAGTTTGGGTGCAGATCAAAGGTATCAGCAATCTGCTTCAGAGATACCTCAGCTTTAACTCTGAGTGAAATTAGTTTCCAACATAAATGTGATAACTCTTTCATCTTAGGTGTTCTGTGTTACCTAAAGTGTTCTTCCTCTTCTCTTTTGAAAAGGGTTTACTGAAGACAGAGATGCAGAACTTCAAAATAATAAAAAGTTATTTAGGAGAGGAAGAAAACACTCAACGTCAAACAGTTATTGTTGATCTATGGTTTAAATCTGTTTCAGCAGAGGCTGCAAAAGTATAAAGCATGAAGTCAAGGAAAGTACACGCTTTGGGTACATGCAAACATGGGACAAGCAGACCCCTGGCCACACCATTGTTCAGCTGCGCATGTGCGTTGAACCCTGATGCATATAGCCGAAACAAGTACAGAACTGCTACTATCATTTAATGACTTGTTACTAGGTTCTAGGGGATATGCTTTATGTGACTTATCTCACTGAATATTCACACAGCTCATAAGGCTTCATGAGCTCATTCGCAGAGCCCTTGTGAGGATTAAGAGCAGCAAAGCTCAAAGGGACTATCAGAGTTCCATCTGCAGTATATGGGTCTCTGCACAGAATAGACCTTTGGTGAACATTGTACTGGTGCAGAGTCGGAGATGTGCTAGTTTAGCGCTAGTTTATTAGAGCAAAAGAGAAGGAAAATTGGAATTAACCATGGAAATGTGATCTTTACTAACTATATTCAAAACTTCTTAGCTGTAGCGGAAGATAACTTTTTTTTTAATGAAGTTACAGTAAGAAATTCATTATACAGGATATAGTCGTTCTGGAAAGAAAAGTATTATTTAACACATTTCACATGTGATATGGTTCCAGATTGTAAAATGACTTTTCTGTATTGGAGTTCACTCAAATCCCATCTTGGGTACAAAGTGCTTACAAATATAGTTCTAAAAATATCCTTTTGTATTTTGGAATTTATAACTAGTCTACCAAATGACGGGGGAAAGAGTTGCAAGTTTGCAATTCTCTTCTTATTACTCCTAGGTGAACTGCTACAAAGCACATCATTTACTATCACTATTCTGCCAAATACATGACATTTTTGAAAGGCTCAAGGAAATTGAGTGTAGGATTGCTCAGGGACCTTACTCAATGAAATATCCTTTTCCCATATCCCACATCTGTTAAGAGTGGATGTTTCTCTTTCTGAACAGATATTCCTACATTCTTGAAGATTTTTTTTTTTAACTGATGATCCTGGATTTAGTTCCAGACTAAACCCCATTACAATCAAAGGGCAGCCATAGCACAGCCAAATGGTCTTTTATGGAGCTAACCTGTACTGAGGTCTTGGTGAACTATCTTTCCTGCAAGAAAATCTTTGTGTGTTTCGGTAGTTTGAGGAGAACTACAAATCCAGAGCATGACATGAAGGTATCACTTAATTTTTTAAAAAGTTCTCCCTTCTCCCAAATGGCTTTATTTTAGAGATGGGGTGTTGTGGCTTAGTTACTAAGTCATGTCCAACTCTTTGCAACCCCATGGACTGTAGCCTGCCAAGCTCCTCTGTCCATGGAATTTTCCAGGCAAGAATACTGGAATGGGTTACCAGTTCCTACTCTAGGGTATCTTTCTGATTCAAGGATCAAACCCACATCTCTTGCGTCTCCTGTGTTGGCAGACAGATTATTTACCACTGTACCACCTGGGAAATCCTAGAGAAACTGTACAACCAACCAAACCCAACACACTAGGGTCAGTGTGTACCAATTCATTAGTCAGAGGAAGTGTTTGCATTCATCAATTGTCTTTAGTAGACCTGTTTTACATAGTGGAGTACATTCTAGAAAGAGGTGATTTTTTTTTCAAATCTAAAATTGACAATAAGGAAGAGGCAGCCATTTTCACCTGATCCTTGATTTCCCTTCTATTAAAATTTTAAGAGAAGTTTTCAGGAAGAAGAGGATAGTGTCCTTGATTCTGGAATTTTTGGACTAATTGAGTATTGCTGCTAGTTTAGTAACACTAGCTTAGTACTGCTAGTTTAGCATTGCTGCTAGGTTAGTAACACTAGTTTAGTACTGCTAGTTTAGCATGAACTGCTAGTTCATCCTGCTAGTTTAATAGTACTGCTAGTTTAGTAATACTAGTTCAATGTAGCTACTAGTTTAGTACTGCTAGTTTAGCATTGCTACTAGTTTAGTACTGCTAGTTTAGCACTGCTACTAGTTTAGTACTGCTAGTTTAGCACTGCTGCTAGTTGAGTACTGCTAGCACTACCAGCTCAGGCATTGCCCTTCTGGAGTCTCTACTGCATGCCTCAGGTTCAGGGAGGTCTTTCCACTCAGTCTGGCCAAACTCTAATGTCATCAGCTCTGGTGTGGGCTCTGGGAAATATTCAGCTTACACATGTAGCATACTAGCAACAATAAGTCATAATAATGGAGACTTCTCCTTCTTCTGGAGGAGCTTTGATGTGCCAGGCAGTAACCTTTTATCTTCTGGATCCAGGAAGTTTCATATTGGCCTGAACATCCAGAGCAGGTGGGTCCAAAAATGGGGCTTGCGATAGTGACTACTTACTAAAGGATCAGAAAATCTTTTGATATCTTACAAAAAGGTGTACAAGTGCTTGGGAGCTGAATATTAGCCATAAGTACTTTCCTCAGTGAGCAAACTACGAAGCAAGGTCAAGGCGTCATAGTGGACACAGACATCAAGCTGTGGTTATTTGGGGTGTAGGGTGCAGACAGTTGGCACTGGATAGGGAAGATTAGTGCTGACCTTGATACTTTGCCCATGCCATAAAACCATGTATTTATATTCATCATTTCATACAAGCAATAAAAACTGGTAAAATAATTGAAAATGATTAAAGCAAAATATTTAAATTTTATTTTTCATACAACTTTTACAAGTTACACTCCACTTACAGTTATTATAAAATATTGACTCCATTCCCTTTTTAGAGACAATCCATCCCTGTGAGCTATCTTACACCCAACAGTTTGTACCTTCTACTTCCCGACCCCTACATTGCCCCTCCCCACTCTCTCCCCGCTGGTATCCACTAGTTTGTTCCCTAGATCTGGGAATCTGTTTCTTTTCTGTTATATTCACTAGTTTGTTGTACCTTTTAGAAATCCACATATTAATGACGTCATAAAGTATTTGCCTGTCTTTATCTAGCTTATTTCACTTAACATAATGCCCTCCAAGTCCTTCCATGTTTCTGCAAATGGCAAATTTCATTCTTTTTTATGGCTGAGTAACAGTCCATTGTACATATGCACCACACCTCCTTTATCCAGTCATCTGTTCATAAGCACTTAGGGTGCTCCCATATCATAACATCAATTATAAATACAGCTACTAGGAACTTTGGGGTTCATTCATCTTTTTGAATTAGTGTTTTTCAATAAAATAAATTTAAAAATAAAATTATTTTTGCCCGTGCCACACAGCGTGTGTGATCTTAGTTCCCCAACCAGGAATTGGGGATCTCCTGCATTGAAAGCAAGAAGCTGTAACCACTGGTTCACCAGGGAAATCCCAACAAAAGCAGTTTTTGATCAAGACAACCTTCCACTTTGTTGAAGGGATAGAGATTGCACAGTGAAATGGAGCAGTATAATTTTTAAGAGAAGCATAATGTAGAAAAGATGGCTTCTGGTCTTGTGATTTAGTGGAAAGTCACTTAGTCACTTCATCAGTCAAACAGGAATACTAAGATTTAACAAATAGCTTTTGTAGTAAGAGTTAAAGAGATAACCTTGAAAATAAGACTGTATTGGTCTGAATTTTTCTGTTAAAAATCCTCCCACTTGAAGATGAAAAAGCAGAAATGTAGGAGCATTTTCTAGGTTTATGAAGCTAGAAGCACACAAAGATTTCGTTTTGGACACATGAGAACCATGTAAAATATATATCAGAAATGCAGACTAGGTTGCCCACACGTACCCAGCTCATCCCCACAGCTCAACTTTGCATCAGTAGTGGCAGAACTCTGAATCACAGGCTGGGAATTCCTCCTGAAAACACTGTTTCTCTCTTTCTATTCTATTCTCTACCACATGGAGGAATGTGGCCTGTTTTTGAAAAGTACCCCATCATGAAATAAACTACACAGTCAGAAAAATAATGCCATTCTAGGCAAATCTTGGTTTTCAGAAGATGAAGACAAATTAATGTGTCAGCAATTACTGACAGTAAATTGTCAGAAAATGTGACTTGTTCAATGAAGTTTGTAGTGATAAAAGCTGTAAAAATTCTGTTCAAGAGTTTGGCTACTATTTATATACTTCAATGATTTTCAGTGGAAAAAGAAGCATCTGTGTCCATAAAATATATTTTTGCAGGGTACCCAGTCTAGAATACTGTCTTATCATTGTTACAAGTCTGAAGCTAAGAAATTATTTTTACTTTCTTTCTTGACTGCTTCTTTAAACTAGCAACAATTTCTGAGTAAAGCAGGATGTTTTGAGCCTACCGATTTCAAATCTGAGTTCATTTTGACCTGCTGTGCTTTTAAAAGTCAGCAGTCAATATGCCAGATGGCTTTGGCTAATCGTATATTGTTCCAAATATACTTATTGATGACTGACTCCCGGGGAATCTTGGAACATAGCAATTTGCTTTTCCTACCCGGGTTTAATCAGTATATGAAAGATCAACCAAGAATAATACCTGAATAAAAAATGTGTTCACATTGCATACTACCCATGCAAGCCAGATCCAAAGCAGGTATCCTTTGATCTGGATACTAAGTGGTAGTACCTAGAAACCTCGTCCCAGAAGGGAACAACAGCATATGCCTCTATAAGGGAGAGCAATACCAGAATAAATAGAATATTTGAAAGTTGAAACAGTCTTTTTGATGGAGGTAAAGAATTTTGAAAATGCAGCAATTTTTAAATTGTTCTCAATTTTTTGTGTGTGAATTAGCTATGATGTGTGTGTGTGTGTGTGTGCACTCAGTCACTCAGTAGTATCCAACTCTTTGCAGTCCCATGAACCTCAGCCTCCTCTGTTCATGGAATTTTTCCAGGCAAGAATACTGGAATGGGGTGCCATTTCCTACTCCAGGGGATTTTCCCAACCCAGGGATCAAACCCATGTCTCTTATGTCTCCTGCATTGGCAGGTAGATTCTTTACCACTAGTGCCACCTGGGAAGCCCATTAGCTATGATATAACCATAAATGATTGATCTTTTATCCAGTATGTAACAACATTAGTAGTAGAAAAAAAATTAAAATAAGAACAAAAACTGTATGATAAGCTTCATTAGCTATTTAAATTGATATAAGAACAATTTTTTATTTATTTTATTCAAGTATAGTTGATTTAAATTGTGTTCATTTCTGCTGTATAGCAAAATGATTCAGTTATACATACATATTTTTTATAAGGAATAAAAAAATCATTGACATAATTTGAACTTGTAGAGTGTTACCTAGGAAAATTGAATTTAATAGTAATAATAGCCTTCATATAAAAACTTGCACATAGTAAAAGTTGCAATCTGTAATAATATTCTCTAGAGGTCTAAACTATCAGTAAAGTCATGTTTAGTATAAAAGGTACATGTAAAATAATGAATTAATGGAACAAAATGCCATGAAAATAAAAATAGTATTGGAAAATAGCGTGAGTGATCTAGAAAGGATGCTGACCAATAATTAAAATAATTAATGGAATTTGTTGTAAAAAAAAAAATACCATTTTAACCAAAATTCAAAAATGTTTGACTATTCGGTGCATAGTAGAAGCAATGCTGTGTGTGTTTTAGTTGCTAAGTCATGTATGACTCTTTTGTGACCCCCTGGACTGTAGCCTGCCAGGCTCCTCTGTCCATGGGATTTCCCAAGCAAGAATACTGGAGTGGGTTGCCATTTCCTTCTCCAGGGGATCTTCCTGACCCAGGGATCAAATCTGAGTCTTCTTTGTTGCAAGCAGATTCCTTACCACTGAGCAACCAGGGAAGCCCACAGACAGTATTAGCTTTAGTTAATACGCTTGTTTTGAAACATGTTAGACAGTCCAATCCCTACATCACAGTAGCAGGGTCAGGAAAGCAGTAGAAAGGCATTCAGTCCCCATTTCTGAGATTTCCTCCAATGCAACATTATCCCCATCACTGAGCAAACTTGCTCTCCTCTCGGAGTACCCTCCTTTGTATACAACATTTTCTGGCTGAAATATCATTGCCATTATGAATTCCTCCCACCCCCTCTGTCCTCAGTTCAACTTGTCACCATGGTCAGATGATTCCATAGCTAAGCATTATTCCAATAAGTACTCTTGTCTCTCTCTTTGGCATAATTCAGTCAGTTCAGTTCAGTCACTCAGTCATGTTCGACTCTTTGCAACAACCCCCCCCTCCTCCCCCCCGCCATGAATCGCAGCATGCCAGGCCTCCCTGTCTATCACCAACACCCGGAGTTCACCCAAACTCATGTCCATCAAGTCAGTGATGCCATCCAGCCATCTCATCCTGTCATCCCTTTCTCCTCCTGCCCCCAGCATCAGGGTCTTTTCCAGTGAGTCAACTCTTTTCATGAGGTGGCCAAAGTTTTGGAGTTTCAGCTTCAGCATCAGTCCTTCCAATGAACACCCAGGACTGATCTCCTTTAGGATGGACTGGTTGGATCTACTTGCAGTCCAAGGGACTCTCAGGAGTCTTCTCCAACACCACAGTTCAAAACCATCAATTCTTTGGTGCTCAGCTTTCTTCACAGTCCAACTTTCACATCCATGCATGACCACTGGAAAAACCATAGCCTTGACTAAGACGGACCTTTGTTGGCAAAGTAATGTCTCTGCTTTTTAATATGCTATCTAGATTGGTCATAACTTTTCTTCCAAGGAGTAAGCGTCTTTGAATTTCATGGCTGCAACCACCATCTGCAGTGATTTTGGAGTCCAAAAAAAATAAAGTCTGACACTATTTCCACTGTTTCCCCATCTATGTCCCATGCAGTGATGGGACCAGATGCCATGATCGTCGTTTTCTGAATGTTGAGCTTTAAGCCAACTTTTTCACTCTCCTCTTTCACTTTCATCAAGAGGCTTTTTAGCTCCTCTTCACTTTCTGCCATAAGGGTGGTGTCATCTGCATATCTGAGGTTATTGATATTTCTCCCGGCAATCTTGATTCCAGCTTGCAATTCTTCCAGCCCAGTATTTCTCAGGATGTACTCTGCATGTAAGTTAAATAAGCAGGGTGACAATATACAGCCTTGATGTACTCCTTTTCCTATTTGGAGCCAGTCTGTTTCATGTCCAGTTCTGTTGGCATGATTATTTCTTTTTAAAACACAAATCTCACCATGTCATCATTCTACTCAAAACTATTTGGGTTTTGCATTCTGTTTTAATAATTTCACTGGTATTAGACTATAACCCTCCCACCATAAATATATATATATATATAAAACACAGCTTTGATGGAACAGTGCCAGACTCTGATCCCTTAGAGAATAAAAATGCCTGAGTGGCACCCCCCACCTTCCTCCGGGTCTCTTCTCAGGGACAATTTCCTCACTTGACATGGAAGAAGCAATCAAATAAGTGCCAGGATCTTGGTGAGCTTAGGAATCAAAGATCAGAGTTCAAAGCCGCTAAAATACCTGGAATGAAATTGCTGTGTAGGGCACCAGAAAGGGGACTGTTGGATCATTGGAACCTAGTGGAAGAGAAATGACATTCACCAACTGCTGATACGGATAAGTGCACAAATCACCCTGCTTTTTTAGCCAAGGGATTTCTCTTAGACATTTACTGAGCCTCCATCCTATTGTTGGCAATGACCTTGGCACAGGGTTCAAGGATGTATAACCTTGTGTGGAATCTGTATGTCTATATTCCTCATGTTTTAAAAGTAAAACATCTTCATCCCCTGGAGTGTTAATTATTGTCAACTGTTGGGCGCAGCAAACCATGAACATTTGCAGTCTTTGCAGTACTGTAGTGTGAGTAATATCTTTCCATTATATAATCAGGAAACCAAGGCTCCAAGTCATTTACCTCTGGTCATCTAGACTGGAATCTAATTGCCAGTTTCACTGACTCCAAAGGCAATGCTCCTTTTACTAAATCATTTTTGTAAATAGAGACTGGCTTATTTTGAAGGCATGATAAAATATTAAGGAATCTTTTGGAAGATAATCTTAGGCATGTTTATTTCTAAGCCCTGGAAGAAATCAGGAGCAGTGGGAGTAGAAAGATACAGCCAAGCCTTCATCTACATTTCTCTGGTTCTTTAGAAACTGGGCTTTTTCAAACTAAATGCCAGCATGTAGCTTATTGTCCATTTTTTCTGCTTTGTCTGTGTTTTTTTTTTCTTTTCTTTTCTTAGAACTGAAATGGTGTGGAAAGATGCCTGCTGTGTTCTAGTGTAAAGCAGCAAAACACAGCTGTTGTTCAGCTTTCATATGTACATATAATGTTTAATTCTGTGGTGTTCATAAGTAGCATCTATTTGTTTTCAAATAAGTCCAAGTTCAGCAGTGTGTACCTGACATGTATGTCTTGAACTGAGTTATTAAATTCATATTTGAGAATAAATTTGCTTTTGTCTTTGCCTTCATCTCTGTACTGCCTGCCCAGACTTTGGCATATAATCTTTAGTCTTTATCTAAAGAAGCCAAATGTATTTGAAGAATGCACAAACAAGGATACTTATCCACTCTTTCCTCCTCTTCCTGCCCTGGAAACCTAAAGGACCACAACACCTGCGGATCCTGCCTCAGCATTCTCTTCTGGTTTCTTCCACACCCACTTCTGAAATCGAGATGTCAGGGAGTTGGGATCTGGAGTTCTGAAAGCCAGAGACAGTCTAGTCTGCATATTAGACCATCTTCCCCCTCATCCTCGTATCACTGACACAAATTTCCTCTTCTCCTTCCCACCCTAGAAATATTCCAGTGTTTCTTCTCCTCTCATGCCAGGTCCAAGTTCCCTAGTTTGGTATTCCAGGCTACGTTCTCTGAATCCTCCACTTCTTCCCACTTCCCCAGATCTCAGCTCATAGCCAATGACCCCTAGAAACAAACTTGACCTCGAACAAATACTTAACACTGCCGAGCTCAATTCCCACCTCACAGAGTGAGGAGGCTAAATATGGTGACCTGACATTCTTGGTGAATCATTGTGACCCCAGTTAAGTTAGTTCCACAGTTGAGCTAAGCTAAACTATAGATACAATTGATAAAATAAAGATACAGTTCACAAAACAAAGCTGTATTTTGCAATATAAGTAACTTGCTTACTATATTTAGCAATATAACATAATCAAAATATAGGCAGAGACCATGTAAGGTGGGGCAGTGGGAAAGAATCCACCTGGCAGTGCAGGAGATGCAAGAAACATGGGTTTGATTTCTGAGTCAGGAAGATGCTCTGGAGGGGAAAATGAGGAGGGTTCTCATCAAGAGCAACACTCTCCAGTAGTTTTGCCTGGAGAATCCCACAGACAGAGGAGCCTGGAGGGCTACAGTCCATGGGGGTCACAAAGGGTCAGATACCACTGAGAGACTGAGCACCAGCACCAGTGCAATCAACTATCGGCAGTACTGACCACTAATGATAAATCTGAACAGACTACTTTGGACATTTTTACTGTCTTTTTCAAAAGTGAAAAAAATTTAATACACATATAAGTAGAGGGAATTACATGGTAAACTCCATGTATTTGTCACCTCGCTTCCACAGTTAGCCCATGGCCAATCTTATTTTATCTAAATCCATCATGCACATTCTTCTTTGCTTATTTGAAAACAAATCCTAAGCATAATGTCCTCTTACTACATAAAATTCAGTATATACATATCTATCTGAGAGATGAAGTTTCTTCAGAGCATAACCAAAATCTTATCATCATACTTAAAAATATTTTCTTAATAATATTAATTATCCAATCTTGCCCAACCTTCCTCTTTGCTGCTGCTAAGTCGCTTCAGTCATATCCAATTCTGTGTGACCCCATAGCACAGCAGCCCACCAGGCTCCTCCATCCCTGGGATTCTCCAGGCAAGAAAACTGAAGTGGGTTGCCAGTTCCTTCTCCAATGCATGAAAGTGAAAAGTGAAAAGTGAAAGTGAAGTCACTCAGTCATGTCCCACTCTTCGCGACCCCATGGACTGCAGCCTACCAGGCTCCTCCGTCCATGGGATTTTCCAGGCAAGAATACTGGAGTGGATTGCCATTGCCTTCCTCTTTGGATATTATGAGTAAGCACTGAATGGAAATCTGCTTTGACAATAATGTGCAAGCCCCACTGAGCCTGGATCTACACACCAGGAAACTCAGTCAATTCATCAAATTATAAGCAAATGATCTAGAGTTACAGAAAAAATAGTATAAGTTCAGGGTTGAACCATCAAAAGGTGTTCACGGTTGTGTTTGTGCTTTGGGTGAGTTTTTTAGGGGGGTGAGAATGGGGCGAGATTTGGTTTGCTGCTTTCAAGAAAGAAAATAGTATTGGAAAGTACAGTCAAGAGCAATAAAAACAAATGATCCAAATTGAAATGAGATCATTTCAAGAGGCCCACTCTGTGCTAAAACTCTATGATTTTAATAGGAATGGGGTTCACACAGGAAAGAAGCTAGTCCAAATTAGGGAAAAGAATGAATTAAAGAATGCTTTATAAAATGAGTTTTCATATTGTCTGTCCAAAGGGCTAAATCAAGTCTATGCTGCTGTTAAGTCGCTTCAGTTGTGTCCGACTCTGGGCGACCCCATAGATGGCAGCCCACCAGGCTCCCCCGTCCCTGGGATTCTCCAGGCAAGAACACTGGGGTGGGTTGCCATTTCCTTCTCCAATGCATGAAAGTGAAAAGTGAAAGGGAAGTCGCTCAGTCGTGTCCGACTCTTAGCGACCCCATGGACTGCAGCCTTCCAGGCTCCTCCATCCATGGGATTTGCCAGGCAAGAGTACTGGAGTGGGGTGCCATTGCCTTCTCCTAATCAAGTCTATAGTAGTGTTCAATTTGACTCAATCATTTGATTCTTTCAATGATTCATATAAAATTACTTCACTGTGCCAGGAAATGGCAACCCACTCCAGCATTCTTGCTTGGGAAATCCCATGGACAGAAGGAGCCTGGTGGGCTACAGTCCATGGGATCACAAGAGTCAGACACGACTTAGTGACAACAACAAAACAGCCAGTAGAAACACAGCAGTGAAGAAAATCAACACAAATGCCTGCCCTTATGGAGCTTACATTCTTGTCTATAATTTGAATGCATAAACTGGGCCGTGTACCCCTTAGTGCTTTTATTTTCTTTTTAAAAACTCTAAAAAGAGCTCTAGGGAAGGTAAGCCCTGTCCTCCTCAGTGGGATCATAGGTGTCACCCTCTTTCTTTTGTTTTTGACCGGGGACCAGATTCCAGCTAAAAGTAAACAGAGCAAACGCACACGCAGAGCCCTGAGCCCTGCGGGGCCTAGTCTGCCATGAGCGAAGTGTCAGCCCCCAAACAGGCAATGCTATTCTCATCAAAAGCGAACCTCAACGAACCTGAATTCCAATGACTACATGGAAGAACTGGGCTGCCAGTTTGCAAATTCTTTGTGTTTTTAGGGGGAACCATTTCTCCGCAAACTTTGTTGCAATTTCAGGAGTAATATTTTCTCTTGATGCTTTCAGAGGGTCATTGTGACTCTCCTCTTTCCAAGAACAATAGGTGGTGTTTGTGCTGTCTGCAGAACAGACAGATTCATGGTGCTCAGAACAAAATCTCCCTCCCGCACAGGGCTGTGAGCACTCAGCCTTTGAATATTCTCTGGGACCCCCTTTTGCTGTTCTCTGCTTTGCTATTAAGACTTCAGCTTCATGGGTCTCCCTTCAGTCCTTGAAAAATGTAAGCATCTAAATGGTTCCTTACACTAGGGCCTTCATGCATGCTATTCCCACTGCCTGGGACGCCATTCCTCCTCCCCCCAGTCATCATCACCCAACCCTGAAACTCTCAAATCCCAAGAGAACTTCTGAGACCTTTCCTCCAGCATCCTCATACAAGGTCAGGACCACCTTCGTTGTAGCTCTGTGCTTGTCCTTGTAATGCACACAATGCTTGTCTTTCCAAATAGGTCCTGAGCTCAAGCAGAGCAAGAACCCCATTTTTCTGGCTGCGTCTCCCCTGTGCCTGGCCAAAGCAAGTGGGCATAATGAATAATTTTGAATAAAATGATTTTCCCCAAATAATGGATTATTTTGGTCCAGAAGGTAAATTCTGTTTTTGTTGGTGGGTAGCAAATGTTGGTGTGAAGCTTTGGAATGGCAGGTTTTCTTTCCCTCTAACTGTACCTATGTGATATACATTTGAGGGTATTTTTCAGTCACAAATATACATTCTATTACACTTAATTCAGGGATTCCTCCTCCTGCTCAATCTCCAGCTAGATGTGACGCAGACTTTTCAGTAAGCTTTTCTGCCATTGAGCTTGCCTCTTCTTCTTCCGTAGTACTTCTACTCCACTGCCAAATCTTATCTGCTGCTCAAATCCATCTTCAGTGTCACCTCTTCTATGAAGCCCCTTGGTCCTATTCAACCATCTGAACCCTGCCCCTGCTTTGGATGAAATCCCACGACATTTTCTTGAATGATGCCATCACACCTACCACACGTAATCACCTGCTAGGGAATTGCCTGACTTTTTTCCCTCACTCCATTAACTTGTAAAGTTGCACCATGACACTTGAGACTGAAAGCAATGGAGAGTTTGAAAGATGCATGATGTTTTCTGTGAGTTCATTTATGTTTTGTTTCTTTTTTTTCATTTATTTCTTCAGTTCAGTTCAGTTCATTCACTCAGTCATGTCCGACTCTTTGCAACCCCATAAATCGCAGCACGCTGGCCCTCCCTGTGCATCACCAGCTCCCGGAGTTCACTCAGACTCACATCCATCGAGTCCGTGATACCATCCAGCCATCTCATCCTCTGTCATCCCCTTCTCCTCCTGCCCCCAATCCCTCCCAGGATCAGAGTCTTTTCCAGTGAGTCAACTCTTCTCATGAGGTGGCCGAAGCACTGGAGTTTCTTAGTTGCTACCTATAAATGAGAACTTATATCATTTGTCTTTCCCTTTCTGACTTATTTCACTAAAATATTAATAATACCCTCTAGATACATTCATGTCGTTGCAAAAGGAAAGGGACAAAATGGGTGAAGGGATGATAAAGTACAAACTACTTGGTATGAAATTAAAAAGTTATACGGATATAATGTACAGCACAGAAAATATCGTCAATATTTATAATAACTTTGTATGGAGTGTAATCTATAAAAATATCAAATTGCTATGTTGCATACGTGAAACTAACATAACATTGTAAGTCAACTATGCTTCAATAATGAAAAAAGAAAAAGGCATTACGCAATGAAATAGATAACAGCTTTGGAGTAAGAATGACTTAACTTTGAAACAGACTCTCCTTATGACCTTAAAAATGTTATGAGCCTGCACAGATCTAGAATTCCTTAACCATAAATTCTGACTATTATTACCTACCTCATGGAGTTGTAAAGGTTAAATGTAACCATGGTTATAACATACCAGGGGCCCCCAGGCACAGGCTTGTTTCTCTCCCTACTCTTGTTGGCATTGGTAAGCTTAAAGAGCTCAGGAGAATCACTTCTATTTTCCTGTTTCTAGATGATAATTACATGACTTGACTTTTGCTGAGGCTTTCTCTACTTGGAAGATAAAGACATTCTATCCCCATATTGCAATTTCTATTTCCAAAAGCAGAAATTCTTGCGCAATGAGAAGGGTATCATCCGTAACTGAAGGTGAAAGCATGTCACTACTACCAGTATAACATAGTAACTCATTGACTTGAACACCCAGGCCATATTAGAGTAAACAGGTTCTGTGGAATAGGGCTTCCTTTGATTTCTCTGGGGACGTTTTTGCCATAATTTGATAGATAGATCTAGTCTGTTGGAAAAGCTACTAGTTTTTGTTGGGCACATGACAAATGACTTGTGGTTATGGCTTACATATTCCAATCTCAGAATTGCCTATAGTTTTATTTCATTCTGATGGTTTTTGCTAATCTAAATATGTATAAACATTGCCTGTTTATTTACTTCCTGGCTAAAGATAATATATAATTCCTTATGCCTTGTTGTGCAGTCTCCGGACTCTTCTCATCTAATCCATCACGCACAGAAAAAGCTGTTTCTGGGACTCTTTACCTGGCCTTTCCTGTTCTCCCTACCTGGACTTCTACTCCAGAATCAACACAAATTCATCTTTGCCATGAAGAAATAACTGATTTGTGCCTCGACCTTTTTAAATTACTTCTGAATCAATATAATTATGAATAAATGAGTAAAATAAACTGTTACATAGTCCAAGTATATATTGCTCCTTGCTAATAGTCCAACATCGAGAAATGAGTCACTGGGGTAAGGAATAGTGACTTTATTCAGAAACCCAGGAGACTGAAAATATCTTGGACTAGCGTCCCAAAGAGCTATCATACCTGAGGCAGAATTGAGGTGTCTTTTTTACCATAAGAGGAGAAGGCATGGCTGGTTGTTGCAGACTTCTTGGTGTCCGAATCCTTTGTTCTTACTGCTGCCCACATAAGGCCTGGTCACAACGTTCCAGTAAACCTCCAGCAAAACAAATGTTATTCTCTCTTCTGAAACTGTTTTATCTCTATATGAATGGAAAAGCCTTGAGATTGGGCTGTTGCATATATTTCAGCTTATAGGCAACATTCTTGTAGCAATAGCAATAGAGCACAAAGGTTAAAGTAAAAGAATCAGATCCAATATGGAGTCAGATTTGTTCTTCCCTAATATAACTGAACTGAATTGAATATAAAACTATTCTGTCATCAGGTACATATATTTATATATATCTTTTCTGTTAAAATTTTATGTGTGTCTTACTAAATTTAATTCTTGTTTTATTCTAAATACTTGTGAACCCAGCTTACCTTCTTCATATCATTCAAAAAGAAAACTAGACGATACTCACTATCCTCCAAAGATACATATCAAGCAACCTCTAAATATTTTTAAATGACTGGATGCATAGTTGCACTATGGTAGTCACTGGTCACATGTAAATATCTAAATTTAATTTAAATTAGATAAAATTAAAAATGTGCCTCCTAGCCTTACTAGCCCTATTTTGAGTGCTCAGTAGTCACAAGTCGCTGGTGACTACAGTATCAAGAAGGGCATTTCTAGAATACTTTCATCACAACAGAAACTTCCACTGGACAGTCCTGGATTCAGTGAATGAATGAATGAACAATCCAGCACAGGAGGATTTTAAGCAAGCCCCTCTCCACCTCCCTGTCTGACTGCTAACATGGAACATTTTGCCTACTTTGGAGATCAGCTTCCAGGGAAAGCTTCACAGCTTGGATCATTTAAAAAGAGCTCAGGAAAGCAGTGAACACATCCCACGGGCGTGGTTGCTGCCTTTCCACAGACCAATCGGCCCCGTTATGACAGGAGTGCTTTCCAACTCCAATTTGTCTAATTCTTGGCTATTCTGTTAACAAAGAGAGCCTGGCCAGAACACATCAGTCATCTCCACAAAGAGTTATTTCCGTCTTCCCTCTTTTTCCAGAACTGCCAAGATTGATTTTAGGCAGATAATCTTTCTTTGTGAATTCCTGCACACAGGCTGCAGCTGTTCTCAAATGAAGCATCAATGTATGATGTATGAGTTGCCTTTTTGTGATGTCTGAAGCTAATCGTTTTGATTATGACACAAAAAGTATTTGCCTTGAATTTTCGAGTACCTCGTTCAAACTTGCTGTGAGCATGGCACTCCTTGGAATGTCCATTGCGTTGAATTTCAGTTTTGTAACTCAATGGTGCAACAAGGTATGAACATAATAAGCACTCTTTTTAAAAAAGAATGAAATTTTCCCATTTGCAGCAACATAAATGAACTTGAAGGGCATTGTGCTAAGAGAAACAAGTCAGAGGAAGACAAATACTGTGCAATATCACTTATAGGTGGAATCTAGAAAATACAACAAACTAGTAGTGAATATAATAATAAAAAGAAGCAGACTCACAGAAATAGAGAACAAATTGGTGGGTACCAGTGGGGAAGGGGGTGGCACCATAGGAGCAGAGGAGTGAGGGGTACAAGTGCAATTTGTTGTGGCATCTATAAACCATTGCCTGATCTTCCTCATCTAACAATGTGGCAATGTGTCTCTCCACTCCTAATCAAAGTATTCCCATGTGATTAGAGAGAATATGGTAATCACAGTGCAAGTGAAAATGTTAGTTTCTCAGTTGTGTCCAACTCTTTGTGACCCCATGAACTGTAGCCCTCCAGGCTCCTCTGTCCATGGGATTCTCCAGAAAAGAATTACTGAAGTAGGTAGCCATACCCTGGGACCTCATAAACTGAATTTTAAAGATTTGTGTGTGTGTGAGAGAGTTAGAAAGAATAAGCCTCACTGAGATCATTTGAATCTTCTGGCCCTTGGGGGCAGTGAGCCCAAAACAGCTCTGCTAAGAGATGACTATGATGGCTTTGGGGAAGAAGAAGAGTCCCTTAACCATCAGAGGCCAACGTGGAAGCAATTTCAACTGCTCACTCCTGTTCCATTCTTGGAGGTCATTCCATGATCTTCCAAGGAAACAAGTGTAAATAACACTTGCCTTAAAAGGCCAAATAAAGAAGGGTAGGAAAAATAACATTTGTTTTGATCTGATTAGAATTCCACAAGCATTTCTACTATTTTGGGCAAATTACTTCACGTCTGGGAGGCCCAATTTCCTCATCTATAAAGTATAATGATAATTCTATACATCTCAGAGTGAGCCTGAAAATATCAAATGTTCGATATTGCTGGTGCCTTAGACAGTAAACAGTATGCCTGCAATGCAAGAGACTCGGGTTCAATCCCTGGATCAGGAAGATTCCTGGAGAAAGAAATGACTACCCATTCCAGTATTCTTGCTTGGGAAATCCTGTGGACAGAGGAGCCTGGTGGTCTACAGTCCATGGGTAGCAAAGAATTAGACACGACTGAGCGGCTAATGTTTTCCCTTCACTTTCAAAGTTCCAGACACACAGTAATTTTGGAGGACAGGCTAGATCGCCCTTCATGACTTATTCCTCCTGGTATTCGTACCCTTGTGCAACTCACTCCTTGTCACTTTAGGTGAGACCTGTGACTTGCTTCTAACCAATAGGATACAACAAAGACTAACAGGATTTCATTTCCTTGGAAATGTTACATAAAATCTTAAGGACTGTCATGATGAATGACTCTCTTTCCTCTTGGCTTTGAAGCAACAAGCTACCATATTGGGAGCTGCACTAAAGAACGAGGCACAAGGCAAGGAAGTGAGGGAAAACTCTGGCAGCCAGCCAGCAAGAAACAAGACCCTCAGTCCAGCAGCTTGCAAGGATTTGAAATCTGACAGCAGTCACATGAACTTGGAAGTGAACCCTTCTCCAGTTGACCTTCAGATGAGTACTCAGACCCAGTTAAAACCTAATTAGAAGCTTTGTAGAGAACCCACAGAACTCCTGACCCACAGAAACTTTGAGGTGATAAATATGTGTGGTTTTAAGCTTCTGTGCTTTTGGCAACATTGTTCCACAGTTCAGTTCAGTTCAGTCACTCAGTTGTGTCTGACTCTTTGCGACCCCATGAATCACAGCACGCCAGGCCTCCCTGTCCATCACCAACTCCCGGAGTTCACCCAAACTCATGTCCGTTGAGTCAGTGATGCCATCCAGCCATCTCATCTTCTGTCATCCACTTCTCCTCCTGCTCACAATCCTTCCCAGGATCAGAGTTTTTCCAGTGAGTCAACTCTTCGCATGAGGTGGCCAAAGTATTGGAGTTTCAGCTTTAGCATCATTCCTTCTAAAGAACACCCAGGACTGATCTCCTTCAGAATGGACTGCTTGGATCTCCTTGTAGTCCAAGGGACTCTCAAGAGTCTTCTCCAACACCACACTTCAAAAGCATCAATTCAGCACTCAGCTTTCTTCACAGTCCAACTTTCACATCCATACATGGCCACTGGAAAAGTATACCACACACCATAGCCTTGACTAGATGAACCTTTGTTTGGCAAAGTAATGTCTCTGCTTTTTAATATGCTATCTAGGTTGGTCATAACTTTCCTTCCAAGGAGTAAGCATCTTTGAATTCCATGGCTGCAGTCACCATCTGCAGTGACTTTGGAGTCCAGAAAATAAAGGCAGCCACTGTTTCCCTATCTATTTCCCATGAATTAATGGGACAGGATGCCATGATCTTCGTTTTCTGAATGTTGAGCTTTAAGCCAACTTTTTCACTTTCCTCTTTCACTTTCATCAAGAGGCTTTTTAGTTCCTCTTCACTTTCTGCCATAAGGGTGGTGTCATCTGCATATCTGAGGTGATTGCTATTTTTCCCAGCAATCTTGATTCCAGCCTGTGCTTCTTCCAGCACAGCGTTTCGCATTATGTACTCTGCATGTAAGTTAAATAATCAGGGTGACAATATACAGCCTTGACATACTCCTTTTCCTATTTGGAATCAGTCTGTTCTATGTTCAGTTCTAATTGTTGTTTCCTGAGCTGCATACAGGTTTCTCAAGAGGCAGGTCAGGTGGTCTGGTATTCCCATCTCTCTCAGAATTTTCCACAGTTTATTGTGATCCACACAGTCGAAGGCTTTGGCATAGTCAATAAAGCAGAAATAGATGTTTTTCTGGAACTCTCTTGCTTTTTCGATGATCCAGCAGATGTTGGCAATTTGATCTCTGGTTCCTCTGCCTTTTTTAAATCCAGTTTGAACATCTGGAAGTTCATGGTTCATGTACTGTTGAAGCCTGGCTTGGAGAATGTTGAGCATTACTTTGCTAGCATGTGAAATGAGTGCATTTGTGCGGTAGTTTGAACATTCTTTGGCACTGCCCATCTTTGGGATTGGAGTGAAAACTGACCTTTTCCAGTCCCATGGCCACTGCTGAGTTTTCCAGATGTGCTGGCATATTGAGTGCAGCACTTTCACAGCATCATCTTCCAGGATTTGAAATAGCTCAACTGGAATTCCATCACCTCCACTATCTTTGTTCGTAGTGATGCTTTCTAAGGCCCACTTGACTTCATATTCCAGGATGTCTGCATCTAGGTGAGTGATCACAACATCGTGATTATCTGGGTCATGAGGATCTTTTTTGTACAGTTCTTCTGTATATTCTTGCCACCTCTTCTTAACATCTTCTGCTTCTTTTAGGTCCATACCATTTCTGTCCTTTATCAAGCCCATCTTTTCATGAAATAGTCCCTTGGTATCTCTAATTTTCTTGAAGAGATCTCTAGTCTTTCCCATTCTGCTTTTTTCCTCTATTTCTTTGCATTGATCGCTGAGGAAGGCTTTCTTATCTCTCCTTGCTATTCTTTGAAACTCTGCATTCAGATGCGTATATCTTTTCTTTTCTCCTTTGCTTTTCGCTTCTCTTCTTTTCACAGCTAACTGTAAGGCCACAGAGTAAACCATAATTCATTAGGCTGCCCACAATCTTTAACTCCCTCACCATGGACTAACCTGTCCCTATACTGGGATGGTGAGTGTGAATAATGCTATTGATACCATTAATTTATCACCCTTCTTTTTAAACATATCTCTAAAGGATCCTTAAGTTTTTGAAGAGTTTTAGAAGTGTGTGTGTGTGTGTGTGTGTGTGTGTGTGTGTGTGTGTGTGTGTGTGTGTGTGTTTGGGGAAAGAAAAACAAAACCACTCAACATTGTTTACACAATGAACTGTGTACAGTAATCACTGGTGGAATTAGAACTAGTGACAAGTGCCTCTAACTCCTCCCCAGACTCTGAATAAAGCTATTAAAGTGTATCTGCTCCCTCCGCCTGTGTTAGCCTGCCTGCATTTCAGCATTTTACCTTTGGCAAATTCTTAGCCTCTCTGATTGCCCAGTTCCTTTCTCAGGACTTACATACAAAGTGCTTCAGTTCCTAGAGCTGCTTGATTTTCATTTTATAATAATTGCCCAAGGGACCTGGGCTTCCTTGGACATTCTCTTCCAAATGCCCTTCACTTGACTACCGTGATGGAAAGGACATCCCATCCTCCTGGTATGCTTGGTAGTGAGGTCAGAGTTCTGTCTGAATGATTTCCCATTACATCTTACATGCCCCCTTTCCTGTGGCTGTTTACAGAGCCTCATTTTTTTCCTGTTCTATCTCATTTCCAAATGTCCCCTGAGCCACGAGAACTGGAGACAAATGTTCCCTTTCTCTGGCAACTTTCCCCTTGGGGTAAGAAACTGTTTCACGCTCACTAGACATAGTTGATGTCTAGGCTTTGTATATTCAAGATGGGGTGATATTTTCCAGATTGTTGATTGTTTCATTTTATACAATATAACAGCATCATTAGTTATATTTATTATGCCTTTCTACTTGGAAACAGAATAAAAATCAAAGTTTCACAACGATACATCCCACAGTGAGAGTCACAAAATTCATCACGATTGCTGATAATCAAGACCCTCACAAAGTGCCAGGCATATGTTGCATATGTAACATGCTGTACAGCAGTTGTTTCTCCTTGAACTCTATGGGGTAAGTTCTGTAAGAATCCCATTTCACAGATGAGCAAGATATGTGGACATTTGTGAATCTCAGCTGGTCAATGGTAGAGCTGGCTCTGAATCTTCAGCTTTTGCAAGAGGTGATCTGGACCCAGAAAAGAGTCAGTAAATTCTGAGCAGCTTCATCCTTAGTAAATCCTAGAATTGTTTTTGCTACTTTCTTGCTATGCAAGAATACTATATATTCTTAAATAGTATTATTTATTCTTAAATCTATTATAATAATAGTAAAATATAATATTTCATATATTTTACATTTTAATATAATAGTATTAAGTACTATTATAATAATAGAAAAGTATAATAAAATACTATTTATTCTTAAATACTCAATGGATGTGAGTCTGAGTGAACTCTGGGAGCTGGTGATGGACAGGGAGGCCTGGCATGCTGCGATTCATGGGGTCGCAGAGTCAGACATGACTGAGCGACTGAACTGAACTATAAATAAAATACTATTTACTTTTTCATTATGCATGAAAGTAGTTTCAAAATTGAAGTCTGTTTTTACTTCACGTTGTTTCAGAATCACAGTGGAAATTGTTTTTGGTAATTCTGCCTAGATTCATAAGCAGGACCACACGGGTGCAGGTGATAACCATCTCCAAAATTATTCTGAACACACAAAGTGACTAAGGCCACATCTTGGCAATGATATCATGAGGGCACTTCCTGCTATTTTCTTTATTCTTAGCCTTTCTTTAAGAAACGCAGATCAATTTGAACTTTTGAAGGATAAAAGTCAGTAAAAAGATGCTCAATATCTATAAACATCTGTATTAAATAGTTCATTTAATTTTAATGAACTGCACAACATCTGGTTCCATAGAAGACTTCAAAATTTCCATCAAGTTCTGGTCTGACAAAATCTCTCCTGCCACTTTCCATCTGTATTAAAAAACCAAAAAGCACATATATTCCTGGTTTACTGAGTCATTTGATAAAAGCAACAGGGTGCAATTTGTAAGCAGATGGAGAGCTCAGTGAATGGACTGGATAGGGTCCCAAGATCTCATGACCGCTTTGATTTCTGTCCTGTGGTTGCCGAGTCTCTCCCAGAGCCCAGGGCAGATCAGTCAAACAGAGGGGAATGCAGATCTTCAGTACTTTCGAGGGCAAAATCACAGTGACGCACTCTTCTTTTCTCATGAAGGAGGTCACAAGGGAAGTGTGTGCCGTGGCCTGGAAACTGCATCCACAAAATGAATTGGTCCCTTCCATGTGGGAAGGTCCCTTTATTAAAGCCAAGAGGACCCAAATGGTTCTGAATAGAAGTTGTTCTGATCCCACACAAAGACACTGTCAGGCAGTGAGTGACAGTGAAATTAGCTCTACCAGTGCAGGAAAGGTCACACAGGTTCCTGAGAAGGTCACACAGTCCCTCCAAGGTAGCGACACGGCCGTCAGGTGCTGGTGAAAGCTCCAAGCTGATGATGCATTTTGCGGGGTAAGTTGAGGCCGAGGTCAAAGAGGAAATTTTGGGGGAAAGAGATGCTAATGATCACCTAGCCACAACCATGCTCTACTTTTTCCTCCATGAAGGAACTGCAGCTCAGAGGGCATGATATCCAAGGTTGTACAGCCAAAGTCAGTCAGATACAGGAAAACAGGTCCCTGCCCTTGAGACTTGAACTGCAATGTCCCAGATCCTGGGAGGAGAGAGTAAAGCAAGAAGTTAGCATTAGCCTAAAGACCGGGGCCGTCAAAATAGGAATCAGTTTGTGCTAAAACCTTGCAATCCCTCTGCTGGCTGCAAAAATGAAAAACTGTAGGCATATTAATGATTTATTGGGGACGAGGGCGGGTGTCAGTTAGATACCATAAAAGTGATTACTATCCCACTGGGGTGTCAAGAACCCTGCGTAGCCCAATGGGCTCGCTTGCAGCGGCTGCTCTCTGCATTCTTGCTGACACGGCTGTAATTGAGCTCAGAGAGGCCTGTGGGTTGAGTGGAGGTGACTTATAAATGCAGAAACCTGCTCTAAGGAAGTGCGGTCACATCTCCCATTACATCTTTAGCTTCAAAGGTAATCATCATGAACTTCACGGCCAGTGCTCCTTACAGGAGGAGTGATGAGCACTCCCAGGGTCTCCAGTTGGGGTTAAGCAAGGAAGGAGAGGAAGTGGAACTTTCCTGAGGTTTTCCAGTCACTCAGTTATATATAGTCCTTTATGGGAAATGCTTCTAAACATGGAAAGTGTGCCAAGGCTTTATGCCTGACATCGCTTCCTACTTTCTACTAGTTTTTGTTTTGCGTTGCTTGAAATCAATCTGGATTTTTTCAACGTGCTTTGTCTTTCTTGCCCAACCAGGCAAGCTTGGTAATGAAATGGCAGTAACAACTTGCAGATTTTCAAGCACTTTCACAGACTTTTTTGTGTGTGTGGCCCTTATAGCAACCACGTGAGTATATATGTTCTCCATTTCCAGATGAGGAAGTTGTCATTCAGAAAGTTTCAACAACTGATTCAAAGGCAGTTTTCTTGACCACAGTTACACTCAAGCCTTAGCCTCTGATTTCAAATCCAGAGGCTTGGATCTGTATGGTGATGACGACCCTGCCACTTAGAACTGCCCCACCACCATCCTGCTGACCCAACACTTCTATTTTTTTTTTAATTTCTTTTTTTTTTAATCTGTGCCAGGCCTTAGCTGCAGCATATGTGATCTTCCATCTTCATTGCAGCATGTGGGATCTTAAGCTGCAGTATATAGCATCTAGTTTCTTGACCAGGGATCAAACCCAGGCTCCCTGCTTTCAGAGTGTGGAGTCTTAGTAACTGAACCACCAGAAAAGTCCCCTGTACTTTCTATTATTTAAAAATCTTCATGTCCCTTGATGATAACAAAGTTTGGATTTTATGTGTGGTATTTCTAAAATTAAATAAAGAAGAATTCCCATCTTAGCATAAATATATTCTATGAAATAAACTATCTGGGTATTTCATTATCACTTGGGCTGAGATACTACCTATATATATATATATCAAGACTTTATTCTACAAGTACAATTTTAAAGGACATATGTCAACAACTTAAAAAGCCTTGGGAAAAAAAGGCTATCATCTTCACTGTGATGATCATTTGATAGCATAGATTTTAATAATCTACAAGTATATGGCTCTTTATGATGATTTTAACCTCTTTTTCATTCATATTCTTGATTGGTACAGAAAACTGATTTTAGGAAAATCATGAAATTATTTACACATTTTTTTATTTCTAGAATTCAAACATGCATGATACCTGAACTTCCTGTAGATTAAATGCAAGTCTGAGATTTAAAAAAATGAATGTGAACAAATGGATGCTGAGATAGACAATTTCCACTAATATTTAATTGGTTGCAAGTTTTGCTATCTCAAAAAGTTTCTGCTCTCTGCTTTATTAAGGAAGTTCTGTCATTATTCAGTGTAATTATAACTTTGGGGGAATTTTCCCAATAAAAGCTTAGGAGGGAAAAAAAGGAAGCATGACAAGTAGCGATAAAAGCTGAGTTAATAGTTCTGTTTCCAGATCTTCTCAGACTACTGATCTTGTAAGTTTCTATGACCTATACAAATATTTTAGATGAATGTTCACAACTGATTTAGACAAGAGAGTGTCAGGAAAGCAAACAAATTTTTCTATTCTTAACAATTTCCCTGTCTGTCTGAGCATTTCCTGAATTCTTTGGTTCACTCAACTGATTAACATAAACTGTGTATATGGAAAACATCTGCACATTCTCTGCTTTTGCCAGTTTCCCAAATGTTTGCTCAAACTCAATATGAGACATTCTAGAGCCATTTGAGAAATACTCCTTTTTGATCCATTTAGATCCAATGTTTTTGAAGCATTTGAATTCCTGACAAGATTGCTTCCTATCTGTGTGGTTCCCAACCATGGCTCAGTGATTTGAAAGCTATTATGCATAAAGTGAAAGTGTCAGTCACTCAGTTGTGTCCAACTCTTTGCGATCCCAGGGACTGTAGCCCACCAGGCTCCTCTGTTCATGGAATTCTCCAAGCAAGAATACTGGAGTGAGTAGCCATTCCCTTCTCCAGGGGATCTTCCCAACCCAGGAACCAAACCCAGGTCTCCTACACTACAGGCAGATTCTTTATTGTCTGAGCCACCAGAGAAGTCCAAGAATACAGGAATAACTAGTAACTCCCTCTCCAAGGGATCTTCCCAACATAAGGCATAATGTATTTTCAAAGGTCAAATTGCCCTCTCCACCTTTTAGAACAAGTTTCTTCTGTGTTTTCTTATATATTGACTGTACGGCAGTTGGATATGATCTAAGATATACCAGCCAGTGCAAACGTCTTCCTACAGCTCCTAATGTCAGCCCCAAGGGATGTTACCAATATACTTCGAATAACCCTGCAACCATTTTAAAGATGAGAAACTTAAGACTTAGAAGAGGAATAGGTATCCCCACACACTTGGTTCCAGCAAAGGGAAAAACTAAGAGAACTTCTGTCTCCTACTTCCGAGTACTTTACACTCTAACAGATAATCCTTAAATATTGTAACAGCTTCCTTTTTGATGTAGTAATGTTCTGTTTGAGAAGAGGAATACAACTCTCAAATCAGATTCTGTTCCATTATTAGAGAGAAATGGCAAAAGGCTCAGCTACCAAATGATTAAAACTTTCCACTTGTATCAACTGTCAAGCTTCTAAAAATATTTCACCACTAGTCTCTTCTTTCAGTTGAGACACTGAAAGCCCCTAGCAGAGGTCAAAAATGGCATCTGTGGGTAAGTAAGTGAGCTGATTGTCCCCTCAGCACCCAGAGTAAATCTAAATAAGCAAAGTTGGAGGACTGGGTTCTCCCATTCACCTGATCAGTGCACAGGTGTCAACCAAACCTATTTTCCATTCCTGATTCTATGATATGCACCTGCATACATAGCTGAAAACAGACAAAAGCAACATTGAGATCATTATATATTTAAATATAATGATTTATATATATTTATTGTGGCTCAGATAGTAAAGAATCCATCTGCAATGCAGATGACATAGATTTGATCCCTGGATGGGGAAGATGCCCTGTGGAAGGAGAAGACAAACCACTCCAGTATTCTTGCCTGGGAAATCCCATGGGCAGAGGAGCCTGGCACGCTCAGTCCATGCATGGGGTCACAAATAGCTGGACACAACTGATCGACTAATGCCTTCACTTTCAATAAATATTTATATATAAATGATAAAACAAAACTATATATTCTAAGCTGATCAGATTTGGCTCCTCACCACCTGTTTTCACAAATAAGTTAACTGGAACATAGCTGTTCCCATCCCTTGACACCATTTTCTACAGCTGCCTTCACAGAACAATAGCAGAGTTGAGAAATTGCAACAGAAATCATATGACCCACCAAGCCTAGTATATTTCCCATCTGGGCCTTTCTGGAAAACATTTGCCTATCCCTGCCTGGGGCCTTATACTAGAACAATATCAGATTCTCAACTTTTTCAGCATCCTCATGTAGTTCCAAACCTTTTTATAAGTGTTTCCTTCTGCTTACGTATCACTTATAAGGAGGCTCAGTTGTAATTAACAAATTGTACAATAACATGACGACTTCTTGGTTGGTTCAACTGCAATAAAGGAGCCATAGAAGATGCTGTTCGATCCCTGGGTTGGGAAGATTCCCTGGAGGAAGGCATGGCAACCCACTCCAGTATTCTTGCCTGGAGAATCCCATGGACATGAGTGCAAAGAATCTGACATGAGTGAAGCAGCTTAGCATGCAGGCATACACAGTAACATGAGCTGTGAAAAAAACGAAGTTTGTTTCTTTCCACATAAATCTGAGTAGAGGAATGGATAAAGAGGAAAATGGGGGAAAAGAACACAGCTGATTTGAAGGAATTTCTTAGGTCTGTTCAGTTCAGTTCAGTCACTCAGTTGTGTCTGACTCTTTGTGACCCCATTAACCGCGGCATGTCAGGCCTCCCTGTCCATCACCAACTCTCAGAGTTTACCCAAACTCATGTCTATCAAGTCAGTGATGCCACCCAACCATCTCATCCTCTGTCGTCCCCTTCTCCTTCTGCCCTCAATCTTTCCAGGCATCAAGGTCTTTTCAAATGAGTCAACTCTTCACATCAGTTGGCCAAAGAATTGAAGTTTCAGCTTCAACATCAGTCCTTCCAATGAACACCCAGGACTGATCTCCTTTAGAATGGACTGGTTGGATCTCCTTGCAGTCCAAGGGACTCTCAAAAGTCTTCAACACCATAGTTCAAAAGCATCAATTCTTCAGCACTTAGCTTTCTTTATTGTCCAACTCTCACATCATACATGACCACTGGAAAAACTATAGCCTTGACTAGATGGACCTTTGTTGACAAAGTAATGTCTCTGCTTTTCAACATGCTGTCTAGGTTGGTCATAACTTTCCTTCCAAGGAGTAAGTGTCTTTTAATTTCATGGCTGCAGTCACCATCTGCAGTGATTCTGGAGCCCAGAAAAATAAAGTCTGACACTGTTTCCACTGTTTCTCCATCTATTTGCCATGGAGTGATGGGCCAGATGCCATGATCTTCATTTTCTGAATGTTGAGCTTTAAGCCAACTTTTTCACTCTCCACTTTCACGTTCATCAAGAGGCTGTTTAGTTCTTCGCTTTCTGCCACAAGGGTGGTGTCATCTGCATATCTGAAGTGATTGATATTTCTCCCGGCAATCTTGATTCCAGTCTGTGCTTCATCCAGCTCAGCGTTTCTCATGATGTACTCTGCATGTAAGTTAAATACGCAGGGTGACAATATACAGCCTTAACATGCTCATTTTCCTATTTGAAACCAGTCTGTTATTGTATGTCCAGTTCTAACTGTTGCTTCCTGACCTGCATATAGGTTTCTCAAGAGGCAGGTCAGCTGGTCTGGTATTCCCACCTCTTTCAGAATTTTCCACAGTTTATTGTGATCCACACAGTCAAAAGCTTTGGCATAGTCAATAAAGCAGAAATAGATGTTTTTCTGGAACTCTCTTGCTTTTTTGATGATCCAGCAGATATTGGCAATTTGATCTTTGGTTCCCCTGCCTTTTCTAAAACAAGTTTGAACATCAGGAAGTTCACGGTTCATGTATTGCTGAAGCGTGGCTTGGAGAATTTTGAGCATTACTTTACTAGCGTGTGAGATGAGTGCAATTGTGCAGTAGTTTGAGCATCTTTTGGCATTGCCTTTCTTTGGAATTGGAATGAAAACTGACCTTTTCCAGTCCTGTCGCCACTGCTGAGTTTTCCAAATTTGCTGGCATATTGAGTGCAGCACTTTCACAGCATCATCTTGCATGATTGAAATAGCTCAACTGGAATTCCATCATCTCCACTAGCTTTGTTCGTAGTGATGCTTTCTAAGGCCCACTTGGCTTCACATTCCAGGATGTCTGCATCTAGGTGAGTGATCACACCATCGTGATTATCTGGGTCATGAGGATCTTTTTTGTACAGTTCTTCTGTGTATTCTTGCCAGCTCTTCTTAATATCTTCTGCTTCTGTTAGGTCCATACCATTTCTGTCCTTTATCGAGCCCATCTTTGCATGACATGTTCCCTTGGTATCTCTAATTTTCTTGAAGAGATCTCTAGTCTTTCCCATTGTATTGTTTTCCTCTATTTCTTTGCATTGATCACTGAGGAAGGCTTTCTTATCTCTCCTTGCTATTCTTTGGCACTCTGCATTCAAATGGGTATATCTTTCCTTTTATTGTTTGCTTAGTAGTGGTTACATATTGTCTTGTGCTCACGGTAAGTCATGTCCAACTCTTTGTGAACCCATAACTCTAGCCTTCCAGGCTCCTCTATCCATGAGATTTTACAGGCAAGAAAACTTGAGTGGGTTGCCGTTTCCTACTCCAGGAGATCTTCCATGACCCAGGGATCAAGCCTGCATCTCTTGCATTAGCAGGCAGAGTCTTTACCACTGAGCGACCTGCGAAACCCTAGGAAACATATACACATCTCTCATCAGCTGGGACTTGGTCACATGACTCTACCCAACTGCATGAGAAGCTGGGAACTGAAACCTTGATCCAAACCAAACTCAGAGATCCTAGGAGTGTAGCATGGATGCTGGCTATCTAGCAATGACTCTTGTTCTCTTTCCATAGTGTCAAGTTGTTGCTGGAACGTGGTTGCCAGCCCAGGGACCTGATTTCTCAACTTCTCTTGTATCTAAAAGTAATCAGTGGAACAAATTAAGTGTGTAGTCCCATGCCAAGGTAATTCAGGGGCAGAAAGATCCTCTTCTCTCTTGAAAGCCAGATGTTGAAGATGGTAGAGCCACAAGATGGAAAGAAACTGGAATTCTGATTTACTGTTTAGAGGAGAGTCTACTCATCACTGATTAGAAAGGCACATTTTAGACTTCGATAAGTACCAAAGAATTGATGCTTCTTAACTGTGGTGCTGGAGAAGACTCTCCTTGGGTTGTAAGGATATCAAACCAATCAGTCCTAAAGGAAATCAACCCTGAATGTTCATTGGAAGTACTGATGCTGAAGCTGAAGCTCCGGTACTTTGGCCACCTGAAACGGGAAGAGCTGATTCACTGGAAAAGACCCTGATCTGGGAAGGATTGAAGGCAGGAGGAGAAGGGGATGACAGAGGGTGAGATGATTGGATGGCATCACTGACTCAATGGACATGAGTCTGAGCAAATTCCAGGAGATAGTAAAGGACAGGGAAGCCTGGCATGCTGCAGTCCATGGGGTCACAAAGAGTCGGACACAACTTGGCAACTGAATAACAAGACTCTCTGTGCAAGAAAAGAACTTCTATTGTGTTTAGTCACTTGGGTTTTAGAATTTAGAGCATCTTCCACAGTGCATTACAATATTACAATATTGTGTTCAACATTAATGAGAATACCACATCAAATTCTCATTAACTATGTTCACTGTCTGTGTCTGTTGCATTTCCTGGTGCCACAGGAGGGACTGAATATATGCTGGGTGAATATCAGAGTAGTAGAACCATGCGTACTAGGTAAGTGGGCTTCCCTTGTAGCTCAGTCTTTAAAGAATCTGCCTGCAGTGCAGGAAACCTGGGTTCAATCCCTGGGTTGGGAAGATCCCCTGGAGAAGGAAATGGCAACCCACTCTGGTATCCTTGCCTGGAAAATCTCATGGATGGAGGAGCCTGGTAGGCTTCAGTCCATGGGGGTCGCAAAAAGTCAGACATGACTGAGCAGCTAACACACACACACTTAAAGCCATGCGTAAATGCTGTGAGAACTCAGAAGAAATAGTATTACTATAATTCAACCTAGGAATTTTATATTTATTTCTAAATATGGGGCCATCTGTGTAATAATACTAGACAAAACATGAATATTGCATTCGATACATTTTCTGGTTAACCTCACACAGACCTGTCTGTTCTATTCCACTCTGCACATTCAAATAGTGTTGTCTGTGCTGCCTTGATAGACACCTCGTATATTTTAAAGAGAAGACCCTAGACTTGGGAGAATTTATGAAGAGTGACTTCAAGGAGAAAGATCAGCTTACAGGCAATAGGGGCTCTCGTTCAGACCCCAAAATGGTGATTGTATGGAGAACAGAAAGGCTTTCTTCAAGCTGTCATTTTAAAATATCCACACTCGATCCCTGTGACAGCCAGAGCTTTTCCCACCAACATGGAAACCCAGAGTGTTGATAATTCTTAATGACAAGGCAAGTTTCCAAACAGAGCTTTTCCTTCATACGTGGAGCCAGTAGATGAAAACTTGACTTGGCCAGCTCACTTTTCTCTACCTCTTCTCTTGCAGCAAAACTTTCCCCTCCTTGCTCTTAGCAATCTAAACAGTTCCTCATATTCTTTTTACTACACTGCATTATGTTTACATGTATTTGTAATAAGTGGTCTCTCCTCCTAGAATTTGTATCTTGAAAATTGAGCTTCTTTCTTCTTTGCCCTTCTCCTTTACACAGTGCCTCCTATATAGTTGCAAATACAAGACCTATTTTGAATTAGTTGCCCCTAAGTTAACAGGAAACTGGAGAAGAAAAACAATGTCTGGTAATGGGGTAGGAGGAAAGACAAAAAGTGCAAAGTCCTTGAGAAAAAGATTGAGTCTCAAAAGCTCAATGGTGAAACAAGTTCTGGGCTGGAGGCAGGAGACTCAGACGCTGGCCCCAGCTTGGCGCCCAACTCAGTGACCTTCGGCATGCCGAATGATGCCTTTCTGTGTCTCAAGATCATCATTCTAGAAATGGTGATGTTAGAGGAGATGACCTCTGCAGATCTCTTGTGTTCTACAACCTTCTTATAGAGAGAAAAAGGCCACGATTTAAAATAAGACAGGGCTATCCACCAGTGATAAGTCTTCTATTTTATCCACTGATTTTAGTAGGAGATGAGTGTGAGCCCCTGAAATAAGATGAACCATCAATGAGGTTTCCCAGGGGAAGGTGGAAAGCCTCTTATAATTCTAAGCTAGAATGTCTCCATGGTCATGAAGATAGGTAAAGTCCAGAGCCCACTGAAGCCTGCAGTGAGAGGAAGAGAGCCTGCCTATTGAAGCATAAGCCGATCCTTTCTTCCCCTGCACTCTTTGATCTGACATTCAAAATATCTTGATAGGCAGTGCTGGCTATAGCTTTGCAGTTATGGAAAACTGGCCAACCCAGGGCTGGTTCCCTCAAGAGTAGAAAGAACAACGTGAATGTCCGTTTCAGGGGGCGGACATTCCACATCCTCTCCTGGCAGGCCTTGGGAAGAGAGGCTGAGCTTGTCGAGGCCAAGCTTGTTCAGAGATACAGGGATTGTTTGGCTTAAATAGGAAACTGGGTGAGAGAAACACTGCTCCAGGTAGACCAGAAATTCCACCTGCCCTGCTCTGGATGGTATCCTCATTTGGCAGAGACCCAAAAGGGCAGTGGTGAAGACAGGGTTCTGTCCATGGGGGAAGTCCTTTCTGGGTTCCTTGAGCACCAGAGTTTATGAAAAATCCAGGCAAAGAAGAGAGCCAGAGAGCTTGGTATTGGGTTTAGAGTAGTCCCCTCGGTCTCCCCACTGCAGCAGAGATTTTTGTTGTTGTTGTTTTTCTTATCTGTGAAATAATTTTCACACTGGGCTCCTCAGTTTTAGGGATTTATAAATGTTTGGGGAGAGGGATATCACAGGTTCTTCTTTATCTCAACTGCTTAAAAATATGAATATATTTCTAGAAAAACCCACATTTAAACAAAGGGGCCCACAACTACAAGTGTTTGGAAACCAATAGATTAGGTGATTTCCTAATCCCTTTCCAACTCTAACATTTCTAAAATTTTGTGAATATCCTGCGACATTCTTTCTAGGGTAGTGAGTTTGTCAATTATCCTCAAGTGGAACAGACCTGCTCCCAGCTCAGGACCTTAGCTCTGCTTTTTCTTCTGTCAGGATGCTGTCCTCCAGATTTCAAAATCTTGAAAGATTTTGTCTACACTGCACCTGCCATACAAGGTCCACCCCAACCACACTTAGATACCACACCTACCCTGCATCCCCAACTCCTACACAGCCTCGCCCATTTCTACTTCTCCTTTTGAACACTTTCTAACATGCCATATAATCTGGTTCAAAGTTTCTGGTCTGGCCAACCCCTTCCCCTAAAATGCATGCTCTCGGTTATCACAGGTGTCTAGGAATCTTTGATTAGCCCAGCCTGCCCAGGGGCCATACCACTGATGAGCAAACAATTAATAATAATGATTTAATGAGTTTGATACTCTTCTTTGATCAGCCAGTTTCCTGCATTTTTCCCAGAGATAAGTATGCAAATGCAGAATTTACTTTGATAAGGAGAAAAACAGCCCCACTTTGGGAAACTGTTGAGGCAATGGACTGGTAGAACAACCATGCAATGATTTTATCATCATGGGCACATCTCCCTCCTCAGCACCACATGGGACCATGAACCGTTGCATTCCTCACTCTCCTCTTTCACCTCCCTACAGCAGATTCTGCCAACCGCATGATCCTGGCACAAGATCACAATTCTGAGAACTCTGAAGAGTGGCGTGTGGTCTTTTCCTCTTCCACATATCTAGCCCAGGGATACGCTACCTTTGAATGTACAGAGGAAGCACGTGATGGGGATGAATCTTGATAAAATGCAAGATTCTGACTCAGTAGGTCATGTGTGCCCTAAGACTCATCATTTCCTACAAGCCCTCAGATGATAACAGTGCTGCTCATCCAAGTATCAGATGCTGAGTGGGCAATTTCTAGAGTGCAGCTCAAGGGCAAAGCAATGCTTCTTTCTGTTGTCAGTTTTCTCATCTTAATATGGACATAATCATTATTGCAGAAGATGATTGGCAAGGATTAAATGAGATCACAGGCTCTTAATCCCTTATCCAAAATCCTTGGGGCCAGATGTATTACAAAATCCAGAATATAGAATTTTTAAGAAGTGATATGGTGCATATGCAATTTATTATGTGACAACTCCTGAGGGTTTTGGAGCATCAACATTTAATCAAATGTGTTAATATTTATGCAGCAAAATATATGAATTCTATACCAAACAGGAAGACTAAGCATTATAAGTAGCTAAAGTTCTCTACTCAATGTTATGTAATAGCCAGTATAGGAAAAGAATCTGAAAAAGAATGGCCATAGGTGTATGTATAACTGAATCACTTTGCTGTACATCTGAACTAACAACACATTGTAAATCAACTATACTCCAATATGAAGTAAAAATTAAATTAAAAACATAAATAGCTAAAGTTCACATCAGGTTGTGCTGCCAAATATGTTCAGACCAGGTAAGAGTTGCCAAAAAGCTTTCAGTTTTCAGAGCTTGTCAGATCTTGAAAGCCTGGATAAGGGCACTATACCTGTGCTTGGCCTGTGAGTACGTCATCTCTCTATTGAAAAGGCAGGACACACCTCTTTCTTCCTACACATCATAGGTATGAAGGCAAATTCTCAGAGACTGGGACCAGACGTGGAGCAGCACCAACCTGGAGCACAAAGTGACCAAACCAAAGCAGAAGTCCGTAAACTGGACCAGAAGGGTTCAAGGTCAAAGCCACACTAGCACCTAGAATACCTCCATATTGAATCATGTCAGCACTCTAAACCACACATGTGTGCCTCAACACACACACACACACACACATGCTCCCACTCACATGCCTAAAATTATTAGGACCTGAGGCTAAAACAGAAGTTGGGGTCTGGCAAGAAGCTGGAACTAAGAAGCCAGATAATTTCTGAGAAAAAGACACCCAAAATTCCCCTTTAGCTCATCAAATTAAATGAGAATCTCTCCATGGATTTCTTAAGAAATTCATCTCTTAATACAATTCTTAAGAACTACATTTCTTAAATGTCTATTTAAGAAAACGGGTGCTGGACAGAACAAGTCATCTCATAGCTCCTCATTTACATGGGCAATAAGATGTTTGCAGGCGTGGCTCATTTTTTCTTTTTCTTTTTTGATGCTCTTAAAATTGCAGCTCTTTGTGAAGATTTGAAGATGAAAATTTTACATAGAACTAAAAAAAAATAGGAAAGTAGAACCACTTGTCAATCTCAGGCTCTGCCATTGTGTTTATTAGGACCCAGGCTTCACAACCAAAGCTCACAGCCAAATCGAAGTGCAGGCAAGATACAGGGCCACCTGCGATCTGTGGCTTCAGTGACATGGCCAGCAGGCCCTGGCCACGTGCTGCAAAGAGAGGTAAGACATCCTGAGGAGCCGGCTAGGGAACCGAGATCTGATATGAGTCACAGGTTCCCACAGGTTCTCTGAAATGCACTATATTCAGCAACAAAAACTGGACTCTGAGGCTGTTTCAGAGACTAGTTTGGACACTGTATTAGGAGAGGTAGTTTGTGTGGTGGTTAGGAGCTTGGTTTTTGTAGCTAACCTACCTGAATTCGATGCTTAACTCTACTATTTGCAACTAATGTGACCTTTATCTAGGCATTTCAGCTCTAAGTTTCAGTTCTTCACATGTAAAAGAAGGATAATATGGATAAATAACAAGGTCCTATTGTGTAGCCTAGGAAACCATATTCAATATCCTGTGAAAATGGAAAAGAACATGAATGTGCGTGTGTGTGTGTGTGTGTGTGTGTGCGCGCGTGTGTGTGTGTGTGTGTGTGTGTGTGTGTGTGTGTGTGTGCTGTGCTGTGCTAAGCCACTTCAGTCGTGTCCGACTCTTTGCAACCCTGGACTGTAGCCTGCCAAATTCCTCTGTCCATGGGATTCTCCAGGCAACAATACTGGAGTGGGTTGCCATGCCCTCCTCCAGAGGATCTTCCTGACCCAGTGATCAAACTCTCCTCTCTTATGTCTCCTTCATAGGTAAGCAGGTTCTTTATCACTAGCGCCACCTGGGAAGCCATATATGTATGTATGTATGTATGTATGTATGTAGGTAGGTATGTATGTTTGTGTATGTGTATAACTGAATCACTTTGCTGTACAGCAGAAATTAACACAACATTGAAAATCAGCTATACTTCAACAATTTTTTTTAAGAAAAAGAGTTTATCTTAAGGAAATAAAGGAATTAAATACAGAAAAAAAATAAAGGAAGGATAATATAATAATAGGGCCTGCTTCATAACATTGCTGTGATTGTAAAAGGAGTTGATACACGTGAGGTCTGAGAAGAGCACAAAGTAGGTACCCCTGCGTTCACTGCTTCTCTTTTGTTAATCTAGCTCTTGTTCCTAGACTCACTCGGGTAGAAAACCCTGGAAGATGGCACTTTTTCCCGACATGGAGGGAAATATTCCAGGTGGGGATGGGGTATGCTCTCACATCTGCTCCAGAGCTCTGAGTAGATCCTACTCACAGGACAGAATTACCTACCAAGCCCTGCACACTGTGCTCGTTTCCTGACGTATTTTCTCTCACTGGGTAAATAGTCATTATCCACATTTCATGGGTGAGGAAACAGATGCTCCCTGGATTTGTCAGACTTGCCTAAATCTACACTACTTGCTAAGTGCCCAGGTCACATCTGGAAGCCATGTCTAGACATAGTTTCAAATTCCAGATTCGTTCCATCGATTGCAGTCTCCAGGACTGTACAGTTCATTTCAGTTCAGTCGCTCGGTCCTGTACGACTCTTTGCGACCCCATGAAGTGCAGCACGCCAGGCCTCCCTGTCCATCACCAACTCCTGGAGTCCACCCAAACCCGTGTCCATCGAGTCGGTGACGCCATCCAACCATCTCATCCTCTGTTGTCCCCTTCTCTGAGACTGTACACAACTTGTGAAATCTTCATCTGAAAAGTTTAAGGACACACCTAGGATCCCTGCCTTTTTCAGGAGAAAAGGACAGGGCAAAGGAGGAGACTGATACCAAACCACCAAGCGGAACACAGAAACAATGATCCCAAAGCACACCATCCATTATCACCATGGTGTCATTAAATCCAAGGCATGTCAGCGACAAAAATGGGGATCCAGGAGAACAGCAAAATGTAAGACAGAGCTTCAAACCAGATCAGTCCAGCTCTCCAGATAACTCATGATTCCAGCCTTATTTTCTCCATTTGCAGCCCAGTTTGCAGACAGTATCTGGTCCCTCTCTGAGCTGACTGCCCAGTGGAAGCCAGTGACCAGCAGACCAGTGTAGACAACCTTTCAGACTCTCGCCCACACAGCTCTGGACCCTGTGGAGCCGTGGAAAGGAAAACACTCTTCCTTTCAACAGCTAAATTATTCTGCCTGGAGCCCAGGGGAGGTGCCCCTGGGCCTGTGTGGTCCACCAGAGTGTCTCCTTGGCTGTATGAAGAAAGAGAGATGCTTGCCTACCGCTCATCTGTGTGATGGGGAGAAGCAGGCAATTGTCCCCATGTGTTCCCCCACCTCACTGCACCCCAACTGCAGCTCCTGTCGGCTGAGCTACAGCACAGAAGCAGCAGCACTGGGTTCAAACACTTTCGAGCAAGTAACCTGTCACCTGCACCCCCAGCCCAGACACCAAAACTCTGGCTGAGAATGCAGTGGAACACTTCTCAGCAGAGATCCAAGTTGGAAAAGATTGTGATAAATGTGGACAAAATGTCTCTGCAGGAAGAAAAGAGAGCGAGACACACTCGGGGTCATTCTAAAATAGTCTTTGCAGGTTCGCAGCGTTGCTAAACCAAGGCAGTACGTGGTGCTTTGGGTTTCCTGGCAAGCTGATCAAAGGGTGTTTATGTGGAGAATAATACATTTTCGTAACAAATGTTCAGCATGTCTGCAAATATTACATTAGAGGCAGCACAGGTCTGGGTGGGGTGGTGAGGGAGGGCATGTGGCTGGGCTAATGGCCTTTCTCTGGCTGCTGCAGGCGCTGGAGGAGGTGACTGTGGGGACCTAACGAATCTGATAGCATCTCCGAGTCCGGGCTGGGAGGTGACTCACCAGCCCGAGACTCATTAGCTCAGGGTCACCCAGGGACGAGGAGGTTCCTTTCAGAAAGACAGGCCAGACGGCCAGCACCCTCCTTGAATTTCAATAACTCCTTTAACAAGTAGAAACTGCCTCTAGAAGATTTGCATTGGCAAAAGAGGAGCTTTATTGCATCTCATTAGGAGCGGTTTTCTTGATTTCCAATAAGATTTGGGGAATTTTAAAACTCTGGGTATTAAGTGGAGTCAGAGTTCTTTTGTTTCATTCACTGTTTTTGCCCTGAAATGTTGGCTGCCAGGTGCCAGGTTTACACAATTCTGAGCACAGGGGCTTCCATGGGAGCATCCAGCCCCCACTGGAGGTGACCTCTGCAGCAGCTGACATGTGAGTGCACCTTCCTTGAAACTCCTTCTCCCTTGGTTTTGGCAACACTATCCATATCTCGGTTTCCTCCTGCCTTTTGGACCTTTCCTTCCACACTTTTCTTTGCTCCTTTCCACTTTCTCTGCATCCCTTATAAGCTGCTGATGATCTGATTTCTTCTCCAACTCTGCTGAACTTCTCTGCATTCCCTCTCAAGGCTTAGATCTCCATTTCTAGACTGAGAACTCTCATATCTACTCTTTAGACCCATCCTTCTCCCAATCTAAGTCCCAGAGAACCAACCCCCAGGGTACAAGTATATCCAGTCATCTATCCCACAGTAGGCCCTTTCCCTTGGTCTCCAATCCTACTGCCATCTTGCATTTCCATCATCCAGGAAGTCATCCACAAGACTTGGGAACGTGTCTAGACCATGCTCTCTCCTCCACTTGCTTCAAATATTATGACCCTGATAAAAGGTCTCCCTGCTTCTAGCCTCACTCCCTTCTTACACTTTTATGAAATGTAATCAGATCACTTGAGGTCATATGGAACACTCCTTTGGATCTTCCAGGAGCCTGGGAAACCATTTCCGAACATGGCAGTCCATCATATAAGGCTCTAACAGTTTAGTCCCTGTGTTATTAATCACAGCACCTTCCCTTTAATGTTAATTCTGACCTCCAGTCCAGCACAGCCACTTATAATTCTCCCAAATTGCCTTGTTGTGTCAAAACGCTTATCTTGAAGCTGAACTACTGCCACCCCCTTCATCCTTTCTCTCTTGTTCAACTATCACTTCAATTCCTCTACCCTAAGTTCCCATTCCTTTTCTGCCAGAATTCCCCTCTTATGACCCTACTGAGTTCTTCCTCCCATCACATATTCTATCAAGTTTCATCATACGTGCTTACATGTCTGTGGTTCTACTCCCTTCCTGCTGTGTGATCTTAGCTAATTACTTCACTTTTCTCATCCATTAAGTGGGTGTAGCCACACCTGTCTCTAAGCACTATGCTCTGGATTAAGTGAGCTGATATGTTTAAATCCCTTAGACTAGCATCTTGCTAGAGTAACTAGCACCTAGTAGGGTCTCAGTAAATATGGGCTCCAATAGATGGAATAAATGAATAGATACTAGTAATTTTGTCCGTCTCCGTATGAGTTTGTCAGGGCTGCCATAGCAAAGTACCATGGACTGGGTGGCTTAAAGAATAGAAATTTATTTTTCTCATAGTTCTGGAGATCAAGTTTTAAGAGCAAGGTGCCAGCCAGGTTGGTTCCTTCTGCAGCCTCCTTCTTTGGCTTGTGGCCATCTTCTTCATGGGTCTTCACTTGGTTTTCCCTCCACATCTCACCATGTCTTAATGTCTTCTTATTGTTAGGATACCAGTCAGATTGAATTAGAGTTCATGCTAATAACTTGTGCATATGTGACTGCTAAGTTGTCTCAGTCATGTCCAACTCTTTGAAACTGTATGGACCATAGCCCACCAGGCTCCACTGTCCATGGGATTCTCCAGACAAGAATGCTAGAGCGGGTTGCCATGCCCTTCTCCAGGGGATCTTCCTGATCCAAGGATCAAACCCATATCTCTTAGGTCTCCTGCATTGGCAGGCAGGTTCTTTACCACTAGCACCACCTGATTTAACTTTATCTCTCTGGTGATTCTGTCGCCAAATACAGTCACATTCTGAGTTAGAAATTTAACAATACATATATATTTTAGGGCAACACAACTCAGCTCGTAACAATCCACATAACTCTACTTCTGCGAAGAGTCAAACATGACTGAGCACATGAGCACACACAACTTCTGCAGATGTTTTGCTTTAATCCCTTGAGAAGTAAACAGAAGAGACTTAAAATGCCCAGGGTTTAAAGGCAGGAGAGTGTGATATGCAGGTGCTGGTTTAAATATGCCCTGAAGTCTTGGGTAAATCTCACTGCCCCTCTGGGCTTTGGCTTCCCATTCTGCAAAGAGAGGAGATGGACTCTGATTCATGAGTTAAGTCCCTTCCAGCTCCGATTTCCTGTGATTCTAACAAATGCACATCCCCAGAGTTAGTCAGAGCATTTGCCTCCTTGTACATTTGTACCAGGGATCTCCCACTCTTTTGTCTGGGTCACCTTTTGACTTCTGAGTTCCTGGTGGGCTTGGCTCATCTGCTTGGAGATGACTTCGTCTTTTGACTTCACCAAACACTAGCTCTCATGTATATATATTTAATCCCATCTTCTTATTTGTTGCTGTATGCTCGTTTTGCTCTAAAGTTTTAATGTGAGTTGAAATCTAAATATAAAATCCTGTTCAAACATAGAAATCAGGATAGCTCTAACCTTGAGGGGTGAACTAAGAAGGAGCACAGAGGGACATCCAGGGTAAGGGAAATACTTGACATCTTCTCAGTGGGTGCTGGTCGCATAGGTACATGTGTAACAATACCACCCACCTGGCTGACTAGAGAGAGCTGGATACTTCACTATATGCAAGTTGCTCCCCAAACAAAATGGAAAAAAATATATATCATCAGAATATAGTGCATTTGGTGACAGTCACTGGGAAAATGCTGACCTATCAGGTTTTCTCTGAGAAGCTAATGCTGTGTCATTTTGAAATGTGAATTTTAAATGCTGTGATCCAGAAAAGGAGGGAGGGAAATAGTACAAGGAAGTCTTTCCCCAGGGCTCTTTCTACACATTCACTGTCTCTAAAAAGTGAGAAGAAAAAAAGAATGTCTTAAGTGAGCTGAGAAAATATTAGGTCTTTTGAGTCTGACCTACATCAATATCCAGAAATGCTGCAGAGATTAAGTCTCTAAGAAAGGAGGGAATATGGGTCACCAGAGGAGGTTGTTAGGAACACGTAAAGAGTCCCAGCTCCACTCTGGAAGGAGTTACCATGGAGATGAAACTCCACTGAAATTTAGGTCTGTCTCCTTGCTCCAGATATTCCTCGCCCCAGCAATCATGGTTGGTACTCAGAGAGTCTCAGACTCTCTGCTACTTCTGTCCCATGAACTAGGAAAAAAAAACTCACTCTGACAGATGCTATTCTGAGGGCTTTAAGCGCATCGACTCACTTCATCCTGAGCACAAGCCTTTGAGGTAGGCATTGCTACACCTGTTTGATGGATGAGAAAAGTGAAGTAATTAGCCAAGATCACATACACACACACGTACATGTACTCACGGGTGGTCAGAATTCTAAAAGGAGCAATCTCCAAATTCTTCTGGCTCCTCTCTTCCTGAAAACTTGGTGTGATGGTGTCAGTCTTGAAACAGCAGTGAGAACCTTCGACATCCTGTAAAGAATAAACCTTCTTTACTTACCAACCTTGCTTCCTCCAGGGACCTTGGATTCATTCCTGCCTCCACATACTTGGAAAGAAGCACTGAAGGCAAAATGACTTTTCTAAAGTTTTTCATGCAGAGTATTCATTATTGTATCAAGGACCACCTCTTAGGGTTTGCTGTTCAATAAAGGAACTGCGATTCTGTCTAAGAGAGCAAAGTCACAGGGCATGTTTTCCAACATGGGCAAATAATTGTGTATGGCTATTAGCCTTCATATTTGTCCCACAAGGCAATCATCTGAATTACTCTTACATTACCTGTTGTTTTCCTGAGTACTTAACCTTAGGAATGGTTGCTCAGGATGCCTGCCTTCAAAAGGGAAAGTTAGAACTTCTTACAGGTGAGATGCCTGTTTGCCCCCAAGTAAGAAAAACTTAGGGTCATACTAAAATCTGGACACAAATGTTTATAGTAGCTTTCCTAATAGAACTGGAGGACAGATTCATGGTTGCTATAGGTTAAGGATGGAATAGGAGTGGGAGGGGATTGTTGGTGGTGGTCGTGGTTTAATTGCTCAGTCGTGTCCGACTCTTGCAACTGCATGGACTGTAGCCCACCAGGCTCCTCTGTCCAATTTCCCAGACAAGAATGCTGGAGTGGGTTGCCATTTCCTACTCCCAGGGAATCTTCATGACCCAAGAATTGAACTCAGGTCTCCTGCATTGCAGGTGGATTCTTCACCAACTGAGCTACAAGGGAAGCTGGAGGGGATTGGGTGTACCTATAAAACCCAACAAGAGGGATCCTGGGGTGATGGAAGTGCTCTGAATTTTGGAAATTTCTCTTTCAATGTCCAGATCCTGGTTGTACTATAATACTAGAATTTTTCTAAAATGTTACCATGGAGGGAAAATGGATACAGGATCAACCACAGGATCTCTCTGTATGATGGCTTATAATTGCATATGAATCTACAATTATTTCAAGATAAAAAATTAATTTAAAAACCGAGAAAAAAAGAAATGTGTCTCTGATAGATCAGATAGTATCATAGGGCATCTGGCTGGGGAGATGCTTGGTGAGTGAGGAAAGGTCCACCCACCAGGGACCACCTCTTAGGGACTGCTGCAGAATAAAGGGATTGTGACCTACCCGAGACAGCAGAGGCACATGACTTGCTGCTTGTTGAAGGAGCATCTGGCCCAGGGAAACACAAGCTCACCTGTTTCAACCCCAGGCTATGGGGGAAAGAGACACGGAGAGAGAAGAAAGTGAGAATGTTCAGTGGCCATTGTCTGCACTTTCCCCTCCCAATATCTTTTATTAGAGCATAAGGGATCCCTGACCCTCATGCTCCTTTGAGAGTTCTGGAAGGCTTCAGCCACCCAAGCTGAGCTGTATCAACACTGAGGCTCAGTGTCCTGGGGAGAGAAGAGTCCTGAGCCTTGTCCTTCTGAGACACCTCATTGAATTAAACCAACAGCAGGTCTAAGCAGGTAATGCCAGCATGGCCACCAAGAGGGCAGTGAATGACTCCCAGAGATCAGAACCCCAGCTCAAGACACCCAGCTCTTCCCTTCTGCAAACACTCCGACAGGCCTTGGTAAGGCAGAGCTGAGAAAGGAAGGGAGCTTCCTGAGGGGCGGGCATATCGATGTGTCAGGAGGATCTCCACGAAAAGGCGCAGAAGACCACTCTCCCTTGCCTTGTGTGTATCCCTTATAATAAAACTCTCATCGTAAGCACAGAGCTTTCCTCTGAGTTCTTTGAGTTGTCAGTTCAGTTCAGTCACTCAGTCGTGTCCGACTCTTTGTGACCCTATGGACTGCAGCACACCAGGCTTCCCTGTCCATCACCAACTCCTGGAGCTTGCTCAAACTCATGTCTATTGAGTTGATGATGTCATCCAACCATCTCATCCTCTGTCCTCCCCTTCTCCTCCTGTCTTCAGTCTTTCCCAGCATCAGGGTCTTTTCCAATGAGTCAGTTCTTTGCATCAGGTGGCCAAAGGATTGGAGTTTCAACTCCCACATCAGTCCTTCTAATGAACACCCAGGACTGATCTCCTTTAGAATAGACTGGTTGGATTTCCTTGCAGTCCAAGGGACTCTCAAGAGTCTTCTCCAACACCACAGTTCAAAAGCATCAATTTTTCTTCACTCAGCTTTCTTTATAGTCCAACTCTCACATCCATACATGACCACTGGAAAAACCATAGCTGAAACTAGACAGAACTTTGTTGGCAAAGAAATGTCTCTGCTTTTTAATATGCTGTCTAGGTTAATCATAGCTTTTCTTCCAAGGAGCAATTGTCTTTTAATTTCATGGCTGCAGTCACCATCTGCAGTGATTTTGGAGCCCAAGAAAATAAAGTCTGTCACTGTGTCCATTGTTTCCCCATTTATTTGCCATGAAGTGATGGGAATGGATGCCATGATCTTAGTTTCTTGAATGTTGAGTTATAATAACAAACATTAAAGGCTCATGGAAACCCCCGAAGGCATAGCCATTCGGTCAGAGGCAGGAGGTGTAGGGATACACAGCACAGCTGACTTCTGAAGTAGGACGGACCTGCAGAGGTCGAAGCCTTAACTACTGGATCCTGACACTAACTGCAGGGCCCACATCAGAACTGCAGTGCAGTCCACCCAGCTGTGGTGAAAACCGCAAAGAACCCCATGCCAAGCTCGAGTTCTACAGACAGGCTTCTCAGCAGGTCAGTAGTCACTTTCTGTGTCCCATTGGCACCCTGAAAGGGTTTCTACCTTAGTTTCTGGAATATACTAGAGAATTCATTTGTTTACATGAAGGCTTCTCCCACCTGACTGAGGTTACTCTTCAGGAAGGACCAAGGGCATATCAGGGTTTTCCTAATAGCTCAGCAGTAAAGCCTCTGCATGCAGTGCAAGAGATGCAGAGACATGGGTTCAATCCCTGGGTCAGGAAGATCCCCCAGAGAAGAAAATGGCAACCTTCTCCAGTAGGGAAAATTTCATGGGCAGAGGAGCCTAGCAGGCTATAGTACATGGGGTCTCAAAATAGTCAAAGACAACTTAGCAACTAAACAACAACAGCAGGGGCAAATTCGGGTTTCATTTTCAAACTGAATCCTTTATAATGTAAATAGGCACCCTCTTTACATACATGTATTTTACAAATATGTGAACATATTTCCAGGTCCCCTCCCAGCCTGGGAAGAGGCCAGGAGTGCAGTGAATGGCCCTGAAGCTTAGGCCTCATTAGCTTCACAGCAAATCTGCTTCTGGTATCTAATTCCTCACTGGCATCTGGCTCACAGTGAACACAACCCATTTAGTGAGAAAAAAATTAAGCGGTGCAGCCATAAACACAGATACAAGTAAGAATCAGGCATTTCTTAACCTTACATTTAAAACACGATTTGATTCCTTCTATGTAGATGACAAGCACTTTATCCCCCCGCTTGGGGATGACCTCCTTGTTATTTTTCTCCTGAGTCCCTCAAGTGGGACTTAGAGGGATTTATAGGCTGTGACGACCAGGTCTAAACACACAGAAGCTGGTGAAGTTGGTCATCTGCTATTTGCAACCAGATTAGAGAAATCCCCCCAGGAACTTGGATTTTCATTTCCATGTTAAATTGCAAAAGAACTAATGAAACAGAGCTAAAATGCAAATTTAGGGCACATTTTAAGTAGAGAGGGATTTAAGGTCTTTGTCTCAGAGCCAAAAGCTTTCTCTCCATGGAGAATACAAGTCATTACATTGCCCTGGCATTTTCTGGGGTTTATAATAGGATTGTTGTTGCTGTTGTTTAGTTGCTAAGTCAGGTCTGACTCTTACGAAATTCCATGGACTGTAGCCTGCCAGCTCCTATGTCCATGGGACATCCCAGACAAGAATACTGAAGTGGGTTGCCATTTCCTTCTCCAGGGGATCTTCTTGACCCAGGCATTGAACCTGTGTCTCCTTCATTGCAGGTGGAGTCTTTACTGCCGAGTCACCTGGGAAACCCCTTATCAAATGATAGTTACAGGCTTTTCCACAATCATCCAGTACTAAGCCAGGTACTATGTAGCACTTTATGCTTCTCAAGCCACAGTGAATTCTAGAATCTTGAATACCTTTTCCATTCACTCTTTTTCCCTTCCTACTGTCATCACCTTGGGGAGGCTCCGGAAGCAGGTGTGAGATCGGTAAGGAACCCTGGATATGAGGTCTAGGTCCCACTTCCCACCTCCTGTTTCTCAACAGCTGCATCATCTCAACTTTTCCAATCCTCCATGGCCTCCACGTGTCCATAAGATCTTGGTACTCAAAGCTTCTGACATCTTGGCATATTCCGTACTCTTGGCACCATTTCCAGCTTGTTCTATATAAAATGTGTGTGTGCATACGTGCTTAGTAGCTCAGTTATTTCTGACTCTTTGTCATCCTTTCGACTGTAGCCCCCAGGCTCCTCTGTCCATAGGATTTTTCAGGCAAGAATACTGGAGTGGGTTGCCATGCCCTCCTCCAGATGATCTTCCAATTCAGGAACTGAATCCATGTCTCCTGTGTCTCCTGCACTGAGGGAAGAGTCTTTACCTGCTGAGTCATCAGGAAAACCAAAACAGGAACCTCAAGTGTTCATCTCAGGTAAGTGAACAGTGACACCCACAAAATTATTTGAAGTCACTAGTCTGAGACTAAGGGACTAAGTCTGGAGTCTTCTCTCTCCACTCTGGGATAAGACTCTGTTATCAAGGGAATAAATCCATAAAGGTCTCCCTACAGCCTAGAGAACCTAAGGCCTTCATGGCACCTGAGAACAACTAAAATGTTTCGTTTGGTACCAAGGTGCAAAAGGCCCAGTGAAAGTAGAGAGGTCATCCCAGGAAGTGCAATTAGGAGGCGGAGCTCATACAAAGATAAGTGTGGGTTGGCCAGACAGTAAAGTCAACAGGTCATGTGCAACATAGGGGATTATCTCTCTGGGGAAGAGGGGACCCCTTTGACCTCCAGGGTTCTAGGAATTCACTACTGAATAATTAAGATGCTCTTGACTCAATGGTCAAGCCCAGAAGGAAAAGTGCTCCTCAGACAACCTTGCTCAGGTCGGCCTTTGTGCCTCCAAACCTCCACCCCAGGCAGAGCTGATGAAATTGTCATCGGTGTTGGGGTCACTGAGAGTTCAGAGCGGCCTGCCACTCTCAATTCAGAGCCAGAAAGGCTGGATTCATTTCAATTAGGTTCACAAGACTATGAAGTCATTCTGGATCCTAATCAGCTGCTTAAAACTCATCACGTTCCATTTCAAGAGAACTTGAGTGTTTGGAGGGGAGCAAAAAATGCTAATGATTTTTACATGATTGCCTCATCCCAACTACTCAGGAGATAGCAAACAAAACTCATGTTTTCCCAGCTTCTGCCACTGATAACTGGGTATCCTGCTTGATTCTTTTCCGGTGGTACTTTCTGTGATGCTGACATCAAGTCTGGAAGGCAGAATCCATATCTCCATTTTACAGATAAGAAGACTGAAGTTCCAAGAGTTTAAAGTGACTTATGGAAACCTATGCAAGTGGTAGACACAGCATCTACTTCTAATCTTGGGTCTGGTCAACTGCATATTCCAAGCTCTTTCCCTTGTGCCCGGGTACCAGATGGGAAGGGAGCTGGAGCCAGGGCCGAGCACTCACTTCCTTCTGAGTCAGGCTTTTTTGGGGGATCCTCAGGCAGAGCTGGAGACAGGACCAGGTCACGTGTATCTTGAGTACCGTCCTGGGTGTCATGATGCTCAGGGTCCAGGCTAATGCCGCATGACCCACACCAAGGCTGGTTCACACTGTTCAGTGCCTCAGAAAACCACTGCACTCCGGTATTTCTTAGGGGAATGCTCCGTCTTTGATGCGTTAATAGATCGCTGGCTGTATTTTTCCACCCACTTCACATTTGGGAATATGTTCCTCAAAGGAAATAGACAAAAGCTTTCACACATTCGGTGTAAAAGTCTCACTTTGGGGTTCGGGTTTCCCACCATCACGCTTCTGCCTACACTGGGTATCCATCTTCTTCCCTCCTCCAGACAGACTCTTCCTCCAAGGCTCACGCATGCATCTTCCTCCGTGAGGTTAGACCCACAACTTCAGCAGGATGTCTCCTCTGATGCTTTCTGACCTTGGACATCAGCTCCTACCGGAGTACTGATGGTTGGGAGCTACCAGCTCCTTCCAGCCTCCTGCTCTGTCCTGGGTTCCTCAGAGGTCCTGGCAGTTCTCACTTGAAGTAACAGGGAAATCAGGAACTGCATATCTAGGAAGATCTGCCTTGCCTCGGTTACTCCATTTCATACAAGTCCCTTAGCCTTTCTGGGTCTTTCCCTCTGCCTCTGCAGACCCACAGGGTGTGGAAGGAGATTTGTAGGTATGGACCTGTGCACAGTGAACTCACTTGCTGTCAGTCCTGGAGGCTGGAACACAGCAAGCAGCTGAATTATAGTCCTCCTGGATCCACAATGAGGGCTTGTTTCCTGGCCAGTTGGTCTCTGCTGTCCACAGGCCACCAGCTGAGGCAGTAAAGGGATAGTGTCCAGCAGACTGGTGCAGGCAGGACCCACTTCTGGCACTCTTCCCCCAACCCCTGGATTTGAGTACTTGAGAAGGTGACTTTCTCCTGAAACCTGGACAGCTAGAGAACGGGCTACTCAAAACTTGCGACTGAGATGTGCTATGTTTACTTGCTCAGTTGTGTCCAGCTATTTGTGACCCCATGGACTGTAGCCTGCCAGGATCCTCTGTCCATGGGGATTCTCCAGGCAAGAATATTGGATCAGGTTTTCATGCTCTCCTCCAGGTGATCTTCCCAAACCAAGGGTTGAACCTAGGTCTCCCGCATTGCAAGCAGATTCTTTACCATCTGAGCCCCCAGGGAAGCCCTGCAACTGAGATAAAGTGAAACAAAAAGAGGCACTTGGTAGAAATTTCTCACTTTCTATTAAGGAAAGAAAATTCTCGCCTGGGATTTCCCATGGGAACTGTGGGCTTGGTCTTCTCCTGCGAGGAAAACCACAGTAGGAAATGCATTTAGCACCAGAAGCATTCTGGGGGTGGGGAGTGGGGTGCAGAGGTTCAGAAAAGGGTTCTGTGGGACCCCACAGGTCAGTGTTCTCCAGAGAGAGCTCCTCGCTAAGAGAGAAAGATGACATCTTTGGTGCCACCACCAGCCTGCCCTGGTGGACATCCAGAGCCTGGGACCAATCTGACCGATTTTCTAAACTGCCTCACCTCTCACCAGCCCTGCTGTCCTCCCAGTATTGTTCCTTTCAGATGCATTTTGCTCTCCCAGACAAGAGAGTTTCCTACACCTCATTTTGAATGACTAATAGTCACTTGTGCATGCTTGTGCTAAGTCACTTCAGTCACATCGAATCTTTGCAACCTTTTGGACTGTAGCTCACCACGATCTTTTGTCCATGGGATTCTCCAGGCAATAATATTGGACTGGGTTGTCATGTCCTCCTCCAGAGAATCTTCCCAACCCAGGGATCGAACCTAGCCTCTCTTGCTGTCTCTTGCATTGGCAGGTGAGTTCTTTACCACTAATGCTACTTGGGAAGCCCAACATTCACTTAGTGTTTTTCTATTTACAAAACGTCTTCATAGACATGATTACATTGAACTGTTGTAACAGGCTGTGAGGAGGGGAATTTCATTTCTGTTTGAAAGATAAGGAAAAATAAAGTACAGTGTCATGGGACCAATGGGGGTGACTCACTTCAAAGCTTCTCCCTCAGGAGGAGCAGAACCAAGATTTGAACCCAGTTCCTCTGACTGCAGATACCCTGTTCTTTCCATCACGGATACTTATACAACAATTCTCTGTTCTGAGAGTGCTTCAGCCAGCTCTCAGAACAAACCCTGGAGTCAGCCTCCTCCCTGCTTCCATGTAAGCTCCGAGAGAGAGAGGAAGTTCAGTGAGGAAGCAGCTCTCTGTCCATCTCACTCTGTCCAGGCATCAGAATCCTTCCTGAAAACAGGAGCTGGCTGATCAATATTTTATGAATGAAAGAATGAAAAGTGTAGGTTAACTTACTTGTCCCAGATTACACCACTGATGGATGTGAAAGCTGGGAATTGAGCCCCGGTTTCTTGGTGTTAGTCTATTTATAGTTCCAACCCACATTTTGTTTTATAAACTGACTGCAAGACCACCACTTTTACCTATTATTGGAAGCAGCACTTTCCCTTAGAAATTCCCTCAAGATAGGGAATTCAGGAAGCTACAATTAAGTATTTTCTTGTGCACCATGTGGGGCATTCCAAGGTCATCACAAAGGGGGCTGTCCTTTGAAGTGTCTTCTTTGTACAGACAAGTAAATGGGGTCTGAGACAAATGGTGTAACTCACCCAGGATCACAATAGTGGGATATCCATCCATCAGGATGCCTGGTCACATGACATTTATAGCAGCCACTCCAAGGAATGGAGAGAAAGGAGCAGTGACAAGGGTCTAGATCCATTCTGGGGGCTGTGACAGTACAACCCTCAGGACGACTTTGCTTCTCCCACTTCATAGAAATATAAACAGGTTGAGTAGCAGGTCTAGCCACTACTAAGCAGTCATACAAGCATGACAAATGTGCAATTATTGAAGAGCTGACATGGAGAAAAGCTTAGGAGTGCCAGGCTAGTTCAAGAGCACGAGCAATCTCATGGGTGTGCAATATCTGGAGAAGGTTTTGCAGAGACCATGGCATCAAGGCCATCATCCTGGAAAGATGGGCACCCCCAGCTTCCACTATCTACTGCCTGTGATGGGAACAGAGAACTTAACCTCACTTTTTCCTAGCAAAATGGGGTGATAAGAGTCTGCCTTCGAGGGAAGCATGGGGAGAAAATGAGCTCGTCTCAGAAGGCTTAGCTTGGCACTCGACAAGCACTCAGCAAGTGCTCTCTATAAGAATAATGAAGACACCATGCACTCACCATCCAGGGCGCAGGGTGGAAGCCCTTGCTCCTGCCTCTGTTTCAGAAACGAGCTCAAGGGTCTTCTTTTGTATGAATCCTTTTCTGACCACCTCCACCCCCTGATCAGCCTCCTCCTCCTCCACGCACACACACCTGTGCTGGTGTCAGGCCCTCTTCTGCCTGGCCAAGGTCTTCTTCTTGGCAGGGAGCGACATGGAGAAAAGCTTAGGAGTGTCAGGCGAGTTCAAGAGCATGAGCAGTCCCATAGATGTGCAATGTCTTTGCATGGATCTCTCCATCCTCAATTCCAGCCCAGGACCTGGCACATTTTAGGCCTTTGAGAATGTTTGGCAGACATGCTATGGATTCAGAAAAGAATGAGAAAACGGACCTTCATATTTTTGCGCTCACAGTATAAATTTTAGATTACCTAAATGGCAATTTTATTCTATAAATATTCACTGAGCAACGTGCTACACAGGATATTTAAATTCTGGAGCTAAAATTTTGTGTCCTTGAAAAAATATCCAACAGAAGGGCCAGGGAAACAAAGCAATTATTACATTACATTGCAGAGCTTTGGACCTTCCAGGGCCTCCAGTCTCCCAGTTGACAGAAGAATCCAAGTTGACCCAAACCCTTAGGTCATCATCCGATAACACATGTCATTTTTTTTTCCTAAAGCTGCCATCATTCTGCACAAGGAGAACAGACTTGTCATTGAACACATGGGAGTAGACGTCTCAACCTGGGGCTAAAGGGACTCATAGAGAAGAGGGAACAACCCCAGCCTCTGGGAGAAGCACAGTGC